>NW_028295813.1:2466461-3083076 GCF_964341445.2 Mesoplodon mirus | reverse complement strand
ACTCCTCCAGAGAGGTAGTTGGCAATTTACATCCCGCCCATTAGCATAACAAGACTCCCTGTTTTCGAGGGCCTGTCTTGCCTTTCTGCTTTTTAACCATTTTGTGGATGTCCCTTTTAACCGGTGGGAAGTGATACTACTTTGTAGTGCAGATTTGCATTGCCCGCTTGCTTGCTTGGCCAAAAAGGGCGTATGCGTTTTCTCCTGAATATATTCAGGAGAAAACACACACGCCCTTTTTGGCCAAGTGCATCATTGTCGAAGTTTTGCCCCTCTTCCTGTGCTTTATATGGGATTCCAACGTACGTCCTGAAACCTGTTTCCTGCTATTCTGCCTCGCTTTCACGTCCACCTCGTTGCCTTCCGTCAACAGATTTTTGGACGATAGTTGTCCTTTATTACTCTGCCAGTTTGTGAATAGTTGTGCCCCTGAGCTCCATTATTTAACTATTGTTTTTTGAGCTGAACGCAAGTCCAATATTTTGGTTCAGGAACTATACTGGTTCCCGTTGGGTGGCTGAGACTTTGCTTAATTCTTCTTCGTCAGGGGAAATAAGAGTGACATGTGCCCGTCCAAATGCCTAACAGCTATTCTTTCATTGGTTCTCCCTCATCACTTTCATCCACTGTCAAATTGGCAACCTCTGCGAACCAGGAGGTTAAAGGTGCTGTCTCTCCAAGCTGGGAGATTGACAGTAAATCAGTTGGAAAGTCAAACCGGAGCACCAGTAGAGGGACTATTTGTTGAGTTTTCGAGACCATTCGTATTCACAATGTGTCCATTCTCTAGGATTCCCATATATGTTATAGCTCTAGTAATATTCCCTTCAACCTGGAGACATGGGACGCATGGAATGGGT
The DNA here is from genome assembly GCF_964341445.2 of Mesoplodon mirus. NCBI lineage: Eukaryota > Metazoa > Chordata > Mammalia > Artiodactyla > Ziphiidae > Mesoplodon > Mesoplodon mirus. The sequence goes on along the minus strand of NW_028295813.1, from coordinate 3,082,216 downwards.
GCCATGCATTATTGCTTTAAAGGGTCTGCGTTTGCTCACCCAATCTCACCAGTCCTCTCAGTCCCATATGTACAGCCTTATGCCACATCCAGCTGTCATTGTAGATAGGGTCATTCCAGGTTTCATTCAGAAACCCTGAAGGAATTGTAAAGAATTTCCCTTTTTTTGTTGTTTTTCAAATTCCTTTTTATACTGGGTTTGAGCTGATTCTCGATGCCATGTTTATGCCAGGCTAGACACAATTGATTCCCTTAAGGTGACATATCAATACATAGGTTTTAAGATTCTTATTAATCAGATATATTCCTCGGAGGGAAATATGTGGTTTTGAGTCCCTTTCACTGAGGAAGGTGTAGGTATTGTCTATTCCATAGTTGGTTTTTGGATCGGTACCTGTGCTTATATCAAACTCTGGTTATATGCATCACCCCACCTCTCCTTCCCCATTAAGCAGGCATAAGAGTGTTTTCTAAATGTGAGACTCTGTTCTCTTTCCTAAATCAGTTCATATATAGCCATGTTTACAGGATCTTCATAAGTGATATCTTATGATAAGTTTCTTTTTCTGTGTGACTTATTTCACTTAGAATCATCGTACATAAATCCACTCATTTTGCTGATATTGGTCTTATGACATTGATTTCATGGCTGAGGGATATTCCGTCTTACGTAAGTACCACAAATTTTTGAACAATTTTTATCTTTCCAGGGATATGTAAGGTGTACCCAAGTTGAGGTTCTAGTAAGCAGTGCAGGCCTAAATTTTGGGGTGGCTCTGACTTATTGATTTTCAGTTTACCCAAGGTATATTCCCTAGACTGGATGTGCCTTTGGCTCTGTAGCTCTGTTGTTTACTTGTATAGGGAACACAATGCACTCCTCCAGAGAGGCAGTTGGCAATTTACATCCCGCCCATCAGCATAACAAGGCTCCCTGTTCTCCAGGGCCTGTCTTGCCTTTCTGAATATTACATATTTTGTGGATATCCATTTTGACCGGAGGGAAGTGATACTTCTTTGTAGTGCAGATTTGCATTGTCCACTTGCTTGCTTGGCAAAAATGGGCGTATGCGTTTTCTCCTGAATATATTAAGGACAAAACGCATATACCCTTTTTGGCCAAGTGCATCATTGTCGAAGTTGTGCCCCTCTTCCTGTGCTTTAAAGGCGATTCCAATGTACCTCTTGAACTCTGTTTCCTGCTATTGTGCCTCACTTTCAAGTCCACCTCATTGCCTTCCCTCAACAGGTTTTTTGATGATAGTTGGCCTTTATTACTCTGCCAGTTTGTGAATTGCTTTGCCCCATAGCTCCATTTTTTAACTCGTTTTTTGTGAGCTGAACGCAAGTCCAATATTTTGGTTCAGGACATATACTGGTTCCCGGTGGGTGGCTGAGACTTTGGTTAATTTGTCTTCCTCCCAGGAAATAAGAGTGACAGTTGCCCTTCCAAATGGCTAACAGCTACTCTCTCATTGGTTCTCCCTATTCCCTTTCATCCTATGCCAAATTGCCAACCTGAGTGCACCAGGAGGTTAGAGGAGCTTTCTCTCCAAGTTGGGAAATTGATAGTAAAGCAGTTGGAAGGTCAAACTGGAGCACCAGCAGAGTCACTATTCGTTGAGTTTTAGAAACCTTTCGTATTCACAGTGTGTCCATTCTCTAGGTTTCCCATACATGTTATAGCTGTAGTAATATTCCCTTCAACCTGGAGAGTTGCGATCCATGGAATGAGTGCCATGCATTATTGCTTTAAAGGGTATGCATTTGCTCACCCAATCTCACCAATCCTCACAGTCCCATGTGTCCAGCCTTATGCCAACTCCAGCTGTCATTGTAGATAGGGTCATTCCAAGTTTCAACAGAGACCCTGAAGGAATTGTAAAGAATTTTCCTGTTTCTTTTTGTTTTGTTTTTGAAATTCCGTTTTATAGTGGGTTTAATCTGATTCTCGCTGCCATGATTATGCAAGTCTAGACACACTTGATTACCTTAAGGAGACATATCTGCACATAGGTTTTAAATTTCTTACTAGTCAGATACATTCCTCTGCGGGAAATATGGGATTTTGAGTCCCTTTCACTGAGGAAGGTGTAGGTCTTGTCTATTCCATAGTTGCTTTTTGGAACGGTACCTGTGCTTATATCAAACTCTGGTTTTATGCATCACCCCACCACTCCTTCCCCCTTAAGCAGGCATAAGAGTGTTTTCTAAATGTGAGACTCTCTTCTCTTTCCTAACTTCGTTCATGTGTAGCCATGTTTACAGGATTATCATAAGTGATATCTTATGATACGTTTCTTTTTCTGTGTGACTTATTTCACTTAGAATCATGGTACCTGAATCCACTCATTTTGCTGCTACTGGTCCTATGACATTGATTTCATGGCTGAGGGATATTCCATCGTACGTAAGTACCACAATTTTTTGAAACAATATTATCCTTCCTGGGATATTTATATTTCCTGGGATACTTAATGTGTACCCAAGTTGAGGTTCTTGTAAGCAGTGCAGCCCTAAATTTTGGGGTGGCTCTGTCTTATTGATTATCAGTTTTCCCAAGGTATATTCCCTAGACTGGAAGTGCCCTTGGCTCTGTAGCTGTCTTGTTTACTTGTTTAGGGAACACAATGCACTCCTCCAGAGAGGCAGTTGGCAATTAACCTCCCACCCATCAGCATAACAAGGCTCCCTGTTCTCCAGGGCCTCTCTTGCCTTTCTGAATTTTACCCATATTGTGGAGGTCCCTTTTGACCTGTGTGAAGTGATACTTCTTTGTAGTGCAGACTTGCTTTGCCCACTTACTTGCTTGGCCAAAAAGGGCGTATGCGTTTTCTTCTGAATATACTCAGGAGAAAATGCATAAGCCCTTTTTGGCCAAGTGCATCATTGTCGAAGTTGTGACCCTCTTCCTGTGCTTTAAAGGCGATTCCAACGTACCTCTTGAAATCTGTTTCCTGCTATTCTGCCTCACTTTCAAGTACACCTCGCTGCCTTCCCTGAACATATTTTTGAATGATAGTTGTCCTTTATTACTCTGCCAGTTTGTGAATTGCTCTGCCCCATAGCTCCATTTTTTAACTCGTTTTTTTGTGAGCTGAACGCAAGTCTAATATTTTGGTTCAGGACCTATACTGGTTCCCGGTGAGTGGCTGAGACTTTGGTTAATTCTTCTTCCTCCCAGGAATTAAGAGTGACAGGTGCCCGTCCAAATGCCTGACAGCTACTCTCTCATTAGTTCTCCCTCTTCCCTTTCATCCTTTGCCAAATTGGCAACCTGTGCAAAACAGGAGGTTAAAGGTGCTGTCTCTCCAGGTTGGGAGATTGATAGTAAAGCAGTTAGAAAGTCAAACTGGAGCACCAGGAGAGGCACTATTCTTTGAGTTTTAGAGACTTTTCGTATTCACAGTGTGTCCATTCTCTAGGTTTCCCGTACATGTTATAGCTGTAGTAATATTCCCTTCAACCTGGAGACATGGGACCCATGGAATGGGTGCCATGCATTATTGCTTTAAAGGGTCTGCATTTGCTCATCCAATCTCACCAATCCTCTCAGTCCCATGTGTCCATCCTTATGCCACATCCAGCTGTCATTGAAGATAGGGTCATTCCAGGTTTCAACACAGACCCTGAAGGAATTGTAAAGAATTTCCCTGTTTTTTTGTTTTGTTTTTGAAATTCCTTTTTATAGTGGGTTTGAGCTGATTCTCGCTGCCATGTTTATGCCAGTCTAGACACACTTGATTCCCTTACAGAGACATATAAATACATAGGTTTTAAGATCCTTACTAGTCAGATATATTCTTCTGTGGGAAATATGGGATTTTGAGTCCCTTTCACTGAGGATGTTGTAGGTAGATCTTGTCTATTCCATAGTTGGTTTTTGGAACGGTACCTGTGCTTATATCAAACTCTGGTTTTATGCATCATCCCACCTCTCCTTCCCCCTTAAGCAGGCATAAGAGTGTTTTCTAAATGTGAGACTCTTTTCTCTTAACTAACTCAGTTCATGTGTAGCCATGTTTACAGGATCTTCATAAGTGATATCTTATGATACGTTTCTTTTTCTGTGTGACTTATTTCACTTAGAATCATCGTACCTGAATCCACTCATTTTGCTGCTACTGGTCTTATGACTTTGATTTCATGGCTGAGGGATATTCCATCGTACGTAAGTACCACAATTTTTTGAACCATTTTTATATTTCCTGGGATATTTAAGGTGTACCCAAGTTGAGGTTCTTGTAAGCAGTGCAGCCCTAAATTTTGGGGTGGCTCTGTCTTATTGATTTTCAGTTTTCCCTAGGTATATTCACTAGACTGGAAGTGCCCTTGGCTGTGTAGCTCTGTTGTTTACCTGTTTTAGGGAACACAATGCACTCCTTCAGAGAGGAAGTTGGCAGTTTGCATCCCGCCCGTCAGCATAACAAGAGTCCCTGTTCTGCAGGGCATGTCTTGAATTTCTGGTTTTTACCCTTTTTGTGGATGTCCATTTGGACCGGTGGGAAGTGATACTACTTTGTAGTGCAGATTTGCATTGCCCGCTTGCTTTCTTGGCCAAAAAGGGCGTATGCGTTTTCTCCTGCATATATTCAGGAGAAAATGCATACGCCCTTTGTGGCCAAGTGCATCATTGTCGAAGTTGTGCCCCTCTTCCTGTGCTTTACAGGTGATTCCAACGTACCTTTTGAAATCTGTTTCCTGCTATTCTGCCTCGCTTTCAAGTCCGCCTCGTTGGCTTCCCTCAACAGATTTTTGGATGATAGTTGTCCTTTATTACTCTGCCAGTTTGTGAATTCCTGTGCCCTTGCGCCCCATTTTTAAACTCATTTTTTTGTGAGCTGAACGCATGGCCAATATTTTGGTTCAGGACCTATACTGGTTCCTGGTGGGTGGCTGAGACTTTGGTTAATTCTTCTTCCTGCCGGGAAATTAGAGTGACATATGCCCGGCCAAATGCCTAACAGCTACTCTCTCATTGGTTCTCGCTCTTCCCTTTCATCCTCTGCCAAATTGGCAACCTGTGAGAACCAGGAGGTTAAAGGGGCTCTCTCTCCAATTTGGGAGATTTATAGTAAATCAGTTGGAAAGTGAAAGTGGAGCACCAGGAGAGGGACTATCCGTTTAGTTTTAGAGACCTTTCGTATTCACAATGTGTCCATTCTCTAGGTTTCCGGTACATGTTATACCTGTAGTAATATTCCCTTCAACCTGGAGAGTTGGGACCCATGGAATGCGTGCCATGCATTATTGCTTTAAAGGGTCTGCATTTGCTCACCCAATCTCACCAATCCTCTCAGTCCCAAGTGTCCAGCCTTATGCCACATCCAGCTGTCATTGTAGACAGGGTCATTCCAGGTTTCATCAGAGACCCTGAAGGGATTGTAAAGAATTTCCCTGTTTTTCTGTTTTGTATTTGAAATTCCTTTTTATAGTGGCTTTGAGCTGATTCTCGCTGCCATGTTTATGCAAGTTTAGACACACTTGATTCCCTTACGGAGACATATCAATACATAGGTTTTAAGATTCTTACTTGTCAGATATATTCCTCTGCGGGAAATATGGGGTTTTGAGTCCCTTTCACTGAGGAAGGTATAGGTAGGTCTTGTCTATTCCATTGTTGGTTTTTGGAACGGTACCTGTGCTTATATCAAACTCTGGTTTTATGCATCACCCCTCCTCTCCTTCCCCCTTAAGCAGGCATAAGAGTGTTTTCTAAGTGTGAGACTCTGTTCTATTTCCTAACTCAGTTCATGTGTAGCCATGTTTACAGGATCTTCATAAGTGATATCTTATGATAAATTTCTTTTTCTGTGTGACTTATTTCACTTAGAATCATCGAACATGAATCCACTCATTTTGCTGCTACTGGTCTCATGACATTGATTTCATTGCTGAAGGATATTCCATCGTAAGTAAGTACCACAATTTTTTGAACCATTTTTATATTTCCTGGGATATTTAAGGTGTACCCAAGTTGAGGTTCTTGTAAGCAGTGCAGCCTTAGATTTGAGGGTGGCTCTGTCTTATTGATTTTTAGTTTTCCCAAGGTATATTCCCTAGACTGGAAGTGCCCTTGGCTCTGTACCTCTGTTGTTTACTTGTTTTACGGAACACAATGCACTCCTCCAGAGAGGAAGTTGGCAATTTACATCCCTCCCATTAACATAACAAGACTCCCTCTTCTCCAGGGCCTGTCTTGCCTTTCTGGTTTTTACCCATTTTGTGGATATCCCTTTTGACCGATGGGAAGTGATACACCTTAGTAGTGCAGACTTGCATTGCCCAATTGCTTGCTTGGCCAAAAGTGCCGTATGCGTTTTCTCCTGAATATATTTAGGAGAAAATGCATATGCCATTTTTGGCCAAGTGCATCATTGTCGAAGTTGTGCCCCTCTTCCTGTGCTTTACAGGTGATTCCAACGTACCTCTTGAAATCTGTTTCCTGCTATTCTGCCTCGCTTTCAAGTCCGCCTCGTTGCCTTCCCTCAACCCATTTTTGGATGATAGTTGTCCTTTATTACTCTGCCAGTTTGTGAATTCCTGTGCCCTTGCGCCCCATTTTTAAACTCATTTTTTGTGAGCTGAACGCATGGCCAATATTTTGGTTCAGGACCTATACTGGTTCCCGGTGGGTGGCTGAGTCTTTGGTTAATAATTCTTCCTGCCGGGAAATTAGAGTGACATATGCCCGTCCAAATGGCTAACAGCTACTCTCTCATTGGTTCTCCCTCTTCCCTTGCATCTTCTGCCAAATAGGCAACCTGTGCGAACCAGGAGGTTAAAGGGGCTGTCTCTCCATTTGGGAGATTGATAGTAAAGCAGTTGGAAAGTCAAACAGGAGCACCAGGAGAGGGACTATTATTTGAGTTTTAGAGACCTTTCGTATTCACAGTGTGTCCATTCTCTAGGTTTCCCGTACATGTTATAGCTGTAGTAATATTCCCTTCAACCTGGAGAGTTGGGACCCATGGAATGGGTGCCATGCATTATTGCTTTAAAGTGTCTGTATTTGCTCAATGAATCTCACCAATCCTCTCAGTCCCAAGTGTCCAGCCTTATGCCACAACCAGCTGTCATTGTAGACATGGTCATTCCAGGTTTCATCAGAGACCCTGAAGGATTGTAAAGAATTTCCCTGTTTTTTTGTTTTGTTTTTGAAATTCCTTTTTATAGTGGGTTTGAGCTGATTCTCGCTGCCATGTCTATGCCAGTCTAGATACACTTGATTCCCTTACGGAGACATATCAATACATAGGTTTTAAGATTCTTACTAGTCAGATATATTCCTCTGCGGGAAATATGGGGTTTTGAGTCCCTTTCACTGAGGAAGGTGTAGTTCTTGTCTATTCCATAGGTGGGTTTTGGAACGGTACCTGTGCTTATATCAAACTCTGGTTTTATGCATCACCCCACCTCTCCTTCCCCCTTAAGCAGGCATAAGTGTGTTTTCTAAATGTGAGAATCTGTTCTCTATCCTAACTCAGTTCATGTGTAGCCATGTTTACAGGATCTTCATAAGTGATATCTTATGATAAGCTTCTTTTTCTGTGTGACTTATTTCACTTAGAATCATCGTACCTTAATCCACTCATTTTGCTGCTACTGGTATTATGACATTGATTTCATGGCTGAGGGATATTCCATTGTACGTAAGTACCACAATTTGTTGAACCATTTTTATATTTCCTGGGATATTTAAGGTGTACCCAAGTTGAGGTTCTTGTAAGCAGTGCAGCCCTAAATTTTGGGGTGGCTCTGTCTTATTGATTTTCAGTTTTCCCAAGGTATATTCCCTAGATTGGAAGTGTCTTTGGCTCTGTAGCTCTGTTGTTTACCTGTTTTATGGAACACAATGCACTCCTTCAGAGAGGAAGTTGGCAGTTTGCATCCCGCCTATCAGCATAACAAGGCTCCCTGTTCTGCAGGGCATGTCTTGAATTTCTGGTTTTTACCCTTTTTGTGGATGTCCCTTTGGACCGGTGGGAATTGATACTTCTTTGTAGTGCAGATTTGCATTGCCCGCTTGCTTTCTTGGCCAAAAAGGGCGTATGTGTTTTCTCCTGCATATATTCAGGAGAAAATGCATACGCCCTTTGTGGCCAAGTGCATCATTGTCGAAGTTGTGCCCCTCTTCCTGTGCTTTACAGGTGATTCCAACGTACCTCTTGAAATCTGTTTCCTGCTATTCTGCCTCGCTTTCAAGTCCGCCTCGTTGGCTTCCCTCAACAGATTTTTGGATGATAGTCGTCCTTTATTACTCTGCCAGTTTGTGAATTGCCGTGCCCTTGAGCCCCATTTTTAAACTCATTTTTTGTGAGCTGAACGCATGGCCAATATTTTGGTTCAGGACCTAAACTGGTTCCCGGTGGGTGGCTGAGACTTTGGTTAATTCTTCTTCCTGCCGGGAAATTAGAGTGACATATGCCCGGCCAAATGCCTAACAGCTACTCTCTCATTGGTTCTCGCTCTTCCCTTTCATCCTCTGCCAAATTGGCAACCTGTGAGAACCAGGAGGTTAAAGGGGCTGTCTCTCCATGTTGGGAGATTAATAGTAAATCAGTTGCAAAGTGAAAGCGGAGCACCAGGAGAGGGACTATCCGTTGAGTTTTAGAGACCTTTCGTATTCACAGTGTGTGCATTCTCTAGGTTTCCGGTACATGTTATACCTGTAGTAATATTCCCTTCAACCTGGAGAGTTGGGACCCATGGAATGCGTGCCATGCATTATTGTTTTAAAGGGTCTGCATTTGCTCACCCAATCTCACCAATCCTCTAAGTCCCAAGTGTCCAGCCTTATGCCACATCCAGCTGTCATTGTAGACAGGGTCCTTCCAGGTTTCATCAGAGACCCTGAAGGAATTGTAAAGAATTTCCCTGTTTTTCTGTTTTGTATTTGAAATTCCTTTTTATAGTGGCTTTGAGCTGATTCTCGCTGCCATGTTTATGCAAGTTTAGACACACTTGATTCCCTTACGGAGACATATCAATACATAGGTTTTAAGATTCTTACTTGTCAGATATATTCCTCTGCGGGAAATATGGGGTTTTGAGTCCCTTTCACTGAGGAAGGTATAGGTAGGTCTTGTCTATTCCATTGTTGGTTTTTGGAACGGTACCTGTGCTTATATCAAACTCTGGTTTTATGCATCACCCCTCCTCTCCTTCCCCCTTAAGCAGGCATAAGAGTGTTTTCTAAGTGTGAGACTCTGTTCTATTTCCTAACTCAGTTCATGTGTAGCCATGTTTACAGGATCTTCATAAGTGATATCTTATGATAAATTTCTTTTTCTGTGTGACTTATTTCACTTAGAATCATCGAACATGAATCCACTCATTTTGCTGCTACTGGTCTCATGACATTGATTTCATTGCTGAAGGATATTCCATCGTAAGTAAGTACCACAATTTTTTGAACCATTTTTATATTTCCTGGGATATTTAAGGTGTACCCAAGTTGAGGTTCTTGTAAGCAGTGCAGCCTTAGATTTGAGGGTGGCTCTGTCTTATTGATTTTTAGTTTTCCCAAGGTATATTCCCTAGACTGGAAGTGCCCTTGGCTCTGTACCTCTGTTGTTTACTTGTTTTACGGAACACAATGCACTCCTCCAGAGAGGAAGTTGGCAATTTACATCCCTCCCATTAACATAACAAGACTCCCTCTTCTCCAGGGCCTGTCTTGCCTTTCTGGTTTTTACCCATTTTGTGGATATCCCTTTTGACCGATGGGAAGTGATACACCTTAGTAGTGCAGACTTGCATTGCCCAATTGCTTGCTTGGCCAAAAGTGCCGTATGCGTTTTCTCCTGAATATATTTAGGAGAAAATGCATATGCCATTTTTGGCCAAGTGCATCATTGTCGAAGTTGTGCCCCTCTTCCTGTGCTTTACAGGTGATTCCAACGTACCTCTTGAAATCTGTTTCCTGCTATTCTGCCTCACTTTCAAGTCCGCCTCGTTGCCTTCCCTCAACAGATTTTTGGATGATAGTTGTCCTTTATTTCTTTGCCAGTTTGTGAATTGCTGTGCCCTTGAGCTCCATTTTTCAACTCGTTTTTTGTGAGCTGAACGCATGGCCAATATTTTGGTTCAGGACCTATACTGGTTCCCGGTGGGTGGCTGAGTCTTTGGTTAATACTTCTTCCTGCCGGGAAATTAGAGTGACATATGCCCGTCCAAATGGCTAACAGCTACTCTCTCATTGGTTCTCCCTCTTCCCTTGCATCTTCTGCCAAATAGGCAACGTGTGCGAACCAGGAGGTTAAAGGGCTGTCTCTCCATTTGGGAGATTGATAGTAAAGCAGTTGGAAAGTCAAACAGGAGCACCAGGAGAGGGACTATTATTTGAGTTTTAGAGACCTTTCGTATTCACAGTGTGTCCATTCTCTAGGTTTCCCGTACATGTTATAGCTGTAGTAATATTCCCTTCAACCTGGAGAGTTGGGACCCATGGAATGGGTGCCATGCATTATTGCTTTAAAGTGTCTGTATTTGCTCAATGAATCTCACCAATCCTCTCAGTCCCAAGTGTCCAGCCTTATGCCACAACCAGCTGTCATTTTAGACAGGGTCATTCCAGGTTTCATCAGAGACCCTGAAGGAATTGTAAAGAATTTCCCAGTTTTTTTGTTTTGTTTTTGAAATTCCTTTTTATAGTGGGTTTGAGCTGATTCTCGCTGCCATGTCTATGCTAGTCTAGACACACTTGATTCCCTTATGGAGACATATCAATACATAGGTTTTAAGATTCTTACTAGTCAGATATATTCCTCTGCGGGAAATACGGGGTTTTGAGTCCCTTTCACTGAGGAAGGTGTAGTACTTGTCTATTCCATAGTTGGTTTTTGGAACGGTACCTGTGCTTATATCAAACTCTGGTTTTATGCATCACCCCACCTCTCCTTCCCCCTTAAGCAGGCATAAGTGTGTTTTCTAAATGTGAGAATCTGTTCTCTATCCTAACTCAGTTCATGTGTCGCCATGTTTACAGGATCTTCATAAGTGATATCTTATGATAAGCTTCTTTTTCTGTGTGACTTATTTCACTTAGAATCATCGTACCTTAATCCACTCATTTTGCTGCTACTGGTCTTATGACATTGATTTCATGGCTGAGGGATATTCCATCGTACGTAAGTACCACAATTTTTTGAACCATTTTTATATTTCCTGGGATATTTAAGGTGTAACCAAGTTGAGGTTCTTGTAAGCAGTGCAGCCCTAAATTTGAGGGTGGCTCTGTCTTATTGATTTTCAGTTTTCCCAAGGTATATTCCCTAGACTGGAAGTGTCCTTGGCTCTGTAGCTCTGTTGTTTACTTGTTTTAGGGAACACAATGCACTCCTCCAGAGAGGCAGTTGGCAATTTACATCCCGCCCATCAGCATAACAAGGCTCCCTGTTCTCCAGGGCCTGTCTTGAATTTCTGGTTTTTACCCTTTTTGTGGATGTCCCTTTGGACAGGTTGGAAGTGATACTACTTTGTAGTGCAGACTTACATTGTCCGCTTGCTTGCTTGGCCAAAAAGAGCGTATGTGTTTTCTCCTGAATATACTCAGGAAAAAACGCATAAGCCCTTTTTGGACAAGTGCATCAGTGTCTAAGTTGTGCCCCTCTTCCTGTGCTTTACAGGTGATTCCAACGTACCTCTTGAAATCTGTTTCCTGCTATTCTGCCTCGCATTCAAGTCCGCCTCGTCGCCTTCCTTCAACAGATTTTTGGATGATAGTTGTCCTTTATTTCTTTGCCAGTTTGTGAATTGCTGTGCCCTTGAGCTCCATTTTTCAACTCGTTTTTTGTGAGCTGAACGCATGTCCAAAATTTTGGTTCAGGACCTATACTGGTTCCCAGTGGGTGGCTGCAACTTTGGTTAATTCTTCTTCCTGCCCGGGAAATTAGAGTGACATATGCCCGTCCAAATGCCTAACAGCTACTCTCTCATTGGTTCGCCCTCTTCCCTTTCATCCTCTGCCAATTTAGCAACGTGTGAGAACCAGGAGGTTAAAGGGGCTGTCTCTCCAAGTTGGGAGATTGATAGTAAAGCAGGTGGAAAGTCAAACTGGAGCACCAGGAGAGGGACTATTTGTTGAGTTTTAGAAACCTTTCATATTCACAGTGTCTCCATTCCCTAGGTTTCCCGTACATGTTATACTTGTAGTAATATTCCCTTCAACCTGGAGAGTTGGGACCCATGGAATGGGTGCCATGTATTATTGCTTTAAATGGTCGGCATTTGCTCACCCAATCTCACCAATTCTCTCAGTCCCAAGTGTCCACACTTATGCCACATCCAGCTGTCATTGTAGACATGGTCATTCCCCGTTTCATCAGAGACCCTGAAGGAATTCTAAAGAATTTCCATGTTTTTTTGTTTTGTTTTTGAAATTCCTTTTTATAGTGGGTTTGAGCTGATTCTCGCTGCTATGTTTATGCCAGTTTAGGCACACTTGATTCCCTTATGGAGACATGTCAATACATAGGTTTTAAGATTCTTAATAGTCTGATATATTCGTTTGCGGGAAATATGGGGTTTTGAGTCCCTTTCACTGAGGAAGGTATAGGTAGGTCTTGTCTATTCCATAGTTGGTTTTTGGAACGGTACCTGTGCTTATATCAAACTCTGGTTTTATGCATCACCCCACCTCTCCTTCCCCCTTAAGCAGGCATAAGAGTGTTTTCTAAATGTGAGACTCTGTTCTCTTTCCTAACTCAGTTCATGTGTAGCCATGTTTACAGGATCTTCATAAGTGATATCTTATGATAAGCTTCTTTTTCTGTGTGACTTATTTCACTTAGAATCTTCGTACCTGAATCCACTCATTTTGCTGCTACTGGTCTTATGACATTGATTTCGTGGCTGAGGGATATTCCATCGTACGTAAGTACCACAATTTTTTGAACCATTTTTATATTTCCTGGGATATTTAAGTTGTACTCCAGTTGAGGTTCTTGTAAGCAGTGCAGCCCTAAATTTGAGGGTGGCTCTGTCTTATTGATTTTCAGTTTTCCCAAAGTATATTCCCTAGACTGGAAGTGCCCTTGGCTCTGTACGTCTGTTGTTTACTTGTTTTAGGGAACACAATGCACTCTTCCAGTGAGGCAGTTGGCAATTTATATCCCGCCCATCATCATAACAAGGCTCTCTGTTCTTCAAGGCCTGTATTGCCTTTCTGGTATTTACACATTTTGTGGATGTCCCTTTTGACAGGTGGGAAGAGATACTATTTTGCTGTGCAGATTTGCATTGCCCGCTTGCTTGCTTGGCCAAAAAGGGCGTATGCGTTTTCTCCTGCATATATTCAGGAGAAAACGCATACGCCCTTTTAGGCCAAGTGCATCATTGTCGAAGTTGTGCCCCTCTTCCTGTGCTTTACAGACGATTCCAACGTACCTCTTGAAAATTTTTTCCTGCTATTCCGCCTCACTTTCATGTCCGCTTTGTTGCCTTCCCTCAACAGATTTTTGGATAAGAGTTGTCCTTTATTACTCTGCCAGTTTTTGAATTGTTGTGCCCTTCAGGTCCATTTTTCAACTCGTTTTTTGTGAGCTGAACGGATGTCCAAAATTTTGGTTCAGGACCTATACTGGTTCCCGTTGGGTGGCTGCAACTTTGGTTAATTCTTCTTCCTGCAGGGAAATTAGAGTGACATATGCCCGTCCAAATGCCTAACAGCTACTCTCTCATTGGTTCTCCCTCTTCCCTTTCATCCTCTGCCAAATTGGCAAACTGTGAGAACCAGGAGGTTAAAGGGGCTGTCTCTCCAAGTTGGGAGATTGATAGTAAAGCACTTGGAAAGTCAAACCAGAGCATCTGGAGAGGGACTATTCGTTGAGTTTTAGAAACCTTTTGTGGTCACAGTGTGTCCATTCTCTAGGTTTCCCATACATGTTATAGCTGTAGTAATATTCCCTTCAACCTGGAGAGTTGGGACCCATGGAATGTGTGCCATGCATTATTGCTTTAAAGGGTCTGCATTTGCTCACCTAATCTCACCAGTCCTCTCAGTCCCAATTGTCCAGCCTTATGCCACATCCAGCTGTCATTGTAGACAGGGTCATTCCACGTTTCATCAGAGATCCTGAAGGAATTGTAAATAATGTCCCTGTTTTTTTGTTTTGTTTTTGAAATTCCTTTTTATAGTGGGTTTTAGCTGATTCTCGCTGCCATGTTTATGCCAGTCTAGACACACTTGATTCCCTTACGGAGAAATATCAATACGTAGATTTTAAGATTCTTACTATTCAGATATATTCCTCTGTGGGAAATATGGGATTTTGAGTCCCTTTCAGTGAGGAAGGTATAGGTAAGTCTTGTCTATTCCATAGTTGGTTTTTAGAATGGTACCTGTGCTTATATCAAACTCTGGTTTTATGCATCACCCCACCTCTCCTTCCCCCTTAAGCAGGCATAAGAGTGATTTCTAAATGTGAGACTCTGATCTCTTTCCTAACTCAGTTCATGTGTAGCCATGTTTACAGAATCTTGATAAGTGATATCTTATGATAAGCTGCTTTTTTTGTGTGACTTATTTCACTTAGAATCACCGTACCTGAATCCACTCATATTGATGCTACTGGTCTTATGACATTGATTTCATGGCTGAGGGATATTCCCTCGTACGTAAGTACCACAACTTTTTCAACCATTTTTATATTTCCTGGGATATTAAGGTGTACCCAAGTTGAGGTTCTTGTAAGCAGTGCATTCCTAAATTTTGGGGTGGCTCTGTCTTATTGATTTTCAGTTTTCCCAAGGTATATTCCCTAGACTGGAAGTGCCCTTGGCTCTGTAGCCCTGTTGTTTACTTGTTTTAGGGAACACAATGAACTCCTCCAGAGAGGCAGTTGGCAATTTACATCCCGCCCATCAGCATAACAAAGCTCCCTGGTCTCCAGGGCCTGTCTTGCCTCTCTGGTATTTACACATTTTGTGGATGTCCCTTTTGAATGGTGGGGAGTGATACTTTTTTATAATGCAGATTTGCATTGCCCCCTTGCTTGCTTGGCCAAAAATTGCGTATGCGTTTTGTCCTTAATATATACAGGAGAAAATGCATACACCATTTTTGGCCAAGTGCATCATTGTCGAAGTTGTGCCCCTCTTCATATGCTTTACAGATGATTCCAACGTACCTCTTGAAAACTGTTTCCTGCTATTCTGCCTCGCCTTCAATTCCCCCTCATTGCCTTCCCTCAACAGATTTTTGGACGATAGTTTTCCTTTATTACTCTGCCAGTTTGTGAATTGCTGTGCCCCTTAGCTTCATTTTTCAACTCGTTTTTTGTGAGCTCAACGCAAGTCCACAATTTTGATTCAGGACGTAAACTGGATCCCGGTGTGAGGCTGAGACTTTGGTTAATCCTTCTTCTTGCCGGGTAATTAGAGTGACATATGCCCGTCCAAATGCCTAATAGCTACTCTGTCATTGGTTCTCCCTCTTCTCTTTCATCTTCTGCCTAATTGGCAACCTGTGCGAACCAGGAGGTTAAAGGGGCTGTCTCTCCAAGTTGGGAGATTGATAGTAAAGCAGTTGGAAAGTAAAACCGGAGCACCAGGAGAGGGACTATTAGTTGAGTTTTAGAAGCATTTCATATTTACAGTGTGTCCATTCTCTAGGTTTCCCGTACATGTTATAGCTGTAGTAATATTGACTTCAACCTGGAGAGTTGGGACAAATGGAATGGGTGCCACACATTATTGCTTTAAAGGGTCTGCATTTGCTCAACCAATCTCACCAATCCTCTCAGTCCCAAGTGTCCAGCCTTATGCCATATCCAGCTGTCATTGTAGATAGGCTCATTCCAGGTTTCATTAGAGCCCCTAAAGTAATTGTAAAGAATTTCCATGTTTTTTGTTTTTTTTTTTTGAAATTCCTTTTTATACTGGGTTTGAGCTGATTCTCACTGCAATGATTATGCCAGTCTAGACACACTTGATTCCATTACGGAAATATATCAATACATAGGTTTTAATATTTTTAATATTCAGATATATTCCTCTGTGGGAAAAATCGTGTTTTGAGTTCCTTTCACTGAGGAAGGTGTAGGTCTTGTATATTCCATAGTTGGTTTTTGAAATGGTACGTGTGGTTATATCAAACGCTGGTTTTCTGTAGCACCCCACCTCATCTTCCCCCTTAAGCAGGCATAAGAGTGTTTTCTAAATGTGAGACTCTGTTGGCTTTCCTAACTCTGTTCATGTGTAGCCATGTTTAGAGGACCTTCATAAGTGATATCTTATGATAAGTTTCTTTATCTGTGTGACTTATTTCAGTTAGAATCATCGTACCTGAATCCACTCATTTTGCTGCTACTGGTCTTATGATATTGATTTCATGGCTGAGGGATATTCCATCGTACGTAAGTACCAAAGTATTTTAAACCATATTTATATTTCCTGGGATATTTAAGCTGTATGCAATTTGAGGTTCTTGTAAGCAGTGCAGCCCTAAATTTTGGGGTGGCTCTGTCTTATTGATTTTCTGCTTTCCCAAGGTATATTCCCCAGACTGGAAGTGCCCTTGGCTCTGTAGCTCTGTTGTTTACTTGTTTTAGGGAACACAATGCACTCCTCCAGAGAGGCAGTTGGCAATTTACATCCCGCCCATCAGCATAACAAGGCTCCCTGTTCTCCAGGGCCTGTCTTGCCTTTCTGGTTTTTACCCATTTTTTGGATGTACCTTTTGAGAAGTGGGAATTGATACTTTGTAGTGCAGATTTGCATTGCCAGCATGCTTGCTTGGCCAAAAAGGGCGTATGCGTTTTCTCCTGAATATATTCAGGAGAAAACGCATACGCCCTTTTTGGCCAAGTGCATCATTGTCGATGTTGTGCCCCTCTTCCTTTGCCTTAAAAGCGATTCCAACGTACCTCTTGAAGTCTGTTTCCTGCTATTCTGCCTTGCTTTCAAGTCCGCCTCTTTGCCTTCCCTCAACAGATTTTTGGACAATAGTTGTCCTTTATTACTCTGCCTGTTTGTGAATTGTTGTGCACTGAGCTACATTATTTAACTCGTTTTTTTGTGTGCTGAACGCAAGTCCAATATTTTGGTTCAGGACCTATACTGGTTCCTGGTGGGTGGCTGAGGCTTTGGTTATTTCTTCTTCTTCCCGCGAAGTAAGATGACATGTGCCCGTACTAATGTCTAACAGCTACTCTCTCACTGGTTTTCCCTTTTCCCTTTCATCCTCTGCCAAATTGGCAACCTGTGCGAATGAGGAGGTTAAAGGTGCTGTCTCTCCAAGTTGGGAGATTGATAGTCAAGCAGTTGGAAAGTCAAATGGGAGCACCAGGAGTGGGACTATTCGTTGAGTTTTAGAAACCTTTCGTATTCACACTGTGTCCATTATCTAGGGTTCCTGTACATATTATAGCTGTAGTAATATGCCCTTAAACCTGGCCTGTTGGGACCCATGGAATGGGTGCCACACATTATTGCTTTAAAGGGTCTACATTTGCTCACCGAGTCTCACCAATCCTCTCAGTCCCAAGTGTCCAGCCTTATGCCACATCCAGTTGTCATTGTAGATAGGGTCATTCCAGGTTTCATCAGCGACCCTGAAGGTATTGTGTAAGAATTGTTCTGTTTTTATGTTTTGTTTTGAAATTCATTTTTATATTGGGTTTGAGCTGATTCTCCCTGCCATGTTTATGTCATTCTAGGCACACATAGTTACCTTACGGAGACATATCAATACACAAGTTTTAAAATTTTTACTATGCAGATATATTTCTCTGTCGGGAATAGGGATGTTGAGTTCCGTTCACTGAGGAAGGAGTAGGGCTTGTCTCTTTTGTTTTTGTATTATGGAACGGTACCTGTGCTAATATCAATCTTTTGTTTTGTGCATCTCCCCACCTGTCTTTCCCCTTAAGCAAGCGTTAGAGTGTTTTCTAAATCTGAGACTCTGTTCTCTTCCCTAAATCAGTTCATATGTAGCCATGTTTACATTCCCTTCATAAGTGATATCTTATGTCAGAATGCACCATGGCCCTTGTCATAATAATGCTTCATGACCCCTGTCATCACAATGATCCATGCCCTGGTTATCAAAATGTTCCATGTCCCTTGTCATCAAAATTCTCCACGTACTTGTCATCACAGTGCTACATGACACTTCGCATCAAAATGTTACATGCTCTTGTCATCACAATTCTCCATTCTCTTGACATTGCAATGCTCCATGACCTTGTCATCACAATGCTCCATGCCTTTGTCATCACATGGCTCCATGACCCCTGTCCTCACATTGCTCCCTGACACCTGTCATCACAATGCTTCATGCCCCTTGTCATTACAGTGCTCCATGATGCTCGACATCACAATTACCCAAGGTCTTCTCATCACAATGCTCCACGGTTTTGCCATCACCATGCTCCATGCCTTGTCATCTCAAATCTCAATGTCCCTTGTCCTCACAATTATCCACGTCCTTGTCATTACAATGCTCCATGGCACTTCACATCACAATGTTATATGCTCTTGTCATCACAATACTCCATGCACTTGTCATCGTGATGCTCCATGACCCCTGTCATAGGAAGCTCCATGTGCTTTTCATCAAAATGTTTCACGACCAGGACATTAAAATTCTCAATGGCCCTTGATATCACAATGCTCCATGCCTTTGTCATCACAATGCTCCTTTACTTTGTCACAACAATCCTCCAAAACAATTGGCATCACAATGCTCCATGATATTGTCATCAAACTGGAACATGACATATTTCATCACAATGCTCCCTGACACCTTTCTTCACAATAATCCATGACCTTGTCATCACAGTGCTCCATGACCTTGTTATCACAATGTGCCATGCCCATTCTTATCACAATAATCCAAGAACCTTGTCAGACCAATGCTCCATGCCACTTTTCATCACAATGCTCCATGAACGCTGTCATCACAATGCACCATGCCCATCATCATAATGCTTCATGCTATTGTCATCACAATGAAATCAAAAAGCTCCATGACATGTGTCATCACAATGCTGCAAACCCTTGTGATCACAATGTCCCATAACACTTGTCATCACAATGCCCCATGACACTGGTCACCACAGTTATCCATGGGATTCTCATCACAATGCACCATGACTTTTGTCAACAGAATGCTCAATACCCTTGTCAACACAATACTCTCTGATTATTGACCTCAGTATGCACCGTGCACTCTTTCATGACAAGGCTCCATGCCTTTTTCATCACAATGATCCATGCCCTTCTCATCAAAATGTTCCAAGACACCTGTGATCACAATGCTCCTTGCACTTGTCATCACAAAGCTCCATGACGAATGTCATCAGAATGCTCCATGGCCTTCTCATCATAATGTTCCATGCCCTTGTCATCACAATGCTCCAAGACCCCTGTAATCAACATGATCCCTGCGCCTTTTCATCAGAATGCTCCATGAGACTTGTCATCACAAGGTTCCATGGTCTTCACATCACAGTGCTCCAGGACCTTGTCATCACAGTGCTCCATTCCCTTGTCATCACAATGCTCCATGACCACTGTCATCACAATAATCCATGAACATTTTCAGCCCAATGCTCCATGAAATTCTCATCACAATGCTCCATAGACCATATCACCACAATGCTCCATGACTACTGTCATGAAAACACTCCATGACACATGACAACACAATGACCCGGGACACTTGTCATCACAGTGCTCCATTCCCTAGTCATCACAATGCTCCATGACCCCTGTCATCACAACACTCCATGAACATTTTCAGCCCAGTGCTCCATGACCCTTGTCATCACAATGATCCATGCCCTTGTCATCCCCATGCTCCATGACCCATGTATTCACAATGCTCCGTGACGCTTGTCATCACAGTGCTCCATGACACCTGTCATCACAATGCTCCATGCCTTTGTCAGCAAAATGCTACATGACCTTGTCATTACAATGCTCTATGCGCTTGTCATCACAATACTCCATTTCCATTGTCATCACAATCCTCCATGAACCTTGGGATCACATTGCTTCGTGCCATTTTCATCACAATGCTCCATGCTCCTTGAAATCAAAATGATCCATGACCTCTGTCATCACAATGCTCCAAAACCTTGTGATCACAATGTTCCATAACACTTGTCATCACAACGCTCCATGATGCCTGTCATCACAATAATCCATGCCCTTTTCATCACAATGCTCCATGACCTTTGTCATCACAATTCTCAATACACTTGTCATCAAAATGTTCCCTGACACTTGTCATCAGAATGCTCCTTGAACCCTGTCACGAATAGGCTCCATGACGTTTTCATCACAATGCACCATGCCGTTTTCATCAGAATGCTCCAGGCCATTTTCATCAAAATCCTCCACCAGCTTGTCATCAGAATGCTCCATGACCCTTCTCATCACAATTCTCCATGCACTTGTCAGCACAATGCTCCCTGACACTTGTCATCACAATGCTCCAAGCCATTGTCATCACAATGCTCCATTACATTTGTCATCAGGATTCTCCATGACACTTGGCATCACAATGTTACATGACATTGTCATCACAATGGGCCATTCCAAATGTCATTGCAATAATCCATGAAACATATTAGACCAGTGTTCCATGCCCTTGTCATCACAATGCACCATGCTCTTGTTATCACAATGCTCCATGACCCCTGTCATGACAATGCTCCGTGACTCCCGTCATCACAATGCTTCATGATCTTTGTCATCACAGTGGTCCATGCCGTCGTCATCAACAGTCTCTGACCTTTTTAAACACAATGTTCCATGAACTTTTCATCACAATGCTCTTTGACCCTTGTCATCACAATGCTCCATTCGCTTGTCAGCACAATGCTGCATGACACATGTCATCACAGTGCTCCACAATCTTGTCATCACACTGCTCCATGCACTTCTCATCAAAATGCTCTCTCACCACTGATATCACAATGCTACATTACTATTTGTCACAATACTCCCTCACCCCTGTGATCACAATGTTCCATGACTCCTGTCATCACAATGCTACATGCACTTATCACAATGTTCGATGACCCATGATATCACAGTGTTCCATAACACCTGTCATCAAAATGTTCCTTGACACTTTTCATCAAATTGCTCCAAGACCCTGTCATCAGAATGCTCCCTGCCCTTCTCATCACAATGCACAACGCCCTTGCCATCTAAATGCTCCATGACCTTTCTCATCACAAAGATCCATGACGCTTGACATCACAATGCTCCATGTCATTGTCATCACCATGCTCCATGAACCCTCTCATCACATTGCTCCAAGCACTTGTCTTCACAATGCTCCATGACACGTCATCAGAATGCTCCATGGCCTTCTCATCACAATGCTCCATGCCCTTGCCATCACAATGCTCCATTACCCCAGACATAACAATGCTCCATGACCCCTGCCATCACGATGTTCCATGGCCTTGTCATCACAAAGCTCCATGACCCTTCTCATCACAGTGCTCCAAGAACCCTTTTATCACAATGCTCTATGCCCTTTTTCATCTCAATGATCCATGAACCCTGTCATCACAATGCACCATGCCCATCATCATAATGCTTCATGCTATTGTCATCACAATGAAATCAAAATGCTCCATGACCTCTGTCATAACAATGCTCCAAACCCTTGTGATCACAATATTCTCTATCACTTGTCATCACAATGCTCCATGACACTCGTCATCACAATTATCAATGGTCTTCTCATCACAATGCTCAATACACTTGTCATCAAAATGCTCCCTGACACTTGTTGTCTGTATGCTCCTTGAACCCTGTCATGACATGTCTCCATGCCTTTTTCATCACAATGATCAATGCCCTTTTCATCACAATGCTCCAAGACCCATGTAATCACAATGCTCCATGCCCTTGTCTTCACAAAGCTCAATGACGCATGCCATCAGAATGCTCCTTGGTCTTCTCCTCACAATGCCCCATGCCCTTGTCATCACAATGTGCCAAGACCCCCCTAATCACAATGCTCCATGCCCCTTTTCATCAGTATGCTCCATGAGACTTTTCATCACAAGGCTCCATGGTTTTGCCATCACAATTCTCCATGACCCCTGTCTTCAAAATGCTCCGTGACTCCAGTCATCACAATGTTTCATAACGTTTGTCATCACAGTGGTCCATGCCCGTGTCATCACAAGGCTCTGTGACCTTTGTAACCACAATGCTCCCTGAAATTTTCATCACAATTCTCTGTGACCCTTGTCATCATAATGTTCCATGTCTTTTTCACAACAATTCTCCATGACCATTGACATCACAATGTGCCACGTGCATTTCATCACAACGGTCCACAACTTTGCCATTGCAATGCCCCCTAAACCTTGTAATCACAATGCTCCATGCACTTCTCATCAAACTGCTCTCTCACACTAGATATTACAATGTTCCATCACTAGTCATCACAATACTCCCTCACCCCTGTAATCACAATGTTCCATGAACCTGTCATCACAATGCTACATCCGCTTATCATCACAATATTCCATGACCCCTGACATCACAATGTTCCATAACCCCTGTCATCAAAATGCTCCATGACGCTTTTCATCCCAAAGCTCCAAGACCGCTGACATCACAATGTTCTATAACCCCTGCCATCAAAATGATCCATTACACTTTTCATCAAATTGCTGCATGACCTGGTCATCAAAATGCTCCCTGCCTTTCTCATCACAATGTACCATGTCCTTGTCATCAAAATGCTCCATGCCTTGTCATCACAAATCTCCATGACCCTTGGCATCACAATGCTCCATGTCATTGTCATCACAATGCTCCATAAAACCTCTTATCACATTGCTCCATGCCCTTGTCATCACAAAGATCCCTGATACTTGTCATCACAATGCTCGATGCCCTTCTCATCATAATGCTCCATGCCCTTGACATTCCCATCCTGAATGACCCATGTATCACAGTGTTCCGTGCCCTTGTCATCACAATGCTCCATGCCCACTCTCATCACAATAATCCATGAAATATTTCAGAACAATGTTCCATACACTTCTCATCAAAATGCTCCATTACCCCTGTCATAACAATGCACCATGACCCTTGCCATCACAATGTTCCACGGCCTAGTCATCACAAGGTTCCATGACACTTGTTATCACCATGCTGAAGACCCCTATTATCACAATGCTCCATGCCCTTGTCATCACAAAGCTCCATGACGCATGTCCTCAGAATATTCCATGGCCTTCTCATCACAATGCTCCATGCCCTTGTCATCACAATGGCCAAAACACCTGTAAACACAATGCTCGATGCCCCTTTTCATCTCAATGCTCCATGAACCCTGTCATCACAATGCACCATGCCCATCATCATAATGCTTCAGGCTATTGTCATCACAATGAAATCAATATTCTCCATGACATCGGTCATCAAAATGCTCCAAAACCTTGTGATCACAATGTTCCATAACACTTATCATCACAACACCCCATGACGCTCATCATCAGAATTATCCATGGTCTTCTCATCACAATGCTCCATGATCTTTGTCATCACAATGCTCAATACACTTGTCGTCACAATGCTCCCTGTCACTTGTCGTCAGTATGCTCCTTGAACCCTGTCATGACAAGGCTCCATGCCTTTTTCATAACAATGAGCCATGCCCTTTTCATCACAATGCTCCAAGATCCCTGTAATCACAATGCTCGATGCACATCTCATCAAAATGCTCTCTCACCAGAGATATCACAATGTTCCATCACTAGTCATCACAATACTCCCTCACCCCTGTAATCACAATGTTCCATGACACTGTCATCACAATGCTACATACCATTATCATCACAATGTTCCATGGCCCCTGACATCACAATGTTCCATAACCCCTGTCGTCAAAATGCTCCATGACCCTTTTCTTCCCAAAGTTCCAAGACCCCTGACATCACAATGTTTTATAACCACTGCATCAAAATGTTACTTTACACTTTTCATCAAATTGCTGCATGAACCGGCCATCAAAATGCTCCCTGCCTTTCTCATCACAATGCACCATGCCCTTGTCATCAAAATGCTCCATGACTTGTCATCACAAACTCCATGACCCTTGGCATCACAATGTTCCATGTCATTGTCATCACAATGCTCCATGAACCCTCTTATCACATTGCTCCATGCCCTTGTCATCACAAAGCTCCCTGATACTTGTCATCACAATGCTCGATGCCCTTCTGATCACAATGCTCCATGCCCTTGTCATTACAATCCTGCATGACCCATGTATCACAGTGCTCCGTGCCCTTGTCATCACAATGCTCCATGCCCACTCTCATCACAATAATCCATGAAATATTTCAGACCAATGTTCCATGCTCTTCTCATCAAAATCATGCATTACCCCTGTCATAACAATGCACCATGACATTTGCCATCAAAATGTTCCACGTCCTAGTCATCACAAGGTTCCATGACAGTTGTCATCACAATGCTTAAGACCACTGAAATCACAATGCTCCATGCCCTTGTCATCACAAAGCTCCATGACGCAAGTCATCAGAATGTTCCATGGCCTTCTCATCACAATGCTCCATGCCCTTGTCATCACAATGTTACAAGACCCTTGTAATCACAATGCTCCATGCCCCTTTTCATCTCAATGAACCATGAACCCTGTCATCACAATGCACCATGCCCATCATCATAACGCTTCAGGCTATTGTCATCACAATGAAATCAATATTCTCCATGACCTCTGTCATCATAATGCTCCAAACACTTGTGATCACAATGTTCCATAACACTTATCATCACAACACCCCATGATGCTCATCATCACAACTATCCATGGTCTTCTCATCACAATGCTCCATGATCTTTGTCATCACAATGCTCAATACACTTGTCATCACAATGCTCCCTGACACTTGTCGTCAGTATGCTCCTTGAACCCTGTCATGGCAAGGCTCCGTGCCATTTTCATAACAATGATCCATGCCCTTTTTATCACAATGCTCCAAGGTGCCTGTAATCACAATGCTCCATGCCCTTGTCATCACAAAACTCTATGACGCATGACATCAGAATGCTCCATGGCCTTCTCATCACAATGCTCCATGGCCAATATCATCACAATGCTCCATGACCACTGTCATCACAACACTCCATGACACCTGACAACACAATGATCTGGGACTCTTGTCATCACAATGCTCCATTCCCTAGTCATCACAATGCTTCATGACCCCTGTCATCACAACACTCCATGAATATTTTCAGCCCAGTGCTCCATGACCCTTGTCATCACAGTGCTCCATGACCCCTGTATTCAAAATGCTCTGTGACGCTTGTCATCACTGTGCTCCATGACACATGTCATCACAATGCTCCATGTCTTTCTCAGCAAAATGCTACATGACCTTGTCATTACAATGCTATATGCGCTTGTCATCACAATACTCTATTTCCATTGTCATCACAATCCTCCATGAACCTTGGGATCACATTGCTTCATACCCCTGTCATCACAATGCTCCATGCTCCTTGAAATAAAAATGATCCATGACGTCTGTCATCACAATGCTCCAAACCCTTGTGATCACAATGTTCCATAACACTTGTCATCACAATGCTCCATGATGCCTGTCATCACAATACTCCATGCCGTTTTCATCCCAAAGCTCCATGACCTTTGTCATCACAATTCTCAATACACTTGTCAATACAAAGCTCCCTGACACTTCTCATCAGAATGCTCCTTCAAAACTGTCACAAAAAGGCACCATGCCTCTTTCATCACAATGCCCCATGCCACTTTCATCTCAGTGCTCCATGCCATTCTCATTAAAATACTCCACAAGCTTTTCATCAGAATGCTCCATGACCCTTGTCATCACAGTTCTACATGCACTTGTCAGCACAATGTTCCCTGACCCTTGTCATCACAATGCTCCAAGCCATTGTCATCACAATGCTCCATTACCTTTGTCATCAGAATCCTCCATGACACTTGGCATCACAATGCTCCATGCCATTGTCATCACATTGGGCCATTACATATGTCATCACAATGCTTCCTGACACCTGTCTTCACAATACTGCATGACCTGGTCATCATATTGCTCCATGCCCTTTTCATCACAATGCGCCATTCCAACTGTCATCACAATAATCCATGAAACATATTAGACCAATGTTCCATGCCCTAGTCATCACAATGCTCCAAGAACCCTGTAATCACAATGCTCCATGCCCAATATCATCACAATGCTCCATGAGATTTGTCATCACAATTCTCCATGGTGTTCTCATCACAATGCTCCAGGAACTTGTCATCACCATGCTCCATTCCCTTGTCATCATAATGCTCCATGACCACTGTCATCAAAATACTCTCCATGACACCTGACAACACAATGATCCTTGACTCTTGTCATCACAATTCTCCATTCCCTAGTCATCACAATGCTGCATGTCCCGTGTCATCACAACACTCAATGAACATTTTCAGCCCAGGGCTCCATGACCCTTGTCATCACAATATTCCATGCCCTTGTCATCCCAATGGTCCATGACCCCTATATTCACAAAGCTCCGTGACGCTTGTCATCACAGTGCTCCATGACACATGTCATCACAATGTTCCATGCCATTGTCAGCAAAATGCTACATGACCTTGTCATTACAATGCTCTATGCGCTTGTCATCACAATACTCCATTTCCATTGTCATCACAATCCTCCATTAACTTTGGGATCACATTGCATCATGCCCTTGTCATTACAATGCTCCATGCTCGTTGAAATCAAAATGATCCATGACCTCTCTCATCACAATGCTCCAAAACCTTGTGATCACAGTGTTCCATAACGCTTGTCATCACAACGCTCCATGATGCCTGTCATCAAAATACACCATGCCCTTTTTATCACAATGTTCCATGCCATTGTCATCAAAATAGTCCACAAGCTTGTCATCAGAATGCTCCATGACCCTTGTCATCACAATTCCCAAGCACTTTTCAGCACAAGGCTCCCTGTCCCTTGTCATCACAGTGCTCCAAGCGATTGTCATCACAATGCTCCATTACCTTTTTCATCAGAATCTTCAGTGACACTTGGCCTCACAATGCTCCATGCCATTGTCATGACAATGGGCCATTACATATGTAATCACAATGCTCCCTGACACCTGTCTTCACAATAATGCCTGACCTGGTCATCACAATGCTCCATGCCCTTGTCATCACAATGCACCATTCCAACAGTCATCGCAATAATCCATGAAACATATTAGACCAATGATCCATGCCCTTGCCATCACAATGCTCCATTACCCCAGTCATAACAATGCTCCATGACCCCTGCCATCACGATGTTCCATGGCCTTGTCATCACAAAGCTCCATGACCCTTCTCATCACATTGCTCCATGAACCCTGTAATCACAATGCTCTATGCCCCTTTTCATCTCAATGATCCATGAACCTTGTCATCACAATGCATCATGCCCAACATCATAATGCTTCATGCTATTGTCATCACAATGAAATCAAAATGCTCCATGACCTCTTTCATAACAATGCTCAAAACCCTTGTGATCACAATATTCCATAACACTTGTCATCACAATGCCCCATGACACTCGTCATCAAAATTATCAATGGTCTACTCATCACAATGCTCCATGACATTTGTCATCACAATGCTCAATACACTTGTCATCAAAATGCTCCCTGACACTTGTTGTCTGTATGCTCCTTGATACCTGTCATGACAAGGCTCCATGCCTTTTTCATCACAATGATCGATGTCCTTTTCTTCACAATGCTCCAAGACCCATGTAATCTCCATGCTCCATGGCTTTCTCATCAGAAAATTCAATGATATATGCCATCAGAATGCTCCTTGGTCTTCTCTTCACAATGCTCCATGCCCTTGTCATCACAATGTTCCAAGACAACAGTAATCACAATGCTCCATGACCTTGTCATCAAAAAACTCCAGTACGCATGTCATCAGAATGCTCCATGGCATCTCATCACAATGCTCTATGCCCTAGTCATCACAGTGCTCCAAGACCCCTGTAATCACAATGCTCCATGCCCCCTTTTCATCAGAATTCTCCATGAGATTTGTATTCACATGTCTCCATGGTCTTCTCATCACAATGCTCCAGGACTTTGTCATCAACATGCTCCATTCCCTTGTCATCAATATACTCCATGACCCCTGTCATCACAATAATCCATGAACATTTTCAGACCAATGCTCCACGACCTACTCATCAGAATGCTCCATGGCCAATATCATCACAATGCTCCATGACCACAGTCATCACAACACTCCATGACACCTGACAACACAATGATCCGGGACTCATGTCATCACAATGCTCCATTCCCTAGTCATCACAATGCTCCATGACCCCTGTCATCACAACATTTCATGAACATTTTCAGCCCAGTGCTCCATCACCCTTGTCATCACAATGATCCATGCCCTTGTCATCCCAATGCTCCATGACCACTGTATTCACAATGCTCCGTGACGCTTCTCATCACAGTGCTCCATGACACATGTCATCTCAATGCTCCATGCCTTTTTAGCAAAATGCTACATGACCGTATCATTACAATGCTCTATGCGCTTCTCATTACAATACTCCATTTCCATTGTCATCACAATCCTCCATGAACCTTCGGATCACATTGCTTCATGCCCTTGTAATCTCAATGCTCCATGCTCCTTGAAATCAAAATGATCCATGACCTCTGTCATCACAATGCTCCAAACCCTTGTGATAACATTGTTCCATAACACTTGTCATCACAACGCTCCATGATGCCTGTCATCACAATACACCATGCACTTTTCATCCCAATGCTCCATGACCTTTGTCATCACAATTCTCAATACTCTTGTCATCACAATGCTCCCTGATTCTTGTCATCAGAATGCTCCTTGAACCCTGTCACGAAAAGGCTCCAAGCCTTTTTCATCACAAGGTCCCATGCCGTTTTCATCACAATGCTCCATGCCATTGTCATCAAAATACTCCACAAGCTTGTCATCAGAATGCTCCATGACACTTGGCATCACAATGTTCCATGCCATTGTCATCACAACGGGCCATTACATATGTCATCACAATGATCCCTGACACCTCTCTTCTCAATACTGCAGACCTGGTCATCACAATTCTCCATGCCCTTGTCATCACAATGCGCCATTCCAAATGTCATCGCAATAATTCATGAAACTTATTAGACCAATATTCCATGCCCCTGTCCTCACAACGCTCCATGCCCTTGTTATCACAATGCTCCATGACTCCTGTCATGACAATGCTCCGTGACTCCAGTAATCACAATGCTTCATGACCTTTGTCATCACAATGGTCCATGACCTCGTCATCAACAGTCTCTGTGACCATTTTAACCACAGTGCTCCTTGAACTTTCCATCACAATGCTCTTTGACCCTTGTCATCACAATGCTCCATGCGCCTGTCAGCACAATGCTCCATGACACATGTCATCACAATGGACCGTGCGCTTGTTATCACAGTGCTCCAAAATCTTGTCATCACAATGCTCCTTAAAATTTGTCATCACATTGCTCCATACACTTTTCAACAAAATGCTCTCTCACCACTGATATCACAATGCTACATCAGTATTTGTCACAATACAAACTCACCCCTGTCATCACAATATTCCAAGACTCCTGTCATCACAATGCTACATGCACTTATCATCACAATTTTCGATGACCCCTGACATCACAATATTCCATAACACCTGTCATCAAAATGTTCCATGACACTTTTCATCAAATTGCTCCATGACCCTGTCATCAGAATGCTCCCTGCCCTTCTCATCACAATGCACAACGCCCTTGCCATCTAAATGCTCCATGACATTTGTCATAACAAAGATCCATGACCCTTGGCATCACAATGCTCCATTTCATTGTCATCACAATGCTGCATGAACGCTCTCATCACATTGCTCCATGCCCTTGTCTTCACAAACCTCCATGGCACATGTCATCAGAATGCTCCATGGCCTTCTCATCACAATGCTCCATGAGCTTGCCATCACAATGCTCCATTACACCAGTCATAACAATGCTTCATGACCCCTGCCCTCACGCTGTTCCATGGCCTTGTCATCACAAAGCTCCATGACCCTTCTCATCACAGTGCTCCAAGAACAATTTTATCACAATGCTCTATGCCACATTTCATCTCAGTGATCCATGAACCCTGTCATCAAAATTGACCATGCCCATCATCATAATGCTTCATGCTATTGTCATCACAATGAAATCAAAATGCTCCATGACCTCTGTCATAACAATGCTCCAAACCCTTGTGATCTCAATATTCCATAACACTTGTCATCACAGTGCCCCATGACACTCGTCATCACAATTATCAATGGTCTTCTCATCACAATGCTCTATGACTTTTGTCATCACAACGCTCAATGCACATGTCATCAAAATGCTCCATGACACATGTTGTCTGTATGCTCCTTGAACCCTGTCATGACGAGGCTCCATGCCATTTTCATCACAATGCTCCATGCCCTTGTCATCATAATGTTCCAAGACCCCTGTAATCACAATGCTCCATGCCCTTGTCATCAAAAAACTCCATGACGTATGTCATCAGAATGCTCCATGGTCTTCTCATCACAATGCTGCATGCCCTAGTCATCACAATGCTCCAAGACCCCTGTAATCACAATGTTCCATGTCCCTTTTCATCAGATTGCTCCATGAGACTTGTCATCACAAGGCTCCATGGTTTCTCATCACAATGCTCCTGGAACTTGTCATCACCATGCTCCATTCCCTTGTCATCACAATGCTCCATGACCCCTGTCATCACAATACTCCATGAACATTTTGAGCCCAATGCTCCACGACCTACTCATCACAATGCTCCATGGCCAGGATCATCACAGTGCTCCATGACCACTGTCATCACAACAATCCATGACACCTGACAACACAATGCTCTGGGACTCTTGTCATCACAGTGCTCCATTCCCTAGTCATCACATTGCTCCATGACCCCTATCCTCACAACACTCCATGAACATTTTCAGCCCAGTGCTCCATGACCCTTGTCATCATAATGATCCATGCCCTTGTCATCCCAATGGGCCATTACATATGTCATCCCAATGCTCCCTGACACCTGTCTTCACAATACTGCATGACCTGGTCATCACAATGCTCCATGCCCTTGTCATCACAATGCGCCATTCCAACAGTCATCGCAATAATCCATGAAACTTATTAGACCAATGTTCCATGCCCTTGTCATCACAATGCTCCATGCCCTTGTTATCACAATGCTCCATGACCCCTGTCATCACAATGCTCCGTGACTCCAGTCATCACAATGCTTCATGACGATTGTCATCACAATGGTCCATGCCCTCGTCATCAACAGTCTCTGTGACCTTTTTAACCACAATGCTCCATGAACTTTTCATCACAATGCTCTTTGACCGTTGTCCTCACAATGCTCTATGCCTTTCTCAGCACAATGCTCCATGACATTTGTCATCACAATGCTCCATGCGCTTGTAAGCACAATGCTCCGTGACACATGTTATCACAATGCTCCAAGACCCCTGTCATCACAATGGTCCGTGACTCCAGTCATCTCAATGCTTCATAACGTTTGTCATCACAATGGTCCATGCCCGTGTCACCACAAGGCTTTGTGACCTTTGTAACCTCAATCTTCCATAAACTTTTCATCACAATTCTCTGTGACCTTTGTCATTACAATGCTCCATGTCATTGTCAGAACAGTGCTCCATGACCATAGTCATCACAATGTGCCACGCATATTTCATCACAACGGTCCACAAACTTGTCATTGCAATGCTCCATAAACCTTGTAATCACAATGCTCCATGCACTTCTCATCAAAATGCTCTCTCACCAGAGATATCACAATGTTCCATCACTAGTCATCACAATACTCCCTCACCCCTGTAATCAAAATGTTCCATGACTCTGTCATCACACTGCTACATCGCCTTACAATCACAATATTCCAGGACACCTATCAACCAAATGCTCCATGACCCTTTTCATCCCAAAGCTCCAAGACCCCTGACATCACAATGTTCTATAACCCCTGCCATCAAAATGTTCCATTACATTTTTCATCAAATTGCTGCATGACTCGGTCCTAAAAATGCTCCCTGCCCTTCTCATCACAATGCACCATACCCTTGTCATCAAAGTGCTCCATGACTTGTCATCACAAAGCTCCATGACCCTTGGGATCACAATGCTCCATGTCATTGTCATCACAATGATCCATGAACCTTCTCATCACATTGCTCCATGCCCTTGTCATCACAATTCTCCATGACACTTTTCATCACAATGCTCGATGCCCTTCTCATCACAATGCTCCATGCCCTTGTCATTACAATCCTGCATGACCCATGAATCACAGTGATCTGTGCCATTGTCATCACAATGCCCCATGCCAACTATCATCACAATAATTCATGAAACATTTCAGACCAATGTTCCATGCCCTTCTCATCAAAATGCTCCATTACCCCTGTCATAAAAATGCACCATGACCCTTGCAATCACAATGATCCACGGCCTAGTCATCACAAGGTTCCATGACACTTGTCATCACAATGCTCAAGACCCCTGAAATCACATTGCTCCATGCCCTTGTCATCACAAAGCTCCATGACGCAGGTCATCAGAATGTTTCATGGCTTTCTCATCACAATGCTCCATGCCCTTGTCATCACAATACTCCACGACCCTTGTAATCACAATGCTCCATGCCCCTTTTCATATCAATGCTCCATGAACCCTGTCATCACAATGCACCATGCCCATCATCATAATGCTTCAGGCTATTGTCATCACAATGAAATCAATATTCTCCATGAGCTCTGTCATCATAATGCTCCAAACCCTTGTGATCACAGTGTTACATAACCCTTATCATCACAACACCCCATGACGTTCATCATCACAATTATCCATGGTCTTCTCATCACTATGCTCCATGATCTTTGTCATCACAATGCTCAATACACTTTTCATCACAATGCTCCCAGACACTTGTCGTCACTATGCTCCTTGAACCCTGTCATGACAAGGCTCTATGCAATTTTCATAACAATGACAAAGCCATTTTCATCACAATGCTCCAAGATCCCTGTAATCACAATGCTCCTTGCCCTTGTCATCACAAAACTCCATGATGCATGTCATTAGAAAGTTCCATGGCCTTTTCATCCCAATGTTCCTTGCCCTAGTCATCACAATGCTCCAAGACCTCTGTAATCACAATGTTCCATGTCCCTTTTCATCAGAATGCTCCATGAGACTTGTCATCACAAGTCTCCATGGTCTTCTCATCACAATGCTCCAGGACCTTGTCATCACCATGCTCCATTCCCTTGTCATCACAATGCTCCATGACCCCTGTCATCACAATGCTCCATGAATATTTTAAGCCCAGTGCTCCACGACCTACTCATCACAATGCTCCATGGCCCATATCATCACAATGCTCCATGACCACAGTCATCACAACACTCCATGACACCTGACGACACAATGATCCGGGACTCTGGTCATCACAATGCTCCATTCCCTAGTCATCACAATGCTCCATGACCCCTGTCATCACAACACTCCATGAACATTTTCAGCCCAGTGCTCCATGACCCTTGTTATCACAATGATCCATGCCCTTGTCATCCCAATGCTTCATGACCCCTGTATTCACAATGCTCCGTATCGCTTGTCATCACAGTGCTCCATGACACCTCTCATCAAAATGCTCCATGCCTTTGTCAGCAAAATGCTACATGACCTTATCATTACAATGCTCTATGCGCATGTCATCACAATCCTCCATTTCCATTGTCATCACAATCCTCCCTGAAACTTGGGATCACATTGCTTCATGCCCATTTCATCACAATGCTCCATGCTCCTTGAAATCAAAATGATCCATGACCTCTCTCATCACAATGCTCCAAACCGTTGTGATCACAATGTTCCATAACACTTGTTAACACAATGCTCCATGATGCCTGTCATCACAATACTCCATGCCCTTTTCATCAAAATGCTCCATGACCTTTGTCATCACAATTCTCAATACACTTGTCATCACAATGCTCCCTGACACTTGTCATCAGAATGCTCCTTGAACCCTGTCACGAAAAGGCTCAATGCCTTTTTCATCACAATGCCCCATGCCGTTTTCATCACAATGCTCCATGCCATTGTCATCAAAACACTTCTCAAGGTTGTCATCAGAATGCTCCATGAAACTTGTCATCACAATTCTCCATGCACTTGTCAGAACAATGCTCCCTGACCTTGTCATCACAATGCTCCAAGCCATTGTCTTCACAATGCTCCATTACCTTTGTCATCAGAATCCTCCATGACACTTGGCATCACAATGCTCCATGCCATTGTCATCACAATGGGCAATTACATATGTCATCACAATGCTCCCTGACACCTCTCTTCACAATACTGCATGACCTCGACATCACAATGCTCCATGCCCTTGTCATCACGATGCGCCATTCCAAATGTCATTGCAATAATCCATGCAACTTATTAGACCAATGTTCCATGCACTTGTCATCACAATGCTCCATGCCCTTGTAATCACAATTCTCCATGTCATTGTCATCACAATGCTCCATGAACGCTCTCATAACATTGCTCCATGCCCTTGTCTTCACAAAGCTCTATGACACATGTCATCATAATGCTCCATGGCGTTCTCATCACAATGATCCATGCCCTTGCCATCACAATGCTCCTTTACCACAGTCATAACAATGCTCCATGACCCCTGCCATCACGATGTTCCATGGCCTTGTCATCACAAAGCTCCATGACCCTTCTCATCACAATGATCCTAGAACCATTTAATCACAATGCTCTATGCCCTTTTTCATCTCAATGATCAATGAACCCTGTCATCACAATGCACCATGCCCATCATCATAATGCTTCATGCTCTTGTCATCACAATGAAATCAAAATGCTCCATGACCTCTGTCATAACAATGCTCCAAACCCTTGTGATCACAATATTCCATAACACTTGTCATCACAATGCCCCATGACGCTCGCCATCACAATTATCAATGGTCTTCTCATCACAATGCTCCATGACTTTTGTCATCACAATGCTCAATACACTTGTCATCAAAATTCTCCCTGACACTTGTTGTCTGTATGATCCTTGAATCCTGTCATAACAAGGCTCCATGCCTTTTTCATCACAATGATCCATGTACTTTTCATCACAATGCTCCCAGACACATGTAATCTCAATGCTCCAAGCCCTTGTCATCACAATGTTACAAGACCCCTGTAATCACAATGCTCCTTGCCTTTGTCATCAAAAAACTCCCTGACGTATGTCATCAG
Source organism: Mesoplodon mirus (assembly GCF_964341445.2). NCBI lineage: Eukaryota > Metazoa > Chordata > Mammalia > Artiodactyla > Ziphiidae > Mesoplodon > Mesoplodon mirus. Next base: position 3,046,766 of record NW_028295813.1, on the reverse strand, counting down.
AATGCTCCATGGCCTTCTCATCACAATGCTCCATGCCCTAGACATCACAATTCTCCAAGACCCCAGTAATCACAATGTTCCATTTCCATTTTCATCAGAAAGCTCAATGAGACTTGTCATCACAAGTCTCCATGGTCTTCTTATCACATTGCTCCAGGACCTTCTCATTACCATGCTCCATTCCCTTGTTTTCACAATGCTCAATGACCACTGTCATCACAATAATCCATGAATATTTTCAGCCCAGTGCTCCACGACCTACTCATCAAAATGCTCCATGGCCAATATCATCACAATGCTCCATGACCACTGTCATCACAACACTCCATGACACCTGACAACACAATGATCCGGGACTCTTGTCATCACAGTGCTCCATTCCCTAGTCATCCCAATGCTCCATGACCCCTGTCATCACAACACTCCATGAACATTTTCAGCCCATTGCTCCATGACCCTTGTCATCACAATGATCCATGCCCTTGTCTTCCCAATGCTCCATGACCACTGTATTCACAATGATCCATGACGGTTGTCATCACAGTGCTCCATGACACCTGTCATCACAATGCTCCATGCCTTTGTCAGCAAAATGCTACATGACCTTGTCATTACAATGCTCTATGCGCTTGTCATCACAATACTCCATTTCCATTGTCATCACTATCTTCCATGAAACTTGGGATCACATTGCTTCATGCCATTTTCATCACAATGCTCCATGCTCCTTGAAATCAAAATGATCCATGACCTCTGTCATCACAATGCTCCAAACCCTTGTGATCACAGTGTTCCATAACACTTGTCATCACAACACTCCATGATGCCTGTCATCACAATACTCCATGCACTTTTCATCACAATGCTACATGACCTTGGTCATAACAATGCTCAATACACTTGTCATCAAAATGCTCCCTGACACTTGTTGTCTGTATGCTCCTTGAACACTGTCATGACAAGGCTCCATTCCTTTTTCAGCACAATGATCCATGTCCTTTTCATCACAATGCTCCAAGACCAATGTAATCTCAATGCTCCATGCCATTGTCATCACAAAGCTCAATGACGCATGTCATCAGAATGCTCCATGGCCTTCTCATCACAATGATCCATGCCCTAGTCATCACAGTGCTCCAAGACCCCTGTAATCACAATGCTCCATGCCCCTTTTCATCAGAATGTTCCATGAGACTTTTCATCACAAGTCTTCATGGCCTTCTCATCACAATGCTCCAGGAACTTGTAATCCCCATGCTCCATTCCCTGGTCTTCAAAATGCTACATGACCACTGTCATCACAACACTCCATGACACATGACAACACAATGATCCGGGACTCTTGTCATCACAATGCTCCATTCCCTAGTCATCACAAAGCTCCATGACCCGTGTCATCACAATACTCCATGAATATTTTCAGCCAAGTGTTCCATGACACTTGTCATCCCAATGATCCATGCCCTTGTCATCCCAATGCTCCATGACCGGTGTGTTTACAATGCTCCGTGACGCTTGTCATCACAGTGCTCCATGACACATGTCATCACAATGGTCCGTGCCTTTGTCAGCAAAATGCTCCACGACCTTGTCATTATAATGCTCTATGGGCTTGTCATCTCATTACTCCATCTCCATTGTCATCACAATCCTCCATGAACCTTGATATCAAATTGCTTCATGCCCTTGTCATCACAATGCTCCATGCTCCTTGAAATCAAAATGATCCATGACCTCTGTCATCACAATGCTCCAAACACTTGTGATCACATTGTTCCATAACACTTGTCATCACAACGCTCCATGATGCCTGTCATCACAATACTTCATGCCCTTTTCATCACAATGCTCCATGACCTTTGTCATCACAATGCTCAATACACTTGTCATCACAATGCTCCCTGACACTTGTCATCAGAATGCTCCTTGAACCCTGTCATGACAGGGCTCCATGCCTTTTTCATCACAATGCCCCATGCCGTTTTCATCACAATGCTCCATGTCATTGTCATAAAAATACTCCACAAGCTTTTCATCAGAATGCTCTATGACCCTTGTCATCACAATTCTCCATGCACTTGTCAGCACAATGCTCCCTGACCATTTTCATCACAGTGCTCCAAGCCATTGTCATCACAATGTTCCATTACCTTTGTCATCAGAATCCTCCATGACACTTGGCATCACAATGCTCCATGCCATTGTCATCACAATGGGCCATTACATATGTCATCACAATGCTCCCTGACACCGGTCTTCACAATACTGCATCACCTGGTCATCACAATGCTCCATGCCCTTGTCATCACAATGTGCCATTCCAACTGTTATCGCAATAATCCATGCAACTTATTAGACCAATGTTCCATGCCCTTGTTATCACAATGCTCCATGCCCTTGTTATCACAATGCTCCATGACCCCTGTGATCACAATGCTCCGTGACTCCAGTCATCACAATGCTTCATGACCTTTGTCATCACAGTGGTCCATGCCCTCGTCATCAACAGTCTCTGTGACCATTTTAACCACAATGGTCCATGAACTTTTCTTCACAATGCTCTTTGACACTTCTCATCAAAATGCTCCATGTGCTTGTCAGCACAATGCTCCATGACACATGTCATCACAATGCACCATACGCTTGTCATCACAGTGCTCCACAATCTTGTCATCACAATGCTCCTTAAAATATGTCATCACAATGCTCCATGCACTTCTCATCAAAATGCTCTCTCACCACTGATATCACAGTGCAACATCACTATTTGTCACAATACTCGCTCAACCCTTTCTTCACAATGTTCCATGACTCCTGTCATCACAATGCTACATGCACTTATCATCACAATGTTCGATGAACCCTGACATCACAATGTTCCATAACACCTGTCATAAAAGTGTTCCATGACACTTTTCATCAAATTGCTCCATGACCCTGTCATCAGAATGCTCCCTGCACTTCTCATCACAATGCTCAATGCCCTTGCCATCAATATGCTCCATGACATTTGTCATCACAAAGATCCATGACCCTTGGCATCACAATGCTCCATGTCATTGTCATTCTAATGCTCCATGAACGCTCTCATCACATTGCTCCAGGCCCTTGTCTTCACAAAGCTCCATGACACATGTCATCAGAATGCTGCATGGCCTTCTCATCACAATGCTCCATGCCCTTGCCATCACAATGCTCCATTACTTCAGTCATAACAATGCTCCATGACCCCTGCCATCACGATGTTCCATGGTCTTGTCATCACAAAGCTCCATGACCCTTCTCATCACAATGCTCCAAGAACCCTTTAATCACAATGCTCTATGCCCTTTTTCATCTCAGTGATCCATGAACCGTTTCATCACAATGCACCATGCCCATCATCATAATGCTTCATGATCTTGTCATCACAATAAAATAAAAAAGGTGCATGACCTCTGTCATAACAATGCTCCAAACCCTTGTGATCACAATATTCCGTAACACTTGTCATCACAAAGCTCAATGACGCATGCCATCAGAATGATCCTTGTTCATCGCCTCACAATGCTCCATGCCCTTGTCATCACAATATTCCAAGACCCCTGTAATCACAATGCTCCTTTCCCTTGTCATCAGAAAACTCCATGACACATGTCATCAGAATGCTCCATGGCCTTCTCATCACAATGCTACATGCCATAGTCATCACAATGCTCCAAGACCCCTGTAATCACAATGTTCCATTTCCGTGTTCATCAGAATGCTCCCAGAGACTTGTCATCACAAGTCTCCATGGTCTTCTCATCACAATGCTCCAGGACCTTGTCATTACCATGCTCCATTCCCTTCTCATCACAATGCTCCGTGACCCCTGTCATCACAATAATCTATGAATATATTCAACCAAATGCTCCACGACCTAATCATCAAAATGCTCCATGTCCAATATCATCACAATGCTCCATGACCACTGTCATCACAACACTCCATGACACCTGACAACACAATGATCCGGGACTCTTGTCATCACAATGCTCCATTCCCTAGTCATCACAATGCTCCATGACCCCTGTCATCACAACACTCCATGAACATTTTCAGCCCATTGCTCCATGACACTTGTCATCACAGTGATCCATGCCATTGTCATCCCAATGCTCCATGACCCATGCATTCACAATGTTCCGTGACGGTTGTCATCACAGTGCTCCATGACACCTGTCATCACAATGCTCCATGCCTTTGTCAGCAAAATGCTACATGACCTTGTCATTATAATGCTCTATGCGCTTGTCATCTCTATACTCCATTACCATTGTCATCACAAACCTCCATGAACCTTGGGATCAGATTGCTTCATGCACTTTTCATCACAATGCTCCATGCTGCTTGAAATCAAAATGATCCATGACCTCTCTCATCACAATGCTCCAAACACTTGTGATCACAATGTTCCATAACACTTGTCATCACAACGCTCCATGATGCCTGTCATCACAATACTCCATGCATTTTTCATCACAAGGCCTCATGCCGTTTTCATCACAATGCTCCATGTCATTGTCATCAAAATACTCCACAAGCTTGTCATCAGAATGCTCCATGACCCTTGTCACCACAATTCTCCATGCACTTGTCAGCACAATGCTCACTGACCCTTGTCATCACAATGCTCCAAGCCATTGTCATCACAATGCTTCATTACCTTTGTCATCAGAATCCTCCATGACACTTTGCATCAAAATGCTCCATGCCATTGTCATCACAAAGGGCCATTACATATGTCATCACAATGCTCCCTGACACCTGTCTTCACAATACTGCATGACATGGTCATCAAAATGCTCCATGCCCTTGTCATCACAATGTGCCATTCCAACTGTCATCGCAATAATCCATGCAACTTATTAGACCAATGTTCCATGCCCTTGTCATCACAATGCTCCATGCCCTTGTTATCACAATGCTCCATGAACCCTGTCATCACAATGCTCCATGACTCCAGTAATCACAATGCTTCATGACCTTTGTCATCACAATGGTCCATGCCCTCGTCATCAACAGTCTCTGTGACCTTTTTAACCACAGTGGTCCATGAACTTTTTTTCACAATGCTCTTGACCCTTGTCATCACAATGCTCCATGTGCTTGTCAGCACAATGCTCCATGACACCTGTCATCACAATGCACCATACGCTTGTCATCACAGTGCTCCACAGTCTTGTCATCACAATGCTCCTTTAAATTTGTCATCACAATGCTCCATGCACTTCTCATCAAAATGCTCTCTCACCACTGATATCACAATGCTACATCACTATTTGTCACAATACTCCCTCACCCCTGTCATCACAATGTTCCATGACTCCTGTCATCACAATGCTACATGCTCTTATCATCACAATGTTCGATGACCCCTGACATCACAGTGTTTTATAACACCTGTCATCAGAATGTTCCATGACACTTCATCAAATTGCTCCATGACCCTGTCATCACAATGCTCCCTGCCCTTCTCATCACAATGCACAACGCCCTTGCTATCAAAATGCTTCTTGAATTTTTTCATCACAAAGATCCATGACTTTTGGCATCACAATGCTCCATGTCATTCTCATCACAATGCTCCATGAACGCTCTCATCACATTGCTCCATGCCCTTGTCTTCACAAATCTCCATGACACATGTCATCAGAATGCTCCATGGCCTTCTCATGACAATGCTCCACGCCCTTGCCATCAGAATGCTCCATTACACCTGACATAACAATGCTCCATGACCCCTGCCATCACGATGTTCCATGGCCTTGTCATCACAAAGCTCCATGACCCTTCTCATCACAATGTTCCAAGACCCCTGTAATCACAATGCTCTATGCCCCTTTTCATCTCAATGATCCATGAACCCTGTCATCACAATGCACCATGCCCATCATCATAATGCTTCATGCTCTTGTCATCACAATGAAATCAAAATGCTCCATGACCTCTGTCATAACAATGCTCCAAACCCTTGTGATCACAATATTCCATAACACTTGTCATCACAATGCCCCATGACGCTCGTCATCACAATTATCAAAGTTCTTCTCATCACAATGCTCCAAGATCTTTGTCCTCACAATGCTCAATACACTTGTCATCAAAATGCTCCCTGACACTTGTTGTCTGTATGCTCATTGAATCCTGTCATGACAAGGCTCCATGCCTTTTTCATCACAATGATCCATGTCCTTTTCATCTCAATGCTCCAAGAAACATATAATCTCAATGCTCCATGCCCTTGTCATCACAAAGCTCAATGTCGCAGGCCATCAGAATGCTCCTTGGTCTTCTGCTCTCATTGCTCCATGCCCTTGTCATCACAATGTTCCAAGACCCCTGAAATCACAATGCTCCATGCCCTTGTCATCAGAAAAGTCCATGACGCATGTCATCAGAATGCTCCATGGACTTCTCATCACAATGCTCCATGCCCTAGTCATCACAATGCTCCAAGACCGCTGTATTCACAATGCTCCATGCCCCTTTTCATCAGAATGCTCCATGAGACTTGTCATCACAAGTCTCCATGGTCTTCTCATCACAGTACTCCAGGACATTGTCATAAACATGCTCCATTCCCTTGTCATCACAATGTTCCATGACCCCTGTCATCACAATACTCCATGAACATTTTCAGCCCAATGCTCCATGACCCTTGTCATCACATTGAACCATGCCATTGTCATCCCAGTGCTCCATGACACCTGTATTTACAATGTTCCGTGACTCCAGTCATCACAATGCTTCATAAGGTTTGTCTACAAAACGGTCCATGCCCGCATCATCACAAGGCTCTGTGACCTTTGAAACCACAATGCTCCATGAACATTTCATCACAATTCTCCGTGACCATTGTCATCACAATGCTCCATGCGTTTTTCAGAACAAAGCTCCATGACCCTTGTCATCACAATGTGCAATGCGCTTTTCATCACAATGATCCACAACCTTGTCATCGCTATGCTCCATAAACCTTGTAATCACAATGCTCCATGCACTTCTCATCCATATGCTCTCTCTCATGAGATATCTCAATGTTCCATGACTTGTCATCACAATCCTCCCTCACCCCTGTTATCACAATGTTCCATGACCCCTATCATCACAATGCTATATCCCCTTATCAGCACAGTGTTCCATAACCCCTGACATCACAATGTTCCATAACCCCTGTCATCAAAGTGCTCCATGACACTTTCCATCCCAAAGCTCCATGAACACTGGCATCACAATGTTCTATAACCCCTGTCATCAAAATATTCCATTACACTTTTCATCAAATTGCTGCATGACCCTGTCATCAAAATGCTCCCTGCAATTCTCATCACAATGCACCACACACTTGTCATCAAAATGCTCCATGACCTATGTCATCACAAACTCCATGACCGTTGGCATCACAATGCTCCATGTCATTGTCATCACGATGCTCCATGAACCCTCTCATCACATTGCTCCATGCCCTTGTCATCACAAAGCTCTATGACACTTGTCATCACAATGCTCGATGCCCTTCTCATCACAATGCTCCATGCCCTTGACATTACAATCGTCCATGCCCCAAGTATCACAGTGTTCCGTGCCCTTCTCATCACAATGCTCCATATCTAATCTCATCACAGTAATCCATGAAACATTTCAGACCAATGCTCAATGCCCTTCTCATAAAAATACTCCATTACCTCTGTCATAACAATGCTCCATGACCCCTGCCATCACAATGTTCCACGGCCTTGCCTTCACAAGGCTCAATGACCCTTGTCATCACAATTCTCCAAGACCCCTGTAATCACAAAGCTCCATGCCCTTGTCATCACAAAGCTCCATGACACATGTCATCAGAATGTTCCATGGCCTTCTCGTCACAATACTCCATGCCCTTGTCATCACAATGCTCCAAGACCCCTGGTCACAGTGATCCATGCACCTTTTCATCAGAATGCTCCATGAGACTTGTCATCACAAGTCTCCATGGTCATCTCTTCACAATGCTCCAGGACATTGTCATCACCATGCTCCATGCACTTGTCATCACAATGCTCCAAGACCCCTGTAATCACAATGCTCCCTGCCCCTTTTCATCAGAATGCTCCATGAGACTTGTCATCACAAGTCTCCATGGTCTTCTCAACACAATGCTCCAGGACCTTTTTATCACCATGCTCCATTCCCTTGTCATCACAATGCTCCATGACCCCTGTCATCACAATACTCTATGACTATATTCAGCCAAATGCTCCATGACCTTCTCATCACAATGCTCCATGACCAATATCATCACAATGCTCCATGGCCACTGTCATCACAACACTCCATGACACCTGACAACACAGTGATCCGGGACTCTTTTCATCACAATGCTCCAAGTCCCCTGTAAACAGAGTGATCCATGACCCCTGTCATCACAATAATCCATGAACATTTTCAGCCCAATGCTCCATGACCCTTGTCATCACAATGATCCATGCCCTTGTTATCCCAATGCTCCATGACCCATGTATTCACAATGCTCCGTGACGCTTTTCATCACAGTGCTCCATGACACCTGTCTTCACAATGCTCCATGCCTTTGTCAGCAAAATGCTACATGACTTTGTCATTACAATGCTCTATGCGCTTGTCATCACAATACTCCATTACCATTGTCATCACAATCCTCCATGAAACTTGGAATCACATTGCTTCATGCCCTTTTCATCACAATGCTCCATGCTCCTTGAAATCAAAATGATCCATGACCTCTGTTATCACAATACTCCAAACACTTGTGATCACAATGTTCCATAACACTTGTCATCAAAATGATCCATGATGCCTGTCATCACAATACTCCATGCCCTTTTCATCACAATGCTCCATGATATTTGTCATCACAATTCTCAATATACATGTCATCACAATGCTCCCTGACCCTTGTCATCAGAATGCTGCTTGAACCCTGTCACGAAAAGTCTCCATGCATGTTTCATCACAAAGTCCCATGCCATTTTCATCACAATGCTCCATGCCATTGTCATCAAAATACTCCACATGCTTGTCATCAGAATGCTCCATGACCCTTGTCATCACAATTCTCCATGCACTTGTCAGCACAATGCTCCCTGACCCTTGTCATCACAATGGTCCAAGCCATTGTCCTCACAATGCTCCATTACCTTTGTCATCAGAATCCTCCATGACACTTGGCATCACTATGCTCCATGCCATTGTCATCACAATGGGACATTACATATGTCATCACAATGCTCCCTGACACCTCTCTTCACAATACTGCCTGACCTGGTCATCACAAAGCTCCATGCCCTTGTCATCACAATGCGCCATTCCAACTGTCATCACAATAATCCATGAAGCTTATTAGACCAATGCTCCATGCCCTTGTCATCACAATGCTCCTTGCCCTTGTTATCACAATGTTCCAAGACCCATGTAATCAGAATGCTCCATGCACATTTTCATCAGTATGCTCCATGAGACTTATCATCACAAGGCTCCATGGTTTTCTCATCACAATGCTCCATGCCCTTGTCATCTCAATGTTCCATGACCCCTGTCATCACAATGCTCCGTGACTCCAGTCATCACAATGCTTCATAAGGTTTTTCATCACAATGTTCCATGCCCGCGTCATCACAAGGCTCTGTGACCTTTGTAACCACAATGCTCCATGAACTTTTCATCACAATGCTCCGGACACTTGTCATCACAATGCTCCATGCCTTTGTCAGAACAATGCTCCATGACACTTGTCATCACAATGCACCATGCGCATTTCATCACAATGATCCACAACCTTGTCATCGCTATGCTCCATAAACTTTTTAATCACAATGCTCCATGCACTTCTCATCCAAAGGCTCTCTCACATGAGATATCACAATGTTCCGTCACTAGTCATCACAATCTTCCCTCACCCCTGTTATCACAATGTTCCATGAACCCTGTCATCACAATGCTACATTCGCTTATCAGAACAATGTTCCATGACCCCTGACATCACAATGTTCCATAACCCCTGTCATCAAAATGCTCCATGACCATTTTCACCTCAAAGCTCCATGACGCCTGGCATCACAGTGTTCTATAACCCCAGTCATAAAAATGTTCCATTACAAATTTCATCAAATTGCTGCATGACCCGGTCATCAAAATGCTCCCTGCCCTTCTCATCACAATGCACTTCACCCTTGTCATCAAAATGCTCCATGACTTTGGTCATCACAAAGCTCCATGACACTTGGCATCACAATGCTCCATGTCATTGTCATCACAATGCTCCATAAACTCTCATCACATTGCTCCATGCCCTTGTCATCACAAAGCTCCATGACACTTGTGACCACAATGCTCGATGCCCGTCTCATCACAATGCTCCATGCCCTTGTCAATAAAATCCTCCATGACTCATGTATCACAGTGTACCGTGCCCTTGTCATCACAATGCTCCATGCCCACTCTCAGAGCAATAATCCATGAAATATTTCAGACCAATGCTCCATGCCCTTGTCATCACAATGCTCCATGCAATTGTTATCACAGTGTTTCAAAACCCTTGTAATAAGAATGCTCCATGCCCATTTTCATCAGTATGCTCCATGAGACTTGTCCTCACAAGGCTCCATGGTTTTCTAATCACAATGCTCCAGGACCTTGTCATCACAATGCTTCACGACATTGTCATGAAAATTCTCAATGGCCCTTGTCATCATAATGCTCCAAGCCCTATTCATCACAATGCTCCATTATATTTGTCATCACAATCCTCCATTACATTTGGCATCACAATGCTCCATGCCATTGTCATCGCAGTGGACCATGACATATGTCATCACAATGCTCCCTGACACCTTTCTTCACAATACTCCATGCCCTTGTCATCACAATGCTCCATGCACTTGTCATCACAATACACCATGTCCACTGTCATCACAATAATCTATGAAACATATCAGACCAATGCTCCATTCCCCTGTCATCACAATGCTCCATGCCCTTGTCATCAAAATGCTCCATGACTTGTCATCACAAAGCTCCATGACCCTTGGCATCACAATGCTCCATGTCATTGTCATCACAATGCTCCATGAACCCTCTCATCACATTGCTCAATGCCCTTGTCATCACAAAGCTCCATGACACTTGTCATCACAATGCTCGATGCCCTTCTCATCTCAATGGTGCATCCCCTTGTCATTACAATCCTGCATGACCCATGTAACATAGTGTTCCGTACCCTTGTCATCACAATGCTCCATAAAAACTCTCATCACAATAATCCATGAAACATTTCAGACCAAGTTTCCATGCCGTTCTCATCACCATGCTCCATTACCCCTGTCATAACAATGCACCATGACACCTGCCATCACAATGTTCCACGGCCAAGTCATCACAAGGTTCTATGACACTTGTCATCACAATGCTGAAGACCACTGTAATCACAATGCTCCATGCCCTTGTCATCACAAAGCTCCATGACGCATGTCATCAGAATGTTCCATGGCCTTCTCATCACAATGCTCCATGACCTTGTCATCAAAATGCTCCATGTCCCTTTTCATCTCAATGCTCCATGAAACCTGTAATCACAATGCACCATGCCCATCATCATAATGCTTCAGGCTATTGTCATCACAATGAAATCAATATTCTCCATGACCTCTGTCATCATAATGCTCCAAACCCTTGTGATCACAATGTTCCATAACACTTATCATCACAACACCCCATGATGCTCATCATCACAATTATCCATGGTCTTCTCATCACAATGCTCCATGATCTTTGTCATCACAATGCTCAATACACTTATCATCACAATGCTCCCTGACACTTGTCGTCAGTATGCTCCTTGAACCCTGTCATGACAAGGATCCATGCATTTTTCATCCCAATGATCCATGCCCTTTTCATCACAATGCTCCAAGATCCCTGTCATCACAATGCTCCATGCCCTTGTCATCACAAAACTCCATGACGCATATCATCAGAATGCTCCATGATATTCTCATCACAATGCTTCATGCCCTAGACATCACAATGCTCCAAGAACCCTGTAATCACAATGCTCCATGCCCCTTTTCATCAGAATGCTCCATGAGACTTGTCATCACAAGTCTACATGGTCTTCTCATCACTATGCTCAAGGACCTTGTCATCACCATGCTCCATTCCCTTGTCATCACAAGGCACCATGACCTCTGTCATCACAATAATCCATGAATATTTTCAGCCCAATGCTCCACGATCTACTCATCACAATGCTCCATGGCCAATATCATCACAATGCTGCATGACCACTGACATCACAATGCTCCAAACTCTTGTGATCACAGTGTTCCATAACACTTGTCATCACAACGCTCCATGATGTCTGTCATCACAATATTCCATGCCCTTTTCATCACAATGCTCCATGACTTTTGTCATCACAATTCTCAATACACTTGTCATCACAATGCTCCCTGACACTTGTGATCAGTATGCTCCTTGAAACCTGTCACAAAAAGGCTCCATGCCCTTTTCATCGCAATGACCCATTCGTTTTCATCACAATGCTCCATGCCATTGTCATCAAAATACTCCACAAGTTTGTCACCAGAATGCTCCATGACCCTTGTTATCACAATGCTCCATGAACTTTTCATCACAATGCTCTTTGATCCTTGTCATCACAATTCTCTATGCCTTTCTCAGCACAATGGTCCATGACCCTTGTCATCTCAATGCTCCATGCGCTTGTCAGCACAATGCTCCATGACACATGTCATCACAATGCACCATGCACTTATCATCACAGTGCTTCACAATATTGTCATCGCAATGCTCCATAAAATTTGTCATCACAATGCTCCATGCACTTCTCATCCAAATGCTCTCTCACCACTGATATCACAATGCTACATCACTATATGTCACAATACTCCCTCACCCCTGTCATCACAATGAACCATGACTCCTGTTATCACAATGCTCTGTGCACTTATCATCACAATGTTCGATGACCCATGACATCAGAAAGTTCCATAACACCTGTCATCAAAATGCTCCATGACCCTTTTTATCCTAAAGCTCCATGACCCCTGGCATCACAATGTTCTATAACCCATGTCATCAAAATGTTCCATTACACTTTTAATCAAATTAATGCATGAACCTGGTATCAAAATGCTCCCTGCCCTTCTCATCACAATGCACCACACCCTTGTCATCAAAATGCTCCATGACCTTTGTCATCACAAAGCTCCATGACCCTTGGCATCACAATGCTCCATGAACCCTCTCATCACATTGCTCCATGCCCTTGTCATCACACATCTCCATGACACTTGTCATCACAATGCTCGATGCCCTTCTCATCACAATGCTCCATGCCCTTGTCATTACAATCCCCCTTGACCCATATATCACCGTGTACGGTGCCCTTGTCATCACAATGCTCCATGCCCACTCTCATCACAATAATCCATGAAATATTTCAGACCAATGCTCAATGCCCTTCTCATCACAATGCTCCATTACCTCTGTCATAACAATGCTCCATGACCCCTGCCATCACAATGTTCCACGGCCTTGCCATCACAAGGCTCCATGACCCTTGTCATCAGAATGCTCCAAGATACCTCTAATCACAATTCTACATGCCCTTGTCATTACAGAGCTCCATGACGCATGTCATCAGAATGTTTCCTGCCCTTCTCCTCACAATGCTCAATGCCCTTGTCATCACAATGCTCCAAGACCCCTGTAATCATAATTTCTCCATGCACCTTTTAATCAGAATGCTCCATGAGACATTTCATCACAGGTCTCCATGGTCTTCTCATCACAATGCTCCAGGACCTTTTCATCACCATGCTCCATTCCCTTGTCATCACAATCCTACATGACCCCTGTCATCACAATACTCCATGAATATTTTCAGCCCAATGCTCCATGACATTCTCATCACAATGCTCCATGACCAATATCATCACAATGCTCCATGACCCCTTTCATCACTACACTCCATGACACCTGACAACACAATGATCCGGGACTCTTGTCATCACAATTCTCCAAGACCCCTGTAATCACAATGATCCATGACCCCTGTCATCAGAATACTCCATGAACATTTTCAGCCCAATTCTCCATGACCCTTGTCATCACAATGATCCATGCCCTTGTCATCACAATGCTCCAAGACCCCGGTAATCACAATGCTCCATGCCCGTTTTCATCAGAATGCTCCATGAGACTTGTCATCACAAGTCTCCATGGTCTTCTCATCACAATGTTCCAGGACCTTGTCATCACAATGCTCCAGGACCCCTGTCATCAAAATATTCAATGAACATTTCAGCCCAATGCTCCATGAACTTCTCATCCCAATGCTCCATGACCCATTTATTCACAATGCTCTGTGACCCTTGTCATCACAGTGCTCCATGACACCTGTCATCACAATGTTCCATGCCTTTGTCAGCAAAATGCTACATGACCTTGTCATTACAATGCTCTATGTGCTTGTCATCACAATACTCCATTACCATTGTCATCACAATCCTCCATGAACCTTGGGATCACATTGTTTCATGCCCTTGTCATCACAATGCTCCATGCTCCTTGAAATCAAAATGATCCATGACCTCTGTCCTCACAATGCTCCAAACACTTGTGATCACAATGTTCCATAACACTTGTCATCACAACGCTCCATGATGCCTGTCATCACAATACTCCATGCCCTTTTCATCACAATGCTCCATGACCGTTGTCATCACAATTCTCAATACACTTGTCATCACAATGCTCCCTGACACGTGTCGTCAGAATGCTCCTTGAACCCTGTCACGAAAAGGCTCCATGCCTTTTTCTTCACAAAGCCCCATGCCATTTTCATCACAATGCTCCATGCCATTGTCATCAAAATACTCTACAAGCTTGTCATCAGAATGCTCCATGACCATTCTCATCACAATTCTCAATACACTTGTCAGCACAATGCTCCCTGACCCTTGTCATCACAATGCTCCAAGCCATTGTCATCACAATGCTCCATTACATTTGTCATCAGAATCCTCCATGACACATGGCATCACAATGCTCCATGCCATTGTCATCACTTTGGGCCATTACATATGTCATCACAATGCTCCCTGACACCTGTCTTCACAATATTGCATGACCTGGTCATCGCAATTTTCCATGCCCTTGTCATCACAGTGCGCCATTCCAACTGTCATCACCATAATCCATGAAACTTATTAGACCAATGCTCGATTCCCTTGTCATCACAAAGCTCCATGCCCTTGTTATCAAAATGTTCCAAGACTCCTGTAATCAGAATGCTCCATGCCCCTTTTCATCAATATGCTCCATGAGACTTGTCATTACAAGGCTCCATGGATTTCTCAACACAATGCTCCAGGAACTTGTCATCACAATGCTTCACGACATTGTCATGAAAATTCTCAATGGCCCTTGTCATCATAATGCTCCAAGCCCTAGTCATCACAATGCTCCATTATATTTGTCATCACAATCCTCCATTACATTTGGCATCACAGTGCTCCCTGCCATTGTCATCACAATGGACCATGACATATGTCATCAGAATGCTCCCTGACCCCTGTCTTCACAATAGTCCCTGGCCTTCTCATCACAATGCTCCATGCCCTTGTCATCACAATGCACCATGTCCACTGTCATCACAATAATCTAGGAAACATGTCAGACCAATGTTCCCTGACCCTGTCATCACAAAGCTCTATGCCGTTGTCATCAAAATGCTCCATGACCCCTGTCATCACAACGCTCCCTGACTCCAGTCATCACAATGCTTCATAACGTTTGTCATCACAACGGTCCATGCCCGCATCATCACAAGGCTGTGTGACTTTTGCAACCCAAATGCTCTATGAACTTTTCATCACAATGCTCTGTGACACTTGTCATCACAATGCTCCATGCCTTTGTCAGAACAATGCTCCATGACCCTTGTCATCACAATGTTCCATGTGGTTTTCATCACAATGATCAACAACCTTGTCATCGCTATGCCCCATAAACATTGTAATCACAATGCTCCATGCACTTTTCATCCAAATGCTCTCTCACATGAGATATCATAATGTTCCATCACTAGTCATCACACTCCGCCCTCACACCTGTAATCACAATGTTCCATGACCCCTGTCATCACAATGCTTCATCCCCTTATCAGCACAATGTTCCATGACACCTGACATCACAATATTCCATAACCCCTGTCATCAAAGTGCTCCTTGACCCATTTCATCCCAAAGCTGCATGACCCCTGGCATCACAATGTTCTATAACCCCTGTCAACAAAATGTTCCATTACACTTTTCATCAAATTGCTGCATGACCCTGTCATCAAAATGCTCCCTGCCCTTCTCATAACAATGCACCACACCCTTGGCATCAATATGCTCCATGACCTTTGTCATCACAAAGCTCAATGACCCTTGGAATCACAATGCTCCATGCCATTGTCATCACAAAGCTCCATGACGCATGTCATCAGAATGTTCCATGGCCTTCTCCTCACAGTGCTCCATGCCCTTGTCATCACAATGCTCCAAGACGCCTGTAATCACAATGCTCCATGCCCCGTTTCATCAGAGTGCTCCATGAGACCTGTCATCACAAGTCTCCATGGTCATCTCATCACAATGCTCCAGGACCTTGCCATCACCATGCTCCATTTCCTTGTTATCACAATGCTCCATGACACCTATCATCACAATACTCCATGAACATTTTTAGCCCTATGCTCCATGACCTTCTCATCACAACGCTCCATGACCAATATCATCACAATGCTGCATGACCACTGTCATCACAACACTCCATGACACTTGACAACACAATGATCCGGGACTCTTGTCATCACAATGCTCCAAGACCTCTGTAATCACAGTGCCCCATGACCCCTGTCATCACAAACTCCATGAACATTTTCAGCCCAATGCTCCATGACACTTGTCATCACAATGATCCATGCCCTTGTCATCCCAATGCTCCATGACCCCTGTATTCACAATTCTCCGTGATGCTTGTCATCACAGTGCTCCATGACACCTGTCATCACAATGCTCCATGCCTTTGTAAGCAAAATGCTACATGACTTTGTCGTTACAATGCTCTATGCTCTTGTCATCACAATACTCCATTACCAATGTCATCACAATCCTCCATGATCCTTGGGATCCCATTGCTTCATGCCATAGTCATCACAATGCTCCATGCTCCTTGAAATCAAAATGATCCATGACCTCTGTCATCGCAATGCTCCAAACACTTGTGATCACAATGTTCCATAACACTTGTCATCACAACGCACCATGATGCCTCTCATCACAATAATCCATGCCCTTGTCATCACAATGCTCCATGACCCTTGTCATCACAAAGTGCCATGCGTTTTTCATCACAGTGATCCACAACCTTGTCATCGCTATGCTCCATAAACCTTTTAATCACAAAGCTACATGCACTTCTCATCCAAATGCTCTCTCACATGAGATATCACAATGTTCCATCACTAGTCATCACAATCCTCCCTCACCCCAGTTATTACAATGTTCCATGACCCCTGTCATCCCAATGCTACATCCCCTTATCAGCACAATGTTCCCTGACCCCTGACATCACAGTGTTCCATAACACCTGTCATCAAAATGTTCCATGACCCTTTTCATCCCAAAGCTCCATGACCCCTGGCATCACAATATTCTATAACCCCTGTCATCAAAAGTTTCCATTACACTTTTCATCAAATTGATGCATGACCCTGTCATCAAAATGCTCCCTGCCATTCTCATCACAATGCACCACACACTTGTCATCAAAATGCTCCATGACTTTTGTCATCACAAAGCTCCATGACCCTCGGCATAACAATGGTCCATGTCATTGTCATCACAATGTTCCATGAACACTCTCATCAAATTGCTCCATGCCCTTGTCGTCACAAAGCTCCATGACACTTGTCATCAAAATGCTCGATGCCCTTCTCATCACAATGCTCCATGCCCTTTTCATTACAACCCCCCATGACGCATGTATCACAATGTACGTGCCCTTGTCATCACAATGATCCATGCCCACTCTCATCACAATAATCCATGAAATATTTCAGACCAATGCTCATTGCCCTTCTCATCACAATGCTCCATTACCTCTGTCATAACAATGCTCCATGACCCCTGCCATCACAATGTTCCAAGGCCTTGTCATCACAAGTCTCCATGACCCTTGTCATCACAATGATCCAAGACCCCTGTAATCACAATGCTCCATGCTATTGTCATCACAAAGCTCCATGACGCATGTCATCAGAATGTTCCATGGCATTCTCCTCACAGTGCTCCATGCCCTTGTCATCACAACGCTCCAAGACCCCTGTAATCACAATGCTCCATGCCCCTTTTCATCAGAATGCTCCATGAGACTTGTCATCACAAGTCTCCATGGTCTTCTCATCACAATGCTCCAGGACCTTATCATTACCACACTCCATTCCCTTGTCCTCACAATGCTCCATGACACCTGTCATCACAATATTCCATGAACATTTTCACCCAAATGCTCCATGACCTTCTCATCACAATGTGCCGTGACCAATATCATCACAATGCTCCATGACCACTGTCATCACAACACTCCATGAAACCTGACAACACAATGATCCAGGACACTTGTCATCACAATGCTCCAAGACCCCTGTATTCACTATGCTCCATGACCCCTGTCATCAACATACTCCATGAACATTTTCATCCCAATGATCCATGACCCTTTTCTTCACAAGGATCCATGCCCTTGTCATCCCAATGCTCCATGACCCCTGTATTCACAATGCTCCGTGACGCTTGTCATCACAGTGCTCCATGACACCTGTCATCACAATGCTCCATGACTTTGTCAGCAAAATGCTACATGATCTTGTCATTACAATGCTCTATGCGCTTGTCATCACAATACTCCATTACGAGTGTCATCACAATCCTCCATGAACCTTGGGATCACATTGCTTCATGCCCTTTTAATCACAATGCTCCATGCTCCTTGAAATCAAAATGATCCATGAACTCTGTCATCACAATGCTCCAAACCCTTGTGATCACAATGTTCCATAACACTTGTCATCACAACGCTCCATGATGCCTGTCATCACAATACTCCATGCACTTTTCATCACAATGCTCCATGACCATTGTCATCACAATTCTCAATACACTTGTCATCACAATGCTCCCTGACACTTGTCGTCAGAATGCTCCTTGAACCCTGTCACGAAAAGGCTCCATGCCTTTCTCATCACAAAGCCCCATGCCATTTTCATCACAATGCTCCATGCCATTGTCATCAAAATACTCCACAAGGGGATATGGAAAAATATGTATATGTATAACTGATTAAATTTGTTATAAAGCATAAAAATAAAATAAAATAAAATTTAAATAAAATGAGCACAAGCAATAATGATGAGAGGACATTTTTGACCTACTCATTCAAAAAAAAATACACCACAAGCTTGTCATCAGAATGCTCCAGACCATTGTCATCACAAGTCTCCATGCACTTGTCAGCACAATGCTCCCTGACCCTTGTCATCACAATGCTCCAAGCCATTGTCATCACAATGCTCCATTACCTTTGTCATCAGAATCCTCCATGACACTTGGCATCACAATGCTCCATGCCATTGTCATCACATTGGGCCATTACATATGTCATCACAATGCTCCCTGACATCTCTCTTCACAATATTGCATGACCTGGTCATCACAATTCTCCATGCCCTTGTCATCACAATGCGCCATTCCAACTTTCATCACAATAATCCATGAAACTTATTAGAACAATGCTCCATGCCCTTGTCATCACAAAGCTCCATGCCCTTCTTATCAAAATGTTCCAAGACTCCTATAATCAGAATGCTCCAAGCCCCTTTACATCATTATGCTCCATGAGACTTGTCATCACAAGGTTCCATGGTTTTGTCATCACAATGCTCCAGGAACTTGTCATCACAATGCTTCACGACGTTGTCATGAAAATTTTCAATGTACCTTGTCATCATAATGCTCCAAGCCCTAACCATTAGAATGCTCCTTTATATTTGTCATCAAAATCCTCCATTACATTTGGCATCACAATGCTCCCTGCCATTGTCATCGCAATGGACCATGACATATGTCATCACAATGCTCCCTGAAACCTGTCTTCACAATACTACATGCCCTTGTCATCACAATGCTCCATGCCCTTGTCATCACAATGCACCATGTCAACTCTCATCACAATAATCTATGAAACTTGTCAGACCAATGCTCCATGCCACTGTCATCACAATGCTCCATGCCCTTGTCATCAAAATGCTCCATGACCCCTGTCATCACAACGCTCCCTGACTCCTGTCATCACAATGCTTCATAACGTTTGTCATCACAACGGTCCATGCCCGCGTCATCACAAGGCTCTGTTATCTTTGTAACCCCAATGCTCCATGAAATTTTCATCACAATGCTCTGTGACACTTGTCATCACAATGCTCCATGCCTCTGTCAGAACAATGCTCCATGACAGTTGTCATCACAATGTGCCATGGGCTTTTCATCACAATGATCCACAACCTTGTCATTGCTATGCTCCATAAACCTTGTAATCACAATGCTCCATGCACTTCTCCTCCAAAGGCTCTCTCACATGAAATATCACAATGTTCCATCACTAGTCATCAGAATCCTCCCTCACCCCTGTTATCACAATGTTCCATGACCCCTGTCATCACAATGCTACATCCCCTTCTCAGCACAATGTTCCATGACCTCTGACATCACAATGTTCCATAACACCTGTCATCAAAATGCTCCATGACCCTTTTCATCCCAAAGCTCCATGACCCCTGGCATCACAATGTTCTATAACCCTTGTCAACAAAATGTTCCTTTACACTTTTCATCAAATTGCTGCATGGCCTTGTCATTAAAATGCTCCCTGCCCTTCTCATCACAATGCACCACACCCTTGTCATCAAAATGCTCCATGAACTTTGTCATCACAAAGCTCCATGACCCTCGGCATCACAATGATCCATGCCATTGTCATCACAATGGGCCATTACATATGTCATCACAATGCTCCCTGACACCTGTCTTCACAATACTGCATGACCTGCTCATCACAATGCTCCATGCCCTTGTCATCACAATGCTCCATTCCAACTGTCATCGCAATAATCCATGAAACTTTTTAGAGCAATGCTCCATGCCCTTGTAATCACAATGCTCCATGCCCTTGTTATCAGAATGCTCCATGACCCTTGTCATCACAATGCCCCGTGACTCCAGTCATCACAATGCTTCATGACCTTTGTCATCACAATGGTCCATGCCCTCATCATCAACAGTCTCTGTGACCTTTTTAACCACAATGCTCCATGAACTTTTCATCACAATGCTCTTTGACCCTTGTCATCACAGTGCTCTATGCCTTTCTCAGCACAATGCTCCATGACCCTTGTCATCACAATGCTCCATGCGCTTGTCAGCACAATGCTCCATCACACATGTATTCACAATGCACCATGCGCTTGTCATCACAGTGCTCCACAATCTTGTCATCACAGTGCTCCATAAGTCTTTTAATCACAATGCTCCATGCACTTCTCATCACAATGCACAATGCAGTTGTCATCAAAATGCTCCATGACCCTTGGCATCACAAATATCCATGACCCTTGGCATCACATTGCTCCATGCCCTTGTCATCACTAAGCTCCATGACACATGTCATCAGAATGCTCCATGACCTTTGTCATCACAATGCTCAATACACTTGTCATCAGTATGCTCCCTGACACTTGTTGTCTGTATGCTCCTTGAACCCTGTCATGACAAGGCTCCATGCATTTTTCATCACAATATTCCATGCCCTTTTCATCACAATGCTCCAAGACCCCTGTAATTTCAGTGATCCAAGCGCTTGTGACCACAAAGCTCAATGACACATGTCTTCAGAATGCTCCTTGGCCTTCTCTTCACAATGCTCCATGCCCTTGTCATCACAATGTTCCAAGACCCCTGTAATCACAATGGTCCATGCCCCTTTTCATCAGTATGCTATATGAGCCTTGTCATCACAAGGCTCCATGGTTTTCTCATCACAATGCTCCAGGACCTTGTCATCACAATGCTTCACGACATTCTCATGAAAATTCTCAATGGCCCTTGTCATCATAGTGCTCCAAGCCCTAGTCATCAAAATGCCCCATTTTATTTGTCATCACAATCATCCATTACATTTGGCATTACAATTTTCCATTCTATTTTCTTCGCAATGGACCATGACATATGTCATCACAATGCTCCCTGACACCTGTATTCACAATACTCCATGACCTTCTCATCACCATGATCCATGTCCTTGTCATCACAATGAACCATGTCCACTGTCATCAAAATAATCTATGAAACTTGTCAGACCAGTGCTCCATGCCCCTCTCAGCACAATGATCCATGCCGTTGTCATCACAATGCACCATGTCCACTGTCATCACAATAACCTGTGAAAATTGTCACCACAACGCTCCATGTCCCTGTCATCACAATTCTCCATGACCCCTGTCATCACAATGCTACGTGACTCCAGTCATCACAATGCTTCATAACGTTTGTCATCAGAATGTCCATGCCCGCGTCATCACAAGGCTCTGTGACCTTTGTAACCACAATGCTCCATGAACTTTTCATCACAATGCTCCGTGACCCTTGTCATCACAATGCTCCATGCCTTTGTCTGAACAATGTTCCATGACCCTTGTCATCACAATGTGTCACGCGCTTTTCATCACAATGATCCACAACCTTGTCATCGCTGTGCACCATAAACCGTGTATTCACAGTTCTCCATGCACTTCTCATCCAAATGCTCTCTCACCTGAGATATCACATGTTCCATCACTAGTCATCACAATCCTACCTCAACCCTGTAATCAAAATGTTCCATGACCCCTGACATCACAATATTCCATAACCACTGTCATCAAAATGCTCCATGACACTTTTCAGCCCAAAGCTCCATGACCCTTGGCATCACAATGTTCTGTAACGCCTGTCATCAAAATGTTACATTACACTTTTCATCAAATTGCTGCATGACCCTGTCATCAAAATGCTCCCTCTCCTTCTCATGACAATGCACCACACGCTTGTCATCAAAATGCTCCATGACCGTTGTCATCACAAAGCTCCATGACCCTTGGCATCACAGTGCTCCATGTCATGGTCATCACAATGCTCCATGAACCCTCTCATCACATTGCTTCATGCCCTTTTCATCCCAAAGCTCCATGACACTTGTCATCAAAATGCTCGATGCCCTTCTAATCAAAATGCTCCATGCCCTTTTCATCACACTCCTCCATGACACATGTATCACAGTGTTCCGTGCCCTTGTCATCACAATGCTCCATGCCCACTCTCATCACAATAATCCATGAAGCCTTTCAGGCAAATTCTCAATGCCCTTATCATCACAATGCTCCATTACCTCTGTCATAACAATGCTCCATGACCCCTGTCATCACAATGTTCCACGGCCTTGTCATCACAAGTCTCCATGACCCTTGTCATCACAATGCTACAAGACCCATGTAATCACAATGCTCCATGCCCTTTTCATCACAAAGCTCCATTACACATGTCATCAGAATGTTTCATTGCCTTCTCATCACAATGCTCCATGCCATTATCATCAAAAGGGTCCAAGACCCCTGTAATCAAAATGCTCCATGCCCCTTTGCATCTCAATGCTCCATGAACCCTGTCATCACAATGCACCATTCCCATCATCATAACGCTTCAGGCTATTGTCATCACAAAGAAATCAAAATTATCCATGACCTCTGTCATCATAATGCTCCAAACCCTTGTGATCACAATGTTCCATAACACTTATCATCACAAATCCCTATGACGCTCATCATCACAATTATCCATGGTATTCTCAGCACAATGCTCCATGACCTTTGTCATCACAATGCTCCATGCACTTGTCAGCACAATGCTCCATGACAGATGTCATCACAATGCACCATGCACTTGTCATCACAGTCCTCCACAAACTACTCATCACCATGCTGCATAAAACTTCTCATCACAATGCTCCATGCACTTCTCATCAAAATGCTCTCTCACCACTGATATCCCAATGCTACATAACTATTGGTCACAATACCCCCTCACCCCTGTCATCACAATGTTCCATGACTCCTGTCATCACAATGATACATGCACTTATAATCACAATGTTCGATGACCCCTGCCATCACAATGTTCCATAACACCTGTCATCAAAATGCTCCATGACACTTGTCATCACAGTGCTCCATGCGCTTGTCATCACAGTGCTCCATGCGCTTCTCAGCACAATGCTCCATGACAGATGTCATCAAAATGCACCATGCGCTTGTCATCACAGTGCTCCACAAACTTCTCATCACCATGCTGCATAAAACTTCTCATCACAATGCTCCATGCACTTCTCATCAAAATGCCCTCTCACCACTGATATCCCAATGCTACATAACTATTGGTCACAATACCCCCTCACCCCTGTCATCACAATGTTCCATGACTCCTGTCATCACAATGATACATGCACTTATAATCATAATGTTCGATGGCCACTGCCATCACAATGTTCCATAACACCTGTCATCAAAATGCTCCATGACCCTTTTCATCAAAATGCTCCATGACACCTGACATCACAGTGTTCCATAAAACCTGTCATCAAAATGTTCCATGACATTTTTCATCAAATTGCTCCATGACCCTGTCATCAAAAAGCTCCCTTCTCATCACAATGCACAATGCCCGTGCCATCAGAATGCTCCATGACCTATGTCATCAAAAAGATCCATGACCCTTGGCATCACAATGTTACATTTCATTGTCATCACAATGCTCCATGAACTTTTCATCACAATGCTCTTTGACCCTTGTCATCACAATGCTCTATGCCTTTCTCAGCAAAATGCTCCATGACCCTTGTCATCACAATGCTCAATACACTTGTCATCAAAATGCTCCCTGACACTTGTTGTCTGTATGCTCCTTGAACCCTGTCATGACAAGGCTCCATGTCTTTTTCATCACAATGATCCATGCCCTTTTCATCACAATGCTCCAAGACCCATATAATCAAAATATTCCATGCCCTTGTCATCACAAAGCTCAAGGATGCATGCCATCAAAAAGCTCCTTGGTCTTCTCCTCACAATGCTTCATGCCCTTGTCATCACAATGTTCCAAGACAACTGTAATCACAATGCTCCATGCCCCTTTTCATCAGTATGCTCTATGAGACTTTTCATCACAAGGCAACCATAGTTTTGTCATCACAATGCTCCAGGACCTTGTCATCACAATGCTTCTCGACCTTGTCATGAAAATTTTCAATGGCACTTGTCATCACAATGCGCCATTCCAACTGTCATCGCAATAATCCATGAAACTTATTAGACCAATGCTCCATGCCCTCATCATCACAATGCTCCATGCCCTTGTTATCACAATGCTCCATGACCCCTGCCATTACAATGCTCTGTGACTCCAGTCATCACAGTGCTTCATGACCTTTGTCATCACAATGGTCCATGCCCACGTCATCATCAGTCTCTGTGAGCTTTTTAACTAAAATGCTCCATGAACATTTCATCACAATGCTCTTTGACCCTTGTCATCACAATGCTCTATGCCTTTCTCAGCACATTGCTCCATGCCCCTTGTCATCATAAGGCTCCATGACACTTGTCATCATAATGCTCAATGCCCTACTCATCACAATGCTCCATGCCCTTGTCATTACATTCTTGCATGACCCATGTATCATAGTGTTCCGTGCCCTTGTCCTCAAAATGCTTCATGCGCACTCTCATCACAATAATCCATGAAACATTTCAGACCAATATTCCATGCCCTTCTCATTAAAATGCTCCATTACACCTGTCATAACAATGCACCATGACCCCTGCCATCACAATGTTCCACGGCCTAGTCATCACAAGGTTCCAAGACACTTGTCATCACAATGCTCAAGACCACTGAAATAACAATGCTCCATGCCCTTGTCATCACAGAGCTCCATGACGCATGTCATCAGAATGTTCTATGGCCTTCTCATCACAATGTTCCATGCCCTTGTCATCACAATGCTCCAAGACCCTTGTAATCACAATGTTCCATGCCCCTTTTCATCTCAATGCTCCATGAACCCTGTCATCACAATGCACCATGCCCATCATCAAAATGCTTCAGGCTATTGTCATCACAATGAAATCAATATTCTCCATGACCTCTGTCATCAAAATGCTCCAAATCCTTGTGATCACAATGTTACATAACACTTATCATCAAAACACCCCATGACGCTCATCTTCACAATTATCCACGGTCTTCTAATCACAATGCTCCATGATCTTTGTCATCACAATGCTCAATACACTTGTCATCACAATTCTCCCTGACACTTGTCGTCAGTATGCTCCTTGAACCATGTTATGAAAAGGCTCCATGCCTTTTTAATCACAATGATCCATGCCCTTTTCATCACAATGCTCCAAGATCCCTGTAATAACAATGCTCCTTGCCCTTGTCATCAGAAAACTCCATGACGCATGTCATCAGAATGCTCCATGGCCTTCTCATCACAATGCTCCATGCCCTAGTCATCACAATGCTCCAAGACCCCTGTAATCACAATGCTCCCTGCCCCTTCTCATCAGAATGCTCCATAAGACTTGTCATCACAAGTCTCCATGCTACTCTCATCACAATGCTCCAGGACCTTGTCATCACCATGCTCCATTCCCTTGTCATCACAATGTTCCATGACCCGTGTCATCACAATAATCCATGAATATTTTCAGCCCAATGCTCCACGACCTACTCATCACAATGCTCCATGGACAATATCATCACAATTCTCCTTGACCACTGTCATCACAACACTCCATGACAACTGACAACACAATGATCCGGGACTCTTGTCATCACATTGCTCCATTCCCTTGTCATCGCAATGCTCCATGACCCATGTCATCACAACACTCCATGAACATTGTCAGCCCAGTGCTCCATGACACTTGTCATCAAAATGATCCATGCCCTTGTCATCCCAGTGCTCCATGACCCCTGTATTCACAATGCTCCGTGACACTTGTAATCACAGTGCTCCATGACACATGTCATCACAATGCTCCATGCCTTTGTCAGCAAAATGCTACATGACGTTGTCATTACACTGCTCTATGTGCTTGTCATCATAATACTCCATTTCCATTGGCATCACAATCCTCCATGAACCTTGGGATCACATTCCTTCATGCCCTTGTCGTCACAATGCTCCATACTCCTTGAAATCAAAATGATCCATGACCTCTCTCATCACAATGCTCCAAACACTTGTGATCACAGTGTTCCATAACACTTGTCATCACAACGCTCCATGATGCCTGTCATCACAGTACTCCATGCCATTTTCATCACAATGCTCCATGACCTTTGTCATCACAATTCTCAATACACTTGTCATCACAATGCTCCCTGACACTTGTCATCAGAATGCTCCTTGAACCCTGTCATGAAAAGGCTCCATGCCTTTTTCATCACAATGCGCCATGCCGTTTTCTTCACAATGCTCCATGCCATTGTCATCAAAATACTCCACATGCTTGTCCTCAGAATGCTCCATGACCCTTGTCATCACAATTCTCCATGCACTTGTCAGCACAATGCTCCCTGACCCTTGTCATCACAATGCTCCAAGCCATTGTCATCACAATGCTCCATTACCTTTGTCATCAGAATCCTCCATGACACTTGGCATCCCAGTGCTCCATGACATTGTCATCACAATGGGTCATTACATATATCATCACAATGCTCCCTAACACCTGTCTTCACAATAATGCATGACCTGGCCATCACAATGCTCCATGCCCTTGTCATCACAATGTGCCATTCCAACTGTCATTGCAATAATCCCTGAAACATATTAGACAAATGATCCATTCCCTGGTCATCACAATGCTCCATGCCCTTGTTATCACAATGCTCCATGACCCCTGCCATCACAATGCTCTGTGACTCCAGTCCTCACAATGCTTCATGACCTTTGTCACCACAATGGTCCATGCACTCGTCATCATCAGTCTCTGTGAGCTTTTTAACCAAAATGATCCATGAACTTTTCATCACAATGCTCTTTGACCCTTGTCATCACAATGCTCTATGCCTTTCTCAGCACAATGCTCCATGACACTTGTCATCACAATGCCACATGCGATTGTCAGGACAATGCTCCATGACACATGTCATCACAAGCTCCATGACCCTTGTCATCACAATGCTCCATGCACTTGTCAGCACAATGCTCATTGACACATGCCATCACAATGCTCCATGACCCCTGTCATCACAATGCTCCGTGACTCCAGTCATCACAATGCTTCATAACGTTTGTCATCACAATGGTCCATGCCCGTGTCATCAATATGCGCCATTCCAACTGTCATCACAATAATCCATGAAACATATTAGACCAATGTTCCATGCCCTTGTCATCACAATGCCCCATGCCCTTGTTTTCACAATGCTCAATGCGCTTGTCAGCACAATGCTCCATGACACATGTCATCACAATACTCCATGACTCCTGTCATAACAATGCTCCGTGACTCCAGTCATCTCAATGCTTCAAAACATTTGTCATCACAATGGTCCATTCCCACGTCATGACAAGACTCTGTGACATTTGTAACCACAATGCTCCATGAACATTTCATCACAATTCTCTGTGACCCTTGTCATCACAATGCTCCATGTCCTTGTCAGAACAATGCTTCATGACCATTGTCTTCACAATGTTCCATGCGCACTTCATCACAATCGTCCTCAACTTTGTCATTGCAATGCTCCATAAAACTTGTAATCACAATGATCCATGCACTTCTCATCAAAATGCTCTCTCGCCAGAGATATCAAAGTGTTCCATCTCTAGTCATCACAATACTCCCTCACCACTGTAATCACAAAGCTCCATTACACTGTCATCACACTGCTACCTCCCCTTAGCATCACAATGTTCCATGACCCATGGCATCAAAATGCTCCATGACCCTTTTCATCCCAAAGCTCCAAGAACCCTGACATCATAATGATCTATAACCCCTGCTATCAAAATATTCCATTACACTTTTAATCAAATTGCTGCATGAACCTGTCATCAGAATGCTCCCTACCCTTCTCATCAGAATGCACCATGCCCTTGTCATCAAAATGCTCCATGTCTTGTCATCACAAAGCTCCATATCATTGTCATCACAAAGCTCCATGAAACCTCTCATCACATTGCTCCATGCCCTTGTCATCACAAAGCTCCATGACACATGTCATCACAATGCTCGATGTCCTTCTCATCACAATACTCCATGTCCTTGTAATTACAATCCTGCATGACCCATGTATCATAGTGTTCCGTACCCTTGTCATTACAATGCTCCATGCCCACTCTCATCACAATAATCCATGAAATATTTCAGACCAATGTTCCATGCCCTTCTCATCACAATGCTCCATTACCCCTGTCATTACAATGCACCATGATACCTGCCATCACAAAGTTCCACGGACTGGTCATCACAAGGTTCCATGACACTTGTCATTACAATGCTGGAGACCCCTGTAATCACAATGCTCCATGCCCTTGTCATTACAAAGCTCCTTGACGCATGCCATCAGAAAGTTCCACGGCCTTCTCATCACAATGCTCCATGCCCTTGTCATCACAATGCTCCAAGACCCCTGTAAACACAATGCTCTATGCCCCTTTTCATCTTAATGCTCCATGAACCCTGTCATCACAATGCACCATGCCCATCATGATAATGCTTCAGGCAATTGTCATCACAATGAAATCAATATTCTCCATGACCTGTGTCATCATAATGCTCAAAACTCTTGTGATCACAATGTTCCATAACACTTATCATCACAACACGCCATGACGCTCATCATCACAATTATCCATGGTCTTCTCATCACAATTCTCCATTATCTTTGTCATAACAATGCTCAATACACATCTCATCACAATGCTCCCTGACACTTGTCGTCAGTATGCTCCTTGAACCCTGTAATGACAAGGCTCCATGCCTTTTTCATCACAATAATCCATGCCCTTTTCATCACAATGCTCCAAGATCCCTGTAATCACAATGTTCCATGCCCTTGTCATCAAAAAGCTCCATGACGCTTATCAGAATGCTTCATGGCCTTCTCATCACAATACTCCATGCACTTGTCATCATGATGCTCCAAGACCCCTGTAATCACAATGCACCATGCCCCTTTTCATCAGAATGCTGCATGAAACTTGTCATCACAAGTCTCCATGGTCTTCTCATCACAATGCTCCAGGACCTTGTCCTCACCATGCTCCATTCCCTTGTCATCACAATGCTCCATGACCCCTGTCATCACAATAGTCCATGAACATTTTCAGCCCAATGCTCAACGACCTACTCATCACAATGCTTCATGGCCAATATCATCACAGTGCTCCTTGACCACTGTCATCACAACACTCCATGACAACTGACAACAAAAAGATCTGGGACTCTTGTCATCACAATGTTCCAAGACCCCTGTAATCACAATGCTCCATGCCCCTTTTCATCAGTATGCTCCATGAGACTTGTCATCACAAGGCTCCATAGATTTGTTATCACAATGCTCCAGGACCTTGTCATCACAATGCTTCACGACCTTGTCATGAAAATTCGCAATGGCCCTTGTCATCATAATGCTCCAAGCCCTAGTCATCACAATGCTCCCTTATATTTGTCCTCACAGTCCTCCATTACATTCGGCATCACAATGTTCCATGCCATTGTCATCACAATGGACCATGACATATATCATCACAATGGTCCCTGACAAATTTCTTCACAATAATCTATGACCTTCTCAAACAATGCTCCATGCCCTTGTCATCACAATGCACCAT
Organism: Mesoplodon mirus; assembly: GCF_964341445.2. Lineage (NCBI taxonomy): Eukaryota > Metazoa > Chordata > Mammalia > Artiodactyla > Ziphiidae > Mesoplodon > Mesoplodon mirus. The sequence continues at coordinate 3,015,653 of NW_028295813.1, read as the reverse complement.
GCCCACTGTCATCACAATAATGTATGAAATATGTTAGACGAATGCTCCATTCTCCTGTCATAACAATGCTCCATGCTCTTGTCATTACAATGCTCCATGACCCCTGTCATCACAATGCTCCGTGTCTCCAGTCATCACAATGCTTCATAACGTTTGTCATCACAATGATCCATGCCAGCGTCATCACAAGGCTCTGTGACCTTTGTAACCACAATGCTCTATGAACATTTCATCACAATTCTCTGTGACCCTTGTCATCAAAATGCTCCATGTCTTTGTCAGAACTATGCTCCATGACCATTGTCATCACAATGTGCCACGCGCATTTCATCACAACGGTCCACAACCTTGTCATTGCAAGGCTCCATAAACGTTGTAATCACAATGGTCCATGCACTTCTCATCAAAATGCTCTCTCACCAGAGATATCACAATGTTCCATCACTAGTCATCACAAAACTCCCTCACCCCTGTAATAACAAGGTTTCATGACCCTGTCATCACAATGCTACATCCCCTTATCATCACAATGTCCCATGACCCCTGACATCACAATGTTCCATAACCCCAGTCATCAAAATGCTCCATGACCATTGTCAACACAATTCTCCATGCACTTGCCAGCACAATGCTCCGTGACCCTTGTAATCACAATGCTCCAAGCCATTGTCATCACAATGCTCCATTACCTTTGTCATCAGAATCCTCCATGACGCTTGTCATCACAGTGCTCCATGACACCTGTCATCACAATTCTCCATGGCTTTGTCATCACAATGCTCAATACACTTGTCATCAAAATGCTCCCTGACACTTGTTGTCTGTATGCTCCTTGAACCCTGGCATGACAAGGCGCCATGCCTTTTTCATCACAATGATCCATGCTCTTTTCATCACAATGCTCCAAGATCCATGTAATCACAATGCTCCATGCCCTTGTCATCACCAAGCTCAATGACGCATGCCATCAGAATGCTCCTTGGTCTTCTCCTCACAATGATCCATGCCCTTGTCATCACAATGTTCCAAGACCCCTGTAATCACAATGCTCCATGCCCCTTTTCATCAGTATGCTCCATGAGACTTGTCATCATAAGGCTCCATGGTCTTCTCATCACAATGCTCCATGCCCTTGCCATCACACTGCCCCATGACCCCTGTCATCACAATGCTCCGTGACTCCATTCATCACAATGCTCCATGACATTTGTCATCACAATGGTCCATTACCAAGTCATCAAAAGTCTCTGTGATATTTTTTACCAAAATGTTCCATGAAATTTTCATGACAGTGCTCCACGCCTTTGTCAGAACAATGCTCCATGACCCTTGTCATCACAATGTGCCACGTGCTTTTCATCACAACGGTCCACAACCTTGTCATCGATATGCTCCATAAACCTTATAATCCCAATGCTCCATGCACTTCTCATAAAAATGCTCTCTCACATGAGATATCATAATGTTCCATCACTAGTCATCACATTACTCCCTCACCCCTGTAATCACAATGTACCATGACCCCTGTCATCACAATGCTACCTCCCATTATCATCACAAAATTCCATGACCCCTGGCATCACAATGTTCCACAACCCCTGTCATCAAAATGCTCCATGACCCTTTTCATCCCAAAGCTCCATGACCCCTGACATCACAATGTTCTATAACCCATGTCATCAAATTGTTCCATTACAATTTTCATCAAATTGCTGCATGACCCTGTCCTCAAACTCCTCCCTGCCTTTCTCATCACAATGCACCACGCCCTTTTCATCAAAATGCTCCATGACTTTTGTCATCACAAAGCTCCATGACCCTTGACATCACAATGCTCCATGTCATTGTCTTCACAATGCTCCATGAACCCTCTCATCACATTGCTCCATGCCCTTGTCATCACAAAGCTCCATGACACTTGTCATCACAGTGCTCGATGCCCTTCTCATCACAATGTTCCATGCCTTTGTCATTACAATCCTCCATGACCAATGTATCACAGCGTTCCTTGCTCTTGTCATCACAATGCTCCATGCCCACTCTCATCACAATAATCCATGAAATATTTCACAACAATGCTTCCTGCCCTTCTCATCACAATGCTCCATTACACCTGTCATAACAATGTTTCATGACCCCTGCCATCACAATGTTCCACGGCCTTGTCATTCATAAGGCTCCATGACACTTGTCATCACAATGTTCCAAGAACCCTGTAATCACAATGCTCCATGCCCTTGTCATCAGAAAGCCCCATGACGCATGTCATCAGAATGTTCCATGGACTTCTCATCACAATGCTCCATGCCCTTGTCATCACAATGCTCCAAGACCCTTGTTATCAAAATGCTCCATGCCCCTTTTCATCTCAAAGCTCCATGAATCCTATCATCACAATGCACCATGCCCATCATCATAATGCTTCAGGCTATTGTCATCACAATGAAATCAAAATGCTCCATGACCTCTGTCATCACAATGCTCCAAACCGTTGTGATCACAATATTCCATAACACTTATCATCACAACACCCCATGATGCTCATAATCACAGTTATCCATGGTCTTCTCATCACTATGCTCCATAACCTTTGTCATCACAATGCTCAATACACTGGTCATCACAATGCTCCCTGACACTTGTCGTCAGTATGCTCCTTGAACACTGTCATGACAAGGCTCCATGCCTTCTTCATCACAATGATCCATGCACTTTTCATCACAATGCTCCAAGACTCCTGTAATCACAATGCTCCATGCCCTTGTCATCAAAAAGCTCCATGACGCATGTCATCAGAATGCTTCATGGCCTTCTCATCATAATCCTCCATGCCCTTGTCATCACAATGCTCCAAGACCCCTGTAATCACAATGCTCCATGCCCCTTTTCATCAGAATACTCCATGATAGTTTTCATCACATGTCTCCATGGTCTTCTCATCACAATGCTCTAGGACCTTGTCATCACCATGCTCCATTTCCTTGTCATCACAATGTTCCATGACCCCTGTCATCAGAGTACTCCATGAACATTTTCAGCCCAATTCTCCATGACACTCTCATCACAATGCTCCATGACCAATATCATCACAATGCTCCATGACCACTGTCATCACAACACTCCATTACACCTGACAACACAGTGAGCCGGGACTCTTGTCATCATAATGCTCCATGACCCCTGTCATCACAATACTCCATAAACATTTTCAGCCCAATCTTCCATGACACTTGTCATCACAATGATCAATGCCCTTTTCATCCCAATGCTCCATGACCCTGTGTTCACAATGCTCTGTGACGCATGTCATCACAGTGCTCCATGACACCTGTCATCACAATTATCCATGCATTTGTCAGCAAAATGCTACATGAACTTGTCATTACAATGTTCTATGAGCTTGTCATAACAATACTCCTTTGCCATGGTCATCACAATCCTCCATGAACCTTGGTATCACATTGTTTCTTGCCCTTGCCATCACAATGCTCCATGCTTCTTGAAATCAACATGATCCATGACTTGTGTCATCACAATGCTCCAAACACTTGTGATCACCAAGTTCCATAACACTTGTCATCACAAAGCTCCATGATGCCTGTCATCACAATACTCCATGCACTTTTCATCACAATGCTCCATGACCTTTGTCATCACAATTCTCAATACACTTGTCATCACAATGCTCCCTGACACTTGTCTTCAGCATGCTCCATGAACCCTGTCACGAAAAGGCTCCATGCCTTTTTCCTCACAATGCCCCTTGCAGTTTTCATCACAATGATCCATGTCATTGTCATCAAAATACTCCACAAGCTTGTCATCAAAATGCTCCATGACCCTTGTCATCACAATTCTCCATGCACTTGTCAGCACAATGCTCCCTGACCCTTGTCATCACAATGCTCCAAGCCATTGTCCTCACACTCTTCCATTACCTTTGTCATCAGAATCCTCCATGACACTTGCATCACAATGCTCCATGCCATTGTCATCACAATGGGCCATTACATATGTCATCACAATGCTCCCTGACACCTGTCTTCACAATACTGTATGACCTGGTCTTCACAATGCTCCATGCACTTGATATCACAAAGCTCCATGACCCCTGTCATCACAATGCTCCGTGACTCCAGTCATCACAATGCTTCATGACCTTTGTCATCACAATGGTCCATGCCCTCATCATCAACAGTCTCTGTGACCTTTTTAACCACAATGCTCCATGAAATTTTCATCACAATGCTCTTTGACACTTGTCATCACAATACTCTATGCCTTTCTCAGCACAATGCTCCATGACCGTTGTCATTACAATGCTCCATTCGCTTGACAGCACAATGCTCCTTGACACATGTCATCACAATTTGCCATGCGCTTGTCATCACAGTGCTCCACAATCTTGTCATCACAATGCTCCTTAAAACTTGTCATCACAATGCTACATGCACTTATCATCACAATGTTCGATGACCCCTGATATCACAATGTTCCATAACCCCTGTCACCAAAATGCTCCATGACCATTTTCATCAAAATGTTCCATGTCCCCTGACATCACAATGCTCCATGACCCCTGTCATCACAATGCTCCATGCTCCTTGAAATCACAATGATCCATGACCTCTGTCTTCACAATGCTCCAAACCCATGTGATCACAATGTTCCATAACCCTTGTCATCACAACGCTCCATGATGCCTGTCATCACAATACTCCATGCCCTTGTCGTCACAATGCTCCATGATATTTGTCATCACAATTCTCAATACACTTGTCATCACAATGCTCTCTGACACTTGTCGTCAGAATGCTCCTTGAACCCTGTCATGAAAAGGCTCCATGCATTTTTCATCACAATGCTCCATGCCCTTTTCATCACAATGCTCCATGCCATTGTCTTCACAATACTCCACAAGCTTGTCATCTGAATGCTCCATGACACTTGTCATCACAATGCTCCATGAGCACTGTCATCACAATGCTCCATAACACGTGTCATTACAGTGCTCCATGACGCTGGCCATTCACAATTATCCGTGGTCTTCTCATCACAATGCTCCACACGCTTGTCATCAAAATGCTCCATGACTCTTGTCATCACAATGTTCCATGGCCACTGTCATCACAATTATCCACACCCCTTGTCATTATAGCGCTCCATGATGCTCATCCTCAAAATTATCCATGGTCTTCTCATCACAATGCTCCACGGTCTTGCCATCACAATGCTCCATGCCCTGGTCGTCACAATGCTCCATGTTCCCTGTCATCACAATTCTCCACGTTCTTGGCAACACTATGTTCCATGACACTTCCCATCACAGTGTTAAATGCTTTGTCATCACAATACTCCACAAGCTTGTCATCACAATACTCCATGACCCTTGTCATCACAATGATCCATGACCCCTGTCATCACAATGCTCCATGAGACGTATCATCACAATGCTCCATGCCCCTTGTCATTACAGAGCTCCATGATGCTCGTCACCAGAATTATCCATGGTCTTCTCATCACAGTGCTCCACGGTCTTGCCATCACAATGCTCCATGCCCTGGTCATCACAATTCTCCACGTCCTTGTCATCACAATGCTCCATGACAGTTCTCATCACAATGTTACATGCTCTTGTCATCACAATTCTCCATGCACTTGTCATCGCAATGCCCCCTGACCCCTGTCATAGCAAGCCGCATGCCTTTGTCATCACAATGCTTCACGACATTTTCAACAAAATTCTCAATGGCCGTTGTCATCACAATGCTCCATGCCCTTGTCATCACAATGCTCCAAGCCTTTGTCATCACAATGCTCCATTACCTTCGGCATCACAATCCTCCATAACACTTGGCATCACAATGCTCCATGCCATTGTCATCACAATGGTACATGAAATATGCCATCACAATGCTCCCTGACACCTGTCTTCACCATACTCCATGACCTTGTCTTCACAATGCTCCATGCCCTTGTCATCACAATGTGCCATGCCCACTGTCAACAAAATTATCCATGAAATTTGTCAGACCAATGCTCCATGCCCCTGTCATCACAATGCTACATGACCCCAGTCATCACAAAGCTCCGTGTGTCCCGTCATCACAAGGCTTCATGACCTGTGTCATCACAATGGTCAATGCCTTCATCATCACAATGCTCTGTGAAATTTGTCACCACAATGCTCCATGACCTTTTCATCACAGTGCAGATACGTCCATGAGTGCAAGTGTCCTATGCTCTGTAGCTCATCTTTTAGATGTTTTAGCAAACACAATACAATTCGCCATAGTGGCCGTTGGCAAATTACAATTCCACTATCAGCCTCACAGGGCTCCCTTTTCTCCTCGCCCTGTCCTGCATTTCTGGTGTTTACACTTTATGTGGATGGCCCTTCTGACTGATGTGAAGTGATACATTTTGTAGTATTAATTTCCAGTGCCCACCTGTTTGGTTGGATAAAAAGTGTGTATGGCCTTTACTTGAATATATTCGGAAAAAATTGCATACACCCTTTTGGGCCAACTGCATCATTGGCGATGTTCAGCCCCTTTTCTTGTGTTTTAATGGGGAGTCCTTTCTACCTCTTCAAATCTGTTTCCTGCCACACACCCTTGCTTACAAGTCCTTTTCTGTGACTTACCTCAAGACATTTTTCGACGATAGATATTTTCAACTCTGCAGTTTCATGAATTTTAGTGCCCCTGAGTTCCATTTTTCAACCTGTGTTTTTGGAAACTGGACACAAAACAGCGGGATTTCCTCTAGCCCTATTCTGTTTCCGTGGGCAATTCTAGCCTTTGAGGAATTTGTCTTCCAGATTGGAAATTAGAGTGGCATGTGCCTGTCCGAACAACTAAGACTTGTCTCTAAATTTTTCTCATCCTTCCACTTCATCCTCTGGACAAATTCCAAACTGTGTACAACAGGATGTTGACGGTGCTGATATCCCCAAGTGAGGAGATTGTTAGGAAAGATGCTGGAGGGGTGAACCCGAGCACCAGACAATGAGGAGATGAGGTGCCTTTTCCAAACTCTTTCCGAACAAATGGTGTACCATCCTCTAGGTGTGACAGGCATGATTTAGCTGTAGTAAGGGTCCAGTGCATGGAAGGCGAACACCAGGGATTTTTCCAAATCACTGCCTCCCCGTACACCAAACTGGGGAATTTTTAAGCTACGGCTACACGTATGTCCATTAAGCGCCTTGGGAAATAGGCAGAGCCCAAACTTTAGATGATTGAAATCTTCAGGGTCAGAAGCGTTCACCATCGGCCTTGCTTAGGTTACATTTTATCTGTCTTTGATAGACGATGTCAATAAAAATATCTATTATTTTTCAGATTATTTCCCCTTATAGGTTATTGCAAAATATTCAGTGTAGTTCCCTGTGCTATACAGTAGTTCCTTTTTGATGATCTATTTTATACATAGCAGTGTGTATGTGTTAATCCCACACTGTTAATTTATCCCTTCTCCTACCTTTCCCCTTTGGTAATAATAAATTATAAGATTTTATACTTCTCAGAAATGGGGGAGCTGAAAGAGAGGTATCATTTTCAATGGAAAAGCATTCAAAACAAGATTGAAGCTTCAGCCATGAGTATTCGATGTACATCCATGGAAATAAATCACTTCATTTCCCTAATGTTGACCTGACAAATAAGAAAGACGTCTTCACTGAACTTGCTTATAGTAAAGTGATGGAAATATCAAAGGTAAGTCTTAGAAACATCTTATTTTACCCGAGCATTATACACTGCTCTATGTTAACTACAGTTTGGCTCACACATCTGTTCATTGAAGTTACAATGTTCTCAATTTCTGTTACTGATCCTCCAGAGTGGACCCCAACAGAAGTCCCCGTGCCCAGTGTCATTGGAGCCAACAGATCAAGACTGAGTTTGGTTCAGAAGCAAAGGAAACATTATTTTGAAAACAGAATGGAGAGGTGAGAGCATGCACTCCCCCATGGGCTGTGGGCTGGGATGCTGTGTAGGGATCCCAGGAGCGTCACTGGGAGGGAGGGGATGTAGCTCTCGAGGGCTGGGTTGGCTGAAGCTCAGGCTCTATGCCGTGGAGTCTGCATGGGACCCCGCTAGCTGAGGTGTTGACCCAGCCATTCTGCACTACGAAATCGGGTCTGAAGTGCCGGGTGTGGGACCTCTGCATGCGGAACCCTAGGAGCACGTGAAATTAGACAAAGCACAAAGGAAAAACAGGTAAGACTTTATTTTATTGCCCAGATTCTCTTTTTATCTCCCAGGAAATTTAATGAACGTTGCCAGAGAAAAACACCTCCTCTGCTTTTTGTTCTGTTCCTCATTCTTGGGGTGTTGAGGGTGAAGACCCCTCTTTTGTAACTGCTTCATGCTGTGGTGGGAGCCCTGATACTTCGGGGAAGGGGCAAAACGTCTCCCCACCAGCCTCCAGGTGAGGTTGATTGTCCCAAGGCCTCCTGACTCACTTCTCGTCCACCTGAGCACCAGCATTGGAAGTGTTATAGATTCTAATGACCTTTAAGTGTCCAGGAGAGAGATGTGCAGAGATGCTGAGGTGGCAGGTTTCACCCCACCCCACATTTGTTCGGTGATCTTAGGCTGACTGTTTTTGCCAGCCTAGATGCTCTGACCAGTAGTCTGTGCTTTCTTTAATTAGGTCCCTGAATTAATGTACAAACAGCACCATGTGTCAGAACCGTGCCCACGCAACTCCCAGACAGTCCAGGGTCAGTGGTGATCCAGGACCATGACGTCCACTGAGTCAACGGCCTTTAGAAGTAGCCAGCAGTCCTGTCGGTCATATTGGCCACCATCACCGCGGTGTCTGTAGGGTTTTCTAAGGTGAAAGCGTGATATACGTTTCCCCCGCCAAGCTTATTAGCTCCCCTCTGGGTGCAGTAAGTCCTGCAAGCAGTAGTCTGCTCTTTCGGGGCACAGTCTTGTTGTTTTCTGAGAGAAACTCCAGGTCAAGTGATGGTCACACGAGTCATCTTGGGGGCCCGTTGCCCCCATTTGTCTCTCTGGAGGTTGGAGTTGGAGGGCCTCCTCACTCGAGGTCAGTGTGTTCACAGAGCGACCCCTGCAACTTCAGGACATGATGGGTGGTTAGGATCACCACAAGGGGTCCTATTCCCTTAGGAGGGAGCTGGCCTTGTGGGCTGCTGATTTCTAGCTTTTTAGATACCCCAGTATCCTGGCCTGATGAGTCAGTGGGCAAAGCCCTTTGTGAACATAGTTTATCATACCTGAAGGGCATTCTTGTGTTGCTCCATTTCAAGTGGTCCCTGTTTTTGCACTAAGGCTCCAAGGGCGATTAACATTTGACTGGGTATGCAAAGGTCAAAGGGTTTAGCTAAATTAGCGAGTTCCTGGGCAAGGGTCTGAATTGACTGCTCTTTCCAGTCTTGAAAGGCTGCTTCCGGATTCTATACAAAAGGATCATCATCTTGTCGTGTCAGTGTTTCATGTAGAGGCCCAGCTATTAGACTGTAGTTAGGGATCCAGATGCAGAAAAACTTGGCCTCCCCAGGAACCCCTAAGCTATCTTCAAGTTTTAGAAGAGGTAAGGCTGCAAATCGCTTCTTCCCTATCCTGGGATGCGTTTCTCTGAATATCTGTGAGAATGAAGCCCAGGCATGTCACCTGAGCCTGGTATATTTGAGCCTTTTTCTTGGACACCTTCTATCCTTTCTTGGCTAGGTAGTTCAGAGGCGTCTTTAGTAGGCCTGGCGATCAGAATGTCATCTGCATATTGAAGGAGGGTTCCCTTTTACAGAGGTAGAACTTTTAGGTCTTTAGAGGACATTTCCCCAATGATGGTGTGGGGATTTTTGAACCATTGGGGCAGGACGGCCCAGCATTATTGCTTGTGTTGCATATTGTGTCCTGCCACTCATAAGCCAAAAATTCTTGTGACTCTGAGATGAATGGAATACAGAAGAAGGCATCATTGAAGTGTAATACAGAATGCCATGGCCTGGTGGATGGTAGAATCAGCAGCAGGGTGTAGGAAATAGGAGCTACTGGATGTATATCCTCGGTGGCTTCACTGACTGTCCTGATATCCTTTACCAGGTCTCCAGCAGCCCATGGGGCTCTCGTGGTCAGGCCAATCCCAGGATATGGAGCTCACCTGGGCTGCATCACGCACCCCACAGCCCACGGGGCTCTCGTGGTCAAGTCCTTCCCAGTGTATGGAGCACACCTGTGCAGCTACCCAGCAGCCCATGGGGCTCTCATAGTCAGGCCCTTCCCAGGATACAGAACTCCCCTGGGCAGGTACCCCAGCAGGGCTGGACACACAGGAACTGTGCACATAGCCCACCTTGCAGAGAACCCCCAGCTCACCTGTCGCTCACAGCTGACACAGAACACCTCAGAGCAGGACTTGAACTAACACACAGCAGCTCTGACAGGTCTGTGACCCTGGCTATCGCTCTGTGCAGCCTCTCTCTGCCTGGTCTTCCAGACACTTCCACTGCAGCCAGGGCACCAGGCCTCTGTCTCCACACACCATCACTCCTCTCCCTGACTCCTGGGTTCCTCTCATTAGCATACGGTCTTCTTGAAGTTGTTTTCCACTCATGGACCAGATAAATTGATAAGAAAACAAGCCGCAGCTGCAGCCCCTGGTCTAGCCTGACTCTCAAGATCCCACACCTCTTCCTTGGGCCTGGCCCATTTAACAAGTTTCATTTTCTGCAACTGTGAGCCCCTGAGGGGTGAGGATTGGCTGATTTGGGCAGCCTGACACTGCCTGCCAGCCCTCCCCAGGTGTGCCTGTGTTGAGGTCAATATAAACACCTCTCCAGTCAGCAAGAGCCCCTGTAGCTGTGCCTGATGCCATATTCTCTGCCCCGTCAGCAGTGTCGGGGCTGGGGTGGTGGTACGGAGGGAGAGGCCGTGGCTTTGTGGGTGGCCCAGTGTGAGTGGGGCTCTGCTGGACTTTCTGCAGGAGTTGCCAGGCTGCCACCTGCTAAAGAAGAGGATGTGTCATCCTTATCTGCCGCTGGAATTTCTCCCCAGGCAGAGGTGAGGAAGTAAATAAGCAGTGGGTGCCGTGGCAGGAGGGGTATCTCAGGCAGGGAAATGGAAAGATTCCAGAAGAGCATCTGGGGCCAGGACCATCCTGACTGGCCTGCAGGCACCAAGTCGGCCTGCGTGCTGTCGCTGGTGTGGCTCCACAGCCCTTCCTCTAGGCTTACAAGTGCTTGTACATATTCAGGTGTTTTACCTGGAAAGGGTGGGAAGAGTTCAGCTGCAGCAGGACTGGGACTCAGCTCACATTTACTCACAGACGCCTCGACACAGTCCCCCAGCTTTGCAATGAGGATGCTCCTTGTGGGGGGGAGTGCTGCTGAGTGCATGGGAGACGATTTCCCACCTCTGACCAACTTAAGAATTTTTACCACTGGAGCAAGTGCCCTGATACGATTTTCCTCTGTATAACTGGTGGGTTCTGTTTTTTGTTTTTTGTTTTTTTTTTCTTTTTTTCTTTTTGGTTCAAGCTAGAATTTATTTATTCCTCTTTTTTTTTAATTTGGAGATATAAACATGGAAATAATGCATTAATATAAAGACATCTATGTGAAGGGAAATACTTTTTTTCTGTTTTATTTGATTAAATGTTATTTATTTATTTTTAATTTTTTAAAATTTATTTCTTTTACACAGCAGGTTCTTATTGGATATCTATTTTATACATATAAGTGTGCACATGTGAATCCTAGTCTCCCAATTCATCCCACCACCACCCTCACATGGTGTTCCCCCCTTGGTGTCCCTATGTTTGTTCTCTACATCTGTGTCTCTATCTCTGCCCTGCAAACTGGTTCATCTGTACCATTTTTCTAGGTTCCACATATATGCATTAATATACAATATTTGTTTTTCTCTTTCTGACTTACTTCACTCTGTATGACAGTCTCTAGATCCATAAAGGTCTCTTCAAATGACCCAATTTCATTCCTATGTATGGCTGAGTAATATTCCATTGTATATATGTGCCAGATCTTCTTTATCCATTCATCTGTTGATGGACACTTAGGTTGCTTCCATGTCCTGGTTATTGCAAATAGAGCTGCAATGAACATTTTTGTACATAACTCTTTTTGAATTATGGTTTTCACAAGGCCAATGTCCAGTAGTTAGATTGTTGTGTCGTATGGTACTTCTATTGTTAGTTATTTAAAGGAACCTCCGTACTGTTCTCCCTAGTGCCCATATCAATTTACATTCCCACCCACAGTGCAAGTGTGTTCCCTTTTCTCCAATAAAGACCTCTCCAGCATTTATTGTTTTCTAGATTTTTTGATGATTGCCACTCTGACTGCTGTGAGGTGATACCTCACGGTAGTTTTGATTTGCATTTCTCTAATGATTAGTGATGTTCAGCATCCTTTCATGTGTTTCTTGGTAATCTGTATATCTTCTTTGGAGAAATGTCTATTTAGGTCTTCTGCCCGTTTTTGGATTGGGTTGTTTGTTTTTGTGATATTGAGCTACATGCGGTGCTTGTAAAGTTAGGAGATTAAACCTTTGTCAATTGCTTCATTTGAAAATATTTTCTCCCATTCTGAGGGTTGTTTTTGCATCTTGTTTATGTTTTCCTGTACTGTGTAAAAGCTTTTAAGTTTCATTAGGTCCCATTTGTTGATTTCTGTTTTTATTTCCATTTCTCTAAGTGGTGGGTCCAAAAGGATCTTGCTGTGATTTATGTCATAGAGTGTTCTGCCTATGGTTTCCTCTAAGTGTTTTATAGTGTCTGGTCTTATATTTAGATCTCTAATCAATTTAGAGTTTATTTGTGTGTATGGTGTTATGGAGTGTTCTAATTTCATTCTTTTATGTGTAGGGGTCCAGTTTTACCAGCACCAATTACTGAAGAGACTGTCTTTTCTCCATTGTATATCCTTAGCTCCTTTGTCATAGATGAGATAGCCATAGGTATGTAGGTTTATCTCTGGGCTTTCTGTCCTGTTCCATTGATCTGTGTTTATGCCAATCTACATACACTTGATTCCATTATGGAGACATATAAATACATAGGTTTCAAGGTTATTACCAGTCAGATATATTCCTCTTCAGTGAATAGGGTGTTTTCTGTCCAGTTCATTGAGAAAGGAGTAGGTCTTGTCTATTACATATTTGGTATATGGAATGGGATCTGTGCTAATTTCAAACTCTGCTTTTACACATCACCCCACGTCACCTTTCCCCTTAAGGAGGCATAAGTGTGTTTTCTAAATGTGTAACTCTGTTCTCTTTTGAAATTCAGTTCATGTGTAGCCATGTTTACATTCCCTCTATAAGTGATATATTACAATAAGTTTCTTTTACTTTGTGGCTCATTTCACTTAGCATCATCATACCTAAAGCCACTCATTAAGCTGCTATTGGCCTTATGACATTGATTTTATGTCTGAGTGACATTCCATTGTATATAAGTACCACAACATCTATATCTAATTTTTTTTTCCTTTCCTGGGACATTTAAAGTGTACTGAAGTCGAGGTTCTTGTAAACAGAGCAGCCCTAATGTTTGGGCTGGCTGTGTGTTGTGGATTTTTAGTTTTCCCAAAATACACGCCCATGAGTGGAAGTGTGCTATGCTCTATAGCTCTGTTTTAGAAAACAACATACAGTTGTCCAGAGAGGCTGTTGGCAATTTACATCCTGTCCATCGGCGTAACCAGGCTCCCTTTTCTCCATGGCCTGTCCTGCATTTGTGGTTTTTACACTATTTGTGGATGGCCCTTTTGACTGGAGGTAAGGGACACTTCTCTGTAGTGTGGATTTCCAATGCCTGATGGCTTGCTTGGCCAAAAAGGGCATATGCATTTTTTCCCGAATATATTCAAGAAAATACACATAGTCCCTTTTCAGCCAAGGGCAACATTGTTGAAATTCTGTCGCTTTTCATGTGCTTTAAAGACGACTCCAATCTACCTCTTGAAATCTGTTTCCTTCAATTCTGCCTTGCATTCAAATCCTCTTCACTGCCTTTCCTCAATATATTTCTGGATGATAGTTGTCCTTTATAACTCTGCAAGTTTGTGAATTGCTGTGCCCCTGATTTCCATTTTTCAACTCGCCTATTTGTGAGCTGGCTGCAATACCGCAGGATGGCTTTAGGCATTAGTCTGGTTCCAGGGCTTCAGGCTGAGCCTTTGGTTAATTCTTCTTCCTGGTGGGAAACTAGAGTGACATGTGCCCATCCAAACACCTACAGCTAATCTCTCATTTATTCCCCCTCTTCCTGTTCATCCTCTGCACAATTTGCAAACTGTGCATATCAGGAGGGTAAAGGCGCTGACACTCCAAGTGGGGAGATTTTTAGTAATGCAGATGGAATGGCGAAGCCGAGCACGACAAAAGGAAAAATGAGGTACCTTTTAGAAAACTTTCCCAATTACACAGTGTACCATCCACTGGGTTTCCCATGCATGTTTTAACTGAAGGAAGATTCCCTTAAACCTGGAGAGTTGGGACCACTAGAATGGGTAGCACACAGTATTGCTCTAAGTGGTGTTCTTTTGCTCACACAACCTCAGCAATCTTGTCCGCCCCAAGTGTCCAGTCTTATGTCTCATCCAGCTGTGGGTGTAAAGGTGGTCAATCCAGGTTGCATCACAGGCCCTGAACGAAATTTTTAAGACTTTCTCACTGTTTCGCTGTTTTTGCATTTTGCTTTTGAAATTTATTTTTATAAGTGGGTTTAACTGAATTTCAGTGCTCTGTTCATGCCGTTATACACACACATGATTCCTTTATGGAGACATGAGAATACATATGTATTAAAATACTGAGAGTCAGACATATTCCTTGCAATAAATAGGGGGTGTTGAGTCCAGTTCATTGTGGCGGGATTAGGTGTTGTCTATTACATTCTTGGTTTATGTAACGGTATCTGTGCTAATTTAAAACTGTGATTTTATGCATCACCACACCTCGCCTTTCCCATTAAGCAGGCAGAAGCTGGTTTTCTAAATTTGTTACTCCGTTGTGTTTGTAAATCAGTTCATGTGTAGCCATGTGTACATTCCCGCTATGAGTGATATCTTATGATAAGATTCGTTACACTGGTATCTTTCCTAAATCAGTTCATGTGAGGCCATGTTTACAGGAACTTCATAAGTGATATCTTATGATAAGTTTCTTTTTCTGTGTGACTTATTTCACTTAGAATCATCGTACCTGAATCCACTCATTTTGTTGCTACTGGCCTTATGAAATTGATTTCATGGCTGAGGGATATACCATCGTACGTTAGTACCACAATTTCTTGAACCATTTTTGTCTTTCCTGGGATATTTAAGGTATACCCAAGTTGAGGTTCTTGTAAGCAGTGAAGCCCTAAATTTTGTGGTGGCTCTGTCTTATTGATTTTCAGTTTTCCCAAGGTATATTTCCTAGACTGGAAGTGTCCTTGACTCTGTAGCTCTGTTGTTTACTTGTTTTAGGGAACACAATGCACTCTTCCAGAGAGGCAGTTCGCAATTTACATCCCGCCCATCAGCATAACAAGGCTCCCTGTTCTCCAGGGCCTGTCTTGCCTTTCTGGTTTTTACCCATTTTGCAGATGTCCCTTTCGACCAGTGGGAAGTGATACATCTTTCTTGTGCTGATTTGCATTGCCCGCTTGCTTGCTTGGCCAAAAAGGGTGTATGTGTGTTCTCCTGCATATACTCAGGAGAAAACATATACGCCCTTTTTGGGCAAGTGCATCATTGTCGAAGTTGTGCCCCTCTTCCTGTGCTTTAAAGGCGATTCCAACATACCTCTTGAAATGTGTTTCCTTCTATACTGCCTCGCATTCAAGTCCGCCTCGTTGCCTTCCCTCAGCAGATTTTTGGGCGATAGTTGTCCTTTATTACTCTGCCAGTTTCTGAATTGCTGTGCCCCTGAGCTCCATTTTTAAATTCGTTTTTTGTGAGCAGACCGCCTGTCCAAAATTTTGGTTCAGGACCTATACTGGTTCCCAGCGCGTGGCTGAGACTTTGGTTAATTCTTCTTCCTGCCGGGCAATTAATGTGACATGTACCGGTCCAAATGCCTAACATCTACTCTCTCATTTGTTCTCCCTCTTCCCTTCCATCTTTGCCAAATTGGCAACTGTGCGAACCAGGAGGTTAAAGGGGCTGTCTCTCCAAGTTGGCAGATTGATAGTAAAGCAGTTGGAAAGTCAAACTGGAGCAACAGGAGAGGGATTATTAGTTGAGTTTTAGAAACCTTTCGTATTCACAGTGTTTCCATTCTCTAGGTTTCCCGTACATGTTATAGCTGTAGTAATATTCACTTCAACCTGGACAGTTGGGACCCATGGAATGGATGCCACACATTATTGCTTTAAAGGGTCTACATTTGCTCACCCAATCTCACCAATACTCTCAGTCCCAAGTGTCCAGCCTTATGCCACATCCAGCTGTCATTGTAGATAGGGTCATTCCAGGATTCATCAGAGACCCTGAAAGAATTGTAAAGAATGTCCCTGTTTTATGGTTTTGTGTTTGAAATTCCATTTTATAGTGGGTTTGAACTTATTCTCACTGCTATGTTTATGCCAGTCCAGACACACTTGATTCCCTTTTGGAGACATATCAATACATAGGTTTTAAGATTCTTACTAGTCAGATATATTCCTCTGCGGGGAATATGCGGGGTTGAGTCCCTTTCACTTAAGAAGGTGTAGGTAATATCTATTCTGTATTTGGTTTTTAGAATGGTAGCTGGACTAATATCAAACTCTAGTTTTATGCATTACCCACCTCTCCTTCCCCTTTAAGCGGGCATACGATTATTTTCTAAATGTGAGAATCTCTTATATTCCTAAATCAGTTCCTGTGTAGCCATGTTTACAGGACCTACATAAGTGATATCTTATGATAAGATTCTTTTTCTGTGTGACTTATTTCACTTAGAATCATCGTACCTGAATCCACTCATTTTGCTGCTACTGGCCTTATGAGATTGATTTCATGGCTGAGGGATAATCCATCGTACGTAAGTACCACAATTTTTTGATCCATTTTTATCTTTCCTGGGATATTTAAAGTGTACCAAAGTTGAAGTTTTTGTAAGCAGTGCAGCCCTAAATTTTGGGGTGGCTCTGTCTTTTTGATTTTCAGTTTTCCCAAGGTATATTCCCTAGACTGGAAGTGCCCTTGGCTCTGTAGCTCTATTGTTTACTTGTTTTAGGGAACACAATGCACTCCTCCAGAGAGGCAGTTGGCAATTTACATCCCGCCCATCAGCATAAAAAGGCTCCCTGTTCTCAAGGGACTGTCTTGCTTTTCTGGTTTTTACACATTTTGAGGATGTCCCTTTTGACCAGTGGGAAGTGATACATCATTGTTGTGCAGATTTGCATTGCCCGCTTGCTTGCTTGTCCAAAAAGGGTGTATGCGTTTTCTCCTGAATATATTCAAGAGAAAACGCATAAGCCCTCTTTCGCCAAGTGCATCATTTTCGAAGTTGTTTCCCTTTTCCTGTGCTTTAAAGCCGATTCCAACGTAACTCTTGAAATCTCTTTCCTGCTATTCTGCCTCGTTTCAAGTCCGCCTCCTTGCCTTCCCTCAACAGATTTTTGGACGATTGTAGTCCTTTATTACTCTGCCAGTTTGTGAATTGCTGTGCCCCTAATCTCCATTTTTCTACTCGTTTTTTGTGAGCTGAACCCAAGTCCAAAATTGTGATTCAGGACCTATACTGGTTCCCGGTGGGTGGCTGAGACTTTGGTTAATTCTTCTTCCTGCTGGGAAATTAGAGTGATATGTTCCCGTCCAAATGTCTAACAGCTACTCTCTCATTGGTTCTCCCTCTTTTATTTCATCCTTTGCCAAATAGGCAACCTTTGCGGACCAGGAGGTTAAAGGGGCGGTCTCTCCAAGTTGGCAGATTGATAGTAAAGCAGTTGGAAAGTGAAACCGGAGCACCAGGAGAGGGACTATTTGTTGAGTTGTAGAAACATTTTGTATTCACAGTGTGTCCATTCTCTAAGTTTCCCTTACTTGTTATATCTATAGTAATATTACCTTCAACCAGGAGAGTTGGGACTGATGGAATGGGTGCCATGCAACACTGCTTTAAAGGGTCTACATTTGCTCACACAATCTCACCAATCCTCTCAGTCCCAAGTGTCCAGCCTTATGCCACATCCAGATGTCGTTGTAGATATGGTCATTCCAGAAATCATCAGAGACCCTGAAGGAATTGTAAAGAAATTCCATACTTTTTTTGTTTTGTTTTTGAAATTTCATTTTATAGTGGGTTTGAGTTGATTCTCACTGCCATGTTTATGCCATTCTAGACACAATTGATTCCCTTACGGAGACATATCAATACATAGGTTTTAAAGTTCTTACTAGTCACATATATTCCACTGTGGTTAATATGGGGTTTTGAGTCCCTTTCACAGAGTAAGGTGTAGGTCTTGTCTATTCCTTATTTGGTTTTTTGAACAGTACCTGTGCTTATATGAAACTCTGGTGTTATGCATCACCACACCTCTCCTTCCCCTTAAGCAGGCATAAGAGTGTTTTCTAAATGTGAGGCTCTGTTCTCTTTCCTAACTCTGTTCAGTGTAGCCATGTTTACAGGATCTTCATAAGTGATATCTTATGATAAGTTTCTTTTACTGTGTGACTTATTTCACTTAGAATTATCGTACCTGAATCCACTCATTTTGCTGCTACTGGTCTTATGATATTGATTTCATGGCTGAAGGATATTCCATCATATGTAAGTACCACAATTTTTTAAACCATTTTTATCTTTCCTGGGATACTTAAGGTGTACCCAAGTTGATGTTCTTTTATGCAGTGCAGCCCTAAATTTTGGGATGGCTTTGTCTTCTTGATTTTCAGTTATCCCAATGTATATTCCCTAGACTGGAAGTGCCCTTGGCTCTGTAGCTCTGTTGTTTACTTGTTTAAGGGAACACAATGCACTCCTCCAGAGAGGTAGTTGGCAATTTACATCCCGCCCATTAGCATAACAAGACTCCCTGTTTTCCAGGGCCTGTCTTGCCTTTCTGGTTTTTAACCATTTTGTGGAAGTCCCTTTTAAGCGGTGGGAAGTGATACTACTTTGTAGTGCAGATTTGCATTGCCCGCTTGCTTGCTTGGCCAAAAAGGGCGTATGCGTTTTCTCCTGAATATATTCAGGAGAAAACACATACGCACTTTTTGGCCAAGTGCATCATTGTCGAAGTTGTTCCCCTCTTTCTGTGCTTTAAAGGCAATTCCAACGTACCTCTTGAAATCTGTTTCCTGCTATTCTGCCTCGCTTTCAAGTCCGCCTCGTTGCCTTCCCACAACAGATTTTTGGACGATATTTGTCCTTTATTTCTCTTCCTGTTTGTGAATTGCTGTGCCCCTGAGCTCCATTTTTTAACTCGTTTTTTCTGAGCTGAACGCAAGTCCAATAATTTGGTTCAGGAACTATACTGGTTCCCGGTGGGTGGCTGAGATATTGGTTAATTCTTCTTCCTCCTGGGAAATAAGAGTGACATGTGCCCGTCCAAATGCCTAACAGCTACTCTCTCATTGATTCTCCCTCTTCCCTTTCATCCTCTGCCAAATTGGCAACCTGTGCGAACCAGGAGGTTAATGGTGCTGTCTCTCCACGTTGGGAGATTGATAGTAAAGTAGTTGGAAAGTCAAACCGGAGCACCAGGAGAGGGACTATTCGTTGAGTTTTAGAGACCTTTTGTATTCACAATGTTTCCATTCTCTAGGTTTCCCGTACATGTTATAGCTGTAGTAATATTCCCTTCAACTTGAAGACATGGGATCGATTGAATGGGTGCCATGCATTATTGTTTAAAGGGTCTGCATTTGCTCACCCAATCTCACCTATCCTCTCAGTCCCATGTGTCCTGCCTTATGCCCCATCCAGCTGTCATTGTAGATAGGGTCATTCCAGATTTCATCAGAGACCCTGATGGAATTTTAAAGAATTTACCTTTTCTTTGTTCTTCAAATTCCGTTTTATAGTGGGTTTGAGCTGATTCTCGCTGCCATGTTTATGCCAGTCTCGACACACTTGATTCCCTTATGGAGACATATCAATACATAAGTTTTAAGATTCTTACTAGTCAGACATATTCCTCTGCGGGAAATATGGGGTTTGAGTCCCTTTCACTGAGGAAGGTGTAGGTCTTGTCTATTCCATAGTTGGTTTTTGGAATGGTACCTGTGCTTATATCAAACTCTGCTTTTATGCATCACCCCACCTCTCCTTCCCCCTTAAGCAGGCCTAAGAGTGTTTTCTAAATGTGAGACACTGTTCTCTTTCCTAACTCAGTTCATGTGTAGCCATGTTTACAGGATCTTCATAAGTGATATCTTATGATACGGTTATTTTTCTGTGTGACTTATTTCCCTTAGAATCATTGAACCTGAATCCACTCATTTTGCTGCAACTGGTCTTATGACATTGATTTCATGGCTGATGGATATTCCATCGTACGTAAGTACGAAAATTTTTGAACCATTTTTATATTTCCTGGAATATTTAAGGTGAACACAAGTTGTGGTTCTTGTAAGCAGTGCAGCCCTAAATTTTGGGTTGGCTCTGTTGTATTGATTTCAGGTTTCCCCAGGTATATTCCCTAGACTGGAAGTGTCCTTTTCTCTGTAGCTCTCTTGTTTATTTGTTTTAGGGAACACAATGCACTCCTCCAGAGAGGCAGTTGGCAATTTACATCCCGCCCAACAGCATAAAAATGCTCCCTGTTCTCAAGGGCCTGTCTTAAAATTCTGGTTTTTACCCTTTTTGTGGATGTCCCTTTGGACCGGTGGGAAGTGATGCTTCTTTGTAGTGCAGACTTACATTGTCCGCTTGCTTGCTTGGCCAAAAAGGGCGTATGCATTTTCTCCTGAATATACTCAGGAGAAAACGCATATGCCCTTTTTGGCCAAGTGCATCATTGTCGAAGTTGTGTCCCTCTTCCTGTGCTTTAAAGGCAATTCCAAGGTACCTCTTGGAATCTGTTTCCTGCTATTCTGCCTCTCTTTCAAGTTCACCTCGTTGTCTTCCCTTAACAGATTTTGGATGATAGTTGTCCTTTATTACTCTGCCAGTTTGAGAATTGCTGTGTCCATGAGCTCCATTTTTCAACTCGTTTTTTGTGAGCTGAACGCATGTGCAAAATTTTGGTTCAGGACTTATACTAGTTCCCGGTGGGTGGCTGAAACTTTGGTAATTCTTCTTCCTGCCGGGAAATTAGAGTGACATAGGCCCGTCCAAATACCTAACAGCTACTCTCTCATTGGTTCTCCCTCTTCCCTTTCATCCTCTGTCAAATTGGCAACCTGTGAGAA
The DNA here is from genome assembly GCF_964341445.2 of Mesoplodon mirus. NCBI lineage: Eukaryota > Metazoa > Chordata > Mammalia > Artiodactyla > Ziphiidae > Mesoplodon > Mesoplodon mirus. The sequence goes on along the minus strand of NW_028295813.1, from coordinate 2,994,325 downwards.
ACACGAGGTTAAAGGGGCTGTCTCTCCAAGTTGGGAGATTGATAGTAAAGCAGTTGGAAAGTCAAACCGGAGCACCAGGAGAGGGAATATTCGTTGAGTTTTAGAAAACTTTCATATTCACAGTGTGTCCATTCTCTAGGTTTCCCTACATGTTATAGCTGTAGTAATATTCCCTTCAACCTGGAGAGTTGGGACCCATGGAATGGGTGCCATGCATTATTGCTTTAAAAGTTCTGCATTTGCTCACCCAATCTCACCAATCCTCTCAGTCCCAAGTGTCCAGCCTTATGCCACATCCAGTTGTCATTGTAGACAGGGTCATTCCACGTTTCATCAGAGACCCTGAAGGAACTGTAAAGAATTTTCCTGTTTCTTTTTGTTTTGTTTTTGAAATTCCTTTTTATAGTGGCTTTGAGCTGATTCTCGCTGCCATGTGTATGCCAGTCTTGACACCCTTGATTCCCTTAGGGAGACATATCAATACATAGGTTTTAAGATTCTTACTAGTCAGATATATTCCTCTGCGGGAAATATGGGGTTTTGAGTCCCTTTCACTGAGGAAGGTATAGGTAGGTCTTGTCTATTCCATAGTTGGTTTTGGGAATGGTACCTGTGCTTATATCAAACTCTGCTTTTATGCATCACCCCACCTCTCCTTCCCCCTTAAGCAGGCCTAAGAGTGTTTTCTAAATGTGAGACTCTGTTCTCTTTCCTAACTCAGTTCATGTGTAGCCATGTTTACAGGATCTTCATAAGTGATATCTTATGATACGGTTATTTTTCTGTGTGACTTATTTCCCTTAGAATCATCGTACCTGAATCCACTCATTTTGCTGCTACTGGTCTTATGAGATTGATTTCATGGCTGATGGATATTCCATCGTACGTAAGTAGCACAAATTTTTGAACCATTTTTATCTTTCCTGGGATATTTCACGTGTACCCAAGTTGAGGTTCTTGTAAGAAGAGCAGCATTAAATTTGGGGATGGCACTGTCTTATTGATTTTCAGTTTTCCCAAGGTATATTCCCTAGACTGGAAGTGCCCTTGGCTCTGTAGCTCTGGTGTTTACTTGTTTTAGGGAACACAATGCACTCCTCCAGTGAGGCAGTTGGCAATTTACATCCCGCCCAACCGCATAACAAGGCCCCCTGTTCTCCAGGGTGTGTCTTGCCTTTCTGGTTTTACACATTTTGTGGATGTCCCTTTTGACAGGTGGGAAGTGATACTTCTTTGTAGTGCAGATTTGCATTGCCCGCTTGTTTGCTTGGCCAAAAAGGTCGTATGTGTTTTCTCCTGCATATATTCAGGAGAAAATGCATACGCCCTTTTTGGCAAAGTGCATCATTGTCGAAGTTGTGCCCCTCTTCCTGTGCTTTACAGGTGTTTCCAACGTACCTCTTGAAATCTGTTTCCTGCTATTCTGCCTCGCATTCAAGTCTGCCTCGTTGCCTTCCCTCAACAGATTTTTGGATGATAGTTGTCCTTTATTACTCTTCCAGTTTGTGAGTTGCTGTGCCCTTGAGCTCCATTTTTCAACTCGTTTTTTTGTGAGCTGAACGCATGTCCAAAATTTTGATTCAGGAACTATACTGGTTCCCAGTGGGTGGCTGCAACTTTGGTTAATTCTTCTTCCTGCCGGGAAATTAGAATGACATATGCCCGTCCAAATGCCTAACAGCTACTCTCTCATTGGTTCTCCCTCTTCCCTTTCATCCTCTGCCAAATTGGCAACCTGTGAGAACCACGAAGTTAAAGGGGCTGTCTCTCCAAGTTGGGAGATTGATAGTAAAGCAGTTGGAAAGTCAAACCGGAGCACCAGGAGAGGGAATATTCGTTGAGTTTTAGAAAACTTTCATATTCACAGTGTGTCCATTCTCTAGGTTTCCCTACATGTTATAGCTGTAGTAATATTCCCTTCAAGCTGGAGAGTTGGGACCCATGGAATGGGTGCCATGCATTATTGCTTTAAAAGTTCTGCATTTGCTCACCCAATCTCACCAATCCTCTCAGTCCCAAGTGTCCAGCCTTATGCCACATCCAGTTGTCATTGTAGACAGGGTCATTCCACGTTTCATCAGAGACCCTGAAGGAACTGTAAAGAATTTTCCTGTTTCTTTTTGTTTTGTTTTTGAAATTCCTTTTTATAGTGGCTTTGAGCTGATTCTCGCTGCCATGTGTATGCCAGTCTTGACACCCTTGATTCCCTTAGGGAGACATATCAATACATAGGTTTTAAGATTCTTACTAGTCAGATATATTCCTCTGCGGGAAATATGGGGTTTTGAGTCCCTTTCACTGAGGAAGGTATAGGTAGGTCTTGTCTATTCCATAGTTGGTTTTGGGAATGGTACCTGTGCTTATATCAAACTCTGCTTTTATGCATCACCCCACCTCTCCTTCCCCCTTAAGCAGGCCTAAGAGTGTTTTCTAAATGTGAGACTCTGTTCTCTTTCCTAACTCAGTTCATGTGTAGCCATGTTTACAGGATCTTCATAAGTGATATCTTATGATACGGTTATTTTTCTGTGTGACTTATTTCCCTTAGAATCATCGTACCTGAATCCACTCATTTTGCTGCTACTGGTCTTATGAGATTGATTTCATGGCTGATGGATATTCCATCGTACGTAAGTAGCACAAATTTTTGAACCATTTTTATCTTTCCTGGGATATTTCACGTGTACCCAAGTTGAGGTTCTTGTAAGAAGAGCAGCATTAAATTTGGGGATGGCACTGTCTTATTGATTTTCAGTTTTCCCAAGGTATATTCCCTAGACTGGAAGTGCCCTTGGCTCTGTAGCTCTGGTGTTTACTTGTTTTAGGGAACACAATGCACTCCTCCAGTGAGGCAGTTGGCAATTTACATCCCGCCCAACCGCATAACAAGGCCCCCTGTTCTCCAGGGTGTGTCTTGCCTTTCTGGTTTTACACATTTTGTGGATGTCCCTTTTGACAGGTGGGAAGTGATACTTCTTTGTAGTGCAGATTTGCATTGCCCGCTTGTTTGCTTGGCCAAAAAGGTCGTATGTGTTTTCTCCTGCATATATTCAGGAGAAAATGCATACGCCCTTTTTGGCAAAGTGCATCATTGTCGAAGTTGTGCCCCTCTTCCTGTGCTTTACAGGTGTTTCCAACGTACCTCTTGAAATCTGTTTCCTGCTATTCTGCCTCGCATTCAAGTCTGCCTCGTTGCCTTCCCTCAACAGATTTTTGGATGATAGTTGTCCTTTATTACTCTTCCAGTTTGTGAGTTGCTGTGCCCTTGAGCTCCATTTTTCAACTCGTTTTTTTGTGAGCTGAACGCATGTCCAAAATTTTGATTCAGGAACTATACTGGTTCCCAGTGGGTGGCTGCAACTTTGGTTAATTCTTCTTCCTGCCGGGAAATTAGAATGACATATGCCCGTCCAAATGCCTAACAGCTACTCTCTCATTGGTTCTCCCTCTTCCCTTTCATCCTCTGCCAAATTGGCAACCTGTGAGAACCACGAAGTTAAAGGGGCTGTCTCTACAAGTTGGGAGATTGATAGTAAAGCAGTTGGAAAGTCAAACCGGAGCACCAGGAGAGGGAATATTCGTTGAGATTTAGAAACCTTTCATATTCACAGTGTGTCCATTCTCTAGGTTTCCCGTACATGTTATAGCTGTAGTAATATTCCCTTCAACCTGGAGAGTTGGGACCCATGGAAAGGGTGCCATGAATTATTGCATTAAAGGGTCTGCATTTGCTCACACAATCTCAACAATCCTCTCAATCCCAAGTGTCCAGGCTTATGCCACATCCAGCTGTCATTTTAGACAGGGTCATTCCAGGTTTCATCAGAGACCCTGAAGGAATTGTAAATAATTTCCCTGTTTTTGTGTTTTGTTTTTGAAATTCCTTTTTATAGTGGGTTTGAGCTGGTTCTCGCTGCCATGTGTATGCCAGTCTAGACACACTTGATTCCCTTACGGAGACATATCAATACTTAGGTTTTAAGATTCTTACTAGTCAGATATATTCTTCTGCGGGGAATATGGGGTTTTGATTCCCTTTCACTGAGGAAGGTATAGGTAGGTCTTGTCTATTCCATAGTTGGTTTTTGGAACGGTACCTGTGCTTATATCAAACTCTGGTTTTATGCATCACCCCACCTCTCCTTCCCCCTTAAGCAGGCATAAGAGTGTTTTCTAAATGTGAGACTCTGTTCTCTTTCCTAACTCAGTTCATGTGTAGCCATGTTTACAGGATCTTCATAAGTGATATCTTATGATAAGCTTCTTTTTCTGTGTGAATTATTTCCCTTAGAATCATCGTACCTGAATCCACTCATTTTGCTGCTACTGGTCTTATGACATTGATTTCATGGCTGAGGGATATTCCATCATACGTAAGTACCACAATTTTTTGAATAATTTTTATATTTCCTGGGATACTTAAGGTGTACCCAATTTGAGGTTCTTGTAAGCAGTGCAGCCCTAAATTTTGGGGTGGCTCTGTCTTATTGATTTTCAGTTTTCCCAAGGTATATTCCTTAGACTGGAACTGCCCTTGGCTCTGGAGCTCTGTTGTTTCCTTGTTTTAGGGAACACAATGCACTCCTCCAGAGAGGCAGTTGGCAATTTACATCCCGCCCATCAGCATAACATGGCTCCTTGTTCTCCAGGGCCTGTCTTGAATTTCTGGTTTTTACGCTTTTTGTGGATGTCCTTTTGGACCGGTGGGAATTGATACTTCTTTTTAGTGCAGACTTACATTGTCCGCTTGCTTGCTTGGCCAAAAAGGGCGTATGCATTTTCTCCTGAATATACTCAGGAGAAAACGCATACGCCCTTTTTGGCCAAGTGCATCATTGTCGAAGTTGTGCCCCTCTTCCTGTGCTTTAAAGGTGATTCCAACGTACCTCTTGAAATCTGTTTGCTGCTATTCTGCCTCACTTTCAAGTCTTCCTCGTTGCCTTCCCTCTAAAGATTTTTGGATGACAGTTGTCCTTTATTACTCTGCCAGTTTGTGAATTGCTCTGCCCTATAGCTCCTTTTTTTAACTCGTTTTTAGTCAGCTGAACGCCAGTCCCATATTTTGGTTCAGGACCTATACTGGTTGCTGGTAGTTGGCTGAGACTTTGCTTAATTCTACTTCCTCCCGGGAAATAAGAGTGACATGTGCCCGTCCAAATGCCTGACAGCTACTCTCTCTTTGGTTCTCCCTCTTCCCTTTCATCCTTTGCCAAATTGGCAACCTGTGCAAAACAGGAGGTTAAAGGTGCTCTCTCTCCAGGTTGGGAGATTGATAGTAAAGCAGTTGGAAAGTCAAACCGGAGTACCAGGAGAGGGACTATTCGTTGAGTTTTAGAGACCTTTCATATTCACAGTGTGTCCATTCTCTAGGTTTCCCGTACATGTAATAGCTATAGTAATATTCCCTTCAACCTGGAGAGTTGGAGCCCATGGAATGGGTGCCTTGCATTATTGCTTCAAAGGGTCTGCATTTGCTCACCCTATCTCACCAATATTCTCAGTCCCATGTGTCCAGCCTTATGCCACGTCCAGCTGTCGTTGTAGATAGGGTCATTCCAGGTTTCATCAGAGACCCTGAAGGAATTGTAAAGAATTTCCCTGTGTTTTTGTTTTGTTTTTGAAATTCCTTTTTATATTGGGTTTGAGCTGATTCTCGCTGCCATGATTATGCCAGTCTAGAAATTTTTTATTCTCTTATGGAGACATATCAATACATAGGTTTTAAGATTCTTACTAGTCAGATATATTCCTCTGCGGGAAATATGGGGTTTTGAGTCCCTTTCACTGAGGAAGGTGTAGGTCTTGTCTATTCCATAGTTGGTTTTTGGAACGGTACCTGTGCTTATATCAACCTCTGGTTTTATGCATCACCCCACCTCTCCTGCCCTCTTAAGCAGGCATAAGAGTGTGTTCTAAATGTGAGACTCTCTTCTCTTTCCTAACTCAGTTCATGTGTAGCCATGTTTACAGGATCTTCATAAGTGATATCTTATGATAAGTTTCTTTTTCTGTGTGACTTATTTCACTTAGAATCATCGTACCTGAATCCACTCATTTTGCTGCTACTGGTCATATGATATTGATTTCATGGCTGAGGGATATTCCCTCGTACGTAAGTACCACAACTTTTTCAACCATTTTTATCTTTCCTGGGATATTTAAGGTGTACCCAAGTTGAGGTTCTTGTAAGCAGTGCATTCCTAAATTTTGGGGTGGTTCTGTCTTTTTCATTTTCAGTTTTCCCAAGGTATATTCCCTAGACTGGAAGTTACCTTGGCTCTGTAGCTCTGTTGTTTACTTGTTTTAGGAAACACAATGCACTCCTCCAGAGAGGCAGTTGGCAATTTACATCCCAGCCATCAGCATAACAAGGCTCCCTGTTCTCCAGGGCCTGTCTTGAATTTCTGGTTTTTACCCTTTGTGTGGATGTCCCATTGGACCGGTGGGAAGTGATACTTCTTTGTAGTGCAGACTTACATTGTCCGCTTGCTTGCTTGGCCAAAATGGGCGTATGCGTTTTCTCCTGAATATACTCAGGAGAAAACGCATACGCCCTTTTTGGACAAGTGCATCATTGTCGAAGTTGTACCCCTCTTCCTGTGCTTTAAAGGTGATTCCAACGGGCCTCTTGAAATTACTTTCCTGCTATTCTGCCTCACTTTCAAGTCCGCCTCGTTGCCTTCCCTCAACAGATTTTTGGATGATAGTTGTCCTTTATTACTCTGCCAGATTGTGAATTGCTCTGCCCTATATCTCCATTTTTAACTCATTTTTTGTGAGCTGAACGCAAGTCCCATATTTTGGTTTAGGACCTGTACTGGTTCCCGGTGGGTGGCTGAGACTTTGGTTAATTCTTCTTCCTCCTGGGAAATAAGAGTGACATGTGCCCGTCCAAATGCCTAACAGCTACTCTCTCTTTGGTTCTCCCTCTTCCCTTTCATCCTTTGCCAAATTGGCAACCTGTGCAACCCAGGAGGTTAAAGGTGCTGTCTCTCCAAGTTGGGAGATTGATAGTAAAGCAGTTAGAAAGTGAACCTGGAACACCAGGAGAGGGACTATTCGTTGAGATTTAGAAACCTTTCGTATTCACAGTGTGTCCATTCTCTAGGTTTCCCATACATGTTATAGCTGTAGTAATATTCCCTACAACCTGGAGAGTTGGGACCCATTGAATGGGTGCCATGCATTCTTGCTTTAAAGGGTCTGCATTTGCTCACGAATCTCACCAATCCTCTCAGTCCCATGTGTCCAGAATTATGCCACCACCTGCTGTCGTTCTAGATAGGGTCATTCCAAGTTTCATCAGAGACCCTGAAGGAAGTGTAAAGAATTTCGCTGTTTTTTTGTTTTGTTTTTGAAATTCCTTTTTATAGTGGGTTTGAGCTGATTCTCGCTGCCATCTTTATGCCAGTCTACACACACTTGATTCCCTTATGGAGACATATCAATACATAGGTTTTAAGTTTCTTTCTAGTCAGATATATTCCTCTGCGGGAAATATGGGGTTTTCAGTCCCTTTCACTGAGGAAGGTGTAGGTCTTGTCTATTACTTAGTTGGTTTTCGGAACGGTACCTGTGCTTATATCAAACTCTGGTTTTATGCATCACCCCACCTCTCCTTCCCCCTTAAGCAGGCATAAGAGTGTTTTCTAAATGTGAGACTCTCTTCTCTTTCCTAACTCAGTTCATGTGTAGCCATGTTTACAGGATCTTCATAAGTGATATCTTATGATAAGTTTCTTTTTCTGTGTGACTTATTTCACTTAGAATCATTGTACCTGAATCCACTCATTTTGCTGCTACTGGTCATATGATATTGATTTCATGGCTGAGGGATATTCCTCGTACGTAAGTACCACAACTTTTTCAACCATTTTTATATTTCCTGGGATATTAAAGTGTACCCAAGTTGAGGTTCTTGTAAGCAGTGCAGCCCTAAATTTAGGGGTGGCTCTGTCTTATTGATTTTCAGTTTTACCAAGGTATATTCCCTAGAATGGAAGTGCCCTTGGCTCTGTAGCTCTGTTGTTTACTTGTTTTAAGGAACACAATGCACTCCTCCAGAGAGGCAGTTGGCAATTTACATCCCGCCCATCAGCATAACAAGGCTCCCTGTTCTCCAAGGCCAGTCTTGCCTTTCTGGTTTTTACCCATTTTGTGGATGTCCCTTTTGACCGGTGGGAAGTGATACTTCTTTGTAGTGCTGATTTGCATTGCCCACTTGCTGGATTGGTCAAAAAGGGCGTATTCGCTTTCTCCTGCATATATTCAGGATAAAATGCATACGCCCTTTTTGGCCAAGTGCATCATTGTCGAAGTTGTGCCCCTCTTCCTGTGCTTTAAAGGCAATTCCAACGTACCTCTTGAAATCTGTTTCCTGCTATTCTGCCTCCCTTTCAAGTTCGCCTCGTTGCCTTCCCTCAACAGATTTTTGGATGATAGTTGCCCTTTATTACTCTGCCAGTTTGAGAATTGCTGTGCCCCTGAGCTCAATTTTTTAACTCGTTTTTTTCTGAGCTGAATGCAAGTCCAATATTTTGGTTCAGAAACTCTACTGGTTCCCGGTGGGTGGCTGAGACTTTGGTCAATTCTTCTTCCTCCCGGGAAATAAGAGTGACATATGCCCGTCCAAATGCCTAACAGCTACTCTCTCATTGGTTCTCCCTCTTCCCATTCATGCTCTGCGAAATCGACAACCTGTGCGAAACAGGAGGTTAAAGGTGCTGTCTCTCCAGGTTGGGAGATTGATACTAAAGCAGTTGGAAAGTCAAACCGGAGCACCAGAAGAGGGTCTATTCGTTGAATTTAGAGACCTTTCGTATTCAGTGTGTCCATTCTCTAGGTTTCCCGTACATGTTATAGCTGTAGTAATAATCCCTTCAACCTGGAGACTTTGAACCCATAGAATGGGTGCCTTGGATTATTGCTTTAAAGGGTCTGCAGTTGTTCACCCAATCTCACCAATCCTCTCAGTCCCAAGTGTCCAGCCTTATGCCACATCGAGCTGTCATTGTAGACAGGGACATTCCAGGATTCATCAGAGACCCTGAAGGAATTGAAAAGAATTTCCCTGTTTTTTTGTTTTGTTTTTGAAATTCCTTTTTATAGTGGGTTTGAGCTGATTCTCGCTGCCATGTTTATGCCAGTCTAGACACACTTGATTCCCTTATGGAGACATATCAATACATAGATTTTAATATTCTTACTAGTCAGATATATTCCTCTGCGGGAAATATGGGGTTTTGAGACCCTTGCACTGAGGATGGTGTAGGTAGGTCTTGTCTATTCCATAGTTGGTTTTTGGAACGGTACCTGTGCTTATATCAAACTCTGGTTTTATGCATCACCCCACCTCTCCTTCCCCCTTAAGCAGGCATAAGAGTGTTTTCTAAATGTGAGACTCTCTTCTCTTTCCTAACTCAGTTCATGTGTAGCCATGTTTACAGGATCTTCATAAGTGATATCTTATGATAAGATTCTTTTTCTGTGTGACTTATTTCACTTAGAATCATCGTACCTGAATCCACTCATATTGATGCTACTGGTCTTATGACATTGATTTCATGGCTGATGGATATTCCATCGTACGTATGTACCACAATTTTTTGAACCATTTTTATCTTTCCTGGGATATTTAAGGTGTACCCAAGTTGAGGTTCTTGTAAGCAGTGCAGCCCTAAATTTGGAGGTGGCTCTGTCTTATTGATTTTCAGTTTTCCCAAGGTATATTCCCTAGACTGGAAGTGCCCTTGGCTCTGTAGCTCTGTTGTTTACTTGTTTTAGGGGGCACAGTGCACTCCTCCAGAGAGGCAGTTGGCAATTTACATCCCGCCCATCAGCATAACAAGGCTCCCTGTTCTCCAGGGACTGTCTTGCCTTTCTGGTATTTACACATTTTGTGGATGCCCCTTTTGACTGGTGGGGAGTGATACTTCTTTATAATGCAGATTAACATTGCCCCATTGCTTGCTTGGCCAAAAATTGTGTATGCATTTTGTCCTTAATATATTCAGGAGAAAACGCATACGCCGTTTTTGGCCAAGTGCATCATTGACGAAGTTGTGCCCCTCTTCATGTGCTTTACAGATGATTCCAACGTACCTCTTGAAATCTGTTTCCTGCTATTCTGCCTCGCCTTCAATTCCCCCTCATTGCCTTCCCTCAACAGATTTTTGGACGATAGTTGTCCTTTAATACTCTGCCAGTTTGTGAATTGCTGTGCCCCTTAGCTTCATTTTTCAACTCGTTTTTTGTGAGCTGAACGCAAGTCCACAATTTTGATTCAGGACGTAATCTGGATCCCGGGGGGTGGCTGAGACTTTGGTTAATTCCTCTTCTTGCCGGGAAATTAGAGTGAGACATGCCCGTCCAAATGCCTAACAGCTACTCTCTCATTGGTTCTCCCTCTTCCCTTTTATCCTCTGCCAAATTGGCAACCTGTGCGAACCAGGAGGATAAAGGGGCTGTCTCTCCAATTTGGGAGATTGATAGTAAAGCAGTTTGAAAGTAAAACCGGAGCACCAGGAGAGGGACTATTAGTTGAGTTTTAGAAACCTTTTGTATTTACAGTGTGTCCATTCTCTAGGTTTCCCGTACATGTTATATCTGTAGTAATATTGACTTCAACCTGGAGAGTTGGGACAAATGGAATGGGTGCCACACATTATTGCTTTAAAGGGTGTGCATTTGCTCAACCAATATCACCAATCCTCTCAGTCCCAAGTGTCCAGCCTTATGCCATATCCAGCTGTCATTGTAGATAGGGTTATTCCAGGTTTCATTAGAGCCCCTAAATGAATTGTAAAGAATTTCCATGTTTTTTGTTTTTTGTTTTTGCAATTCCTTTTTATAGTGGGTTTGAGCTGATTCTCACTGCAATGATTATGCCAGTCTAGACACACTTGATTCCATTACGGAAACATATCAATACATAGGTTTTAATATTCTTACTAGTCTGATATATTCCTCTGTGGGAAATATCGTGTTTTGAGTTCCTTTCACTGAGGAAGGTGTAAGTCTTGTATATTCCATAGTTGGTTTTTGAAATGGTACGTGTGGTTATATCAAACGCTGGTTTTCTGCAGCACACCACCTCATATTCCCCCTTAAGCAGGCATAAGAGTTTTTTCTAAATGTGAGTCTCTGTTCGCTTTCCTAACTCTGTTCATGTGTAGCCATGTTTAGAGGACCTTCATAAGTGATATCTTATGAAAACTTGCTTTATCTGTGTGACTTATTTCAGTTAGAATCTTCGTACCTGAATCCACTCATTTTGCTGCTACTGGTCTTATGACATAGATTTCATGGCTGAGGGATATTCCAATATATGTAACTACCAAAATATTTTAAACCATATTTATATTTCCTGGGATATTTAAGCTGTACCCAAGTTGAGGTTCTTGTAATCAGTGCAGCCCTAAATTTTGGGGTGGCTCTGTCTTATTGATATTCTGCTTTCCCAAGGTATATTCCCCAGACTGAAAGTACCCTTGGCTCTGTAGCTCTGTTGTTTACTTGCTTTAGGGAACACAATGCACTCCTCCAGAGAGGCAGTTGGCAATTTACATCCCGCCCGTCAGCATAACAAGGCTCCCTGTTCTCCAGGGCCTGTCTTGCCTTTTTGGTTTTTACCCATTTTGTGGATGTACCTTTTGACAAGTGGGAAGTGATACTTTGTAGTGCAGATTTGTATTGCCAGCATGCTTGCTTGGCCAAAAAGGGCGTATGCGTTTTCTCCTGAATATATTCAGGAGAAAACGCATACGCCCTTTTTGGCCAAGTGCATCATTGTCGATGTTGTGCCCCTCTTCCTGTGCCTTAAATGTGATTCCAACGTACCTCTTGAAATCTGTTTCCTGCTATTCTGCCTCTCTTTGAAGTCCACCTCGTTGCCTTCCCTCAACAGATTTTTGGACGATAGTTGTCCTTTATTACTCTGCCTGTTTGTGAATTGTTGTGCACTGAGCTACATTATTTAACTCGTTTTTTTTGTGAGCTGAACGCACGTCCAATATTTTGGTTCAGGCCCTATACTGATTCCCGGTGGGTGGCTGAGGCTTTGGTTATTTCTTCTTCTTCCCGTGAAGTAAGAGTGACATGTGCCCGTACAAATGTCTAACAGCTACTTTCTCACTGGTCTCCCTCTTCCCTTTCATCCTCTGCCAAATTGGCAACCTGTGCGAACCAGGAGGTTAAAGGTGCTGTCTCTCCAAGTTGGGAGATTGATAGTAAAGCAGTTGGAAAGTCAAACGGGAGCACCAGGAGAGGGACTGTTCGTTGGGTTTTAGAAACCTTTCGTATTCACACTGTGTCCATTCTCTAGGGTTCCCGTACATATTATAGCTGTAGTAATATGACCTTAAACCTGGCCTGTTGGGACCCATGGAATGGGTGCCACACATTATTGCTTTAAAGGGTCTACATTTGCTCACACAATCTCACCAATCCTCTCAGTCCCAAGTGTCCAGCCTTATGCCACATCCAGATGTCGTTTTAGATAGGGTCATTCCAGGTTTCATCAGCGACCCTGAAGGTGTTGTGTAAGAATTGTTCTGTTTTTATGTTTTGTTTTCAATTTCATTTTTATATTGGGTTTGAGCTGATTCTCCCTGCCATGTTTATGTCATACTAGACACACTTAGTTACCTTATGGAGACATATCAATACATAGGTTTTAAAATTCTTACTAGTCAGATATATTTCTCTGGGGGGAATAGGGATGTTGAGTTCCGTTAACTGAGGAAGGTGTAGGGCTTGTCTCTTTTGTTTTTGGATTATGGAACAGTACATTTGCTAATATCAATCTTTTGTTTTGTGCATCTCCCCACCTGTCTTTCCCCTTAAGCAAGCGTTAGAGTGTTTTCTAAATCTGAGACTCTGTTCTCTTCCCTAAATCAGTTCATATGTAGCCATGTTTACATTCCCTTCATAAGAGATATCTTATGTCAGAATGCACCATGGCCCTTGTCATAATAATGCTTCATGACCCCTGTCATCACAATGATCCATGCCCTGGTTATCAAAATGCTCCATGTCCCTTGTCATCAAAATTCTCCACGTACTTGTCATCACAATGCTACATGACAATACTCATCAAAATGTTACATGCTCTTGTCATCACAATTCTCCATTCTCTTGACATTGCAATGCTCCATGACCTTGTCATCACAATGCTCCATGCCTTTGTCATCACATGGCTCCATGACCCCTGTCATCACATTGCTCCCTGACACCTGTCATCACAATGCTTCATGCCCCTTGTCATTACAGTGCTCCATGATGCTCGACATCACAATTACCCAAGGTCTTCTCATCACAATGCTCCACGGTTTTGCCATCACCATGCTCCATGCCTTGTCATCTCAAATCTCAATGTCCCTTGTCCTCACAATTCTCCACGTCCTTGTCATTACAGTGCTCCATGGCACTTCACACCACAATGGTATATGCTCTTGTCATCACAATACTCCATGCACTTGTCATCGCAATGCTCCATGACCCCTGTCATAGGAAGCTCCATGCGCTTTTCATCAAAATGTTTCACGACCAGGGCATTAAAATCCTCAATGGCCCTTGATATCACAATGCTCCATGCCCTTGTCATCACAATGCTCCTTTACTTTGTCACAACAATCCTCCATAACAATTGGCATCACAATGCTCCATGATATTGTCATCAAACTGGAACATGACATATTTCATCACAATGCTCCCTGACACCTTTCTTCACAATAATCCATGACCTTGTCATCACAGTGCTCCATGACCTTGTTATCACAATGTGCCATGCCCATTCTTATCACAATAATCCAAGAAACATGTCAGACCAATGCTCCATGACACTTTTCATCACAATGCTCCATGAACGCTGTCATCAAAATGCACCATGCCCTTCATCATAATGCTTCATGCTATTGTCATCACAATGAAATCAAAAAGCTCCATGACATCTGTCACCACAATGCTGCAAACCCTTGTGATCACAATGTCCCATAACACTTGTCACCACAATGCCCCATGACACTGGTCACCACAGTTATCCATGGGCTTCTCATCACAATGCACCATTAATTTTGTCAACACAATGTTCAATACCCTTGTCAACACAATGCTCTCTGACTATTGACCTCAGTATGCACCGTGCACATTTCATGGCAAGGCTCCATGCCTATTTCATCACAATGATCCATGCCCTTTTCATCAAAATGTTCCAAGACACCTGTGATCACAATGCTCCTTGCACTTGCCATCACAAAGCTCCATGACGAATGTCATCAGAATGCTCCATGGCCTTCTCATCATAATGTTCCATGCCCTTGTCATCACAATGCTCCAAGACCCCGGTAATCAAAATGATCCCTGCGCCTTTTCATCAGAATGCTCCATGAGACTTGTCATCACAAGGTTCCATGGTCTTCACATCACAGTGCTCCAGGACCTTGTCATCACAGTGCTCCATTCCCTTGTCATCACAATTCACCATGACCCCTGTCATCACAATAATCCATGAACATTTTCAGCCCAATGCTCTACGTAATTCTCATCACAATGCTCCATAGCCAATATCACCACAATGCTCCATGACCACTGTCATCAAAACACTCCATGACACCTGACAACACAATGATCCGGGACACTTGTCATCACAATGCTACATTCCCTTGTCATCACAATGCTCCATGACCCCTGTCATCACAACACTCCATGAACATTTTCAGCCCAGTGCTCCTTGACCCTTGTCATCACAATGATCCATGCCCTTTTCATCCCAATGCTCCATGACCCCTGTATTCACAATGCTCAGTAACGCTTGTCATCAGAGTGCTTCTTGACCCCTGTCATCACAATGCTCCATGCCTTTGTCAGCAAAATGCTACATGACCTTGTCATTACAATACTCTATGCACTTGTCATCACAATACTCCATTTCCATTGTCATCACAATCCTCCATGAACCTTGGGATCACATTGCTTCCTGCCATTGTCATCACAATGCTCCATGCTCCTTGAAATCAAAATGATCCATGACCTCTCTCATCACAATGCTCCAAAACCTTGTGATCACAATGTTCCATAACACTTGTCATCCCAACGCTCCATGATGCCTGTCATCACAATACTCCATGCCCTTTTCATCACAATGCTCCATGACCTTTGTCATCACAATTCTCAATACATTTGTCATCAAAATGCTCCCTGACACTTGTCATCAGAATGCTCCTTGAAACCTGTCACGAAAAGGCTCCATGCCGTTTTCATCACAATGCCCCATGCCGTTTTCATCACAATGGTCCAGGCCATTTTCATCAAAATCCTCCACAAGCTTGTCATCAGAATGCTCCATGACCCTTCTCATCACAATTCTCCATGCACTTTTCAACACAATGCTCCCTGACCCTTGTCATCACAATGCTCCAAGCCATTGTCATCACAAAGCTCCATTACATTTGTCATCAGAATTCTCCATGACACTTGGCATCACAATGCTCCATGCCATTGTCATCACAATGGGCCATTCCAAATGTCATTGCAATAATCCATGAAACATATTAGACCAATGTTCCATGCCCTTGTCATCACAATGCTCCATGCCCTTGTTATCACAATGCTCCATGACCCCTGTCATCACAATGCTCCGTGACTCCCGTCATCACAATGCATCATGACCTTTGTCATCACAATGGTCCATCCCGTCGTCATCAACAGTCTCTGACCATTTTAACCACAATGCTCCATGAAATTTTCATCACAATGCTCTTTGACCCTTGTCATCACAATGCTCCATGCGCTTGTCAGCACAATGCCTCATGACACGTCATCACAGTGCACCATGCGCTTGTCATCACAGTGCTCCACAATCTTGTCATCACAAAGCTCCTTAAAATTTGTCATCACAATGCTCCATGATCTTCTCATCAAAATGCTCTCTCACCACTGATATCACAATGCTACATCACTATTTGTCACAATACTCCCTCACCCCTGTCATCACAATGTTCCATGACTCCTGTCATCCCAATGCTACATGCACTTATCATCACAGTGTTCGTTGACCCGTGGCATCACAATGTTCCATAACACCTGTCATCAAAATGATCCATGACACTTTTCATCAAATTGCTCCATGACCCTGTCATCAGAATTCTCCAAGCCTTTCTCATCACAATGCACAACGACCTTGTCATCAAAATGTTCCCTGACTGTTGTCATCACAAAGATCCCTGACCCTTGGCATCACAATGCTCCATGTCATTGTCATCACAATGCCCAATGAATGCTCTCATCACATTGCTCCATGACCTTGTCTTCACAAAGCTCCATGACACATGTCATCAGAATGCTCCATGTCCTTCTCATCACAATGCTCCATGCCCTTGCCATCACAATGCTCAATTACCCCAGACATCACAATGCTCCATGACCCCTGCCATCACGATGTTTCATGGCCTTGTCATCACAAAGCTCCATGACACTTCTCATCACAATGCTCCAAGAACCCTTTAATCACAATGCTGTTTGCCCCTTTTCATCTCAATTATCCATGAACACTGTCATCACAATGCACCATGCCCATCATCATAATGCTTCATTCTATTGTCATCACAATGAAATCAAAATGCTCCATGACCTCTGTCATAACAATGCTCCAAACCCTTGTGATCACAATATTCCCTATCACTTGTCATCACAATGCCCCATGTCACTCGTCATCACAATTATCAATGGTCTTCTCATCACAATGCTCAATACAGTAGTCATCAAAATGCTCCCTGACACTTCTTGTCTCTATGCTCCTTGAACCCTCTCATGACAAGGCTCCATGCCTTTTTCATCACAATGATCCATGCCCTTTTCATCACAATGCTCCAAAACCCATGTAATCACAATGCTCCATGCCCTTGTCATCACAAAGCTCAATGACGCATGCCATCAGAATGCTCCTTGGTCTTCTCCTCACAATGATCCATGCCCTTGTCATCACAATGTGCCAAGACCCCTCTAATCAAAATGCTCCATGCCCCTTTTCATCAGTATGCTCCATGAGACTTGTCATCACAAGGCTCCATGGTTTTGCGATCACAATGCTCCAGGACCTTGTCATCACAATGCTTCTCGACCTTGTCATGAAAATTTTCAATGGCCCTTGAAATCATAATGCTCCAAGCCCTAATCATCAAAATGCTCCATTATATTTGTCATCACAATTCTCCATTACATTTTGCATCACAATGCTCCATGCCATTGTAATCGCAATGAACCATGACATATGTCATCCCAATGCTCCTTGACAACTGTCTTCACAATATTCCATGACGTTCTCATCAAAATGCTCCAGGCCCTGGTCATCACAATGCACCATGTCCAGTGTCATCACAATAATCTATGAAACTTGTCAGACCAATGCTCCGTGCCCCTGTCATCACAATGCTCCATGCCCTTGTCATCACAAAGCTACATGACCCCTGTCTTCACAATGCTCCGTGACTCCAGTCATCACAATGTTTCATAACGTTTGTCATCACAGTGGTCAATGCCCGCGTCATCACAAGGCTCTGTGACCTTTGTAACCAAAATTCTCCCTGAAATTTTCATCACAATTCTCTGTGACACTTGTCATCATAATGCTCCATGTCTTTTTCAGAACAATTCTCCATGACCATTGCCATCACAATGTGCCACGTGCATTTCATCACAACGGTCCACCACTTTGCCATTGCAATGTTCCCTAAACCTTGTAATCACAATGCTCCATGCACTTCTCATCAAACTGCTCTCTCACACGAGATATCACAATGTTCCATCACTAGTAATCACAATACTCCCTCAGCCCTGTAATCACAATCTTCCGTGAACCAGTCATCACAATGCTACATCCCCTTATCATCACAATGTTCCATGACCCCTGACATCACAATGTTCCATAACCCCTGTCATCAAAATGCTCCATGACCCTTTTCTTCCCAAAGTTCCAAGACCCCTGTCATCACAATGTTTTATAACCCCTGCCATCAAAATATTCCTTTACACTTTTCATCAGATTGCTGCATGAACCGGCCATCAACATGCTCCCTGCCTTTCTCATCACAATGCACCATGCCCTTGTCATCAAAATGCTCCATGACTTGTCATCACAAACTCCATGACCCTTGGCATCACAATGCTCCATGTCATTGTCATCACAATGCTCCATGAACCCTCTTATCACATTGCTCCATGCTCTTGTCATCACAAAGCTCCCTGATACTTGTCATCACAATGCTCGATGCCCTTCTCATCACAATGCTCCATGCCTTTGTCATTACAATCCTGCATGACCCATGAATCA
Organism: Mesoplodon mirus; assembly: GCF_964341445.2. Taxonomy (NCBI): domain Eukaryota; kingdom Metazoa; phylum Chordata; class Mammalia; order Artiodactyla; family Ziphiidae; genus Mesoplodon; species Mesoplodon mirus. Next base: position 2,976,000 of record NW_028295813.1, on the reverse strand, counting down.
CAGTGCTCCGGGCCCTTGTCATCACAATGCTCCATGCCCACTTTCATCACAATAATCCATGACATATTTCAGACCAATGTTCCATGCGCTTCTCATCAAAATGCTCCATTAACCCTGTCATAACAATGCACCATGACCCTTGCCATCAAAATGTTCCACGGCCTAGTCATCACAAGGTTCCATGACACTTGTCATCACAATGCTGAAGACCCCTGAAATCACAATGCTCCATGACCTTGTCATCACAAAGCTCCATGACGCATGTCATCAGAAGGTTTCATGGCCTTTTCATCACAATGCTCCATGCCCTTGCCATCACAATGCTCCATGACCCTTGTAATCACAATGTTCCATGCCCCTTTTCATCTCAATGCTCCATGAACCCTGTCATCACAATGCACCATGCCCAACATCATAATGCTTCAGGCTACTGTCATCACAATAAAATCAATATTCTCCATGACCTCTGTCATCATAATGCTCTAAACACTTGTGATCACAATGTTCCATAACACTTATCATCACAACACCACATGACGCTCATCATCACAATTATCCATGGTCTTCTCATCACAATGCTCCATGATCTTTGTCATCACAATGCTCAATACACTTGTCGTCACAATGCTCCTTGACACTTGTCGTCAGTATGCTCCTTGAACCCTCTCATGACAAGGTTCCATGCCTTTTTCATAACAATGATCCATGCCCTTTTCATCACAATGCTCCAAGATCCCTGTAATCACAATGCTCCATGGACATCTCATCAAAATGCTCTCTCAACAGTGATATCACAATGTTCCATCACTAGTCATCACAATACTCCCTCACCACTGTAATCACAATGTTCCATGACCCTGTCATCACAATGCTACATCCCCTTATCATCACAATGTTCCATGACCCCTGGCATCACAATGTTCCATAACCCCTGTCATCAAAATGCTCCATGACCCTTTTCTTCCCAAAGTTCCAAGACCCCTGTCATCACAATGTTTTATAACCCCTGCCATCAAAATATTCCTTTACACTTTTCATCAAATTGCTGCATGAACCGGCCATCAAAATGCTCCCTGCCTTTCTCATCACAATGCACCATGCCCTTGTCATCAAAATGCTCCATGACTTGTCATCACAAACTCCATGACCCTTGGCATCACAATGCTCCATGTCATTGTCATCACAATGCTCCATGAACCCTCTAATCACATTTCTCCATGCCCTTGTCATCAAAAAGCTCCCTGATACTTGTCATCACAATGCTCGATGCCCTTCTCATCACAATGCTCCATGCCCACTCTCATCACAATAATCCATGAAATATTTCAGACCAATGTTCCATGCCCTTCTCATCAAAATCTTGCATTACCCCTGTCATAAAAATGCACCATGACCTTTGCCATCAAAATGTTCCAAGGCCTAGTCATCACAAGGTTCCATGACACTTGTCATCACAATGTTTAAGACCACTGAAATCACAATGCTCCATGCCCTTGTCATCACAAAGCTTCATGACGCATGTCATCAGAATGTTCCATGGCCTTTTCATCACAAAGCTCCATGCCCTTGTCATCACAATGTTACAAGACCCTTGTAATCACAATGCTCCATGCCCCTTTTCATCTCAATGCTCCATGAACCCTGTCATTTCAATTCACCATGCCCATCATCATAATGCTTCAGGCTATTGTAATCACAATGAAATCAATATTCTCCATGAACTCTGTCATCATAATGCTCCAAAACCATGTGATCACAATGTTCCATAATACTTATCATCACAACACCCCATGATGCTCATCATCACAATTATCCATGGTCTTCTCATCACAATGTTCCATGATCTTTGTCATCACAATGCTCAATACACTTGTCATCACAATGCTCCCTGACACTTGTCGTCAGTATGCTCCTTGAACCCTGTCATGACAAGGCTCCATGCATTTTTCATAACAATGATCCATGCCCTTTTTATCACAATGCTCCAAGATGCCTGTAATCACAAGGCTCCATGCAGTTGTCATCACAGAACTCCATGACACATGTCATCAGAATGCTCCATGGCCTTCTCCTCACAATGCTCCATGCCCTACTCATCACAATGCTCCATGGCCAATATCATCACAATGCTCCATGACCACTCTCATCACAACACTCCATGACACCTGACAACACAATGATCTGGGACTCTTGTCATCACAATGCTCCATTCCCTAGTCATCACAATGCTTCATGACCCCTGTCATCACAACACTCCATGAACTTTTTCAGCCCAGTGCTCCATGACCCTTGTCATCACAATGCTCCATGACCCCTGTATTCACAATGCTCCGTGACGCTTGTCATCACAGTGCTCCATGACACATGTCATCACAATGCTCCATGTCTTTGTCAGCAAAATGCTACATGACATTGTCATTACAATGCTCTTGTGCTTGTCATCACAATACTCTATTTCCATTGTCATCACAATCCTCCATGAACCTTGGGATCACATTGCTTCATCCCTGTCATCAAAATGCTCCATGCTCCTTGAAATCAAAATGATCCATGACGTCTGTCATCACAATGCTCCAAACCCTTGTGATCACAATGTTCCATAACACTAGTCATCACAATGCTCCATGATGCCTGTCATCACAATACTCCATGCACTTTTCATCCCAGTGCTCCATGACCTTTGTCATCACAATTCTCAATACAATTGTCATCACAAAGCTCCCTGACACTAGTCATCTGAATGCTCCTTGAACCCTGTCACGAAAAGGCTCCATGCCTCTTTCATCACAATGCCACATGCCATTTTCATTTCAATGCTCCATGCCATTGTCATCAAAATACTCCACAAGCTTGTCATCAGAAGGCTCCATGACCTTTTTCATCACAGTTCTACATGCACTTGTCAGCACAATGTTCCCTGACCCTTGTCATCACAGTGCTCCAAGCCATTGTCATCACAATGCTCCATTACCTTTGTCATCAGAATCTTCCATGACACTTGGCATGACAATGCTCCATGCCATTGTCATTACATTGGGCCATTACATATGTCATCACAATGCTCCCTGACACCTGTCTTCACAATACTGCATGACCTGGTCATCACAATGCCTCATGCCCTTGTCATCACAATGTTCCATGCCCTTCTCATCACAAAACACCATGACACATGTCATCAGAATGCTCCATGTCCTTCTCATCACATTGCTCCATGCCCTAGTCATCACATTGCTCCAAGAACCCTGTAATCACAATGCTCCATGCCCCTTTTAATCACAATGATCCATGAGATTTGTCATCAAAAGTCTCCATGGACTTTTCATCAAAATGCTCCAGGACCTTGTCATCACCATGCTCCATTCCCTTGTCATCATAATGCTCCATAATCACTGTCATCACAACACTCCATGACACCTGACAACATAATGATCCTTGAAACTTGTCATCACAATTCTCCATTCTCTAGTCATCACAATGCTGCATGACCCGTGTCATCACAACACTCCATGAACATTTTCAGCCCAGGGCTCCATGACACTTGTCATCACAATATTCCATGCCCTTGTCATCCCAATGGTCCATGACCCCTATATTCACAAATCTCCGTGATGCTTGTCATCACAGTGCTCCATGACACATGTCATCACAATGTTCCATGCAATTGTCAGCAAAATGCTACATGACCTTGTCATTACAATGCTCTATGCGCTTGTCATCACAATACTCCATTTCCATTGTCATCACAATCCTCCATGAACATTGGGATCACATTGCTTCATGCTCTTGTCATTACAATGCTCCATGCTCCTTGAAATCAAAATGATCCATGACCTCTCTCATCACAATGCTCCAAACCCTTGTGATCACAGTGTTCCATAACACTTGTCATCAAAATGCTCCATGATGCGTGTCATCAAAATACACCATGCCCTTTTCATCACTATGCTCCATGCCATTGTCATCAAAATACTCCACAAGCTTGTCATCAGAATGCTCCATGACACTTGTCATCACAATTCCCATGCACTTTTCAGCACAATGCTCCCTGTCCCTTGTCATCACAATGATCCTAGCCATTGTCATCACAATGCTCCATTACCTTTGTCATCAGAATCCTCCATGACACTAGGCCTCACAATGCTCCATGCCATTGTCATCACAATGGGCCATTACATATTTCATCACAATGCTCCCTGACACCTCTCTTCACAATACTGCATGACCCGGTCATCACAATGCTCGATGCCCTTGTCATCACAATGATCCATGCCCTTGTCATCCCAATGCTCCATGACCCCTGTATTCACAATGCTCCGTGACGCTTGTCATCACAGTGCTCCATGACACATGTCATCACAATGCTCCATGCCTTTGTCAGCAAAATGCTACATGACCGTATCATTACAATGCACTATGTGCTTGTCATTACAATACTCCATTTCCATTGTTATCACAATCCTCCATGAACATTGGGATCACATTGATTCATAACATTGTCATCACAATGCTCCATGCTCCTTGAAATCAAAATGATCCATGACCTCTGTCATCACAATGCTCCAAACCCTTGTGATCACAATGTTCCATAACACTTGTCATCACAATGCTCCATGATGCCTGTCATCACAATACTCCATGCACTTTTCATCCCCATGCTCCATGACCTTTGTCATCACAATGCTCAATACACTTGTCATCACAAAGCTCCCTGACACTTGTCATCAGAATGCTCCTTGAACCCTGTCACGAAAAGGCTCCATGCCTTTTTCATCACAATGTCCCATGCCGTTTTCATCACAATGCTCCATGCCATTGTCATTAAATACTCCACAAGGTGGTCATCAGAATGCTCCATGACCCTTGTCATCACACTTCTCCATGCACTTGTCAGCACAATGCTCCCTGACCCTTGTCATCACAATGCTCCAAGCCATTGTCATCACAATGCTCCATTAACTTTGTCATCAGAATCCTCCATGAGACTTGGCATCACAATGTTCCATGCCATTGTCATCACAACGGGCCATTACATATGTCATCACAATGATCCCTGACACCTCTCTTCTCAATACTGCATGACCTGGTCATCACAATGCTCCAAGCCCTTGTCATCACAATGCACCATTCCAAATGTCATCGCAATAATCCATGAAACTTATTAGACCAATATTCCATGCCCTTGTCCTCACAACGCTCCATGCCCTTCTTATCACAATGCTCCATGACTCCTGTCATGACAATGCTCCGTGACTCCAGTCATCACAATGCTTCATTAACTTTGTCATCACAATGGTCCATGCCCTTGTCTTCAACAGTCTCTGTGACCATTTTAACCACAATGCTCCATGAACATTCCATCACAATGCTCTTTTACCCTTGTCATCACAATGCTCCATTCGCCTGTCAGCACAATGCTCCATGACACATGTCATCAAAATGGACCATGCGCTTGTCATCACAGTGCTCCACTATCTTGTCATCACAATGCTCCTTAAAATTTGTCAACACAATGCTCCATGCACTTCTCAACAAAATGCTCTCTCACCACTGATATCACAATGCTACATCAGTATTTGTCAAAACACACCCTCACCCCTGTCATCACAATATTCCATGACTCCTGTCATCACAATGCTACATGCACTTATCATCACAATGTTCGATGACCCCTGACATCACAATGTTCCATAACACCTGTCATCAAAATGTTCCATGACACTTTTCATCAAATTGCTCCATGACCCTGTCATCAGAATGCTCCCTGCCCTTCACATCACAATGCACAACGCCCTTGCCATCAGATTGCTCCATGACCTTTGTCATCACAAAGATCCATGACCCTTGGCATCACAATGCTCCATTTCATTGTCATCACAATGCTGCATGAACGCTCTCATCACATTGCTCCATGCCCTTGTCTTCACAAAGCTCCATGACACATGTCATCAGAATGCTCCATGGCCTTCTCCTCACAGTGCTCCATGACCTTGCCATCACAATGCTCCATTACACCAGTCATAGCAATGCTCCATGACCCCTGCCATCACGATGTTCCATGGCCTTGTCATCACAAAGCTCCATGACCCTTCTCATCACAATGCTCCAAGAACCCTGTTATCACAATGCTCTATGCCACTTTTCATCTCAATGATCCATGAACCCTGTCATCACAATGGACCATGCCCATCATCATAATGCTTCATGCTATTGTCATCACAGTGAAATCAAAATGCTCCATGACATCTGTCATAACAATGCTCAACACCCTTGTGATCACAATATTCCCTAACACTTGTCATCACAATGACCCATGACACTCGTCATCACAATTATCAATGGTCTTCTCATCACAATGCTACATGACTTTTGTCATCACAATGCTCAATGCACATGTCATCAAAATGCTCCCTGACACATGTTGTCTGTATGCTCCTTGAACCATGTCATGACAAGGCTCCATGACATTTTCATCACAATGCTCAATGCCCTTGTCATCACAATGTTCCAAGACCCCTGTAATCACAATGCTCCATGCACTTGTCATCAAAAAACTCCATGACGCATGTCATCAGAATGCTCCATGGCCTTCTCTTCACAATGCTCCATGCCCTAGTCATCACAATGCTCCAAGACCCCTGTAATCACAATGCTCCATTTCCCTTTTCATCAGAATGCTCCCTGAGACTTGTCATCACAATTCTCCATGGTTTCTCATCACAATGCTCCAGGAACTTGTCATCACCATGCTCCATTCCCTTGTCATAACAATGCTCCATTAACCCTGTCATCACAATAAACCATGAATATTTTCAGCCCAATGTTCCACGACCTACTCATCACAATGCTGCATGGCCAGTATCATCACAATGCTCCATTCCCTAGTCATCACAATGCTCCATGACCACTGTCATCACAACACTGCATGACACCTGACAACACAATGATCTGGGACTTTTGTCATCACAATGCTCCATTCCCTAGTCATCACATTGCTCCATGACCCCTGTCATCACAACACTCCATGAACATTTCCAGCCCAGTGCTCCATGACCCTTGTCATCACAATGGGCCGTTACATATGTCATCACAATGCTCCCTGACACCTGTCTTCACAATACTGCATGACCTGGTCATCACAATTCTCCATGCCATTGTCATCACAATGCGCCATTCCAACAGTCATCACAATAATCCATGAAACTTATTAGACCAATGTTCCATGCCCTTGTCCTCACAATGCTCCATGCCCTTGTTATCACAATGCTCCATGACCCCTGTCATCACAATGCTCCGTGACTCCAGTCATCACAATGCTTCATGACGAATGTCATCACAATGGTCCATGCCCTCGTCATCAACAGTCTCTGTGACCTTTTTAACCACAATGCTCCATGAACTTTTCATCACAATGCTCTTTGACCGTTGTCCTCACAATGCTCTATGCCTTTCTCAGCACAATGCTCCATGACTATTGTCATCACAATGCTCCATGCGCTTGTAAGCACAATGCTCCGTGACACATGTTATCACAATGCTCCATGACACCTGTCATCACAATGCTCCGTGACTCCAGTCATCTCAATGCTTCATAACGTTTGTCATCACAGTGGTCCATGCCCGCGTCACCACAAGGCTTTGTGACCTTTGTAACCACAATCATCCATAAACTTTTCATCACAATTCTCTGTGACCTTTGTCATTACAATGCTCCATGTCATTGTCAGAACAGTGCTCCATGACCATAGTCTTCACAATGTGCCATGCACATTTCATCACAACGGTTCACAACCTTGTCATTGCAATGCTCCATAAGCCTTGTAATCACAATGCTCCATGCACTTCTCATCAAAATGCTCTCGCACCAGAGATATCACAGTGTTCCATCACTAGTCATCACAATACTCCCTCACCCCTGTAATCACAAAGTTCCATGACCCTGTCATCACACTGCTACATCCCCTTACAATCACAATGTTCCATGGCCCCTGTCAACAGAATGCTCCATGACCCATTTCATCCCAAAGCTCCAAGAACCCTGACATCACAATGTTCTATAACCCATGCCATCAAAATGTTCCATTACACTTTTCATCAAATTGCTGCATGACACGGTCCTCAAAATGCTCCCTGCCATTCTCATCACAATGCACCATGCCCTTTTCATCAAAATGCTCCATGACTTGTCATCACAAAGCTCCATGACCCTTGGCATCACAATGCTCCATGTCATTGTCATCACAATGATCCATGAACCTTCTCATCACATTGCTCCATGCCCTTGTCATCTCAAATCTCCATGACACTTTTCATCACAATGCTTGATGCCCTTCTCATCACAATGCTCCATGCCCTTGTCATTAGAATCCTGCATGACCCATGTATCACAGTGTTCTGTGCCCTTGTCATCACAATAATTCATGAAACATTTCAGACAAATGTTCCATGCCCTTCTCATCAAAATGCTCCATTACCCCTTTCATAAAAATGCACCATGACCCTTGCCATCACAATGTTCCACGGCCTAGTCATCACAAGGTTCCATGACACTTGTCATCACAATGCTCAAGACCCCTGAAATCACAATGCTCCATGCCCTTGTCATCACAAAGCTCCATGACGCATGTCAACAGAATGTTCCATGGCTTTCTCAACACAATGCTCCTTGCCCTTGTCATCACAATGCTCCACGACCCTTGTAATCACAATGCTCCATGCCCCTTTTCATCTCAATGCTCCATGAACCCTGCCATCAAAATGCACCATGCCCAACATCATAATGCTTCAGGCTATTGTCATCACAATGAAATCAATATTCTCCATGACCTCTGTCATCATAATGCTCCAAACACTTGGATCACAATGTTCCATAACACTTATCATCACCACACCCCATGACGCTCATCATCACAATTATCCATGGTCTTCTCTTCACAATGCTCCATGATATTTGTCATCACAGTGCTCAATACACTTGTCATCACAATGCTCCCTGACACTTGTCGTCAGTATGCTCCTTGAACCCTGTCATGACAAGGCTCCATGCCTTTGTCATCACAATAATCCATGCCCTTTTCATCACAATGCTCCAAGATCCCTGTAATCACAATGATCCATGCCCTTGTCATCAAAAAGCTCCATGACGCATGTCATCAGAATGCTTCATGGCCTTCTCATCATAATGCTCCATGCCCTTGTCATCACAATGCTCCAAGACCCCTGTAAGTACAATGCTCCATCCCCCTTTTCATGAGTATGCTCCATGAGACTTGTCATCACAAGTCTCCATGGTCTTCTCCTCACAATGCTCCAGGACCTTGTCATCACCATGCTCCATTCCCTTGTCATCACAATGCTCCATGACCCCTGTCATCACAATAGTCCATGAACATTTTCAGCCCAGTGCTCCACGACATACACATTACAATGCTCCATGGCCAATATCTTCACAATGCTCCATGACCACTGTTATCACAACACTCCATGACAACTGACAACAAAATGATCTGGGACTCTTGTCATCACAATGCCCCATTCCCTAGTCACCACAATGCTCCATGACCCCTGTCATCACAACACTCCATGAACATTTTCAGCCCAGTGCTCCATGACCCCTGTCATCACAATGATCCATGCACTTGTCATCCCAATGCTCCATGACCCGTGTATTCACAATGCTCCATGACGCTTGTCATCACAGTGCTCCATGACACCTGTCATCACAATGCTCCAGGCCTTTATCAGCAAAATGCTACATTACCTTATCATTACAATGCTCTATGCGCTTGCCATCACAATACTCCATTTCCATTGTCATCACAATCCTCCATGAACCTTGGGATCACATTGCTTCATGCCCAATTCATCACAATGCTCCATGCTCCTTGAAATCAAAATGATCCATGACCTCTCTCATCACAATGCTCCAAACCCTTGTGATCACAATGTTCCATAACACTTGTCATCACAACGCTCCATGATGCCTGTCATCACAATACTCCATGCCCTTTTCATCACAATGCTCCATGACTTTTGTCATCAGAATTATCAATACTCTTGTCATCACAATGCTCCCTGACACTTGTCATCAGAATGCTCCTTGAACCCTGTCACGAAAAGGCTCAATGCCTTTTTCATCACAATGCCCCATGCCGTTTTCATCACAATGCTCCATGCCATTGTCATCAAAATACTCCACAAGCTTGTCATCAGAATGATCCATGACCCTTGTCATCACTATTCTCCATGCACCTGTCAGGACAATGCTCCCTGACACTTGTCATCACAATGCTACAAGCCATTGTCATCACAATGCTCCATTACCTTTGTCATCAGAATCCTCCATGACACTTGGCATCACAATGCTCCATGCCATTGTCATCACAATGGGCCATTACATATGTCATCACAATGCTCCCTGACACCTCTCTTCACAATACTGCATGACCTGGTCATCACAATGCTCCAAGCCCTTGTCATCACAATGCGCCATTCCAACTGTCATTGCAATAATCCATGCAACTTATTAGACCAATGTTCCATGCACTTGTCATCACAATGCTCCATGCCCTTGTAATCACAATGCTCCATGTCATTGTCATCTCAATGCTACATGAATGCTCTCATCACATTGCTCCATGCCCTTGTCTTCACAAAGCTCTATGAAACATGTCATTAGAATGCTCCATGGCTTTCTCATCCCATTGCTCCATGCCCTTGCCATCACAATGCTCCATTACCCCAGTCATAACAATGCTCCCTGAACCCTGCCATCACGATGTTCCATGGCCTTGTCATCACAACGCTCCTTGACCCTTCTCATCACAATGCTCCAAGAACCCTGTAATCACAATGCTCTATGCCACTTTTCATCTCAATGATCCATGAACCCTGTCATCACAATGCACCATGCCCATCATCATAATGCTTCATGCTATTGTCATCACAATGAAATCAAAATGCTCCATGACCTCTGTCATAACAATGCTCCAAACCCTACTGATCACAATATTCCATAACACTTTTCATCAAAATGCCCCATGACGCTCGTCATCACAATTATCAATGGTCTTGTCATCATAATGCTCCATGACTTTTGTCATCACAATGCTCAATACACTTGTCATCAAAATTCTCCTTGACACTTGTTGTCTGTATGCTCCTTGAATCCTGTCATAACAATGCTCCATGCCTTTTTCATCACAATGATCCATGTCCTTTTCATCACAATGCTCCAAGACACATGTAATCTCAATGCTCCATGTCCTTGTCATCACAAAGTTACAAGACCACTGTAATCACAATGCTCCTTGCCCTTGTCATCAAAAAACTCCATGACGTATGTCATCAGAATGTTCCATGGCCTGCTTATCACAATGCTCCTTGCCCTAGTCATCTCAATGCTACAAGACCCCTGTAAACACAATGTTCCTTTTCCATTTTCATGAGAAAGCTCAATGAGATTGTTATCACAAGTCTCCATGGTCTTCTTATCACAATGCTCCAGGACCTTCTCATTACCATGCTCCATTCCCTTGTCTTCACAATGCTCAATGACCCCTGTCATCACAATAACCCATGAACATTTTCAGCTAAATGCTCCACGACCTACTCATCACAATGCTCCATGGCCAATATCATCACAATGCTCCATGACCACTGTCATCACAACACTCCATGACACCTGACAACACAATGATCCGGGATTCTTTTCATCACAGTGCTCCATTCCCTAGTCATCACAACACTCCATGAACATTTTCAGCCCAGTGCTCCAGGAACTTCTCATTACCATGCTCCATTCCCTTGTCATCCCAATGCTCCATGACCCCTGTATTCACAATGATCCGTGACGGTTGTCATCACAGTGCTCCATGACACCTGTCATCACAATGCTCCATGCCTTTTTCAGCAAAATGCTACATGACCATGTCATTACAATGCTCTATGCGCTTGTCATCACAATACTCCATTTCCATTGTCATCACAATCCTCCATGAACCTTGGGATCACATTGCTTCATGCCCTTTTCATCACAATGCTCCATGCTTCTTCAAATCAAAATGATCCATGACCTCTCTCATCACAATGCTCCAAATCCTTGTGATCACAGTGTTCCATAACACTTGTCATCACAACGCTCCATGATGCCTGTCATCACAATACTCCATGCACTTTTCATCACAATGCTACATGACCTTTGTCATCACAATGCTCAATACACTTGTCATCAAAATGCTCCCTGACACTTGTTGTCTGTATGCTCCTTGAACCCTGTCATGACAAGGCTCCATGCCTTTTTCATCACAATGATCCATGTCCTATTCATCACAATGCTCCAAGACCCATGTAATCTCAATGCTCCATGCCATTGTCATCACAAAGCTCAATGACTCATGTCATCAGAATGCTTCATGGCCTTCTCATCACAGTGATCCATGCCCTAGTCATCACAATGCTCCAAGACCCCTGTAATCACAATGCTCCATGCCTCTTTTCATCAGAATGTTCCATGAGATTTGTCATCACAAGTCTTCATGGCCTTCTCATCACAATGCTCCAGGAACTTGTCATCCCCATGCTCCATTCCCTGGTCATCAAAATGCTCCATGACCACTGTCATCACAACACTCCATGACACGTGACAACACAATGATCCGGGACTCTTGTCATCACAATGCTCCATTTCCTAGTCATCACAATGCTCCATGACCCGTGTCATCACAATAATCCATGAACATTTTCAGCCAAGTGCTCCATGACCCTTGTCATCCCAATGATCCATGCCCTTGTCATCCCAATGCTCCATGACCCTTGTATTCACAATGCTCCGTGACGCTTGTCATAACAGTGCTCCATGACACATGTCATCACAATGCTCCATGCCTTTGTCAGCAAATGCTACATGACCTTGTAATTATAATGCTCTATGCGCTTGTCATCTTAATACTCCATCACCATTGTCATCACAATCCTCCATGAACCTTGTGATCACATTGCTTCATGCCCTTGTCATCACAATGCTCCATGCTCCTTGAAATCAAAATGATCCATGACCTCTGTCATCACAATGTTCCAAACGCTTGTGATCACATTGTTCCATAACACTTATCATCACAACGCTCCATGATGCCTGTCATCACAATACTCCATGCCATTTTCATCACAATGCTCCATGACCTTTGTCATCACAATGCTCAATACACTTGTCATCACAATGCTCCCTAACACTTGTCATCAGAATGCTCCTTGAACCCTGTCACGAAATGCTCCCTGCCTTTTTAAGCACAATGGCCCATGCCGTTTTCATCACAATGCTCCATGTCATTGTCATCAAAATACTCCACAAGCTTGTCATCAGAATTTTCTATGACCCTTGTCATCACACTTCATGCACTTGTCAGCACAATGCTCCCTAACCATTTTCATCACAATGCTCCAAGCCATTGTCATCACAATGCTCCATTACCTTTGTCATCAGGATCCTCCATGACACTTGGCATCACAATGCCCCATGCCATTGTCATCACAATGGGCCATTACATATGTCATCACAATGCTCCCTGACACCTGTCTTCACAATAATGCATGACATGGTCATCACAATTCTCCATGCCCTTGTCATCACAATGTGCCATTCCAACTGTCATCGCAATAATCCATGCAACTTATTAGACCAATGTTCCATGCCCTTGTCATCACAATGCTCCATGACCTTGTTATCACAATGTACCGAGACCCCTGTAATCACAATGCGCCATGCCCATGTCATCAAAAAACTCCATGACACATGTCATCAGAATGTTCCATGGAATTCTCATCATAATGCTCCATGCCCTAGGCATCACAATGCTCCAAGACCCCTGAAATCACAATGATCCAGGCCCCTTTTCATCAGAATACTCCATGAGACTTGTCATCACAAGTCTTCATGGTCTTCTCATCACAGTGCTGCAGGACCTTGTCATCACCATGCTCCATTCCCTTGTCATCACAATGCTCCATGACCACTGTCATCACAACACTCCATGACACTTGAAAACACAATGATCCGGGACTCTTGTCATCACAATGCTCCATTCCCTAGTCATCACAGTGCTCCATGACCCGTGTCATCACAATACTCCATGACACAAGTCATTAGAATGCTGCATGGAGTTCTCATCACAATGCTCCATGCGCTCGTCATCACAATGCTCCAAGACCCCTGTAATCACAATGCTCCATGCACCTTTTCATCAGAATGCTCCATGAGACTTGTCATCACAAGTCGCCATGGACATCTCATCACAATGCTCCAGGACCTTGTCATCACCATGCTCCATTCCCTTGTCATCACAATGCTCCATGACACTGTCATCACAATAATCCATGAACATTTTCAGCCCAATGCTCCACGATCTACTCATCACAATGCTACTTGGCCAATATCATCACAATGCTCCATGGCCACTGTTATCACAACACTCCATGACACCTGACAACACAATGATCCGGAACTCTTGTCATCACAGTACTCCATTCCCTAGTCATCACAATGCTCCATGACCCCTGTCATCACAACATTCCATGAACATTTTCAGCCCAGTGTTCCATGACCCTTGTCATCACAATGATCCATTCCCATGTCATCCCAATGCTCCATGACCCCTGTATTCACAATGCTCCATGAGGCTTGTCATCAGAGTGCTCCATGACACCTGTCATCACAATGCTCCATGCCTTTGTCAGCAAAATGCTACATGACCTTGTCATTACAATGCTCTATGTGCTTGTCATCAGAATACTCAATTTCCATTGTCATCACAATCCTCCATGAAACTTGGGATCACATTGCTTCATGCCCTTGTCATCACAATGCTCCATGCTCCTTGAAATCAAAATGATCCATGACCTCTGTTATCACAATACATCAAATTCTTGTGATCACAATGTTCCATAACACTTGTCATCACAACGCTCCATGATGCCTGTCATCACAATACTCCATGCCCTTTTCATCACAATGCTCCATGACTTTTGTCATCACAATGCTCAATACACTTGTCATCACAATGCTCCCTGACACTTGTCATCAGAATGCTCCTTGACCCATGTCACGAAAAGTCTCCATGAAATTTTCATCACAATGCCCCATGCCGTTTTCATCACAATGCTCCATGCCATTGTCATCAAAATACTCCACAAGCTTGTCATCAGAATGCTCCATGACCCTTGTCATCACAATTCTCCATGCACTTGTCAGCACAATGCACCCTGACCCTTGTCATCACAATGCTCCAAGCCATTGTCATCACAAAGCTCCATTATCTTTGTCATCAGAATCCTCCATGACACTTGACATCACAATGTTCCATGCCATTGTCATTGCAATGGGCCATTACATATGTCATCTCAATGCGCCCTGACACCTGTCTTCACATTACTGCATGACCTGGTCATCACAATGCTCCATGCCCTTGTCATCACAATGTGCAATTCCAACTGTCATCGCAATAATCCATGAAACTTATTAGACCAATGTTCCATGTCCTTGTCATCACAATGCTCCATGCCCTTGTTATCACAATGCTCCATGACCCCTGTCATCACAATGCTCCGTGACTCCAGTCATCACAATGCTCCATGACCCGTGTCATCAACAGTATCTTTGACCTTTTTAACCACAATGCTCCATGAACTTTTCATCACAATGCTCTTTGACCCTTGTCATCACAATGCTCCATGTGCTTGTCAGCACAATGCTCGATGACACATGTCATCACAATGCACCATGCGCTTGTCATCACAGTGCTCCACAATCTTGTCATCACATTCTCCTTAAAATTTGTCATCACAATGCTGCATGCACTTCTCATCAAAATGCTCTCTCACCACTGATATCACAATGCTACATCACTATTTGTCACAATACTCTCTCACCCCTGTCATCACAATGTTCCATGACTCCTGTCATCACAATGATACATGCACTTATCATCACAATGTTCGATGACCCCTGACATCACAATGTTCCATAACACCTGTCATCACAATATTCCATGACACTTTTCATCAAATTGCTCCATTACCCTGTTATCACAATGCTCCCTGCCCTTCTCATCACAATGCACAACGCCCTTGCTATCAAAATGCTCCATGACTTTTTTCATCACAAAGATCCATGACCCTTGGCATCACAATGCTCCATGTCATTGTCATCACAATGCTGCATGAACGCTCTCATCACATTGCTCCATGACACATGTCATCAGGAATGCTCCATGGCCTTCTCAACACAATGCTCCACGCACTTGCCATCAGAATGCTCCATTACACCTGACATAACAATGCTCCATGACCCCTGCCATCACTAGGTTCCATGCATTTTTCATCACAAAGCTCCATGACCCATCTCATCATAATGCTCCAGGGACCCTGTAATCACAATGCTCTATGCCCCTTTTCATCTCAATGATCCATGAACATTGTCATCACAATGCACCATGCCCATCATCATAATGCTTCATGCTATTGTCATAACAATGATACCAAAATGCTCCATGACCTCTGTCATAACAATGCTCCAAACCCTTGTGATCACAATATAACATATCACTTGTCATCACAATGCCCCATGATGCTCGTCATCACAATTATCAATGGTCTTCTCATCACAATGCTCCATGACCTTTGTCCTCACAATGCTCTATACACTTGTCATCAACATGCTCCCTGACACTTGTTGTCTGTATGCTCCTTGAATCCTGTCATGACAAGGCTCCATGACGTTTTCATCACAATAATCCATGTCCTTTTCATCACAATGCTCCAAGACACATGTAATCTCAATGTCCGATGCCCTTGTCATCACAAAGCTCAATGACGCAGGCCATCAGAATGCTCCTTGGTCTTCTCCTCACAATGCTTCATGCCCTTGTCATCACAATGTTCCAAGACCCCTGTAATCACAATGCTCCATGCCCTTGTCATCAAAAACTCCATGACGCATGTCGTCAGAAGGCTCTATGGCCTTCTCATCACAATGCTCCATGCCCTAGTCATCACAATGCTCCAAGACCCCTGTAATCACAATGCTCCATGCCCATTTTCATCAGAATGCTCCATGAGACTTGTCATCACAAGTCTCCATGGTCTTCTCATCACAATGCTCCAGGACCTTGTCATCACCATGCTCCATTACCTTGTCATCACAATGCTCCATGACCCCTGTCATCACAATAATCCATGAATATTTTCAGCCCAATGCACCACGACCTACTCATCACAATTCTCCATGGCCAATATCATCACAATGTTCCATGACCACTGTCTTCACAACACTCCATGACACCTCACAACACAATGATCCGGGACTGTTGTCATCACAATGCTCCATTCCCTAGTCATCACAATGCTCCATGACCCCTGTCATCACAACACTCCATGAACATTGTCAGCCCAGTGCTCCATGACCCTTGTCATCACAATGATCCATGCCCTTGTAATCCCAATGCTCCATGACCTCTGTATTCACAATGCTCCGTGACGCTTGTCATCACAGTGCTCCATGACACATGTCATTACAATGATCCATGCCTTTGTCAGCAAAATGCTACTTGACCTTGTCATTACAATGCTCTATGTGCTTGTCATCACAATACTCCATTTCCATTGTCATCACAATCCTCCATGAAACTTGGGATCACATTGTTTCATGCCCTTTTCATCACAATGCTCCATGCTCCTTGAAATCAAAATGATCCATGACCCCTCTCATCACAATGCTCCAAAACCTTGTGATCACAGTGTTCCATAACACTTGTCATCACAACGCTCCATGATGACTGTCATCACAATAATCCATGCCCTTATCATCACAATGCTACATGACCTTTGTCATCACAATTCTCAATACACTTGTCCTCACAATGCTCCCTGACACTTGTCATCAGAATGCTCCTTGAACCCTGTCACGAAAAGGCTCCATGCCTTTTTCAGCACAATGTCCCATGCCGTTTTCATCACAATGCTCCATGTCATTGTCAACAAAATACTCCACAAGCTTGTCATCAGAATGCTCCATGACCCTTGTCATCACAATTCTCCATGCACTTGTCAGCACAATCCTCCCTGACACTTGTCATAACAATGTTGCAAGCCATTGTCATCACAATGATCCATGACATTTGGCATCACAATGCTCCATGCCATTGTCATCGCAATGGGCCATTACATATGTCATCCCAATGGTCCCGGACACCTGTAGTCACAATACTGCATGACCTGGTCATCACAATGCTCCATGCCCTTGTCATCACAATGCGCCATTCCAACTGTCATCGTAATAATCCATGAAACTTATTACACCAATGTTCCATGCCCCTCTCATCACAATGCTCCATGCCCTTGTTATCACAATGCTCAATGACCCCGGTCAACACCATGCTCTGTGACTCCAGTCATCTCAATGCTTCATAACGTTTGTCATCATGATGGTCCATGCCCGCGTCATCACAAGGCTCTCTGACATTTTTAACCACAATGCTACATGAAATTTTCATCACAATGCTCTTTGACAATTGTCATCACAATTCTCCATGCGCTTGTCATCACAGTGCTCCTCAAATTTGTCATCACAATGCTCCATAAAATTTGTCATCACAATGCTCCTTGCACATCTCATCAAAATGCTCTCTCACCACTGATATCACAATGCTACATCACTATTTGTCACAATACTCCCTCACCCCTGTCATCACAATGTTCCATGATTCCTCTCATCACAATGCTACATGCACTTATCATCACAATGTTCGATGAACCCTGACATCACAATGTTCCATAACAACTGTCATAAAAATGTTCCATGACACTTTTCATCAAATTGTTCCATGACCCTGTCATCACAATGCTCCCGGCCCTTCTCATCACAATGCACAACGCCCTTGCTATCAAAATGCTCCATGACCTTTTTCATCAAAAATATCCAAGACACTTGGCATCACAATGATCCATGTCATTGTCATCAAAATGGTCCATGAACGCTCTCATCACATTGCTCCATGCCCTTGTCTTCACAAAGCTCCATGACGCATGTCATCACAATGCTCCATGGCCTTCTCATCACAATGCTCCACGACCTTGCCATCACAATGCTCCATTACCACTTTCATAACAATGCTCCATGACCCCTGCCATCACGATGTTCCATGGCCTTGTCATCACAAAGCTCCATGACCCTTCTCATCACAATGCTCCAAGAACCCTGTAATCACAATGCTCTATGCCCCTTTTTGTCTCAATGATCCATGAATCCTGTCATCACAATGCCTCATGCCCATCATCATAAGGCTTCATGCTATTGTCATCACAATGAAATCAAAATGCTCCATGACCTCTGTCATAACAATGCTCTAAACCCTTGTGATCACAATATTCCATATCACTTGTCATCACAATGCCCCATGACGCTCGTCATCAAAATTATCCATGGTCTTCTCATCACAATGCTCCATGACCTTTGTCATTACAATGCTCAATACACTTGTCATCAAAATGCTCCCTGACACTTGTTGTCTGTATGCTCCAAGAATCCTGTCATGACAAGGCTCCATGCTTTTTTCATCTCAAAGTTCCATGCAATTTTCATCACAATGCTCCAAGACCCATGTAATCACAGTGCTCCATGCCCTTGTTATCACAAAGCACAATGACACGTGCCATAAGAATGCTCCTTGGTCTTCTCCTCACAATGCTCCATGTCCTTGTCATCACAATGTTCCAAGACCCCTGTAATCACAATACTCCATGCCCCTTTTCATCAGTATGCTCCAAGAGACTTGTTATCACAAAGCTCCATGGTTTTGTCATCAGAATGCTCCAGGAAATTTTCATCACAATGCTTCACGACCTTTTCATGAAAATTTTCAATGGCCCTTATCATCATAATGCTCCAAGCCGTAACCATCACAATGCTCCATTATATTTGTCATCACAATCCTCCATTACATTCGGCATCACAGTGCTCCATGCCATTGTCATCGCAGTGGACTATGACATATGTCATCACAATTCTCCCTGACACCTGTCTTCACAATACTCCATGACCTTCTCATCACAATGCTCCATGCCCTTGTCATCACAATGCACCATGCCCACTGTGATCACAATAATCTATGAAACTTGTCAGACCAATGCTCCATTCCCCTGTCAAAACAATGCTCCATGCCCTTGTCATCACAATGTTCAATGACCCGTGTCATCACAATGCTCCATGACTCCAGTCATCTCAATGCTTCATAACGTTTGTCATCAAAATGGTCCATACCCACGTCATCACAAGGCTCTGTGACCTTTGTAACCACAATGCTCCATGAACATTTCATCACAATTCTCTGTGACCCTTGTCATCACAATGCTCCATGTCTTTGTCAGAACAATGCTCCATGACCATTGTCATCACAATGTGCCACGCGCATTTCCTCACAACGTTTCACAACTTTGTCATTGCAATGCTCCATAAATCTTGTAATCACAATGGTCCATGCTCTTCTCATCAAAATGCTCTCTCACAAGAGATATCACAATGATCCATCACTAGTCATCACAATACGCCCTCACCCCTGTAATCACAGTGTTCCATGACCCTGTCATCCCAATGCTACATCCCTTTATCATCACAATGTACCATGACCCCTGACATCACAATGTTCCATAACCCCTGTCATCAAAATGCTCCATGACACTTTTCATCCCAAAGCTCTAAGACCCCTGACATCACAATGTTCTATAACCCCTGCCATCAAAATATTCCATTACACTTTTTATCAAATTGCTGCATGAACTGGTCATCAAAATGCTCCCTGCCCTTCTCATCACAATGCACCAAGCCCTTGTCATCAAAATGCTCCATGACTTGTCATAACAAAGCTCCATGACACTTGTCATCACAATGCTCCATGACATTGTCCTCACAATGCTCCATGAACCCTCTCATCACATTGCTCCATGCCCTTGTCATCACAAAGCTCCATGACACTTGTCATCACAATTCTCGATGTCCTTCTCATCACAATGTTCCATGCCCTTTTCATTACAGTCCTGCATGACACATGTATCACAGTGTTCTGTGCACTTGTCATCACAATGCTCCATGCCCATTCTCCTCACAATAATCCATGAAATACTTCAGACCAATATTCCCTACGCTTCTCATCACAATGCTCCATTACCCCTGTCATAACAATGCACCATGACCACCGCCATCAAAATGTTCCACGGCCTAATCATCACAATATTCCATGACACTTCTCATCACAATGCTCAACACCCCTGAAATCACAATGCTCCATTCCCTTGTCATCACATAGCTCCATGACGCCTGTCATCAGAATGTTCCATGACCTTCTCATGACAATGCTCCATGCCCTTGTCATCACAATGCTCCAAGACCCTTGTAATCACAGTGCTCCTTGCCGCTTTTCATCTCAATGCTCCATGAACCCTGTAATCACAATGCACCATGCCCATCATCATAATGCTTCAGGCTATTGTCATCACAGTGAAATCAATATTCTGCATGACCTCTGTCATCATAATGCTCCAAACCCTTGTGATCACAATGTTGCATAACACTTATCATCAAAACACCCCATGACGCTCATCATCACAATTATCCATGGTCTTCTTATCACAATGCTCCATGATCTTTGTCATCACAATGCTCAGTACACTTGTCATCACAATGCTCCCTGACCCTTGTCATCAGTATGCTCCTTGAACACTATCATGACAAGGCTCCATGCCGTTTTCATCAAAATGATCCATGACCTTTTCTTCACAATGCTCCACGATCCCTGTAATCGCAATGCTCCATGCCCTTGTCATCACAAAACTCCATGACGCATGTCATCAAAATGCTCCATGGCCTTCTCATCACAATGCTCCATGCCCTAGTCATCACAGTGCTCCAAGACTCTTGTAATCACAATGCTCCATGACAGTTTTCATCAGAATGCTCCATGAGACTTGTCATCACAAGTCTCCATGGACTTCTCATCACAATGCTCCAGGGCCTTGTCATCACCATGCTCCATTTCCTTGTCATCACAATGCTCCATGACCCCTGTCATCACAATAATCTATGAATATTTTCAGCCCAATGCTCCATGACACTTGTCATCACAATGATCCATGCCCTTGTCATCCCAGTGCTCCATGACCCCTGTATTCACA
The DNA here is from genome assembly GCF_964341445.2 of Mesoplodon mirus. Classification (NCBI taxonomy): domain Eukaryota; kingdom Metazoa; phylum Chordata; class Mammalia; order Artiodactyla; family Ziphiidae; genus Mesoplodon; species Mesoplodon mirus. Next base: position 2,953,788 of record NW_028295813.1, on the reverse strand, counting down.
ATGCTACGTGACGCTTGTCATCACAGTGCTCCATGACACCTGTCATCACAATGATCCATTCCTTTGTCAGCAAAATGCTACATGACCCTGTCATTACAATGCTCTATGCGCTTGTCATCACAATACTCCATTACCATTGTCATCACAACCCTCCATGAACTTTGGGATCACATTGCTTCATGCCCTTGCCATCACAATGTTCCATGCTCCTTGAAATCAAAATGATCCATGACCTCTGTCATCACAATGCTACAAAGCCTTGTGATCACAATGTTCCATAGCCCTTGTCATCAAACGCTCCATGATGCCTGTCATCACAATACTCCATGCCCTTTTCATCACAATGCTCCATGACATTTGTCATCACAATTCTCAATACACTTGTCACCACAATGCTCCCTGACACTTGTCGTCAGAATGCTCCTTGAACCCTGTCACGAAAAGGCTCCATAACTTTTTCATCACAATGCCCCATGCCGTTTTCATCACAATGCTCCATGCCATTGTCATCAAAATACTCCTCAAGATTGTCATCAGAATGCTCCATGACCCTTGTCATCACAATTCTCCATGCACTTTTCTGCACAATGCTCCCTGACACTTGTCATCATAATGTTGCAAGCCATTGTCATCACAATGATCCAAGACATTTGGCATTACAATGCTCCATGCCATTGTCATCACAATGGGCCATTACATATGTCATCACAATGCTCCCTGACACTTGTCTTCACAAAACTGCAACACCTGGTCATCAGAATGCTCCATGCACTTGTTATCACAATGTTCCATGACCCCTATCATCACAATGCTCCGTGAATCCAGTCATCACAATGCTTCATGACCTTTTTCATCACAATGGTCCATGCGCTCATCATCAACAGTCTCTGTTACTTTTTAACCACAATGCTCCATTAACTTTTCATCACAATGCTCTTGGACCCTTGTCATCACAATGCTCTATGCCTTTCTCAGCACAATGCACCTTGACGCATGTCATCACAATGCTCCATGGCATTCTCCTGACAACGCTCTTTGCCCTTGTCATCACAGTGCTCCAAGACCCCTATAATCACAATTCTCCATGCCCCTTTTCATCAGAATGCTCCATGATACTTGTCACCACAGGTCTCCATGGTCATGTCATCACAATGCTCAAGGACCTTATCATCACAATGCTCCATGACTCCAGTCATCACAATGCTTCATAATATTTGTCATCACAGTGGTCCATGCCCGCGTCATCACAAGGCTCTGTTACATTTGTAACCACAATGCTCCATGAACATTTCATCACAATGCTCCGTGACAATTGTCATCACAATGCTCCATGCCTGTGTCACAAATATGCTCGATGACCATCGTCATCACAATGTGCCACGTGCTTTTCATCACAACGGTCCACAAATTTGTCATCACAATGCTCCATAAAACTTGTAAGCACAATGCTGCATGTCCTTCAAATCACAATGCTCCATTACCCCTGTCATAACAATGCTCCATGACCCCTGTCATCACAATGTTCCACGGCCTTGTCATAACAACGCTCCATGACACTTTTCATCACAATGCTCCAAGACCCCATTAATCACAATGCTCCATGCTGTTGTCATCACAAAGCTTCATGACATATGTCATCAGAATGTTCCATGGCCTTCTCATCAAAATGCTCCATGCACTTGTCATCACAATGCTCCAAGACCCCTGTAAACACAAAGCTCCATGCCCCTTTTCATCTCAATGCTCCATGACCCATGTCATCACAATACTCCATGAATATTTTCAGCCCAATGCTCCAAGACTTTCTCATCACAATGCTCCATGACCAATATCATCACAATGCTCCATGACCAATGTCATCACAACACTCCATGACACCTGACAACACAATGATCCGGGACTCTTGTCATCACAATGCTCTATTCCCTAGTCATCACAATGCTCCATGACCCCTGTCAGCACAGTACTCCATGAACATTTTCAGCCCAATGCTCCATGACGGGTGTCATCACAATGATCCATGCCCTTGTCATCCCAATGCTCCATGACCACTGTATTCACAATGATCCGTGACGCTTGTCATCACAGTGCTCCATGACACCTGTCATCACAATGCTCCATGCCTTTGTCAGCAAAATGCTACATGACCTTGTCATTACAATGCTCTTTGCGCTTGTTATCACAATACTCCATTGCCATTGTCATCACAATCCTCCATGAACCTTGGGATCACATTGCTTCATGCTCTTGTCATCACAATGCTCCATGCTCTTTGAAATCAAAATGATCCAAGACGTCTGTCATCACAATGCTCCAAACACTTGTGATCACAATGTTCCATAACGCTTGTAATCACAGCACTCCATGATGCCTGTCATCACAATACTCCATGCCCTTTTCATCACAATGCTCCATGACCTTTGTCATCACAATTCTCAATACACTTGTCATCACAATGCTCCCTGACACTTGTCGTCAGAATGCTCCTTGAACCCTGTCACAAAAAGGCTCCATGCCTTTTTCATAACAAAGCCCCATGCCATTTTCATCACAATGCTCCATGCCATTGTCATCAAAATACTCCACAAGCTCGTCATCAGAATGCTCCATGATGCTTGTCATCACAATTCTCCATGCACTTGTCAGCACAATGCTCCCTGACCCTTGTCATCACCATGCTCCAAGCCATTGTCATCACAATGCTCCATTACCTTTGTCATCAGAATCCTCCATGACACTTGGCATCACAATGCTCCATGCCATTGTCATCACAGTGGGCCATTACATATGTCATCACAATGCTCACTGACACCTCTCTTCATAATACTGCACGACCTGGTCATCACAATGCTCCATGCCCTTGTCATCACAATGTGCCATTCCAACTGTCATCACAAAAATCCATGAAACTTATTAGACCAATGCTCCATGCCCTTGTCATCACAATGCTCCATGCCCTTGTTATCACAATCTTCCAAGACCCCTGTGAGCAGAATCCTCCATGCCCCTTTTCATCAGTATGATCCATGAGATTTGTCATCACAAGGCTCCATGGATTTCTCATCACAATGCTCCAGGACTTTGTCATCACAATGCTTCACGACATTGTCAGGAAAATTCTCAATGGCCCTTGTCATCATAATATTCCAAGCCCTAGTCTTCAAAATGCTCCATTATATTTGCCATCACAATCCTCAATTACATTAGGCATCACAATGCTCCATGCCATTGTCATCGCAATGGACCATGACAAATGTCATCACAATGCTCCCGGACACATGTCTTAACAATACTCCATGCCCTTGTCTTCAAAATGCTCAATGCCCTTGTCATCACAATGCACCATGCCAACTGTCATCACAATAATCTATGAAACATGTCAGACCAATGCTCCATGCCACTTTTCATTAGAATGCTCCATGAGACTTGTCATCTCAAGTCTCCATGGTCATCTCATCACAGTGCTCCAGGAACTTGTCATCACCATGCTCCATTTCTTTGTCATCACAATGCTCCATGACGCCTGTCATCACAATACTCCATGAATATTTTCAGCCCAATGCTCCATGAATTTCTCATCACAATGCTCCATGACCAATATCATCAAAATGCTCAATGACTACTGTCATCAAAACACTCCATGACACCTGACAACACAATGATCCGGGACACTTGTCATCACAATGCTCAAACAACCCTGTAATCACAATGTTCCATGACACCTGTCATCACAATACTCCATGCACATTTTCTGCACAATGCTCCATGAACCTTGTCATCAAAATGATCCGTGCCCTTGTCATCCCAATGCTCCATGACCCCTGTATTCACAATGCTCCGTGACACTTGTCATCACAGTGCTCCATGACACCTGTCATCACAATGCTCCATGCCTTTGTCAGCAAAATGCTACATGACCTTTTCATTTCAATGCTCTATGTGCTTGTCATCACAATACTCCATTACCATTGTCATCACAATCCTCCATGAACCTTGGGATCACATTGCTTCATGCCCTTGTCATCGAAATGCTCCATGCTCCTTGAAATCAAAATGATCCATGACCTTTTTCATCAAAATGCTCCAAACCCTTGTGATCACAATGTTCCATAACACTTGTCATCACAACGCACCATGATGCCTGTCATCACAATACTCCATGCCCTTTTCATCACAATGCTCCATGACCTTTGTCATCACAATTCTCAATATACATGTCATCACAATGCTCCCTGACACTTGTCATCAGAATGCTCTTTGAACCCTGTCACGAAAAGGCTCCATGCATTTTTCAACACAAAGTCCCATGCCATTTTCATCACAATGCTCCATGCCATTGTCATCAAAATCCTCCACAAGCTCGTCATCAGAATGCTCCATGACCCTTGTCATCACAATTCACCATGCAATTGTCAGCACAATGCTCCCTGACCCTTGTCATCACAATGCTCCAAGACATTGTCATCACAATGCTCCATTACATTTGTCATCAGAATCCTCCATAACACTTGGCATCACAATGCTCCATGCCATTGTCATCACAATGGGCCATTACATATGTCATCACAATGCTCCGTGACAACTCTCTTCACAATACTGCATGACCTGGTCATCCCAATGTTCCATGCCCTTGTCATCACAATGCGCCATTCCAACTGTCATCACAATAATCCATGAAACTTATTAGACCAATGCTCCATGCCCTTGTCATCACAATGCTCCATGCCCATGTTATCACAATTTTCCAAGACCCCTGTAATCAGAATGCTCCATGCCCGTTTTCATCAGAATGATCCATGAGATTTTTAATCACAAAGCTTCATGGTTTTCTCATCACAATGCTCCAGGACCTTGTCATCACAGTGCTTCACGACATTGTCATGAAAAATTCTCAATGGCCCTTGACATCATAATGCTCCAAACCCTAGTCATCACAATGTTCCATTATATTTGTCATCACAATCCTCCATTACATTTGGCATCACAATGCTCCATGCCAATGTCATCGCAATGGACCATGACATATGTCATCACAATGCTCCCTGAAACAAGTATTCACAGTACTCCATTCCCTTTTCTTCAAAATGCTCCATGCCCTTGTCATCACAATGCACCATGCCCACTGTCATCACAATAATCTATGAAAATTGTCAGACCAATGCTCCATGCCCCTGTCATCACAATGCTCCATGCCATTGTCATCACAATGCTCCATGACCCCTGTCATCACAATGCTCCATGACTCCAGTCATCACAATGCTTCATAACGTTTGTCATCACAAAGGTCCATGCCCACTGTCATCACAATAATCTATGAAAATTGTCAGACCAATGCTCCATGCCCCTGTCATCACAATGCTCCATGCCATTGTCATCACAATGCTCCATGACCCCTGTCATCACAATGCTCCGTGACTCCAGTCATCACAATGCTTCATAACGTTTGTCATCACAACGGTCCATGCCCGCATCATCACAAGGCTCTGTGACCTTTGAAACCACAATGCTCCATGAACTTTTCATCACAATTCTCCGTGACCTTTGTCATGACAATGTTCCATGCGTTTTTCAGAACAATGCTCCATGACCCTTGTCATCACAATGTGCCATGCGCTTTTCATCACAATGATCCACAACCTTGTCATCGCTATGCTCCATAAACCTTGTAATCACAATGCTCCATGCACTTCTCATCCAAATGCTCTCTCACATGTGATATCACAATGTTCCATCACTAGTCATCACAATCCTCTTTCACCCATGTTATTAAAATGTTCCATGACACCTGTCATCACAATGCTACATCCCATTATCAGCACAATGTTCCATGACACCTGACATCACAATGATCCATAACACCTGTCATCAAAATGCTCCATGACCCTTTTCATCCCAAAGCTTCAAGACCCCTGGCATCACAATGTTCTATAAACCCTGCCATCAAAATGTTCCATTACACTTTTCTTCAAATTGCTGCATGACCCGGTCATCAAAATGCTCCCTGCCCTTCTCATCACAATGCACCACACCCTTGTCATCAAAATGCTCCATGACCTTTGTCATCACAAAGCTCCTTGACACTTGGCATCACAATGCTCCATGTCATTGTCATCACAATGCTCCATGAACCCTCTCATCACATGTCTCCATGCCCTTGTCATCACAAAGCTCCATGACACTTGTCATCACAATGCTCGATGCCCGTCTCATCACAATGCTCCATGCCCTTGTCATTACAATCCTCCATGACCCATGTATAACAGTGTTCCTTGCCCTTGTCATCACAATGCTCCATGCCCACTCTCATCAAAATAATCCATGAAATTTTTCAGACCAATGCTCAATGCCCTTCTCATCACAATGCTCCATTACCTCTGTCATAACAATGCTCCATGACCCGTGCCATCACAATGTTCCATGGCCTTGTCATCACAAGGCTCCATGACCCTTGTCATCACAATGCTCCAAGACCCCTGTAATCACAATTCTTCATGCCCTTGTCTTCACAAAGCTCCATGACACATGCCATCAGAATATTCCATGGCCTTCTCATCACAATGCTCCATGCCCTTCTCATGAAGATGCTGCAAGACCACTGTAATCACAATGCTCCATGCCCCTTTTCATCTCAATGCTCCATGAACCCTGTAATCAAAATGCACCATGCCCATCATCATAATGCTTCAGGCTCTTGTCATCACAATGAAATCAAATTTCTCGATTACCACTGTCATCATAATGCTCCAAATCCTTGTGATCACAATGTTCCTTAACACTTATCATCACAACACCCTATGACGCTCCTCATCACAATTATCCATGGTCCTCTCATCACAATGCTCCATGATCTTTGTCATCACAATTCTCAATACACTTGTCATCACAATGCTCCCTGACACTTGTCGTCAGTATGCTCCTTGAACCATGTCATGACATGGCTCCATGCCTTTTCATCACAATGAACCATGCCCTTTTCATCACAATGCTCCAAGACCCCTTTAATCACAATGCTCCATGCCCTTGTCATCACAAAGCTCCATGACGCATGTCATCAGTATGCTCCATGGCCTCCTCCTCACAATGCTCCATGCACTTGTCAGCACAATGCTCCCTGACCCTTGTCATCACAATGCTCCAAGCCATTGTCATCACAATGCTCCATTACCTTTGTCACCAGAATCCTCCATGACACTTGGCATCACAATGCTCCATGCCATTGTCATCACAATGGGCCATTACATATGTCATCACAATGCTCCCTGATAACTCTCTTCACAATACTGCATAACCTGGTCATCACAATGCTCCAAGCCATTGTCATCACAATGCTCCATTACCTTTGTGATCAGAATTCTCCATGACACTTGGCATCACAATGCTCCATGCCATTGTCATCACAATGGGCCCTTACAAATGTCATCCCATTGCTCCCTGATACCTCTCTTCACAATACTGTATGACCTGGTCATCACAATGCTCCATGCCCTTGTCATCACAATGCGCCATTCCTACTGTCATCACAATAATCCATGAAACTTATTAGACCAATGTTCCATGCCCTTGTCATCACAATGCTCCATGCCCTTGTTATCACATAGTTCCAACACCCCTGTAATCAGAATGCTCCATACCCCTTTTAATCAATATGCTCCATGAGACTTGTCATCACAAGGCTCCATGGTTTTCTCATCACAATGCTCAAGAACCTTGTCATCACAATGCTTCACGACATTGTCATGAAAATTCTCAATGGCCCTTGTTATCATAATGCTCCAAGCCCTAGTCATCACAATGCTCCATTATATTTGTCATCACATCCTCCGTTACATTTGGCATCACAATTCTCCATGCCATTGTCATCGCATGGACCATGGCATATGTCATCACAATGATCCCTGACACCTGTCTTCACAATACTCCATTCCCTTGTCATCACAATGCACGATGTCCACTGTCATCACAATAATCTATGAAACTTGTCAGACCAATGCTCCATGCCCCTGTCATCACAATGCTACATGCCCTTGTCATCACAATGCTCCATGACCCCTGTCATCACAATGTTCCGTGACTCCAGTCATCACAATGCTTCATAACGTTTGCCATCACAACGGTCCATGCCTGCATCATCACAAGGCTCTGTGACCATTGTAACCACAATGTTCCATGAAGTTTTCATCACAATGCTCCGTGATCCTTGTCATCACAATGCTCCATGCCTGTGTCAGTACAATGCTCCAGGACCCTTGTCATCACAATGAGCCATGCGCTTTTCATCACAATGATCCACAACCTTGTCATCGCTATGCTCCATGAACTTTGTAATCACAATGATCCATGCACTTCTCATCCATATGCTCTCTCTCATGAGATATCTCAATGTTCCATCACTAGTCATCACAATCCTCGCTCACCCCTGTTATCACAATGTTCCATGACCCCTATCATCACAATGCTTTATCCCCTTATCAGCACAATGTTCCATGACCCCTGATATCACATTGTTCCATAACCCCTGTCATCAAAGTGCTCCATGACAATTTTCATCCCAAAGCTCCATGAACCATGGCATCACAATGTTCTATAAACACTGTCATCAAAATATTCCATTACACTTTTCATCAAATTGCTGCATGACCCTGTCATCAAAATGCTCCCTGCAATTCTCATCACAATGCACCACGCCCTTGTCATCAAAATGCTCCATGACCTATGTCATCACAAACTCCATGACCGTTGGCATCACAATGCTCCATGTCATTGTCATCACGATGCTCCATGAACCCTCTCATCACATTGCTCCATGCCCTTGTCATCACAAAGCTCTATGACACTTGTCATCACAATGCTCGATGCCCTTCTCATCACAATGCTCCATGCCCTTGACATTACAATCGTCCATGACCCAAGTATCACAGGGTTCCGTGCCCTTCTCTTCACAATGCTCCATATCCAATCTCATCACAATAATCCATGAAATATTTCAGACCAATCCTCAAAGCCCTTCTCATCACAATGCTCCATTACCTCTGTCATAACAATGCTCCATGACCCGCGCCATCACAAGGTTCCACAGCCTTGTCATCACAAGGCCCCATGACCCTTGTCATCACAATGCTCCAAGACCCCTCTAATCACAAAGCTCCATGCCCTTGTCATCACAAAGCTCCATGACACATGTCATCAGAATGTTCCATGGCCTTCTCCTCACAATGCTCCATGCCCTTGTCATCACAATGCTCCAAGACCCCTGTAGTCACAGTGATCCATGCAACTTTTCATCAGAATGCTCCATGAGATTTGTCATCACAATTCTCCATGGTCATCTCATCACAGTGCTGCAGGACATTGTCATCACCATGCTCCATGCACTTGTCATCACAATGCTCCAAGACACCTGTAATCACAATGCTCCATGCCCCTTATCATCAGAATGCTCCATGAGACTTGTTATCACAAGTATCCATGGTCTTCTCATCACAACGCTCCAGGATATTGTTATCACCATGCTCCATTCCCTTGTCATCACAATGCTCCATGACCCCTGTCATCACAATACTCTATGAATATATTCAGCCAAATGCTCCATGACATTCTCATCACAATGCTCCATGACCAATATCATCACAATGCTCCATGACCACTGTCATCACAACATTCCATGACACCTGACAACACAGTGATCCGGGACTCTTGTAATCACAATGCTCCAAGTCCCCTGTAATCAGAGTGATCCATGACCCCTGTCATCACAATAATCCATGAACATTTTCAGCCCAATGCTCCATGACCCTTGTCATCAAAATGATCCATGCCCTTGTCATCCCAATGCTCCATGACCCCTGTATTCACAATGTTCCGTGATGCTTTTCATCACAGTGCTCCATGACACCTGTCATCACAATGCTCCATGCCTTTGTCAGCAAAATGCTACATGACCTTGTCATCACAATGCTTCACGACATTGTCATGAAAATTTTCAATGGCCCTTGTCATCATAATGCTCCAAGCCCTACTCATCACAATGCTCCATTATATTAGTTATCACAATCCTCCATTACATTTGGCATCACAATGCTCCATGCCATTGTCATCGCAATGGACCATGACATATGTCATCACAATGCTCCCTGACACCTGTCTTCACAATACTCCATGACCTTCTCATCACAATGATCCATGCCCTTGTCCTCACAAAGCACCTTGCCCACTGTCATCACAATAATCTAGGAAACTTGTCAGACCAATGCTCCATGCGCCTGTTCTCACAATGCTCCATGCCCTTGTCCTCACAATGCTCCATGACCCCTTTCATCACAATGCTCCATGACCCCAGTCATCACAATGCTTCATAACGTTTGTCATCACAATGGTCCCTGCCCGCGTCATCACAAGGCTCTGTGACCTTTGTAACCACAATGCTCCATGAACATTTCATCACAATTCTCTGTGACCCTTGTCATCACAATGCTCCATGTCTTTGTCAGAACAAGGCTCCATGACCATTGTCATCACGATGTGCCCCAGGCATTTCATCACAACGGTCCACAACTTTGTCATTGCAATGCTCCATAAACCTTTTAATCACAATGCTCCATGCACTTCTCATCAAAATGCTCTCTCACCAGTGATATCACAGTGTTCCATCACTAGTCATCACAGTACACCCTCACCCCTGTAATCACAATGTTCCATGACCCTGTCATCACACTGCTACATCCGCTTATCATCACAAAGTTCCATGACCCCTGACATCACAATGTTCCATAACCCCTGTCATCAAAATGCCCCATGACCCTTTTCATCCCAAAGCTCCAAGACCCCTGACATCACAATGTTCTATAACCCCTGCCATAAAAATGTTCCATTACACTTTTCATCAATTTGCTGCATGACACGGTCATCAAAATGCTCCCTTCCCTTCTCATCACAATGCACCATGCCCTTGTCATCAAAATGCTCCATGACTTGTCATCACAAAGCTCCATGACCCTTGGCATCACAATGCTCCATGTCATTGTCATCACAATGCTCCATAAACCCTCTCATAACATTGCTCAATGCCCTTGTCATCACAAAGCTCCATGACACTTGTCATCACAATGCTCGATGCCCTTCTCATCACAATGCTCCAGGCACTTGTCATTACAATCCCGCATGACCCATGTATCATAGTGTTCCGTACCCTTGTCATCACAATGCTCCATGCCCACTCTCATCACAATAATCCATGAAACATTTCAGACCAATGTTCCATGCCCTTCTCATCACAATGCTCCATTACCTCTGTCATAACAATGCACCATGACACCTGCCATCACAATGTTCCACGGCCTAGTAATCACAAGGCTCCATGACACTTGTCATCACAATGCTGAAGGCCCCTGTAATCACAATGCTCCATGCCCTTGTCATCACAAAGCTCCATGACGCATGTCATCAGAATGTTCCATGGCCTTCTCATCACAATGCTCCATGACCTTGTCATCAAAATGCTCCATGTCCCTTTTCATCTCAATGCTCCATGAAACCTGTAATCACAATGCACCATGCCCATCATCATAATGCTTCAGGCTATTGTCATCACAATGAAATCAATATTCTCCATGACCTCTGTCATCATAATGCTCCAAACCCTTGTGATCACAATGTTCCATAACACTTATCATCACAACACCCCATGACGCTCATCATCACAATTATCCATGGCCTTCTCATCACAATGCTCCATGATCTTTGTCATCACAATGCTCAGTACACTTGTCATCAAAATGCTCCCTGACTCTTGTCATCAGTATGCTCCTTGAACCCTGTCATGACAAGGCTCCATGCCTTTTTCATCACAATAATCCATGCCCTTTTCATCACAATGATCCAAGATCCCTGTAATCACAATGCTCCATGCCCTTGTCATCACAAAACTCCATGATGCATGTCATCAGAATGCTTCATGGCCTTCTCATCACAATGCTCCATGTCATTGTCATCACAATGCTCCATGAACACTCTCATCACATTGCTCCATGCACTTATCTTCACAAAGCTCCATGACACATGTCATCAGAATGCTCCATGGCCTTCTCATCACAATGCTCCATGCCCTTGCCATCACAATGCTCCATTACCCCTCTCATAACAATGCTCCATGACCCCTGCCATCAGGATATTCCAAGGCCTTGTCATCACAAGGCTCGATCACCCTTCTCATCACAATGCTCCAAGAACCCTGTAATCACAATGCTCTATGCCCCTTTTCATTTCAATGATCCATGAATCCTGTCATCACAATGCACCATGCCCATCATCATAATGCTTCATCTATTGTCATCACAATGAAATCAAAATGCTCCATGACCTCTGTCATAACAATGCTCAAAACCCTTGTGATCACAATATTCTATAACACTTGTCATCACAATGACCCATGACGCTCGTCATCACATTTATCCATGGTCTTCTCATCAGAATGTTCCATGAGCTTTGTCATCACAATGCTCAATACACTTGTCTTCAAAATTCTCCCTGACACTTGTTTTATGTAAGCTCCTTGAAACCTGTCATGACAAGGCTCCATGCCTTTTTCATCACAATGATCCATTCCCTTTTCATCACAATGCTTCAAGACCACTGTAATCACAATGCTCCATGCCTTTGCCATCACAAAGCTCAATGACACATGTCATCAGAATGCTCCTTGGCCTTCTGCTCACAATGCTCCATGCCCTTGTCATCACAATGCTCCATGCCCTTGTCATCACAATGTGGCAAGACCCCTGTAATCACAATGCTCCATGCCCTTTTTCATCAGTATGCTCCATGAGACTTGTCATCAGAAAGCCACATGTTTCTCTCATCACAATGCTCCAGGATCTTGTCATCACAATGCTTCACGACCTTGTCATGAAAATTCTCAATGGCCCTTGTCATCATAATGCTCTAAGCCCTAGTCATCACAATGCTCCATTATATATTTGTCATCACAATCCTCCATTACATTGGGCATCACATAACTCCCTGCCATTGTCATCGAAATGGACCATGACATATGTCATCCCAATGCTCCCTGACACCTGTCTTCACAATACTCCAAGAGCTTCTCTTCACAATGCTCCATGCTATTGTCATCACCATGCACTATGTCCACTGTCATCACAATAATCTATGAAACTTGTCAGACCAATGCTCCATGCCCCGGTCATAACAATGCTCCATGTCCCTGTCATCACAATGCTCCATGCCCTTGTCATCACAATGCTCTATGATTTTTCATCACAAAGCTCCTTGACCCATGACCCATGTATCACAGTGTTCCATGCCCTTGTCATCACAATGCACCATGCCACTCTCATCACAATACTCCATGAAATATTTCAGACCAATGTTCCATGCCCTTCTCATCAAAATGCTCCATTATCCCTGTCATAACAATACTCCATGACCCCTGCTATCAAAATGTTACACGGCCTTGTCATCACAAGGCTCCATGAAACTTGTCATCACAATGCCCCATGACGCTCGTCATCACAATTATCCATGGACTTCTCATCACAATGTTCCATGATCTTTGTCATCACAATGCTCAAAACACTTGTCATCACAATGCTCCATGACAGTTGTCGTCAGTATGCGCCTTGAACCATGTCATTACAAGGCTCCATGCCTTTTTCATCACAATAATCCATGCCCTTTTCATCACAATGCTCCAAGATCCCTGTAATCACAATGCTTCCTACCCTTGTCATCACAAAGCTCCATGACGCATGTCATCAGAATGCTCCAAGGACTTCTCATCACCATGATTCATGCCCATGTCATCACAATGCTCCAAGACCCCTGTAATCACAATGCTCCATGCCCCTTTTCAACAGAATGCTCCATGAGACTTCTCATCAAAAGTCTCCATGGTCTTCTTATCACAAGGCTCCAGGACATTGTCATCACCATGCTCCATTCCCTTGTCATCGCAATGCACCATGACCAATATCCTCACAATTCTCCATGACCACTGTCATCACAACACTCCATGACACCTGACAACACAATGATCCGAGACTCTTGTCATCACAATGCTCCATTCCCTAGTCATCACAATGCTCCATGACACTTGTCATCAAAATGATCCATGCCCTTGTCATCCCAATGCTTCATAAACCCTGTATACACAATGATCTGTGACGCTTGTCATCACAGTGCTCCATGACAACTGTCAACACAATGCTCCATGCCTTTGTCAACAAAATGCTACATGACCTTGTCATTACAATGCTCTATGCGCTTGTCATCACAATACTCCATTTCCATTGTCATCACAATCCTCCATGAACCTTGGGATCACATTGCTTTATGCCCTTGTCATCACAATGCTCCATGCTCCTTGAAATCAAAATGATCCATGACCTCTGTCATCACAATGCTCCAAAGTCTTGTGATCACAATGTTCCATAACACTTGTCATCTCAACGCTCCATGATGCCTGCCATCACAATACTCCATGCTCTTTTCATCACAATGCTCCATGACCTTTGTCATCACAATGCTCAATACACATGTCATCACAATACTCCGTGACACTTGTCGTCAGAATGCTCCTTGAACCCTGTCACGAAAAGGCTCCATGCCTTTTAATCACAATGCCCCATGCCGTTTACATCACAATGCTCCATTGCATTGTCATCAGAATACTCCAAAAGCTTGTCATCAGAATGCTCCATGACCCTTGTCATCACAAATCTCCATGCACTTGTCAGCACAATGCACCCTGACTCTTGTCATCACAATGCTCCAAGCCATTGTCATCACAATGCTCGTTTACATTTGTCATCAGAATCCTCCATGACACTTGGCATCACAATGCTCCATGCCATTGTCATCACAATGGGCCATTACATATGTCATCACAATGCTCCCTGACAACTGTCTTCACAATACTGCATGACCTGGTCATCACAATGCTCCATGCCCTTGTCATCACAATGCGCCATTCCAAATCTCATCGCAATAATTCATGAAACTTATTAGACCAGTGTTCCATGCTCTTGTGATCACAATGCTCCATGCCCTTGTTGTCACAATGCCCCATGACCCCTGTCATCGCAATGCTCCGTGACTCCAGTCATCACAATGCTTCATGACCTTTGTCATCACAATGGTCCATGCCCTCGTCATCAACAGTCTCTGTGACCATTTTAACCACAATGCTTCATGAACTTTTCATCTCAATGTTCTTTGACCCTTGTCATCAAAATGCTCTCTGCCTTTCTCAGCACAATGCTCCATGACCCTTCTCATCACAATGCTCCAGGCGCTTGTCAGCACAATGCTCCATGACACATGTCATCACACTGCACCATGCGCTTGTCATCACAGTGCTCCACCATCTTGTCATCACAGTGCTCCATAAAGCTTGTCATCATAATGCTCCATGCACTTCTCATCAAAATGCTCTCTCACAACTGATATCACAATGCTACATCACTATTTGTCACAATACTCCCTCACCCCTGTCATCACAATGTTCCATGACTCCTGTCATCACAATGCTACATGCACTTATCATCACAATGTACGATGACCCATGACATCACAATGTTCCATAACACCTGTGATCAAAATGCTCCATGACCCTTTTCATCAAAATGCTCCATGACCCCTGACATCACAATGTTCCATAACACCTGTCATCAAAATGTTCCATGACACTTTTCATTAAATTGCTCCATGACCCTGTCATCACAATGATCCCTGCCCTTCTCATCAAAATGCACAGCGCCCTTGCCATCAAAATGCTCCCTGACCTTTGTCGTCACAAATAGCCATGACCCTTGGCATCACAATGTTCCATGTTATTGTCATCACACTGCTCCATGAACGCTCTCATCACATTGCTCCGTGCACTTGTCTTCATAAAGCTCCATGACACATGTCATCAGAATGATCCATGGCCTTCTCATCACAATTCTCCATGCCCTTACAATCACAGTGCTCCATTAAACCTGTCATAAAAATGCTCCATGACCCCTGCCATCACGATGATCCATGGCCTTGTCATCACAAGGCTCCATGACCCTTCTCATCACATGCTCCAAGAACCCTCTAATCACAATGCACTATGCCCCTTTTCATCTCAATGATCCATGAACCCTGTCATCACAATGCACAATGCCCATCATCATGCTTCATGCTATTGTCATCACAATGAAATCAAAATGCTCCATGACCTCTGTCATAACAATGTTCCAAAACCTTGTGATCACAATATTCCATAACACTTGTCATCACAATGCCCGATGACGCTCGTCATCACAATTATCCATGGTTTCTCATCACAATGCTCCATGACTTTTGTCATCACAATCCTCAATACACTTGTCATCACAATGCTCCCTGACACTTCATCAGTATGCTCCTGGAACACTGTCATGACAAGGCTCCATACCATTTTCATAATAATAATCCATGCCAATTTCATCACAATGCTCCAAGTCACCAGTAATCACAATGCTCCATGCCCTTGTCATCACAATGCCCCAAGACCCCGGTAATCACAATACTCCATGCCCCTTTTCATCAGAATGCTCCATGAGACTTGTTATTACAAGGCTCCATGGTCTTCTCATCACAATGCTCCAGGAAATTTTCATCACAGTGCTCCATTCCCTTGTCATCACTATGCTCCATGACCCCTGTCCTCACAATACTTCCTGAACATTTTCAGTCCAATTCTCCAGGAAATTCTCATCACAATGCTTCATGATCCCTATCATCACAATGCTCCATGACCACTGTCATCACAACGCTCCATGACCCCTGACAACACAGTGATCCGGGACTCTTGTCATCACAATGCTCCATTCCCTAGTCAGCACAATGCTCCATGAACATTTTCAGCCCAATGCTGCATGACACTTGTCATCACAATGATCCATGCCCTTGTCATCCCAATGCTCCATGACCCCTATAATCACAATGATCCGTGATGCTTCTCATCACAGTGCTCTATGACCCTTATCATCACAATGCTCCATGCCTGTGTCAGCAAAATGCTACATGACCTTGTCATCAAAATGCTCCATTTGCTTGTCATCACAATCCTCCCTTACCATTGTCATCAAAATCCTCCATGAACCTTGGGATCACATTGATTCATGCCCTTGTCATCCCAATGCTCCATGCTCATTGAAAACAAAATGATCCATGACTTCTATCATCACAATGCTCCAAACCCTTGTGATCCCAAAGTTCCATAACACTTGTCATAACAATGCTCTAAACAGTAGTCTGTGCTTTCCTTAATTAGGACCCTGAATTAATGTACAAACAGCACCATGTGTCAGAGCCCTGCCCGTGCAACACCCAGACAGTCCAGGGTCAGTGGTGATCCAGGACCATGACGTCCACTGAGTCAACGGCCTTTAGAAGTAGCCAGCAGTCCAGGCGGTCATATTGGCCACCATCACCGTGGTGTCTGTAGGGTTTTCTATGGTGAAAGCGTGATATACGTTTCCCCCGCCAAGCTTATTAGCTCCCCTCTGGGTGCAGTAAGTCCTGCAAGCAGTAGTCTGCTCTTTCGCGGCACAGTCTTCTTGTTTTCTGAGAGAAACTCCAGGTCAAGTGATGGTCACACGAGTCATCTTGGGGGCCCGTTGCCCCCATTTGTCTCTCTGGAGGTAGGAGTTTGAGGGCCTCCTCACTCGAGGTCAGTGTGTCCACAGAGCGACCCCTGCAACTTCAGGACATGATGGGTGGTTAGGATCACCACGTGGGGTCCTTTTCCCTTGGGAGGGAGCTGGCCTTGTGGGCTGCTGATTTCCAGCTTTTTAGAAACCCCAGTATCCTGGCCTGATGAGTCCGTGGGAAAAGCCCTTGGTGACCATAGTTTATCATACCTGAAGGGCATTCTTGTGTTGCTCCATTTCAAGTGGTCCCAGTTTTTGCACTAAGGCTCCAAGGGCGATTAACCTTTGACCGGGTATGTAAAGGTCAAAGGGTTTAGCTAAATTAGCGAGTTCCTGGGCAAGGATCTGAATTGATTGCTCTTTCCATTCTTGAAAGGCTGCTTCTGGATTCTATTCAAAAAGATCATCATCTTTTCGTGTCAGTGTTTCATGTAGAGGCCCAGCTATTAGACTGTAGTTAGGGATCCAGATGCAGAAAACCGTGGCCTCCCCAGGAACCCCTAAGCTGTCTTCTAGTTTTAGAAGAGGTAAGGCTGCAAATGGCTTCTTCCCTATCCTGGGATGCGTTTCTCTGAATATCTGTGAGAATGAAGCCCAGGCATGTCACCTGAGCCTGGGATATTTGAGCCTTTTTCTTGGACACCTTCTATCCTTTCTTGGCTAGGTAGTTCAGAGGCGTCTTTAGTAGGCCTGGCGATCAGAATGTCATCTGCATATTGAAGGAGGGTTCCCTTTTACAGAGGTAGAACGTTTAGGTCTTTAGAGGACATTTCCCCAATGATGGTGTGGGGATTTTTGAACCATTGGGGCAGGACGGCCCAGCATTATTGGTTTTGTTGCATGTTGTGTCCTGCCACTCACAAGCCAAAAATTCTTGTGACTCTGAGATGAATGGAATACAGAAGAAGGCATCATTGAAGTCTAATACAGAATGCCATGGCCTGGTGGATGGTAGAATGAGCAGCAGGGTGTAGGAAATAGGAGCTACTGGATGTATATCCTCGGTAGCTTCACTGACTGTCCTGATATCTTTACCAGGTCTCCAGCAGCCCATGGGGCTCTCGTGGTCAGGCCAATCCCAGGATATGGAGCTCACCTGGGCTGCATCCCTCACCCCACAGCCCATGGGGTTCTTGTGTTCAAGTCCCTCCCAGGGTATGGAGCTCACCTCTGCAGCTACCCAGCAGCCCATGGGGCTCTCATAGTCTGGCCCTTCCCAGGATACGGAACTACCCTGGGCAGGTACCCCAGCAGAGCTGGACACACAGGAACTGTGCACATAGCCCACCTTGCAGAGAACCCCCAGCTCACCTGTCGCTCACAGCTGACACAGAACACCTCAGAGCAGGACTTGAACTAACAAACAGCAGCTCTGACAGGTCTGTGACCCTGGCTATCACTCCGTGCAGCCTCTCTCTGCCTGGTCTTCCAGACACTTCCACTGCAGCCAGGGCACCAGGCCTCTGTCTCCACCCACCATCACTCCTCTCCCTGACTCCTGGGTTCCTCTCATTAGGATAGGGTCTTCTTGAAGTTGTTTTCCACTCATGGACCAGATAAAATGATAAGAAAACAAGCCGCAGCTGCAGCCCCTTGTCTAGCCTGACTCTCAAGAGCCCACACCTGTTCCTTGGGACTGACCCGTTTAGCAAGGTTCATTTTCTGCAACTGTGAGCCCCTGAGGGGTAAGGATTGGTTGATTTGGGCAGCCTGACACTGCCTGCCAGCGCCCCCCCCACAGGTGTGCTTGGGTTGAGGTCAATATAAACACCTCTCCAGTCAGCAAGAGCCCCTGTAGCTGTGCCTGACGCCATATTCTCTGCCCCGTCAGCAGTGTCGGGGCTGGGGTGGTGGGAGGGAGTGAGGGGCTGTGGCTTTGTGGGTGGCCCAGTGTAAGTGGGGCTCTGCTGGACTCTCTGCAGGAGTTGCCAGGCTGCCACCTGCTAAAGAAGAGGATGTGTCACCCATACCTGCCACTGGAATTTCTCCCCAGGCAGAGGTGAGGAAGTAAAAAAGCAGTGGGGGCTGTGGCAGGAGGGGTATCTCAGGCAGGGAAATGGAAAGATTCCAGAAGATCATCTGGGGCCAGGACGATCCTGGCTGGCCTGCAGGCACCAAGTCGGCCTGCGTGCTCTCGCTAGTGTGGCACCACAGCCCTTCCTCTAGGCTTGCAAGTGCTTGTACATATTCAGGTGTTTTACCTGGAAAGGGTGGGAAGAGTTCAGCTGCAGCAGGACTGGGGCTCAGATCACATTTACTCACAAACGCCTCGACACAGTCCCCCAGCTTTGCAATGAGGATGCTCCTTGTGGGGGGGAGCGCTGCTGACGGCATGGGAGACGATTTCCCAACTCTGACCAACTTAAGAATTTTTTGCCACTGGAGCAAGTGCCCTGATACGATTTTACTCTGTATAACTGGTGAGTTCTGTTTTTTTTTTTTTTTTTTTTTCTTTTTGGTTCAAGTTAGATTTTATTTATTCATTTTTTTTTAATTTGGAGATATAAACATGGAAATAATGCATTAATATAAAGACGTCTATGTGAAGGGAAAAACTATTTTTCTGTTTTATTTTATTAAATGTTATTTATTTATTTTTAATTTTTTAAAATTTATTTCTTTTATACAGCAGGTTCTTATTGGATATGTATTTTATACATATAAGTGTGCACATGTGAATCCCAGTCTCCCAATTCATCCCACCACCACCCTCACATGGCGTTCCCTCCTTGGTGTCCATATGTTTGTTCTCTACATCTGTCTCTATCTCTGCCCTGCAAACTGGTTCATCTGTACAATTTTTCTAGGTTCCACATATATGCATTAATATACAATATTTGTTTTTCTCTTTCTGACTTACTTCACTCTGTATGACAGTCTCTAGATCCATCAAGGTCTCTACAAATGACCCAATTTCATTCCTATGTATGGCTGAGTAATATTCCGTTGTATATATGTACCACGTCTTTATCCATTCGTCTGTCTGTGGGCACTTAGGTTGCTTTCATTACCTGTCTATTGTAAATAGTGCTGCAGTGAACATTGTGGTGAATGTGTCTTTTTGATTTATGGTTTTCTCTGGGTATATGCCCAGTAGTGGGATTGCTGGATTATATGGTAATTCTATTTTTAGTTTCTTAAGGAACCTCCATACTGTTCTCCATAGAGACTGTATCGATTTACATTCCCACCAATAGTGGAAGAATGTTCCTTTTCTCCACACCCTCTCCAGCATTTGTTGTTTGTAGATTTTCTGATGATGCCCATTCTAACAGGTGTGACGTGATACCTCATTGTAGTTTCGATTTCCATTTCTCTAATAATTAGTGATGTTGAGTAGACTTTCATGTGCGTACTGGCCATCTCTATGTCTTCTTGGAAGAAATGTCTATTTAGATCTTCCATTTTTGTATTGGGTTGTTTGTTTTATTAATATTGAGCTGCATGAGCTGTTTATATATATTGGAGATTAATCATTTGTCCATTGATTCGTTTGCAAATATTTTCTGCCATTCTGAGGGTTGTCTTTTCGTCTTGTTTGTAGTTTCCCTTCCTTTGCAAAAGCTTTTATGTTTCATTAGTCCCATCTGTTTAGTTTTCTTTTTTATTTCATTACTATAGGAGGTGGATCAAAAAAGATCTTGCTGTGATTTACGTCAGAGTATCCTTCGTAAGTTTTCCTCTCAGAGTTTTATACTGTCTGGTCTTACATTAAGGTCTCTAATCCATTTTGAATATATTTTTATGTATGGTGTTGGGGAGTGTTCTAATTTCATTCTTTTACATGGAGCTGTCCATATTTCCCAGCACCAATGATTGAAGAGACTGTCTTATCTCCATTGTATAGTCTTGCCTCCTTTCTCATAGATTAGTTGACCATAGGTGTGTAGGTTTATCCTTGGGCTTTCTTTTTTTTTTTTTTCTTTTGCACGTTTATTGGAGTATAATTGCTTTACAATGGAGTGTTCGTTTCTGCTGTATAACAAAGTGAATCAGCTATACATATACAAATATCACCAGATCCCCTCCCTCATGCATCTCCCTCCCGAACACCATAACCCACCCCTTTATGTGGTCACAAAGCACCGTGCTGATCTCCCTGTTCTATGTGGCTGATTCTCAGTAGGTATCAGTGTTACATTTGGTAATGTATTTATGTCCATGCCACTCTCTCACTTCGTCCCAGCTTACCCATCCCCCTTCCGGTGTCCTCAAGTCCTTTCTCTATGTCTGTGTCCTTAATCCTGTCCTGCCACTAGGTTCTTCAAAATCATTTTTTTTTCTTCATTAGATTCCATATATCTCTGTTAACATACAGTATTTGTTTTTCCCTTTCTGACTTACTTCACTGTGTAGGACAGATTCTAAGTCCATCCACCTCAGTACAAATAACTCAGTTTTGCTTCTTTTTATGGTTGAGTAATATTTGATTGTATATATGTGCCAGATCTTCTTTATCCATTCATCTGTCAAAGGACACTTAGGTTGCTTCCATGTCCTGGCTAATGCAAATAGAGCTGCAATGAACATTTTTGTACATAACTCTTTTTGAATTATGGTTTTCACAAGGCAAATGCCCAGTAGTTGGATTGTTGTGTCATATGGTACTTCTATTGTTAGTTATTTAAAGGAACCTCCGTACTGTTCTCCCTAGTGCTCATATCAATTTACATTCCAACCCACAGTGCAAATGTGTTCCCTTTTCTCCAATAAAGGCCTCTCCAGCATTTATTGTTTTGTAGAATTTTTTGATGATTGCCACTCTGATTGCTGTGAGGTGATACCTCACGGTAGTTTTGATTTGCATTACTGTAATGATTAGTGATGTTCAGCAACCTTTCATGTGTTTCTTGGTAATCTGTATATCTTCTTTGGAGAAATGTCTATTAGGTCTTCTGCCCGTTTTTGGATTCGGTTGTTTGTTTTTGTGATATTGAGCTACATGCGGTGCTTGTAAAGTTAGGAGATTAATCCTTTGTCAATTGCTTCATTTGAAAATATTTTCTCCCATTCTGAGGGTTGTTTTTGCATCTTGTTTATGTTTTCCTGTACTGTGTAAAAGCTTTTAAGTTTCATTAGGTCCCATTTGTTGATTTCTGTTTTTATTTCCATTTCTCTAGGAGGTGGGTCCAAAAGGATCTTGCTGTGATTTATGTCATAGAGTGTTCTGCCTATGGTTTCCTCTAAGTGTTTTATAGTGTCTGGTCTTATATTTCGATCTCTAATCAATTTAGAGTCTATTTTTGTGTATGGTGTTATGGAGTGTTCTAATTTCATTCTTTTATGTGTAGGGGTCCAGTTTTTCCAGCACCAATTACTGAAGAGACTGTCTTTTCTCCATTGTATATCCTTAGCTCCTTTGTCATAGATGAGATAGCCATAGGTATGTAGGTTTATCTCTGGGCTTTCTGTCCTGTTCCATTGATCTGTGTTTATGCCAATCTACATAAACTTGATTCCATTATGGAGACATATAAATACATAGGTTTCAAGGTTATTACCAGTCAGATATATTCCTCTTCAGTGAATAGGGTGTTTTGTGTCCAGTTCATTGAGAAAGGAGTAGGTCTTGTCTATTACATATTTGGTATATGAAATGGAATCTGTGCTAATTTCAAACTCTGCTTTTACACATCACCCCACGTCACCTTTCCCCTTAAGGAGGCATAAGTGTGTTTTCTAAATGTGTAACTCTGTTCTCTTTTGAAATTCAGTTCATGTGTAGCCATGTTTACATTTCCTCTATAAGTGATATATTACAATAAGTTTCTTTTTCTTTGTGGCTCATTTCACTTAGCATCATCGTACCTAAAGCCACTCATTATGCTGCTATTGGCCTTATGACATTGATTTTATGTCTGAGTGACATTCCATTGTATATAAGTACCACAACATCTATATCCATTTTTTTTCCTTTCCTGGGATATATAAAGTGTACCGAAGCCGAGGTTCTTGTAAACAGAGCAGCCCTAAAGTTTGGGCTGGCTGTGTGTTGTGGATTTTTAGTTTTCCCAAAATACACACCCATGAGTGGAAGTGTGCTATGCTCTGTAGCTCTGTTTTAGAAAACAACATACAGTTCTCCAGAGAGGCTTTTGGCAATTTACATCCTGTCCATCATTGTAACCAGGCTCCCTTTTCTCCATGGCCTGTCCTGCATTTGTGGTTTTTACACTATTTGTGGATGGCCCTTTTGACTGGAGGTAAGGGACACTTCTATGTAGTGTGGATTTGCAATGCCTGATGGCTTGCTTGGCCAAAAAGGGCGTATGCATTTTTTCCCGAATATATTCAAGAAAATACACATACTCCCTTTTCAATCAAGGGCAACATTGTCGAAATTCTGTCCCTTTTCATGTGCTTTAAAGACGACTCCAATCTACCTCTTGAAATATGTTTCCTTCAATTCTGCCTTGCATTCAAATCCTCTTCACTGCCTTACCTCAATATATTTCTGGATGATAGTTGTCCTTTATAACTCTGCAAGTTTGTGAATTGCTGTGCCCCTGATTTCCATTTTTTCAACTCGCCTCTTTGTGAGCTGGCTGCAATACCGCAGCATGGCTGTAGGCCATAATCTGGTTCCATGGTGTCAGGCTGAGCCTTTGGTTAATTATTCTTCCTGATGGGAAACTAGAGTGACATGTGCCCATCCAAACACCTACAGCTAATCTCTCATTTGTCTCCCCTCTTCCTGTTCATCCTCTGCACAATTTGCAAACTGTGCATATCAGTAGGGTAAAGGCGCTGACACTCCAAGTGGGGAGATTTTGAGTAATGCAGATGGAATGGCGAAGCCGAGCACGAGAAAAGGAAAAATGAGGTACCTTTTAGAAAACTTTCCCAATTACACAGTGTACCATCCACTGGGTTTCCCATGCATGTTTTAACTGTAGGAGGATTCCCTTAAACCTGGAGAGTTGGGACCACTAGAATGGGTAGCACACAGTATTGCTCTAAGTGGTGTTCTTTTGTTCACACAACTTCAGCAATCTTGTCAGCCCCAAGTGTCCAGTTATATGTCTCATCCAGCTGTGGGTGTAAAGGTGGTCAATCTAGCTTGCATCACAGGCCCTGAACGTAATTTTTAAGACTTTCTCTCTGTTTTTGCATTTTGCTTTTGAAATTTATTTTTATAAGTGGGTTTAACTGAATTTCAGTGCTGTGTTCATGCCGTTATACACACACATGATTCCATTATGGAGACATGAGAATACATATGTTTTAAAATACTTAGAGTCAGACATATTCCTCTGCAATGAATAGGGGGTGTTGAGTCCAGTTCATTGTGCCGGGAGTAGGTGTTGTTTATTACATACATGGCTTATATAATGGTATCTGTGCTAATTTAAAATTGTGGTTTTATGCATCACCCCACTTCGGCTTTCCAATTAAGCAGGCAGAAGATGTTTTCTAAATGTGTGACTCTGTTGTGTTTGTAATTCAGTTCATGTGTAGTCATGTGTACATTCCCGCTATGAGTGATAATTTATGATAAGATTAGTTACTCTGTAATCTTTCCTAACTCAGTTCATGTGTAGCCATGTTTACAGGACCTTCATATGTGATATCTTATGATAAGTTTCTTTTTCTGTGTGACTTATTTCACTTAGAATCATCGTACCTGAATCCACTCATTTTGCTGCTACTGGCCTTATGACATTGATTTCATGGCTGAGCGATATTCCATCGTACATAAGTACCACAATATCTTGAACCATTTTGTCTTTCCTGGGATACATAAGGTGTACCCAAGTTGAGGTTCTTGTAAGCAGTGCAGCGCTAAATTTTAGGGTGGCTCTGTCTTATTGATTTTCAGTTTTCCCAAGGTATATTCCCTAGACTGGAAGTGCCCTTGACTGTGTAGATCTGTTGTTTACTTGTTTTAGGGAACACAATGCACTCCTCCAGAGAGGCAGTTGGCAACTTACATCCCGCCCATCAGCATAACAAGGCTGCCTGATCTCCAGCGCCTGTCTTGCCTTTCTGGTTTTTACACATTTTGCGGATGTCCCTTTTGACCGGTGGAAAGGGATACTTCTTTGTAGTGCAGATTTGCATTGCTGCTTGCTTACTTGGCCAAAATGGGCGTATGCATTTTCTCCTGAATATATTCAGGAGAAAAAGCATACGCCCTTTATGGCCAAGTGCATCATTGTCGAAGTTGTGCCCCTCTTCTTGTGCTTGAAAGGTGATTCCAAGGTACCTCTTGAAATCTGTTTCCTGCTATTCTGCCTCGTTTTAAAGTCTGCCTCTCTGCCTTCACTCAAAAGATTTTTGTAAGATAGTTGTCCTCTATTACTCTGCCTGTTTGTAAATTGCTGTGCCCCTGTGCTCCATTATTCAACTCGTTTTTGTGAGCTGACCGCAAATCCAAAATTATGGTTCAAAACCTATACTGGTTCCCGGCGGTGGCTGAGACATTGGTTAATTCTACTTCCTGCCGGGCAATTAAAGTGACATGTACCTGTCCAAATGCCTAACATCTACTCTATCATTGGTTCTCCCTCTTCCCTTTCATCCTTTGCCAAATTGGCAACCTGTGCGAACCAGGAGGTTAAAGGAGCTGCTCTCCAAGTTGGGAGATTGATAGTAAAGCACTTGAAAAGTCAAACTGGAGCACAAGGAGAGACAGTATCCGTTGAGTTTTAGAAAATTTTCGTATTCACTGTATGTCCATTCTCTACGTTTCCCATA
The DNA here is from genome assembly GCF_964341445.2 of Mesoplodon mirus. Classification (NCBI taxonomy): domain Eukaryota; kingdom Metazoa; phylum Chordata; class Mammalia; order Artiodactyla; family Ziphiidae; genus Mesoplodon; species Mesoplodon mirus. The sequence continues at coordinate 2,927,416 of NW_028295813.1, read as the reverse complement.
CATGTTATAGCTTTAGTAATATTCCCTACAACCTGGAGAGTTGCGAACCATGGAATGTGTGCCATGCATTATTGCTTTAAAGGGTCTGCGTTTGCTCACCAATTCTCACCAACCCTCTCAGTCCCATGTGTCCAGCCTTATGCCACATCCAGCTTTTGTTGTAGATAGGGTCATTCCAGGTTTCATCAGAGAATCTGAAGGAATTGTAAATAATTTGCCTGTTTTTTTGTTTTGTTTTTGAAATTCATTTTTATAGTTGGTTTGAGCTGATTCTCGCTGCCATGTTTATGCCAGTGTAGACACACTTGATTCCCTTATGGAGACATATCAATACATAGGTTTTAAGATTCTTACTAGTCAGATATATTCCTGTGCGGGAAATATGGGGTTTTGAGTCCCTTTCACTGAGGAAGGTGTAGGTGTTGTTTATTCCATAGTTGGTTTTTGGAAGGGTACCTGTGCTTATATCAAACTCTGGTTTTGTGCATCACCCCACCTCTCCTTCCCCCTTTAGCAGGCATAAGAGTGTTTTCTAAATGTGAGACTCTGTTCTCTTTCCTAACTCAGTTCATGTGTAGCCATGTTTACAGGATCTTCATAAGTGATATCTTATGATAAGTCTTTTTTCTTCTGTGTGACTTAATTCACTTAGAATCATCGTACCTGAATCCACTCTTTTTGCTGCTACTGGTCTTATGACATTGATTTCAAGGCTGAGGGATATTCCATCATACGTAAGTACCACAATTTTTTGAACCATTTTTACCTTTCCTGGGATACTTAAGGTGAACCCAAGTTGAGGTTCTTGTAAGCAGTGCAGCCCTAAATTTTGGGGTGGCTCTGTCTTATTCATTTTCAGTTTTCCCAATGTATATTCCCTAGACTGGGAGTGTACTTGGCTCTGTAGCTCTGTTGTTTATTTGTTTTAGGGAACACAATGCACTACTCCAGAGAGGCAGTTGGCAATTTACATCAGGGCCATCAGCATAACAAGGCTCCCTGTTCTCCAGGGCCTGTCTTGCCTTTCTGGTTTTTACCCATTTTGTGGATGTCCCTTGTGACCTGTGGGAAGTGATACTTCTTTGTAGTGCAGACTTGCATTGCCCACTTGCTTGCTTGGCGAAAAGTGTGTATGCGTTTTCCCCTGAATATATTAAGGGGAAAACGCATACGGCCTTTTTGGCCATGTGCATCATTGTCGAAGTTTTGTTCCTCTTCCTGTGCTTTAAAGGCGATTCCAACGTACCTCTTGAAATCTGTTTCCTGCTATTCTGCCTCGCTTTCAAGTCCGCCTAGTTGCCTTCCCTCAACAGATTGTTGGAAGATAGTTGCCCTTTATTACTCTGCCAGTTTGTGAATTGCTTTGCCCCTGAGCTCCATTTTTTAACTCGTTTTTTGTGAGCTGAACACAAGTCCAGTATTTTGGTTCAGGACCTATACTGGTTTTTGGTGGGTGGCTGAGGCTTTTGTTAATTCTTCTTCTGGCCGGAAAATTAGAGTGACATTTGGCTGTCCAAATGCTTAACAGCTACTCTCTCATTGGTTCTCCCTCTTCCCTTTCATCCTCTGCCAAATTGGCAACCTGTGAGAAACAGGAGGTTAAAGGGGCTGTCTCTCCAAGTTGGGAGATTGATAGTACAGCAGTTGGAAAATCAAACCGTAGCACCAGGAGAGGGACTATTAGTTTAGTTTTAGAAACCTTTTGTATCCACAGTGTGTCCATTCTCTAGGTTTCCCGAATATGTTATAGCTGTTGTAATATTACCTTCAACCTGGAGAGTTGGGACCCATGGAATGGGTGCCACTCATTATTGCTTTAAAGGGTCTGCATTTGCTCACCCAATCTCAACATTCCTCTCAGTCCAAAGTGTCCAGCCTTATGCCACATCCAGCTGTCATTGTAGATAGGGTCATTCCAGGTTTCATCAGTGACCCTGAAGGAATTGTAAGGAATTTCTCTGTTTTTTTGTTTTGTTTTTGAAATTCCTTTTTATGGTTGGTTGAGCTGATTCTCACTGCCATGTTTATGCCAGTCTAGACACACTTGATTCCCTTATGGAGACATATCAATACATAGGTTTTAAGATTCTTACTAGTAAGATATATTACTCTGCATTGAATATGTGGTGTTGAGCCCCTTTCACTGAGGAACGTGTAGGTCTTGTCTATTCTGTATTTGATTTTTGGAACTGTACCTGTACTAATATCAAACTCTGGTTTTATGCATCACCCCACCTCTCCTTCCCCCTTAAGAAGGCATAAGGTTGTTTTCTAAATGTGAGACCCCCTTCTCTTTCCTATCTCAGTTCATATGTAGCCATGTTTACAGGATCTTCATAATTGATATCTTATGATAATTTTCTTTTTGTGTTTGACTTACTTCACTTAGAATTATCGTACCTGAATCCACTCGTTTTGCTGCTACTGGTCTTATGACATTGATTTCATGGCTGAGGGATATTCTGTCATACGTAAGTACCACAATTTCTTGAACCATTTTTGTCTTTCCTGGGATATTTAAGGTGTACCCAAGTTGAGGTTTTTGTAAGCAGTGCAGCCCTGAATTTTGGTGTGGATCTGTCTTATTAATTTTCAGTTTTCCCAAGCTATATTACGTAGACTGGAAGTCCCATTGGCTCTGTAGCTCTGTTGTTTACTTGTTTTAGGGAACTCAGTGCACTCCTCCAGAGAGGCAGTTGGCAATTTACATCCCGCCCATCAGCATAACAAGGCTCCCTGTTCCCCAGGGCCTGTCTTGCCTGTCTGTTTTTTACACATTTTGCGGATGTCCCTTTTGGCTGGTGGGAAGTGACACTTCTTTTTAGTGCAGATTTGCATTGCCTGCTTGTTTGCCTTGCTGAAAAGGGCATATGCGTTTTCTCCTGAATATATTCGCGTGAAAACCCATATGCCCTTTATGGCCATTTCCATTATTTTCAAAGTTGTGATGTTTTTCCTGTGTTTAAAGGCGATTCCAATGTACCTCTTGAAATCTGTTTCATGACATTCTGCCTCATTTTCTCTTCCGCCTCGTGGCTTTCCCTCAACAGATTTTTGGAAGACAGTAGTCCTTTATAACTGTGCAGGTTAGTGAATTGCTGTGGCCCTGAGCTCCATTTTATAACTCGTGTGTTTGTGAGCTGCCCGCAAATCCACAGTTTTGCTTCTGGACCTATACTGGTTCTGGGGGGGGCAGGCTGAGTCTTTGGTTAATTCCTCTTCATGACGGGTAATTAGAGTGAAATGTGGCCGTCCAAATGCCTACAGCTACTCTCTCATTGGTTCTCTCTCTTCCCTTATATCCTCTGCACAATTTTCCAAATGTGCGAACCAGGAGATTATAGGGGCTGACTCTCCAAGTTGGGAGATTGATAGTAAAGCAGTTGGAATGTCAAACTGGAGCACAAGGAGAGAAAAAAAAAGTAGTAGAGTTTTAGAAACCTTTCACCATCAGATGGTTTCCATTCTCTAGGTTCCCATACATGTTATAACTGTAGTGATATTCCCTTCTACTTGGAGAGTTGGGAACCATGGAAAGCGTGGCAGACATAATTGCTTTAAAGGGTCTGCATTTTTTCACCCAATCTCACCAATCCTCTCAGTCCCAAGTGACCAGCGTTATGCCACATCCAGCTGTCATTGTAGATAGGGTCATTCCAGGTTTCATCAGAACCCCTGAAGGTATTGTGTTAGAATTTTACTATTTTTATGTTTTGTTTTGAAATTCATTTTTATAGTGGGTTTGAGCTGATTCTCACTGCCATGTTTATGTCGTTCTAGAAACACTTGGTTCCCTTACGGAGACATATCAATACATAGGTTTTTAAATTCTTACTAGTCAGATATATTTCTCTGTGGGGAATAAGGATGTTGAGTTCCGTTTACTGAGGAAGGAGTAGGGCTTGTCTCTTCTCTTTTTGGATTATGGAACGGTACCTGTGCTAATATCAAACTTTTGTTTTGTGCATCTCCCCACCTGTCTTTCCCCTTAAGCAAGCATTAGAGTGTTTTCTAAATCTGAGACTCTGTTCTCTTCCCTAATTCAGTTCATATGTAGCCATGTTTACATTCCCTTCATAAGTGATATCTTATGTCAGAATGCACCATGGCCTTGTCATAATAATGCTCCATGACCCCTGTCATCACAATGCTCCATGCCCTGGTTATCACAAAGCTCCATGTCCCTTGTCATCACAATTCTCCACGTCCTTGTCATCACAATGCTACATGACACTACTCATCAAAATATTACATGCTCTTGTCATCACAATTCTCCATGCATTTGAAATTGCAATGCTCCATGCACTTGTCATCACAATGCTCCATGCATTTGTCATCACAATGCTCCATGCCCTTGTCATCACATTGCTCCATGACACCTGTCATCACAATGCTCCCTGACACCTGTCATCACAATGCTTCATGCCCCTTTTCATTATAGTGCTCCATGATGCTCGACACCACAATTACCCAAGGTCTTCTCATCACAATGCTCCACGGTTTTGCCATCACCATGCTCCATGCCTAGTCATCACAAACTAAATGTCCCTTGTCCTCACAATTCTCCACGTCCTTGTCATTACAATGCTCCTGGCACTTCACATCAAAATGTTATATGCTCTTGTCATCACAATACTCCATGCACTTGTCATCGCAATGCTCCATGACCCCTGTTATAGGAAGCTCCATGCACTGTTCATCACAATGTTTCACGACCTGGACATTAAAATTATCAATGGCCCTTGATATCATAATGCTCCATGCCCTTGTCATCACAATGCTCCTTTACTTTGTCACAGCAAACCTCCATGACACTTGGCTTCACAGTGTTCCATGATATTGTCATCAAACTGGAACATGACATATTTCATCACAATGCTCCCTGACACCTTTCTTCACAATAATCCATGACCTTGTCATCACAGTGCTCCATGCCCTTGGCATTACAATGTGCCATGCCCAATCTTATCACAATAATCCATGAAACTTGTCAGACCAATGCTCCATGCCACTTTTCATCACAATGCTCCATGAACGCTGTCATCAAAATGCAACATGCCCATCATTATAATGCTTCATGCTATTGTCATCACAATGAAATCAGTAATCTCCATGACCTCTGTCATCATAATGCTCCAAAACCTATTGATCACAATGTTCCATAACACTTATCATCACAACACACCATGACACTCATCATCACAATTATCCATGGTCTTCTCATCACAATGCTCCATGACATTTGTCATCACAATGCTCAATACACTTGTCATCACAATGCTCCCTGACACTTGTCGTCAGTATGCTCCTTGAAACCTGTCATGACAAGGCTCCATGCCTTTTTCATCACAATGATCCATGCCCTTTTCATCACAATGCTCCAAGACCCCTGTAATCACAATGCTCCATGCCCTTGTCATCACAAAGCTCCATGACGCATGTCATCAGAATGCTGCATGGCCGTCTCATGACAATGCTCCATGCCCTTGTCATCACAATGCTCCAAGACCACTGTAATCACAATGATCCATGCCCCTTTTCATTAGAAAGCTCCATGAAACTTGTCATCACAAGCCTCCATGGTCTTCTCATCACAGTGCTACAGGACCTTGTCATCACCAAGCTCCATGACCCTTGTCATCACAATACTCAATGAATATTATCAGCACAATGCTCCATAACATTCTCATCACAATGCTCCATGACCAATATCATCACAATGCACCATGACAACTGTCATCACAATACTCCATGAATATTATCAGCAAAATGCTCCATGACCTTCTCATCACAATGCTCCATGTCCAATATCCTCACAATGCACCATGACAATTGTCATCACAACACTCCATGACAGCTGACAACACAATGATCCGGGACTCTTGTCATCACTATGCTCCATTCCCTAGTCATCAAAATTATCGATGACCCCTGTCATCACAATGCTCCGTGACACCTGTCATCACAATGCTTCATAACGTTTGTCATCACAATGGTCCATGCCCGCGTTATCCCAAGTCTCTCTGACCTTTATAACCACAATTCTCAATGAACTTTTCATCACAATGCTCCGTGACTCTTGTCATCACAATGCTCCATGACACATGTCATCAGAAAGCTCCATGGCTTTCTCATCACAAAGCTCCTTGCCCTTGCCATCACAATGCTACATTACTCCTGTCATAAAAATGCTCCATGATCCCTGTCATCACGATGTTCCATGGCAATGTCATCACAAGGCTCCATGACCCTTCTCATCACAATGCTCCAAGAACACTGTAATCACAATGTTCCATGCCCCTTTTCATCTCAATGATCCATGAACCCTGTCATCACAATGCACCATGCCCATCATCCTAAAGCTTCATGCTATTGTCATCACAATGAAATTAAAATTCTCCATGACCTCTGTCATAACAATGCTCCAAACCCTTGTGATCACAATATTCCATAACACTTGTCATCACAATGCCCCATGATGCTCGTCATCACAGTTATCTATGGTCTTTTCATCACAAAGCTCCATGACCTTTGTCATCACAATGCTCAGTACTCTTATCATCAAAATGCTCCCTGACACTTGTTGTCTGTACTCTCCTTGAACCCTGTCATAACAAGGTCCCATGACCTTTTCATCACAATATTCCAAGACCCCTGTAATCACAATGGTCCATGAACATTTTCATCAGTATGCTCCATGAGATTTGTCATCACAAGGCTCCATGGTTTTCTCATCACAATGCTCCAGGACCTTTTCATCAAAATGCTTCATGAACTTGTCATGAAAATTATCAATGGCCCTTGTCATCATAATGCTCCAAGCCCTAGTCATCACAATGTTTCATTATATTTGTCATAACAATCCTCCATTACATTTGGCATCACAATGCTCCATGCCATTGTCATCGCAATGGACCATGACATAGGTCATCACAATGCTCCCGGAAACCTGTCTTCACAATACTCCATCACCTTCTCATCACAATGCTCCATGCCCTTTTCATCACAATGCTCCGTGACTCCAGTCATCACAATGCTTCATGACTTTTGTCATCCCAATGCTCCATGCCCTTGTCATTACAATCCTGCATGACTCATGCATCATAGTGTTCTGTACCCTTGTCATCACAATGCTCTATGCCCACTCTCATCACAATAATCCATGAAACATTTTAGACCAATGTTCCATGCCCTTCTCATCACAATGCTCCATTACCTCTGTCATAACAATACACCATGACCCCTGCCATCACAATGTTCAATGGCATAGTCATCACAAGGTTCCATGAGACTTGTTATCACAATGCTGAAGACCCTTGTAATCACAATGCTCGATACCCTTGTCATCACAAAGCTCCATGACGCATGTCATCAGAATGTTCCATGGCCTTCTCATCACAATGCTCCATGTCCTTGTCATCAGAATGCTCCAAGACCACTGTAATCACAGTGCTCCATGACCCTTTTCATCTCAATGCTCCATGAACACTGTCATCACAATGCACCATGCCCATCATCATAATGCTTCAGGCTATTGTCATCACAATGAAATCAGTAATCTCCATGACCTCTGTCATCATAATGCTCCAAACCCTTGTGATCACAAAGTTCCATAACACTTATCATCACAACACCCCATGACGCTCATCATAACAATTAACCATGGTCTTCTTATCACAATGCTCCATGATCTTTGTCATCACAATGCTCAATACACTTGTCATGACAATGCTCCCTGACACTAGTCGTCAGTATGCTCATTGAAGCCTGTCATGACAAGGCTCCATACCTTTTTCATAACAATGATCCGTGCCGTTTTCATAACAATGCTCCAAGATCCCTGTAATCACAATGCTCCATGCCCTTGTCATCACAAAACTCCATGTCACATGTCATCAGAATGCTCCATGGCCTTCTCATCACAAAGCTCCATGCCCTAGTCATCACAGTGCTCCAAGACCCCTGTAATCACAATGCTCCATGCCCCTTTTCATCAGAATGCTCTATGAGACTTGTCATCACGAGTCTCCATGGTCTTCTCATCACAATGCTCCAGGACCTTGTCATCACCATGCTCCATTCCCTAGTCATCACAATGCTCCATGACCCGTATCATCACAATAATCCATGAACATATTCAGACCAATGCTCCACGTCCTACACATCTCAGTGCTCCATGGCCAATATCATCACAATGCTCCATGACCACTGTCATCACAACACTCCATTACTCCTGACAACACAATGATCCGGGACTCTTGTCATCACAATGCTCCATGACCCCTGTCATCACAACACTCCATGAACATTTCATCCCAATGCTCCATGACCCCTGTATTCACAATGCTCCGTGACGCCTGTTATCACAGTGCTCCATGACACATGTCATCACAATGCTCCATGCCTTTGTAAGAAAAATGCTACATGACCTTGTCATTACAATGTCATCATCCATGCTCCTTGAAATCAAAATGATCCATGACCTCTATCATCACAATGCTCCAAACCCTTGTGATCACAATGTTCCATAACACTTGTCATCACAACACTCCATGATGCCTGTCATCACAATATTCCATGCCTTTTTCATCACAATGCTCCATGACCTTTGTCATCAAAATGCTCAATACACTTGTCATCACAATGCTCCCTGACATTTGTCATCAGAATGCTCCTTGAACCCTGTCACAAAAAGGCTCAATGCCTTTTTCATCACAATACCCAATGCCGTTTTCATCACAATGCTCCATGCCATTGTCATCAAAATACTCCAGAAGCTTGTCATCAGAATGCTCCATGACCCTTGTCAGCACAATTCTCCATGCACTTGTCGGCACAATGCTCCCTGACACTTGTCATCACAATGCTCCAAGCCATTGTCATCACAACTCTCCATTACATTTGTCATCAGAATCCTCCATGACACTTGGCATCACAATGCTCCATGCCATTGTCATCACAAAAGGCCATTGCATATGTCATCACAATGCTCTCTGACAGCTGTCTTCACAATACTGCATGACCTGGTCATCACAAGGCTCCGTGCCCCTGTCATCACAATGCGCCATTCCAGCTGTCATCGCAATAATCCATGAAACTTATTAAACCAATGTTCCATGCCCTTGTCATCACAATTCTCTATTCCCTTATTATCACAATGCTCCATGACCCCTGTCATCACAATGCTCCGTGACTCCAGTCATCACAATGCTATATGACCTTTGTCATCACAATGGTCCGTGCCCTCGTCATCAACAGTCTCTGTGACCTTTTTAACCACAATGCTCCATGAAATTTTCATCAGAATTCTCTTTGACCCTTGTCATCACAATGCTCTATGCCTTTCTCACCACAATGCTCCATGACCCTTTTCATCACAATGCTCCATGCGCTTGTCAGCAGAATGCTCCATGACACATGTCATCACAATGCTTCATGACCCCTGTCATCACAATGCTCCGTGACTCCAGTCATCAAAATGCTTAATAACCTTTGTCATCACAGTGGTCCATGCCCGCGTCATCACAAGGCTCTTTGACCTTTGTAACCACAATGCTCCATGAATATTTCTTCACAATTCTCTGTGACCCTTGTCATCACAATGCTCCAAGACCCCTGTAATCACAATGCTCCATGCCCCTTTTCATCAGTATGCTCCATGAGACTTGTCATCACAAGGCTCCATAGTTTTGTCATCACAATGCTCCAGGACTTTGTCATCACAATGCTTCACGAACTTGTCATGAAAATTCTCAATGACCCTTGTCATCATAATGCTCCAAGCGCTAATCATCACAATGCTCCATTATATTTGTCATCACAATCCTCCATTACATTCGGTATCACAATGCTCCATGCCATTTTCATCGCAATGGACCATGACATATGTCATCACAATGCTCCCTGACACCTGTCTTCACAATACTCCATGACCTTCTCATCACAATGCTCCATGCCCTTGTCATCACAATGCACCATGCCCACTGTCATCACAATAATCTATAAAATTTGTTAGACGAATGCTCCATTCTCCTTTCAAAACAGTGCTCCATGCCCTTGTCATTACAATGCTCCATGACCCCTGTCATCCCAATGCTCCATGACTGCAGTCATCACAATTCTTCATAACGTTTGTCATCACAATGGTCCATTCCAGCGTCATCACAAGGCTCTGTGACCTTTGTAACCACAATGATCCATGAAATTTTCATCACAATTCTCTGTGACCCTTGTCATCACAATTCTCCATGTCTTTGTCAGAACAATGCTCCATGACCATTGTCATCACAATGTGCCACACACATTTCATCACAAAGGTCCACAAACTTATCATTGCAATGCTCCATAAACTTTGTAATCACAATGGTCCATGCACTTCTCATCAAAATGCTCTCACCAGAGATATCACAATGTTCCATCACTAGTCACCACAATACTCCCTCACCCCTGGAATCACAATATTCCATGACCCTGTCATCACAATGCTACATCCCCTTATCATCACAATTTTCCTTGAACCCTGACATAACCATGTTCCATAACCCCTGTCATCAAAATGCTCCATGACCATTGTCAACACAATTCTCCATGCACTTGCCAGCAAAATGCTCCCTGACCCTTGTAATCACAATGCTCCAAGCCATTGTCATCACAATGCTCCATTACCTTTGTCATCAGAATTCTCCATGACGCTTGTCATCACAGTGCTCCATGACACCTGTCATCACAATGCTCCATGCCTTTGTCAGCAAAATGCTACATGACCTTGTCATTACAATGCTCCATGACTTGTCCTCACAAAGCTCCATGACCCATGACCCATGTATCAGAGTGTTCCATGTCCTTGTCATCACAATGCACCATGCAACTCTCATGACAATAATCCATGAAATATTTCAGACAAATGCTCCATGCCCTTCTCATCAAAATGCTCCATTACACCTGTCATAACAATGTTCCACGACCCCTGCCATCACAATGTTCCACGGCCTTGTCATCACAAGGCCTCATGACACTTGTCATCACAATGCCCCATGACACTCGTCATCACAAGTATCCATGGTCTTCTCATCACAATATTCCATGATCTTTGTCATCACAATGCTCAATAAACTTGTCATCACAATGATCCCTGACACTTGTCGTCAGTATGATCCTGTAACCTGTCATGACAAGGCTGCATGCCTTTTTCATCACAATGTTCCATGCCCTTTTCATAACAATGCTCCAAGACCCCTGTAATCACCATGCTCCATGCCCTTGTCATCACAAAGCTCCAGGACGCATGTCATCAGAATGCTCCATGGCCTTCTCATCACCATGATCCATGCCCTTCTCATCACAATGCTCCAAGACCCCTGTAATCACAATGATCCATGCCCCTTTTCAACAGAATGCTCCATGAGACTTCTCATCAAAAGTCTCCATGGTCTTCTCATCACAATGCTCCAGGACTTTGTCATCAACATGCTCCATTCCCTTGTCATCGCAATGCTCCATGACCAATATCATCACAATTCTCCATGACCAATGTCATCACAACAATCCATGACACCTGACAACACAATGATCCGGGACTCTTGTCATCACAATGCTCCATTCCCTAGTCATCACAATGCTCCAGGACAATTGTCCTCACAGTGATCCATGCCCTTGACATCCCAATGTTCCATAAATCCTGGATTCACAATGCTCCATGACGCTTGTCATCACAGTGCTCCATGACCCCTGTCATCAGAATGCTCCATGACCCATTTCATCCGAAAGCTCCAAGACCCCTGACATCACAATATTCTATAACCCCTGCCATCAAAATATTCCATTACACGTTTCATCAAATTGCTGCATGGCACGGTCATCAAAATGCTCCCTGCCCTTCTCATCACAATGCACAATGCCCTTGTCATCAAAATGCTCCATGACTTGTCATCACAAAGCTCCATGACGCATGTCATCAGAATGTTCCATGGCCTTCTCATCACAATGCTCCATGCCCTAGTCATCACAATGCTCCAAGACCCCTGTAAACACAATGCTCCTTGCCCCTTTTCATCTCAATGCTCCATGAACCCTGTCATCACAATGCACCATGCCCATCATCATAATGCTTCAGGCTATTGTCATCACAATGAAATCAATATTCTCCATGACATCTGTCATCATAATGCTCCAAACCCTGGTGAACACAATGTTCCATAACACTTATCATCACAACACCCCATGACGCTCCTCATCACAATTATCCATGGTCTTCTCATCACAATGCTCCATGAACTTTGTCATCACAATGCTCAATACAGTTGTCCTCACAATGCTCTCTGACACTTGTCGTCAGTATACTCTTTGAACCGAGTCATGACAAGGCTCCATGCCTTTTTCATCACAATAACCCATGCCCTTTTCATCACAGTGCTCCAAGATACCTGTAATCACAATGCTCCATGCGCTTGTCATCAAAAAGCTCCATGACGCATGTCATCAGAATGTTTCATGGCCTTCTCATCACAGTGCACAATGCCCTTGCCATCAAAATGCTCCATGACCTTTGTCATCACAATGATCCATGACCCTTTGAATCACAATGCTCCATATCATTGTCATCACAATGCTCCATGAACGCTCTCATCACATTGCTCCATGCCCTTGTCTACACAAAGCTCCATGACACATGTCATCAGAATGCTCCATGGCCTTCTCATCACAATGCTCCATGCCCTTGCCATCACAATGCTCCATTACCCCTCTCATAACAATGCTCCATAACCCCTGCCCTCACGATGTTCCATGGCCTTGTCATCACAAGGCTCCATGACCATTCTCATCACAACAATCCAAGAACCCTGTAATCACAATGCTCCATGCCCCTTTTCATCTCAATGATCCATGAACCCTGCCATCACAATGCACCATGCCCATCATCATAATGCTTCATGCTATTGTCATCACAGTGAAATCAAAATGCTCCCTGACCTCTGTCGTAACAATGCTCCAAACCCTTGTGATCACAATATTCCATATCACTTGTCATCACAGTGCCCCATGACGCTCGTCATCACAATTATCCATGGTCTTCTCATCACAATGCTCCATGACCTTTGTCATCACAATGCTCAATACACTTGTCATCAAAATGCTCCCTGACACTTGTTGTCTGTATGCTCCATGAACCCTGTCATGACAAGGCTCCATGGCATTTTCATCACAATGATCCATGCCATTTGCATCACAATGCTCCAAGACCCATGTAATCACAATGCTCCATGACCTTGTCATCACAAAGCTCAATGACGCATGCCATCAGAATGCTCCTTGGTCTTCTCCTCACAATGTTCCATGTTCTTGTCATCACAATGTTCCATGACCCCTGTAATCACAATGCTCCATGCCCCTTTTAATCAGTATGCTCCATGAGACTGGTCATAACAAGGCTCCATAGATTTGTCATCACAATGCTCCAGGACCTTGTCATCAAAATGCTTCACGACCTTGTCATGAAAATTCTCAATGGCCCTTGTCATCATAGTGCTCCAAGCCCTAATCATCACAATGCTCCATCATATTTGTCATCACAATCCTCCATTACATTTGGCATCACAATGCTCCATGCCATTGTCATCGCAGTGGACCATGTCATATGTCATCACAATGCTCCCTCACACCGGTCTTCACAATATTCCATGACCTTCTCATCACAATGCTCCATGCACTTGTCATCACAATGCACCATGCCCAATGTCATCACAATAATCTATGAAATTTGTCAGATCAATGCTCCATTCCCCTGTCATCACAATGCTCCATGCCGTTGTCATCACAATACTCCATGACCCCTGTCATCACAATTCTCCGTGATTCCAGTCATCACAATGCTTCATAACGTTTGTCATCACAATGGTCCATGCTTGCGTCATCACAAGGCTCTGTGACATTTGTATCCACAATGCTCCATGAACATTTCATCACAATTCTCTGTGACTCTTGTCATCACACTGCTCCATGTCTTTGTTAGAACAATGCTCATTGACCATTGTCATCACAATGTGCCACGCACATTTCATCACAACGGTCCACAACCTTATCATTGCAATGCTCCATAAGCTTTGTAATCACAACTGTCCATGCACTTCTCATCAAAATGCTCTCTCACCAGAGATATCGCAATGTTCCATCACTAGTCATCACAATACTCCCTCACCCCTGTAATCATAATGTTCCATGACCCTGTCATCACAATGCTACCTCCCCTTATCATCACAATGTTCCATGACCCCTGTCATCAAAATGCTCCATGACCCTTTTCATCCCAAAGCTCCAAGAACCCTGACATCACAATGTTCTATAACCCCTGCCATCAAAATGTTCCATTACACTTTTTATCAAATTGCTGCATGACCCGGTCATCAAAATGCTCCCTGCACTTCTCATCACAATGCACGATTCCCTTGTCATCAAAATGCTCCATGACTTGTCATCACAAAGCTCCATGACACTTGGCATCACAATGCTCCATGTCATTGTCATCACAATGCTCCATCAACACTCTCATCACATTGCTCCATGCCCTTGTCATCACAAAGCTCCATGACACTTGTCATCTCAATGATCGATGCCCTTCTCATCACAATGCTCCATGCCCTAGTCATTAAAATCCTGCATAACCCATGTATCACAGTGTTCCGTGCCCTTGTCATCACAATGCTCCATGCCCACTCTCATCACAATAATCCATGAAACATTTCAGACCAATATGCCATGCCCTTCTCATCACAATGCTCCATTACACCTGTCATAACAATGCTCCATGACCCCTGCCATCACAGTGTTCCACGGCCTTGTCATCACAAGGCTCCATGTCCCCTGTCATCACAATACTCCATGAACATTTTCAGCCCAGTGCTCCATGACACTTGTCATCACAATGATCCATGCCCTTGTCATCACAGTACTCCATGACACCTTTCATCACAATGCTCCGTGACTCCAGTCATCACAATGCTTCATAACATTTGTCATCACAGTTGTCCCTGCCCGCCTCATCACAAGGCTCTGTGACGTTTGTAACCACAATGCTCCATAACTTTTTCATCACAATTATCCGTGATCCTTGTCATCACAGTTATCCATGCCTTTGTCAGAAAAATGCTCCATGACCCCTGTCATCACAATGTGCCACGCAATTTTCATCACAACAGTCCACAAATTTGTCATAGCAATGCTCCATAAACCTTGTAATCACAATGCTCCATGCCCTTCTCATCACAATGCTCCATTACCCCTGTCATAACAATGCTCCATGACCCCTGTCATCACAATGTTCCACGGCCTAGTCATCACAAGGCTCCATGACACTTGTCATCACAGGGCTCCAAGACCCATTTAATCACAATGCTCCATGCCCTTTCATCAAAATGTTCCATAACAACTGTCATCAAAATATTCCATGACACTTTTCATCAAATTGTTCCATGACCCGGTCATCACAATGCTACCTGCCCTTCTCATCACAGTGCACAACACACTTGTCATCAAAATGCTCCATGACCTTTGTCATCACAAAGATCCATGACCCTTGGCATCACAATGCTCCAAGTCATTGTCATCACAATGCTCCATGAACACTCTCATCACATTGCTCCATGACTTGTCATCACAAAGCTCCATGACACATGTCATCAGAATGCTCCATGGCCTTCTCATCACAATGCTTCATGTGCTTGCCATCACAGTGCTCCATTACCCCTCTCATAACAATGCTCTATGACCACTGCCATCACGATGTTCCTTGGCCTTGTCATCACAAAGCTCCATGACCCTTCTCATCACAATGCTCCAAGACCCCTTTAATCAAAACGCTTCATGCCCCTTTTCATCTCAATGCTCCAAGAACCCTGTCATCACAGTGCACCATGCCCATCATCATAATGCTTCATGCTATTTTCATCACAATGAAATCAAAATGCTCCATGACCTCTGTAATAACAATGCTCCAAACCCTTGTGATCACAATATTCCATAACACTTGTCATCACAGTGCCCCGTGACGCTCGTCATCACAGTTATCCATGGTCTTCTCATCACAATGCTCCATGACCTTTGTCATCACAATGCTCAATACACTTGTCATCAAAATGCTCCCTGACACTTGTTGTCTGTATGCTCCTTGAACCCGGTCATTACAAGTCTCCATGCCTTTTTCATCACAATGATCCATGCCCTTTTCATCACAATGCTCCAAGTCCCCTTTAAACACAATGCTCCATGCCCTTGGCATCACAAAGCTCAATGAAACATGTCTTCAGAATGCTCCTTGGCCTTCTCCTCACAATGCTCTATGCCCATGTCATCACAATGTTCCAAGACCCCTGTAATCACAATGGTCCATGCCCCTTTTCATCACTATGCTCCCTGAGATTTGTCATCACAAGTCTCTATGCATTTTTCATCACAATGCTCCAGGACCTCGTCATCACAATGCTTCACGACCTTTTTCTGAAAATTCTCAATGGCCCTTGTCATCATAATGCTCCAAGCTGTAGTCTTTACAATGCTCCATTATATTTCTCATCAAAATCCTCCATTACATTTGGCATCACAATGCTACCTGCCATTGTCATTGCAATGGACCATGACATATGTCATCACAATGCTCCCTGACACCTGTCTTAACAATACTCCATGACTTTCTTCTCGCAATGATCCATGGCCTTGTCATCAAAATGCACCATGTCCACTGTCATCACAATAATCTATGAAACTTGTCAGACCAATGCTCCATGCCCCTGTCAACACAATGCTCCATGCCCTTGTCATCAAAATGCTCCATGACCCCTATCATCACAATGCTCTGTGACTCCAGTCATCACAATGATTCATAACGTTTCTCATCAAAACGGTCCATGCCCGCGTCATCACAAGGCTCTGTGACCTTTGTAACCACAATGCTCCATGTACTATTCATCACAATGCTCCGTGACCCTTGTCATCACAATGCTCCATGCCTTTGACAGAACAATGCTCCTTGCCCCTTGTCATCACAATGTGCCACGTGCTTTTCATCACAACGGTCCACAAATTTGTAATCGCTATGCTCCATAAACCTTATAATCACAATGGTCCATGCACTTCTCATCACAATGCTCCATGACTTGTCATCACAATCCTCCATGACCCATGACACATGTATCACAGTGTTCCATGCCCTAGTCATCACAATGCTCCAAGACCCCTGTAATCACAATGCTCCATGCCCCTTTTCATCAGAATGCTCCATGAGACTTGTCATCACAAGTCTCCATGTTCTTCTCTTCACAATGCTGCTGAACCTTGTCATCACCATGCTCAATTCCCTTCTCATCACAATGCTCCATGACCCCTGTCATCACAATAATCCATGAATATGTTCAGCCCAATAATCCAAGACCTATTCATCACAATGCTCCATGGCCAATATCATCACAATGCTCCATGACCACTGTCATCACAACACTCCATGACAACCGACAATACAATGATCCGTGACTCTTGTCATCACAATGCTCCATTCCATAGTCATCACAATGCTCCATGACACCTGTCATCACAACACTCCATGAACATTATCAGCCCAGTGCTCCATGACCCTTGTCATCACAGTGATCCATGCCGTTGTTATCACAATGCTCCATGACCCCTGTCATCACAATGCTCCGTGACTCCAATCATCACAATGCTTCATGACCTTCGTCATCACAATTGTCCATGCCCTGGTCATCAACAGTCTCTGTGACCTTTTTAACCACAATGCTCCATGAACTTTTCATCACAATGCTCTTTGACCCTTGTCATCACAAGGCTCCATGCGCTTGGCAGCACAATGCTCCATGACACATGTCATCACAATGCACCATGTGCTTGGCATCACAGTGCTCCACAATCTTGTCATCACAATGCTCCATAAAATTTGTCATCACAATGCTCCATGCACTTCTCATCAAAATGCTCTCTCACAACTGATATCACAATGCTACATCACTATTTGTCACAATACTCCGTCACTCCTGTCATCACAATGCTACATGCACTTATCATCACAATGTTCGATGACCCCTGACATCACAATGTTCCATAACACCTGTCATCAAAATGTTCCATGACACTTTTCATCAAATTGCTCAAAGACCCTGTCATCAGAATGTTCCCTGCCTTTCTCATCACAATGCACAACGCCCTTGCCATCAAAATGCTCCATGACCTTTGTCATCACAAAGATCCATGACCCTTTGCATCACAATGCTCCATGTCATTGTCATCACAATGCTCCGTGCACGCTCTCATCACATTGCTCCATGCCCTTGTCTTCACAAAGCTCCATGACACGTGTCATCAGAATGCTCCATGGCCTTCTCATCACAATGATCCATGCCCTTGCCATCACAATGCTCCATTACCACTGTCATAACAATGCTCCATGACCCCTGCCATCACGATGTTCCATGGCCTTGTCATCACAAAGCTCCATGACCCTTCTCATCACAATGCTCCAAGAACGCTGTAATCACAATGCTCTATGCCCCTTTTCATCTCAATGATCCATGAACCTTGTCATCACAATGCACCATGCCCATCATCATAATGCTTCATGCTATTGTCATCACAATGAAATCAAATTGCTCCATGACCTGTGTCATAACAATGCTCCAAACCCTTGTGATCACAATATTCCATAACACTTGTCATCACAATGCCCCATGACGCTCGTCATCACAATTATCCATGGTCTTCTCATCACAATGCTACATGACCATTGTCATCACAATGCTCAATACACTTGTCATCAAAATGCTCCCTGACACTTGTTGTCTCTATGCTCCTTGAACCGTCTCATGACAAGGCTCCATGCCTATTTCATCACAATGATCCATGCCATTTTCATCACAATGCTCCAAGACCCATGTAATCACAATGCTCCATGCCATTGTCATCACAAAGCTCGATGACGCATGCCATCAGAATGCTCCTTGAGCACTTCAAGATGGCGGAAGAATAAGACGTGGAGATCACCTTCCTCCCCACGGATACACCAGAAATACAGCTACACGTGGAACAACTCCTACAGAACACCTACTGAACGCTGGCAGAAGACCCCAGACCTCCCAAAAGGCAAGAAACTCCCCACATACCTGGGTAGGGCAAAGCGGAGAGATCCCTACACAGAGGATCGGTGCCGAGCGGCACTCACCAGCCCGAGAGTCTTGTCTGCTCGCCCGCCGGGGCAGTCAGCTGTGGGAGCTGAGGCGCGGGCTTCGGTCAGAGCGCAGGGAGAGGACTGGGGCAGGCGGCGAGAACTCAGCCTGAAGGGGGCTAATGTGCCACAGCTAGCCGGGAGGGAGTCCGGGAAAACTCTGGAGCTGCCGAAGAGGCAAGAGACTTTTCCTTCCCTCTTGGTTTCCTGGTGCGCGAGGAGAGGGGATTAAGAGCGCTGCTTAAAGGGGCTCCACAGACGGGCGTGAGTCGCGACTGAAAGCGCCGAGCCCAGTGACAGGCGTGGGACGCTGGGGCTGCTGCTGCCGCCGCCAAGAAGCCTGTGTGCGAGCGCAGGTCACTGCCCACACCGCCCTTCCGGGAGCCTGTGCAGCCCGCCACTGCCGGGGTCCCGGGATCCAGGGGCGGCTTCCCTGGGAGAACGCACGGCGCGCCTCGGGCTGGTGCAACGTCACGCCGACCTCTGCCGCTGCAGGCCCGCCCCGCACTCCGTGCCCCTCCCTCCCTCCCGGCCTGAGTGAGCCAGAGTCCCCGAAGAGGCTGCTCCTTTAACCCTGTCCTGTCTGAGCGAAGAACAGACGCCCTCCGGCGACCTACACGCAGAGGCGGGGCCAAATCCAAAGCTGAGACCCAGGAGCTGTGAGAACAAAGAAGAGAAAGGGAAACCTCTCCCAGCAGCCTCAGAAGCAGCGGATTAAAGCTCCACAATCAACTTGATGTACCCTGCATCTGTGGAATACATGAATAGACAACACATCATCCCAAATTGAGGAGCCCGGAGTCAGTGCTGTGCCTCTGAGGTGGGAGAGCCAACTTCAGGACACTGGTCCACAAGAGACCTCCCAGCTCCACATAATATCAAACGGCAAAAATCTTCCAGAGATCTCCATCTCAACACCAGCACCCAGCTTCACTCAACGACCAGCAAGCTACAGTGCTGGACACCCTAAGCCAAACAACTAGCAAGACAGGAACACAACGCCACCCATTAGCAGAGAGGTGGCCTAAAATCATAAAAAGTCCACAGACACCCCAAAACACACCACCAGACGTGGACCTGCCCACCAGAAAGACAAGATCCAGCCTCATCCACCAGAACACAGGCACTAGTCCCCTCTACCAGGAAGCCTACACATCCCACTAAACCAACCTTAGCCACTGGGGACAGACACCAAAAACAACAGGAACTACGAACCTGCAGCCTGCAAAAAGGAGACCCCAAACACAGTAACATAAGCAAAATGAGAAGACAGAAAAACACACAGCAGGAGAAGGAGCAAGATAAAAACCCACCAGACCTAACAAATGAAGAGGTAATAGGCACTCTACCTGAAAAAGAATTCAGAATAATGATGGTAAAGATGATCCAAGATTCTATTTCCCAGATCCAAAATCTTGGAAATAGAATAGACAAAATGCAAGAAACAGTTAACAAGGACCTAGAAGAACTAAAGATGAATCAAGCATCGATTAAAAACACAATACATGAAATGAAAAATACTCTAGACGGGATCAATAGCAGAATAACTGAGGCAGAAGAACGGATAAGTGAGGTGGAAGATAAAATAGTGGAAATAACTGCTGCAGAGCAAAATAAAGAAAAAAGAATGAAAAGAACAGAGGACAGTCTCAGAGACCTCTGGGACAACATTAAACGCACCAACATTCGAATTATAGGGGTTCCAGAAGAAGAAGAGAAAAAGAAAGGGACTGAGAAAATATTTGAAGAGATTATAGTTGAAAACTTCCCTAATATGGGAAAGGAAATAGTTAATCAAGTCCAGGAGGCACAGAGAGTCCCATACAGAATAAATCCAAGGAGAAATATGCCAAGACACATATTAATCAAACTGTCAAAAATTAAACACAAAGAAATCATATTAAAAGCAGCAAGGCAAAAACAACAAATAACACACAAGGGAATCCCCATCAGGATAACAGCTGATCTCTCAGCAGAAACTCTACAAGCCAGAAGGGAGTGGCAGGACATAATTAAAGTGATGAAGGAGAAAAACCTGCAACCAAGATTACTCTACCCAGCAAGGATCTCATTCAGATTTGATGGAGAAATTAAAACCTTTACAGACAAGCAAAAGCTGAGAGAGTTCAGCACCACCAAACCAGCTTTACAACAAATGCTAAAGGAACTTCTCTAGGCAAGAAACACAACAGAAGGAAAAGACCTACAATAACGAACCCAAAACAATTAAGAAAATGGGAATAGGAACATACATATCGATAATTACCTTAAATGTAAATGGACTAAATGCTCCCACCAAAAGACACAGAGTGGATGAATGGATACAAAAACAAGACCCATATATATGCTGTCTACAAGAGACCCACTTCAGACCTAGAGACACATACAGACTGAAAGTAAGGGGATGGAAAAAGATATTCCATGCAAATGGAAACCAAAAGAAAGCTGGAGTAGCAATTCTCATATCAGACAAAATAGACTTTAAAATAAAGACTACTAGAAGAGATAAAGAAGGACACTACATAATGATCAAGGGATCGATCCAAGAAGAAGATATAACAATTGTAAATATTTACGCACCCAACATAGGAGCACCTCAATACATAAGGCAAATACTAACAGCCATAAAAGGAGAAATCGACAGTAACACACTCATAGTAGGGGACTTTAACACCCCACTTTCACCAATGGACAGATCATCCAAAATGAAAATAAATAAGGAAACACAAGCTTTAAATGATACATTAAACAAGATGGACTTAATTGATATTTATAGGACATTCCATCCAAAAACAACAGAATACACATTTTTCTCAAGAGCTCATGGAACATTCTCCAGGATAGATCATATCTTGGGTCACAAATCAAGCCTTGGTAAATTTAAGAAAATTGAAATTGTATCAAGTATCTTTTCCGACCACAATGCTATGAGACTAGATATCAATTACAGGAAAAGATCTGTAAAAAATACAAACACATGGAGGCTAAACAATACACTACTTAATAACGAAGTGATCACTGAAGAAATCAAAGAGGAAATTAAAAAATACCTAGAAACAAATGACAATGGAGACACGACGACCCAAAACCTATGGGATGCAGCAAAAGCAGTTCTAAGAGGGAAGTTTATCGCAATACAATCCCACCTTAAGAAACAGGAAACATCTCGAATAAACAACCTAACCTTGCACCTAAAGCAATTAGAGAAAGAAGAACAAAAACATCCCAAAGTTAGCAGAAGGAAAGAAATCATAAAAATCAGATCAGAAATAAATGAAAAAGAAATGAAGGAAACGATAGCAAAGATCAATAAAACTAAAAGCTGGTTCTTTGAGAATATAAACAAAATTGATAAACCATTAGCAGACTCATCAAGAAAAAAAGGGAGAAGACTCAAATCAATAGAATTAGAAATGAAAAAGGAGAAGTAACAACTGACACTGCAGAAATACAAAAGATCATAAGAGATTACTATAAGCAACTCTATGCCAATAAAATGGACAACCTGGAAGAAATGGACAAATTCTTAGAAATGCACAACCTGCCAAGACTGAATCAGGAAGAAATAGAAAATATGAACAGACCAATCACAAGCACTGAAATTGAAACTGTGATAAAAAATCTTCCAACAAACAAAAGCCCAGGGCCAGATGGCTTCACAGGCGAATTCTATCAAGCATTTAGAGAAGAGCTAAAACCCATCCTTCTGAAACTCTTCCAAAATATAGCAGAGGGAGGAACACTCCCAAATTCATTCTACGAGGCCACCATCACCTTGATACCAAAACCAGGCAAGGATGTCACAAAGAAAGAAAACTACAGGCCAATATCACTGATGAACATAGATGCAAAAATCCTCAACAAAATACTAGCAAACAGAATCCAACAGCACATTAAAAGGATCATACACCATGATCAAGTGGGGTTTATTCCAGGAATGCAAGGATTCTTCAATATACGCAAATCAATCAACGTGATACACCATATTAACAAATTGAAGGAGAAAAACCATATGATCATCTCAATAGATGCAGAGAAAGCTTTCGACAAAATTCAACACCCATTTATGATAAAAACCCTGCAGAAAGTAGGCATAGAGGGAACTTTCCTCAACATAATAAAGGCCATATATGACAAACCCACAGCCAGCATCGTCCTCAATGGTGAAAAACTGAAACCATTTCCACTAAGATCAGGAACTAGACAAGGTTGCCCACTTTCACCACTCTTATTCAACCTAGTTTTGGAAGTTTTAGCCACAGCAATCAGAGAAGAAAAGGAAATAAAAGGAATCCAAATTGGAAAAGAAGAAGTAAAGCTGTCACTGTTTGCAGATGACATGATACTATACATAGAGAATCCTAAAGATGCTACCAGAAAACTACTAGAGTTAATCAATGAATTTGGTCAAGTTGCAGGATACAAAATTAATGCACAGAAATCTCTGGCATTCCTATATACTGATGATGAAAAATCTGAAAGTGAAATCAAGGAAACACTCCCATTTACCATTGCAACAAAAAGAATAAAATATCTAGGAATAAACCTACCTAAGGAGACAAAAGACCTGTATGCAGAAAATTATAAGACACTGATGAAAGAAATTAAAGATGATACAAATAGATGGAGAGATGTACCATGTTCTTGGATTGGAAGAATCAACATTGTGAAAATGACTCTACTACCCAAAGCAATCTACAGGTTCAATGCAATCCCTATCAAACTACCACTGGCATTTTTCACAGAACTAGAACAAAAAATTTCACAATTTGTATGGAAACACAAAAGACCCCGAATAGCCAAAGCAATCTTGAGAACGAAAAATGGAGCTGGAGGAATCAGGCTCCCTGACTTCAGACTATACTACAAAGCTACAGTAATCAAGACAGTATGGTACTGGCACAAAAACAGAAAGATAGATCAATGGAACAGGATAGAAAGCCCAGAGTTAAACCCACGGACATATGGTCACCTTATCTTTGATAAAGGAGGCAGGAATGTACAGTGGAGAAAGGACAGTCTCTTCAATAAGTGGTGCTGGGAAAACTGGATAGGGACATGTAAAAGTATGAGATTAGATCACTCCCTAACACCATACACAAAAATAAGCTCAAAATGGATTAAAGACCTAAATGTAAGGCCAGACACTCTCAAACTCTTAGAGGAAAACATAGGCAGAACACTCTATGACATAAATCACAGCAAGATCCTTTTTGACCCACCTCCTAGAGAAATGGAAATAAAGACAAAAATAAACACATGGGACCTAATGAAACTTCAAAGCTTTTGCACAGCAAAGGAAACCATAAACAAGACCAAAAGACAACCCTCAGAATGGGAGAAAATATTTGCAAATGAAGCAACTGACAAAGGATTAATCTCCAAAATTTATAAGCAGCTCATGCAGCTCAATAACAAAAAAACAAACAACCCAATCCAAAAATGGGCAGAAGACCTAAATACACATTTCTCCACAGAAGATATACAGACTGCCAACAAACACATGAAAGGATGCTCAACATCTTTACTCATTAGAGAAATGCAAATCAAAACTACCATGTGATATCATCTCACACCAGTCAGAATGGCCATCATCAAAAAATCTAGAAACAATAAATGCTGGAGAGGGTGTGGAAAAAAGGGAACACTCTTGCACTGCTGGTGGGAATGTGAATTGGTAGAGCCGCTATGGAGAACGGTATGGAGGTTCCTTAAAAAACTACAAATAGAACTACCATATGACCCAGCAATCCCACTACTGGGCATATACCCTGAGGAAACCATAATTCAAAAAGAGACATGTACCAAAATGTTCATAGCAGCCCTATTTACAATAGCCCGGAGATGGAAACAACCTAAGTGTCCATCATCGGATGAATGGATAAAGAAGATGTGGCACATATATACAATGGAATATTACTCAGCCATAAAAAGAAATGAAATTGAGCTATTTGTAATGAGGTGGATAGACCTAGAGTCTGTCATACAGAGTGAAGTAAGTCAGAAAGAGAAAGACAAATACTGTATGCTAACACATATATATGGAATTTAAGAAAAAAAATGTCATGAATAACATAGGGGTAAGACAGGAATAAAGACACAGACCTACTAGAGAATGGACTTGAGGATATGGGGAGGGGGAAGGGTAAGCTGTGAAAAAGTGAAAGAGCGGCATGGACATATATACACTACCAAACGTGAGGTAGATAGCTAGTGGGAAGTAGCCGCATAGCACAGGGAAATCAGCTCGATACTTTGTGACCGCCTGGAGGGGTGGGATAGGGAGGGTGGGAGGGAGACGCAAAAGGGAGAGGATATGGAAACATATGTATATGTATAACTGATTAAATTTGTTATAAAGCAAAAAAATAAAATAAAATAAAATTAAAAAAAAAAAAAAAGAATGCTCCTTGGTCTTCTCCTCACAATGCTCCATGCCGTTGTCATCACAATGTTCCAAGACCCTTTTCATCAGTATGCTCCATGAGACTTGTCATCACAAGGCTCCATGGTTTTGTCATCACAATGCTCAAGGAACTTGTCATCACAATGATTCACGACCTTGTCATGGAAATTCTCAATGGCCATTGTCATCATAATGCTCCAAGCCATAGTCATCACGATGCTGCATTTTATTTGTCATCACAATTCTCCATTTCATTTGGCATCACTATACTCCCTGCCATTGTCATCGCAATGGACCATGACATATGTCATCACAATGCTCCCTGACACCTGTCTTCACAATACACCATGACCTTCTCTACACAATGATCCATGCCCTTGTCATCACAATGCACCATGTCCACTGTCATCACAATAATCTATGAATCTTGTCAGACAAATGCTCCATGCTCCTGTCATCACAATGATCCATGTCCTTGTCATCACAATGCTCCATGACTTGTCATCACAATCCTCCATGACCCATGACACATGTATCACAGTGTTCCATGCCCTAGTCATCACAATGCTCCAAGACCCCTGTAATCACAATGCTCCATGCCCCTTTTCATCAGAATGCTCCATGAGACTTGTCATGACAAGTCTCCATGGTCTTCTCATCACAATGCTCTTGGACCTTGTCATCACCATGTTCCATTCCCTTCTCATCACAATGCTCCATGACCCCTGTCATCACAATAATCCATGGATATTTTCAGCCCAATGCTCCAAGACCTATTCGTCACAATGCTCCATGGCCAATATCATCACAATGCTCCATGACCACTGTCATCACAACACTCCATGACACCCGACAACACAATGATCCGTGACTCTTGTCATCACAATGCTCCATTCCATAGTCATCACAATGCTCCATGACACCTGTCATCACAACACTCCACGAACATTATCAGCCCAGTGCTCCATGACCCTTGTCATCACAATGATCCATGCCCTTGTCATCCCAATGCTCCATGACCCCTGTATTCACAATGCTCCGTGACGCTTGTCATCACAGTTCTCCATGACACATATCATCACAATGCTCCATGCCTTTGTCAGCAAAATGCTACATGACCTTGTGATTACAATGCTCTACGCGCTTCTCATCACAATACTCCATTTCCATTGTCATCACAATCCTCCATGAAACTTGGGATCACATTGCTTCATGCCCTTGTCCTCACAATGCTCCATGCTCCTTGAAATCAAAATGATCCATGACCTCTGTCATCACAATGCTCCAAACCCTTGTGATCACAATGTTCCATAACACTTGTCATCACAACGCTCCATGATGCTTGTCATCACAATACTCCATGCTCTTTTCATCACAATGCTCCATGACCTTTGTCATCACAATTCTCAATACTCTTGTCATCAGAAGGCTCCCTGACACTTGTCATCAGTATGCTCCTTGAACCCTGTCAGGAAAAGGCTCCATGCCTTTTTCATCACAATGCCCCATGCCGTTTTCATCACAATGCTCCATGCCATTGTCATCAAAATACTCCACAAGCTTGTCATCAGAATGCTCCATGACCCTTGTCATCACATTTCTCCATGCAATTGTCAGCACAATGCTCCCTGACCCTTGTCATCACAATGCTGCAAGCCATTGTCATCACAATGCTCCATTACCTTTGCCATCAGAATCCTCAGTGTCACTTGGCATCCCAATGCTCCATGCCATTGTCATCACAATGGGCCATTGCATATGTCATCACAATGCTCCCTGACACCTGTCTTCACAATACTGCATGACCTGGCCATCACAATGCTCCATGCCCTTGTCATCATAATGCGCCATTCCAACTGTCATCACAATAATCCATGAAACTTATTAGACCAATGCTCCTTGCCCTGGTCATCACAATGCTCCATGCCCTTGTTATCACAATGCTCAATGACCCCTGCCATCACAATGCTCTGTGACTCCAGTCCTCACAATGCTTCATGACCTTTGTCAACACAATGGGCCATGCCCTCGTAATCATCACTCTCTGTGAGCTTTTTAACCAAAATGATCCATGAACTTTTCATCACAATGCTCTTTGACCCTTGTCATCACAATGCTCTATGCCTTTCTCAGCACAATGCTCCATGACCCTTGTCATCACAATGCTCCATGCGCTTGTCAGCACAATGCTCCATGACACATGTCATCACAATGCTCCATGACCCCTGTCATCACAATGCTCCCTGACTCCAGCCATCACAATGCTTCATAACGTTTGTCATCACAATGATCCATGCCCGTGTCATCACAAGGTTCTGTGACCTTTGTAACCACAATGCTCCATGAACTTTTCATCACAATTCACAGTGACACTTGTCATCACAATGCTCCATGTCTTTGTCAGAACAATGCTCCATGACCATTGTCTTCACAATGTGCCACGTGCATTTCATCACAACGGTCCACAACCTTGTCATTGCAATGCTCCATAAACCTTGTAATCACAATGGTCCATGCACTTCTCATCAAAATGCTCTCTCACCAGAGATATCACAGTGTTCCATGACTAGCCATCACAATACACCCTCACCTCTGTAATCACAATGTTCCATGACCCTGTCATCACACTGCTACATCCGCTTATCATCACAATGTTCCATGACCCCTGACATCACAATGTTCCATAACACCTGTCATCAAAATGTTCCATGACACTTTTCATCAAATTGCTCAAAGACCCTGTCATCAGAATGTTCCCTGCCTTTCTCATCACAATGCACAACGCCCTTGCCATCAAAATGCTCCATGACCTTTGTCATCACAAAGATCCATGACCCTTGGCATCACAATGCTCCATGTCATTGTCATCACAATGCTCCATGCACGCTCTCATCACATTGCTCCATGCCCTTGTCTTCACAAAGCTCCATGACACATGTCATCAGAATGCTCCATGGCCTTCTCATCACAATGCTCCATGCCCTTGCCATCACGATGTTCCATGGCCTTGTCATCACAAAGCTCCATGACCCTTCTCATCACAATGCTCCAAGAACGCTGTAATCACAATGCTCTATGCCCCTTTTCATCTCAATGATCCATGAACCTTGTCATCACAATGCACCATGCCCATCATCATGATGCTTCATGCTATTGTCATCACAATGAAATCAAATAGCTCCATGACCTCTGTCATAACAATGCTCCAAACCCTTGTGATCACAATATTCCATAACACTTGTCATCACAATGCCCCATGACGCTCGTCATCACAATTATCCATGGTCTTCTCATCACAATGCTCCATGACCATTGTCATCACAATGCTCAATACACTTGTCAACAAAATGCTCCCTGACACTTGTTGTCTCTATGCTCCTTGAACCCTGTCATGACAAGGCTCCATGCCTATTTCATCACAATGATCCATGCCATTTTCATCACAATGCTCCAAGACCCATGTAATCACAATGCTCCATGCCTTTGTGTTCACAAAGCTCGAAGACGCATGCCATCAGAATGCGCCTTGGACTTCTCCTCACAATGCTCCATGCCCTTGTCATCACAATGTTCCAAGACCCTTTTCATCAGTATGCTCCATGAGACTTGTCATCACAAGGCTCAATGGTTTTGTCATCACAATGCTCAAGGAACTTGTCATCACAATGATTCACGACCTTGTCATGAAAATTCTCAATGGCCATTGTCATCATAATGCTCCAAGCCATAGTCATCACGATGCTGCATTTATTTGTCATCACAATTCTCCATTTCATTTGGCATCACTATACTCCCTGCCATTGTCATTGCAATGGACCATGACATATGTCATCACAATGCTCCCTGACACATGTCTTCACAATACACCATGACTTTCTCTACACAATGATCCATGCCCTTGTCATCACAATGCACCATGTCCACTGTCATCACAATAATCTATGAATCTTCTCAGACAAATGCTCCATGCTCCTGTCATCACAATGCTCCATGCCCTTGTCATCACAATGCTCCATGACTTGTCATCACAATCCTCTATGACGCGTGACACATGTATCACAGTGTTCCATGCCCTAGTCATCACAATGCTCCAAGACCCCTGTAATCACAATGCTCCATGCCCCTTTTCATCAGAATGCTCCATGAGACTTGTCATGACAAATCTCCATGGTCTTCTCATCACAATGCTCCTGGACCTTGTCATCACCATGCTCCATTCCGTTCTCATCACAATGCTCCATGACCCCTGTCATCACAATAATCCATGAATATTTTCAGCCCAATGCTCCAAGACCTATTCATCACAATGCTCCATGGCCAATATCATCACAATGCTCCATGACCCTTGTCATCACAATTCTCCATGCACTTGTCAGCACAATGCTCCCTGACCCATGGCATCACAATGCTCCAAGCCATTATCATCACAATGCTCCATTACCTTTGTCTTCAGAATCCTCCATGACACTTGCTATCACAATGCTCATGCTACTGTCATCAAAATGGGCCATTACTTATGTCATCACAATGCGCCCTGACACCTCTCTTCAAAATACTTCATGCCCTTATCATCACAATGCTCCATGCCCTTGTCATCACAAATCGCCATTCCAACTCTCATCGAAATAATCCATTAAAACTTATTAGACCAATGCTCCATGCCCTTGTCATCAAAATGCTCCAAGCCCTTGTTATCACAATGCTCCATGACCCCTGTCATCACAACGTTCCATGACTCCAGTCATCACAATGCTTCATGACCTTTGTCATCACAATGGTCCATGCCCTCATCATCAACAGTCTGTGTGACATTTTTAACCACAATGCTCCAT
Source organism: Mesoplodon mirus (assembly GCF_964341445.2). NCBI lineage: Eukaryota > Metazoa > Chordata > Mammalia > Artiodactyla > Ziphiidae > Mesoplodon > Mesoplodon mirus. Next base: position 2,896,959 of record NW_028295813.1, on the reverse strand, counting down.
GAACTTTTCATCACAATGATCTTTGACCCTTGTCATCGCAATTCTCTATGCCTTTCTCAGCACAATGCTCCATGACCATTTTCATCACAATGCTCCCTGCGCTTGTCAGCACCATGCTCCTCGACACATGTCATCACAATACACCATGCGTTTGTCATCACAGTGCTCCACAATCTTGTCATCACAATGCTCCATAAACATTGTCATCACAATGCTCCATGCGCTTCTCATCAAAATGCTCTCTCCCCACAGATATCACAATGTTACATCACTATTCGTCACAATACTCCCTCACCCCTGTCATCACAATCTTCCATGACTCCTGTCATCAGAATGCTACATGCATTATGATCACAATGTTCGATGACCACTGACATCACAATGTTAAATAACCCCTGTCATCAAAATGCTCTATGACCCTTTTCATCAAAATGCTCCATGACCCCTGACATCACAGTGTTCCATAACCCCTGCCATCAAAATGTTCCATGACACTTTTCATCAAATTGCTCCATGACCCTGTAACCACAATTCTCCCTGCCCTTCTCATCACAATGCACAACGCCCTTGTCATCAAAATGCTCCATGACCTTTGCCATCACAAAGATCCATGACCCTTGGCATCACAATGTTCCATGTCATTGTCATCACGATGCTCCATGAACGCTCTCATCACATTGCTCCATGCCCTTGTCATCAGAAAGCTCCATGACACATGTCATCAAAATGCTCCATGGCCTTCTCATCACAATGCTCCATGCCCTTGCCATCACAATGCTCCATTACCCCTGTCATAACAATGCTCCATGGCGCCTGCCAAAAGAATGTTCCATGGCCTTGTCATCACAAAGCTCCATGACCCTTCTCATCACAATGCTTCAAGACCCCTGTAATCACAATGCTCCAGGCACTTCTCATCCAAATGCTCTCTCACCTGAGATATCACAATGTTCCATCACTAGTCATCACAAGCCTCCCTCAACCCTGTAATCACAATGTTCCATGACCCCTGACATCACAATATTCCATAACCACTGTCATCACAATGCTCCATGACACATTTCATCCAAAAGCTCCATGACCCATGGCATCACAATGTTCTGTAATCCCTTTCATCAAAATGTTACATTACACTTTTCATCAAATTGCAGCATGAAACTGTCATCAAAATGCTCCCTCTCCTTCTCATCACAATGCACCACACGCTTGTCATCAAAATGCTCCATGACCGTTGTCATCACAAAGCTCCATGACCCTTGGCATCACAATGCTCCATGTCATTGTCATCACAATGCTCCCTGAACGCTCTCATCCCATTGCTCCATGCCCTTGTCATCACAAAGCTCCATGACACTTGTCATCACAATGCTTGATGCCCTTCTCATCAAAATGCTCCATGCCATTTTCCTCACAATCCTCCATGACCCATGTATCACAGTGTTCCGTGCCCATGTCATCACAATGCTCCATGCCCACTCTCATCACAATAATCCATGAAAACATTCGGGCCAATGCTCAATGCACTTCTCATCACAATGCTCCATTACCTCTGTCATAAAAATGCTCCATGACCCCTGCCATCACAATGTTCCACGTCCTTGTCATCACAAGGCTCCCTGACCCTTGACATCACAATGCTCCAAGACCCCTGTAATCACAATGCTCCATGCCACTTTGCATCTCAATGCTCCATGAACGCTGTCATCACAATGCACCATGCCCATCATCATAATGCTTCAGGCTATTGTCATCACAATGAAATCAAAATTCTCCATGACCTCTGTCATCATAATGCTCCAACCCCTTGTGATCACAATGTTCCATAACACTTATCATCACAAATCCCCATGACGCTCATCATCACAAATATACATGGTATTCTCATCACAATGCTCCATGAGCTTTGTCATCACAATGCTCAATACACTTGTCATCACAATGCTCCCTGACACTTGTCGTCAGTATGCTCCTTGAAACTTGTCATGACAAGGCTCCATGCCTTTTTCATCACAATGATCCGTGCCCTTTTCATCACAATGCTCCAAGATCAATGTCATCACAATTCTCCATGTGCTTGTCATCACAAAACTCCATGAAGCATGTCATCAGAATGCCCCATGGCCTTCTCATCAAAATGCTCCATGCCCTAGTCATCACAATGCTCCAAGACCCCAGTAATCACAATGCTCCATGCCCCTTTTCATCAGAATGCTCCATGAGAATTCTCATCACAAGTCTCCATGGTCATCTCATCACAAAGCTCCAGGACCTTGTCATCACCATTCTCCAGTCCCATGTCATCACAATGCTCCATAACCCCTGTCATCACAATGATCCATTAACATATTCAGCCCAATGCTCCACGACCTACACATCACAATACTCCATGGCCAATATCATCACAATGCGCCATGACCACTGTCATCACAACACTCCATGACTCCTGACAACACAATGATCCGGGACTCTTGTCATCACAATGCTCCATTCCCTACTCATCACTATGCTCCATGACCCCTGTCATCACAACACTCCATGAACATTTTCAGCCCAGTGCTCCATGACACTTGTCTGCACAATGATCCATGCCCTTGTCATCCCAATGCTCCATGACCCCTGTATTCACAATGCTCCATGACACTTGTCATCACAGTGCTCCATGACACATGTCATCACAATGCTCCATGCCTTTATCAGCAAAATGCTACATGACCTTGTCATTACAATGCTCTATGCGCTTGTCATCACAATCCTCCATTTCCATTGTCATCACAATCCTCCATGAACGTTGGGATCACATTGCTTCATGCCCTTGTCATCACAATGCTCGATGCACCTTGAAATCAATATGGTCCATGACCTCTGTCATCACAATGCTCCAAACCCTTGTGATCACAATGTTCCATAACACTTGTCATCACAACGCTCCATGATGCCTGTCATCACAATACTCCATGCCCTTTTCATCACAATGCTCCATAACCTTTGTCATCACAATTCTCAATATACATGTCATCACAATGCTCCCTGACATTGTCATCAGAATGCTCCTTGAAACCTGCCACGAAAAGGCTCCATGCTATTTTCTTCACAATGCCCCATGCCATTTTCATCACAATGCTCCATGCCATTGTCATCAAAATACTCCACAGGCTTGTCATCAGAATGCTCCATGACCCTTGCCATCACAATTCTCCATGCAATTGTCAGCACAATGCTCCCTGTCCCATGTCATCACAATGCTCCAAGCCATTGTCATCACAGTGTTCCTTAATCTTTGTCATCAGAATCCTCCATGACACTTGGCATCCCAATGCTCCATGCCATTGTTATCACAATGGGCCATTACATATGTCATCACAGTGCTCCCTGACACCTCTCTTCACAATACTGCATGACCTGGTCATCACAATGCTCCATGCCCTTGTCATCACAGTGTGTCATTCGAACTGTCATCGCAACAATCCATGGAACTTATTAGACTAATGTACCATGCCCCTGTCCTCGCAGTGCTCCATGCCCTTGTTATCACAATGCTCCCTGACCCCTGTCATCACAATCCTCCGTGACTCCAGTCATCACAATGCTTCATGACATTTGTCATCACAATGGTCCATGCCCTCGTCATCAACAGTCTCTGTGACCATTTTAACCACAATGCCCCATGAACTTTTCATCATAATGCTCTTTGACCCTTGTCATCACAATGCTCTATGCCTATCTCAGGACAATGCTCCATGAACCTTGTCATCACAATGCTCCTTGCGTTTGTCAGCACAATGCTCCATGACACATGTCATCACAATGCACCATGCGCTTGACATCACAGTGCTCTACAATCTTTTCATCACAATGCTCCATAAACATTGTCATCATAATCTTCCATGCACTTCTCATCAAAATGCTCTCTCACCACTGATATCACAATGCTACATCACTATTTGTAACAATACTCCTTCCAACCTGTCATCCAAATGTTCCATGACTCCTGTCATCACAGTGCTACATGCACTTATCATCCAAATGTTCGATGACCCCTGACATCACAAAGTTCCATAACACCTGTCATCAAAATGTTCCATGAAAATTTTCAACAAATTGCTCCATGAACCTGTCATCACAATTCTCCCTGCCCTTCTCATCACAATGCACAACGCCCTTGCCATCAAAATGCTCTATGGCCTTTGTCATCTCAAAGATCCCTGACCCTTGGCATCACAGTGCTCCATGTCATTGTCATCACAGTGCTCCATGAACGCTCTCATCACATTGCTCCATGCCCTTGTCTTCACAAATCTCCATGACACATGTCATCAGAATTCTACATGGCATTCTCATCACAATGTTCCATGCCCTTGCCATCACAATGCTCCATTACTCCTCTCATAACAATGCTCCATGACCCTGCCATCACGATATTCCATGGCCTTGTCATCACAAGGCTCCATGACCCTTCTCATCACAACACTCCAAGAACCCTGTAATCACAATGCTCCATGCCCTTTTTCATCTCAATGATCCATTAAACCTGTCATCACAATGCACCATGCCTATCATCATAATGCTTCATGCTATTGTCAGCACAATGAAATCAAAATGCACCATGACCTCTGTCATAACAATGCTCCAATCCCTTGTGATCACAATATTCCATAACACTTGTCATCACAATGCCCCTTGACGCTCGTCATCACAATTATCCTTGGACTTCTAATCACAATGCTCCATGACCTTTGTCATCACAATGCTCAATACACTTGTCATCAAAATGCTCCCTGACACTTGTTGTCTGTATGCTCCTTGAACTCTGTCATGACAAGGCTCCATGCCTTTTTCATCACAATGATCCATGCCCTTTTCATCACAATGCGCCAAGACCAATGTAATCACAATGCTCCATGCCCTTGTCATCACAAATCTCAATGACGCATGCCATCAGAATGCTCCTTGTTCTTCTCCTCACAATGTTCCATGCCCTTGTCATGACAATGTTCCATGTCCCCTGTAATCACAATGCTCCATGCCCCATTTCATCAGGATGCTCCATGAGATTTGTCATAACAAGTCTCTATGCATTTCTCATCACAATGCTCCAGGACCTTGTCATCACAATGCTTCACGACCTTGTTCTGAAAATTCTCAATGACCCTTGTCATCATAATGCTCCAAGCCCTAGTCATCACAATCTTCCATTATATTTGTCATCAAAATCCTCCATTACATTTGACATCACAATGCTCCCTGCCATTGTCATTGCAATGGACCATGACATATGTCATCACAATGCTCCCTGACACCTGTCTTCACAATACTCCATGACCTTCTCATCACAATGATTCATGCCCTTGTCATCACAATGCACCATGTCCACTGTCATCACAATAATCTATGAAACTTGTCAGACCAATGCTCCATGCCCCTGTCACCACAGTTCTCCATGCCCTAGTCATCACAATGCTCCATGACCACTGTCATCACAATGCATCATGCCCATCATCATAATGCTTCCGGCTATTGTCAGCACAATGAAATCAAAATTCTCCATGACCTCTGCAATCACAATGCTCCATGACCCCTGTCATCACAATACACCATGAATATTTTCAGCCCAATTCTCATTGACCCTTGTCATCACAATCATCCATGCCCTTGTCATCCCAATGCTCCATGACCGCTGTATTCACAATGATCCGTGACGCTTGTCATCACAGTGCTCCATGACACCTGTCATCACAATGCTCCATGATTTTGTCAGCAAAATGCTATATGACATTGTCATTACAATGCTCTATGCGCTTGTCATTACAATACTCCATTTCCAATGTCATCACAATCCTCCATGAATCATGGGATCACATTGCTTCATGCTCTTGTCATCACAGTGCTCCATGTTCCTTGAAATCATAATGATCCATGATCTCTCTCATCACAATGCTCCAAACCCTTGTGATCACAATGTCCCATAGCACTTGTCATCACAACGCTCCATGATGCCTGTCATCACAATACTCCATGCCCTTTTCATCACAATGCTCCATGACCTTTGTCATCACAATTCTCAATACACTTGTCATCACAATGCTCCATGACACTGGTCATCAGAATGCTCCTTGAACCTTGTCACAAAAAGGCTCCATGCCTTTTTCATCACAATGCCCCATGCCGTTTTCATCACAATGCTCCATGCCATTGTCATCAAAATACTCCACAAGCTTGTCATCAGAATGCTCCATGACATTTGTTATCACAATTCTCCATGCACTTGTCAGCAGAGTGCTCCGTGACCTTTGTCATAACAATGCTCCAAACCATTGCCATCACAATGCTCCATGACCTTTGTCATCAGAATACTCCATGACACTTGGCATCACAGTGCTCCATGCCATTGTCATCAAAATGGGCCATTACATATGTCATCAAATTGCTCCCTGACACCTGTGTTCACAATACTGCATGACCTGGTCATCACAATGCTCCATGCCCTTGTTATCACATTGCTCCATGACCCCTGTCCTCACAATGCTCCGTGACTCCAGTTATCACAATGCTTCATGACCTTTGTCATCACAATGGTCCATGCCCTCATCATCAACAGTCTCTGTGACCTTTTTAACCACAATGCTACATGAACTTTTCATCAAAATGCTCTTTGACCATTGTCATCACAATACTCCATGCACTTCTCATTAAAATGCTCTCTCACCACTGCTTTCACAATGGTACATCACTATTTGTCACAATACTCCCTCACCCCTGTCATCACAATGTTCCATGACTCCTGTCATCACATTGCTACATGCACTTATCATCACAATGTTCGATGACTCCTGGCATCACAATGTTCCATAACATCTGTCATCAAAATGTTCCATGATCGTTTTCATCAAATTGCTCCATGACCCTGTCATCACAATGCTCCCTACCCTTCTCATCACAATGCACAATGCCCTTGTCATCAAAATGCTCCATGACCTTTGTCATCACAAAGATCCATGACCCTTGGCATCACAATGCTCCATGTCATTGTCATCACAATGCACCATGAAGGTTCTCATCACATTGCTCCATGTCCTTGTCATCAAAAAACACCATGGCACATGTCATCAGAATGCTCCATGGCCTTCTCATCACAATGGTCCATGCCCTTGCTATCACAATGTTCCATTACACCTGTCATAACAATGCTCCATGAACCCTGTAATCACGATGTTCCATAGACTTGTCATCACAAGTCTCCATGACCCTTCTCATCACAATGCTCCAAGAACCCTGTAATCACAATGCTCCATGCCCGGTTTCATCTCAATGATCCATGAACCCTGACATCACAATGCACCATGCCCATCATCATAATGATCCATGCTATTGTCATCACAATGAAATCAAAAGGCTCCATGACATCTGACATAACAATGCTCCAAACCCTTCTGATCACAATGTTCCATAACACTTGTCATCACAATGCCCCATGAAGCTCATCATCACAATTGTCCATGGTCTTCTCATCACAATGCTCCATGACCTTTGTCATCACAATGATCAATACACTTGTCATCAATATGCTCCCTGACCCTTGTTGTCTGTATGCTCCTTGAACCCTGTCATGACAAGGCTCGATGCCTTTTTTATCACAATGATCCATGCACTTTTCATCACAATGCTTCAAGACCCCTGTAATCACAAAGCTCCATGGCCTTGTCATCACAAAGCTCAATGACGTATGTCTTCAGAATGCTACTTGTCCTTCTCCTCACAATGCTCCATGCCCTTGTCATCACAATGCTCCATGACCCCTGTCATCACAATGCTCCGTGATTCCAGTCATCACAAAGCTTCATAACGTTTGTCATCACAATTGTCCTTGCCAGCGTCATCACAAGGCACTGTGACCTTTGTAATCACAATGCTCCATGAACTTTTCATCACAATTCTCTGTGACCCTTGTCATCACAATGCTCCATGTCTTTGTCAGAAAAATGCTCCATGACCATTGTCATCACAATGTGCCACGCGCATTTCATCACAACGGTCCACAACCTTAACATTGCAATGCTCCATAAACTTTGTAATCACAATGGTCCATGCATTTCTCATCAAAATGCTCTCTCACCAGAGATATCACAATATTCCATCACTAGTCATCACAATACTCCCTCAACCATGGAATCACAATGTTCCATGACCCTGTCATCACAATGCTACATCCCCTTATCATCAAAATGTTCCATGACCTGTGACATCACAATGTTCCATAAGCCCTGTCATCAAAATGCTCCATGACACTTGTCATCACAATTCTCCATGCACTTGTCAGCACAATGCTCCCTGACCCTTGTCATCACAATGATCCAAGCGATTGTCATCGCTGTGCTCCATTACCTTTGTCATCTGAATCCTCCATGTCACTTGGCATCACAATGCTCCATGCCATTGTCATCAAAATGGGCCATTACATATGTCATCAAATTGCTCCCTGACACCTGTCTTCACAGTACTGCATGACCTGGTCATCACAATGCTCCATGCCCTTGTCATCACAATGCGCCATTCCAACTGTCATCGCAATAATCCATGAAGCTTACTAGACCAATGTTCCATGCCCTTGTCATCACAATGCTCCATGTCCTTGTTATCACAATGTTCCACGACCACTGTCATCACAATGCTCCATGACTCCAGTCATCACAATGCTTCATGACTTTTGTCATCACAATGGTCCATGCCCTCGTCATCAACAGTCTCTGTGTCATTTTTAACCACAATGCTCCATGAACTTTTCATCACACTGCTCTTTGACCCATGTCATCACAATGCTCTATGCCTTTCTCAGCACAATGCTCCATGACCCTGGTCATCACAATGCTCCATGCGCTTGTCAGCACATTGCTCCATGACACATGTCATCACAATGAACCATGCGCTTGTCATCACAGTGCTCCACAATCTTGTCATCACAATGCTCCATAAAACTTGTCATCACAATGCTCCATGCACTTCTCATCAAAATGATCTCTCACCACTGATATCACAATGTTACATCACTATTCGTCACAATACTCCCTCATCTCTGTCATCACAATTATCCATGATTCCTTGTTATCACAATGCTACATGCACTTATCATCACAATGTTCGATGACCCCTGACATCACAATGTTCCATAACCCCTGTCATCAAAATGTTCCTTGACATTTTTCATCAAATTGCTCCATGACCCTGTCATCAAAATGCTCCCTGCACTTCTCATCACAATGCACAATGCCCTTGCCATCAAAATGCTCCATGACCTTTGTCATCACAAATATCCATGACCCTTCGCATCACATTGCTCCATGCCCTTGTCATCACTAAGCTCCATGACACATGTCATCAGAATGCTCCATGGTCTTCTCATCACAATGCTCCATGCCCTTTCCATCAAAATGCTCCCTTACCCCTGTCATAACAATGCTCCATGACACCTGCCATCACGATGTTCCATGGATTTGTCATCACAAGGCTCCATGACCCTTCTCATCACATTGATCCAAGACCACTGTAATCACAATGCTCCATGCCCCTTTTCATCTCAATGATCCATGAACCCTCTCATCACAATGCACCATGCTCATCATCATAATGCTTCATGCTATTGTCATCACAATGAATTCAAAATGCTCCATGACCTCTGTCATAACAATGCTCCAAACCCTTGTGATCACAATATTCCATAACACTTGTCATCACAATGCCCAATGACACACGCCATCACAATTATCCATGGACTTCTCATCACAATGCTCCATGACCTTTGTCATCTCAATGCTCTATACACTTGTCATCAATATGCTCCCTGACACTTGTTGTCTGTATGCTCCTTGAACCCTGTCATGACAAGGCTCCATGCCCTTTTCATCACAATGCTCCAAGATCCCTGTAATCACAATGCTCCATGCACTTGTCATCACAAATCTCAATGACGCCTGTCCTCAGAATGCTCCTTGGCCTTCTTTTCACAATGCTCCTTGCCATTTTCATCACAATGTTCCAAGACCCCAGTAATCACAATGGTCCATGCCCCTTTTCATCAGTATGCTATATGAGAATTGTCATCACAAGGCTCCATGGATTTCTCATCACAATGCTCCATGACACTTGTCATCACAATGCTCGATGCCCTTCCCATCACAATGCTCCATGCCATTGTCATTACAATCCTCCATGAACCATGTATCACAGTGTTCCGTGCCCTTGTCATCCCAATGCTCCAAGCCCACTATCATCACAATAATCCATGAAATATTTTAGACCAAAGCTCAATACACTTCTCATCACAATACTCCATGACCTCTGTCACAACAATGTTCCATGACCCCTGCCATCACAGTGTTCAATGGCATGTCATCACAAGTCTCCATGACCCTTGTCATCACAATGCTCCAAGACCACTGTAATTACAATGCTCCATGCCCTTGTCATCACAGTGCTCCAAGACCCCGGTAATCACAATGCTCCATTCCCCTTTTCATCTCAATGCTCCATGAACCCTGTCATCACAATGCACCATGCCCATCATCATAATGTTTCATGCTATTGTCATCACAATGAATTCTAAATTCTCCATGACCTCTGTCAACATAATGCTCCAAATCCTTGTGATCACAATGTTCCATAAGACTTATCATCACAACACCCCATGACGCGCATCATCACAATTATCCATTGTCTTCTCATCACAATGCTCCATGACCTTTGTCATCAAATGCTCCATGCCCTTGTCATCACAATGCTCCAAGACCATTGTAATCACAATGCTCCATTCCCCTTTTCATCTCAATGCTCCATGAACCCTGTCATCACAATGAACCATGCCCATCATCATAATGCTTCCGGCTATTGTCATCACAAAGAAATCAAAATTCTCCATGACTTCTGTCATCACAATGCTCCATGACCCCTGTCATCACAATACTCGATGAACATTTTCAGCATAATGAAACATGACTCTTGTCATCACAATGATCCATGCACTTCTTATCCCAATGCTCCATGACCCCTGTATTCACAATGCTCCATGACGCTAGTCATCACAGTGCTCCATGACGCCTGTCATCGCAAAAATCCATGAAACTTATTAGACCAATGCTCCATGAACTTGTCATCACAATGCTCCCTGACACTTGACGTCAGTATGCTCCTTGAACCCTGTCATGACAAGGCTCCATGCATTTTTCATCACAATGATCCATGCCCTTTTCATCCCAATGCTCCAAGACACCTGTAATCACAATGCTCCACGTCCTTGTCATCAAAAACCTCCATGACGCATGTCATCAGAATGCTCCATGGCCTTTTCCTCACTATGCTCTATGGCATTGTCATCACAATGCTCCATGTACCCTCTCATCACATTGCTCCATGCACTTGTCATTACAATCCTCCATGACCCATATATCACAGTGTTCCGTGCCCTTGTCATCACAATGCTCCAGTCCATCTAATCACAATAAAATATGAAATATTTCAAACCAATGCTCAATGCCCTTCTCATCACAATGCTCCATTACCTCTGTCATAACAATGCACCACGACCACTGCCATCACAATGTTCCACGGCCTTGTCATCACAAGGCTCCATGACCCTTGTCATCACAATGCTCCAACAAACATGTAATCAAAATTCTCCATGCACTTGTCATAACAGAGCTCCATTACGCATGTCATCAGAAGGTCCCATGGCCTTCTCATCACAATGCTCCATGCCCTTGTCATCACAATGCTCCAAGACCCCTGTAAACACAATGCTCCATGCCCCTTTTCATCTCAATGCTCCATGAACCCTGTCATCACAATGCACCATGCCCATCTTCATAAAGCTTCAGGCTATTGTCACTACAATGAAATCAAAATTCTCCATGACTTCTGTCATCATAATGCTCCAAACCCTTGTGATCACAATGTTCCATAACACTTATCATCACAACACCCCATGACGATCATCATCACAATTATCCATGGTGTTCTCATCACAATGCTCCATGATCATTGTCATCACAATGCTCAATACACTTGTCATCACAATACTCCCTGACACCTGTCGTCAGTATGCTCCTTGAACCCTGTGATGACAAGTCTCCATGCCTTTTAAATCACAATGATCCATGCCATTTCATCACAATGCTCCAAGACCCCTGTTATCACAATGCTCCATGGCCTTGTCAGCACAAAGCTCCATGACGCATGCCATCAGAATGCTTCATGGCTTCTCCTCACAATGCTCCATGCCCTTGTCATCACAATGCTCCAAGACCCTTGTAATCACAATGCTCCATGCCTTTTTTCATCAGAATGCTCCATGAGACTTGTCATCACAAGTTTCCATTGTCATCTCATCACAATGCTCCAGGACCTTGTCATCACCATGCTCCATTCCCTTGTCATCACAATGCTCCATGACCCCTGTCATTACAATAATCCATTAACATTTCCAGCCGAATGCTACATGACATTCTCATCTCAATGCTCCATGACCAATATCATCACAATGCTCCATGACCACTGTCATCACAACCATCCATAACACCTGACAACACAATGATCCCTGACTCTTGTCATCAAAATGCTCCATTCCCTAGTCATCACGATGTTCCATGACCCCTGTCATCACAATAGTCCATGAACATTTTCAGCCAAATGCTCCATGAACCTTGTCATCACAATGATCCATGCCCTTGTCATCCCAATGCTCCATGACCCCTGTATTCACAATGCTCCTTGATGCTTGTCATCACAGTGCTCCATGACACCTGTCATCACAATGCTCCATGCCTTTGTCAGCAAAATGCTACATGACCTTGTCATTGCAATGCTCTATGCGCTTGTCATCACAATACTCCATTTCCATTTTCACCACAATCCTCCTTGAACCTTGGGATCACATTGCTTCATGCCCTTGTCATCACAATGCTCCATGTGCCTTGAAATCAAAATGATCCATGACCTCCCTCATCACAATGCTCCAAACCCTTGTGATCACAATGTTCCATAACACTTGTCATCACAATGCTCCATGATGCGTGTCATCACAATGATCCATGCCCTTGTCATCCCAATGCTCCATGACCACTGTATTCACAATGCTCCGTGACGCTTGTCATCACAGTGCTCCATGACACCTGTCATCACAATGCTCCATGCCTTTGTCAGCAAAATGCTACATGACCTTGTCATTACAATGCTCTAGGCCCTTGTTATCACAATACTCCATTACCATTGTCATCACAATCCTCCATGAACATTGGGATCACATTGCTTCATGCTCTTGTCATCACAATGCTCCATGATCTTTGAAATCAAAATGATCCAAGACGTCTGTCATCACAATGCTCCAAACCTTTGTGATCACAATGTTCCATAACGCTTTTCATCACAGCACTCCATGATGCCTGTCATCACAATACTCCATGCCCTTTTCATCACAATGCTCCATGTCCTTTGTCATCACAATTCTCAATACACTTGTCATCACCATGCTCCCTGACACTTGTCGTCAGAATTCTCCTTGAACCCTGTCACGAAAAGGCTCCATGCATTTTTTATCACAATGCCCCTTGCCGTTTTCATCACAATGCTCCATGACATTGTCATTAAAATACTCCACAAGCTTGTCATTAGAATGCTCCATGACACTTGTCATCACAATTCTCCATGCACTTGTCAGCACAATGCTCCCTGACCCTTGTCATCACAATGCTCCAAGCCATTGTCATCACAATGCTCCATTAACTTTGTCATCAGAATCCTCCATGACACTTGGCATCACAATGCTCCATGCCATTGTCATCACAATGGGTCATTACATATGTCATCACAATGCTCCCTGACACCTGTCTTCACAATACTGCATCACCTGGTCATCACAATGCTCCATGCCCTTGTCATCACAATGTGTCATTCCATCTGTCATCGCAATAATCCATGAAACATATTAGACCAATGCTCCATGCCCTTGTCATCACAATGCTCCATGTCCTTGTTATCACAATGTTCCAAGACCCCTGTAATCAGAATGCTCCTTGCCCCTTTTCATCAGTATGCTCCATGAGACTTGTCTTCACAAGGCTCCATGGATTTCTCATCACAAAACTCCAGGAATTTGTCATCACAATGCTTCACGACCTTGTCATGAAAATCCTCAATGGCCCTTGTAATCATAATGCTGCAAGCCCTAGTCATCACAATGCTCCATTATATTTGCCATCACAATGCTCCATTACATTTGGCATCACAATGTTCCCTGCCATTGTCATCGCAATGGACCATGACGTATGTCATCACAATGCTCCCTGACACCTCTCTTCACAATACTCCATGACCTTCTCATCACAATGCCCCATGCCCTTGTCATCACAATGCACCATGTCCACTGTCATCACAATAATCTATGAAACTTCTCAGACCAATGCTCCATGCCCCTGTCTTCACAATGCCCCATGCCCTGGTTAGCACAATGCTCCATGACCCCTGTGCTCACAATGCTCCATGACTCCAGTCATCACAATGCTTCATAACGTTTGTCATCACAGCAGTACATGCCCGCGTCATCACAAGGCCCTGTGTCCTCTGTAACCACAATGCTCCATGAACATTTCATCACACTGCTCCGTGACCCTTGTCATCACAGTGCTCCATGCCTTTGTCAGAACAATGCTCCATGACCCTTGTCATCACAATGTGCCACGCGCTTTTCATCACATTGTTCCACAACCTTGTCATGTCTATGCTCCATAAACCTTGTAATCACAATGCTCCATGCACTTCTCATCAAAATGCTCTCTCACCTGAGATATCACAATGTTCCATCACTAGTTATCACAATGCTCCCTCACCCCTGTAATCACAGTGTTCCATACCCCTGTCATCACAATGCTACATCCCCTTATCAGCACCGTGTTCCATGACCCCTGACATCACAATGTTCCATAACCCCTGTCATCAAAATGCTCCATGACCCTTTTCATCCCAAAGCTCCATGAGCCCTGGCATCACAATATTCTATAACCACTGTCATCAAAATATTCCATTACACTTTTCATCAAATTGCTGCATGACCCTGTCATCAAAATGCTCCCTGCCCTTCTCATCACAATGCACCACACACTTGTCATCAAAATGCTCCATGACCTTTGTCATCACAATGCTCCATGACCCTTGGCATCACAATGCTCCATGTCATTGTCATCACAATGCTTCATGAACCCTCTCATCACATTGCTCCATGCCCTTGTCATCACAAAGCTCCATGACACTTGTCAGCACAATGCTCGATGCGTTCTCATCACAATGCTCCATGCCCCTGTCTTTACAATCCAACATGACCCATGTATCACAGTCTTCCGTGCCCTTGTCATCACAATGCTCCATGCCCACTCTCATCACAATAATCCATGAAATATTTCAGACCAATGCTCAATGCCCTTCTCATCAATATGCTCCATTAATTCTGTCATAACAATGATCCATGACCACTGCCATCACAATGTTCCACGGCCTTGTCATCACAAGGCTCCATGACCCTTGTCATCACAATGCTCCAAGAACCCGGTAATCACAATGCTCAATGCCCTTGTCATCACAGTGCTCCAAGATCCCTGTAATCACAATGCTTCATGCCCCTTTTCATCTCAATGCTCCATGAACCCTGTCATCACAATGCACCATGCCCATCATCATAATGCTTCAGGCTATTGTCATCACAATGAAATCAAAATTATCCATGACCTCTGTCATCCTAATGCTCCAAAACTTTGTGAACACAATGTTCCATAACACTTATCATCACAACACCCCATGACGATCATCATCACAATTATCCTTTGCCTTCTCTTCACAATGCTCCATGACCTTTGTCATCACATTTCTCAATACACTTGTCATCACAATGCTCCCTGACACTTGTCATCAGAATGCTCCTTGAACCCTGTCACAAAAAGGCTCCATGCCTTTTTCATCACACTGTCCCATGCCGTTTTCATCACAATTCTCCATGCCATTGTCATCAAAATACTCCACAGGCTTGTCATCAGAATGCTCCATGACCCTTGTCATCACAATTCTCCATGCACTTGTCAGCACAATGCTCCTTGACACTTGTCATCACAATGCTCCAAGCCATTGTCATCACAATGCTCCATTACCTTTGTCATCAGAATCCTCCATGACACTTGGCATCACAATGCTCCATGCCATCGTCATCACAATGGGCCATTACATATGTCATCACAATGCTCCCTGACACCTGTCTTCACAGTACTGCATGAGCTGGTCATCACAATGCTCCATTCCAACTGTCATCGCAATAATCCATGAAACTTATTAGACAAATGTTCATTGCCCTTGTCATCACAATGTTCCATGCTCTTTTTATCACCATGCTCCATGACCCCTGTCATCACAATGCTCCGTGACTCCAGTCATCACAGTGCTTCATTACCTTTTTCATCACAATGGTCCATGCCCTCGTCATCAACAGTCTCTGTGACCTATTTAACCACAATGCTCCATGAACTTTTCATCACACTGCTCTTTGACCCTTGTCATCACAATGCTCTATGCCTTTCTCAGCACAATGCTCCATGACCCTTGTCATCACAATGCCACATGCGATTGTCAGCACAATGTTCCATGACACATGTCATCACAATGCACCATGCGCTTATCATCACTGTGCTCCACAATCTTGTCATCAAAATGCTCCATAAAATTTGTCATCACAATGCTCCATGCACTTCTCATCCAAATGCTCTCTCACATGAGATATCACAATGTTCCATCACTAGTCATCACAATCCTCACACACCCATGTTATCACAATGTTCCATGACCCCTGTCATCACAATGCTACATCCCCTTATCATCACAATGTTCCGTGACCCATGACATCACAATGTTCCATAACCACTGTCATCAAAATGCTCCATGACGCTCTTCATCCCAAAGCTCCATGACCCCTGGCATCACAATGTTCTATAACCCGTCATCAAAATGTTCCATTACACTTTTCATCAAATTGCTGCATGTCCCTGTCATCAAAATGCTCCCTTCCTTTCTCATCACAATGCACCACAGCCTTGTCATCAAAATGCTCAATGACTTTGTCATCACAAAGCTCCATGACCGTTGGCATCACAATGTTCCATGTCATTGTCATCACAATGCTCCATGAACCCTCTCATCACATTGCTCCATGCCCTTGTCATCACAAAGCTCCATGACACTTGTCATCACAATGCTCGATGCCCTTCGCATCACAATGCTCCATGCCCTTGTCATTACAATCCTCCTTGACCCATGTATCACAGTGTTCCCTGCCCTTTCATCACAGTGCTCCATGCCCAATCTCATCAAAAATATCCATGAAACTTTTCAGACCAATGCTCAATGCCCTTCTCATCACAATGCTCCATTACCTCTGACATAACAATGCTCCATGACCCCTGCCCACACAATGTTCCACGGCCCTGTCATCACAAGGCTCCATGACCCTTGTCATCACAATGCTCCAAGACCCCTGTAATCACAATGCTCCATGCCCTTGTCATCACAAAGCCCCATGATGCATGCCATCACAATGCTCCATGGCCTTCTCATCACACTCCTCCATGCCCTTGTCATGACAATGCTCCAAGACCCCTGTATTCACAATGCTCCATGCTACTTTTAACCTCAATGCTCCATGAAGCCTCTCAACAGAATGCTCCATGCCCATCATCAAAATGCTTCAGGCTATTGTCATCACAATGAAATCAAAATTATCCATGACCACTCTCATCATAATGCTCCAAACCCTTGTGATCACAATGTTCCATAACACTTAACATCACAACACCCTATGACGCTCATCATCACAATTATCCATGGTCTTCTCATCACAATGCTCCATGACATTTGTCATCACAATTCTCAGTACACTTGTCATCACAATGCTCCCTGACACTTGTCGTCAGTATGCTCCTTGAACCCTGTCATGACAAGGGTCCATGCATTTTCATCACAATGATCAATGCCTTTTCATCACAATGTTCCAAGACACCTGTAATCACAGTGCTCCATGCCCTTGTCATCTCAAAGCTCAATGACACATGTCATCAGAATGCTCCATGGCCTTCTCCTCACAATGCTCCAGGCCCTTGTCATCACAATGCTCCAAGACCCCTGTAGTCACAATGCTCCATGCCCCTTTTCATCAGAATGCTCCATGAGACTTCTCATCACAAGTCTCCATGCTTTTATCATCACAATTCTCCAGGAACTTGTCATCACCATGCTGCAATCCCTTGTCATCACAATGCTCCATGACCCCTGTCATCACAATACTCCATGAATATTTTCAACCCAATGCTCCATGAAATTCTCATCACAATGCTCCATGACAAATATCATCAAAATGCTCCATGACCACTGTCATCAAAACACTCCATGACACCTGACAACACAATGATCCGGGACTCTTAGCATCACAATGCTCCATTCCCTACTCATCACAATGTTCCATGACCCCTGTCATCACAATACTCCATGAACATTTTCAGCCCAATGCTCCATGACACTTGTTATCACAATGCTCCATGCCATTGTCACCAAAATGCCACATGACATTGTGATTACAATGCTCTATGCACTTGTCATCACAATACTCCATTACCATTGTCATCACAAACCTCCATGAACCTTGAGATCACATTGCTTCATGCCCTTGTCATCACAATGCTCCATGGACTTTGAAATCAAAATGATCCATGACCCCTCTCATCACCATGCTCCAAACACTTGGAATCACAATGTTCCATAACACTTGTCATCACAACGCTCCATGATGCCTGCCATCACAATACTCCATGCCCTTTTCATCACAATGCTCCATGACCTTTGTCATCACAATTCTCAATACACTATTCATCACAATGCTCCCTAACACTTGTCGTCAGAATGCTCCTGGAACCCTGTCACGAAAAGGCTCCATGCCTTTTTCATCACAAAGCCCCATGCCATTTTCATCACAATGCTCCATGCCATTGTCATCAAGATACTCCACAAGCTTGTCATCAGAATGCTCCATGACCCTTTTCAGCACAATTCTCCATGCACTTGTCAGCACAATGATCACTGACCCATGTCATCACAATGCTCAATTAACTTTGTCATCAGAATCCTCCATGAAACTTGGCATCACAATGCTCCAGGCCATTGTTATCACAATGGGCCATTACATATGTCATCACAGTGCTCCCTGACAGCTCTCTTCTCAATACAGCAAGACCTGGTCATCACAATGCTCCATGCCCTTGTCATCACAATGTGCCATTCCAACTGTCATCGCAATAATCCATGAAAATTTTTAGACCAATGCTCCATACCATTGCCATCACAATGCTCCTTGCCCTTGTTATCACAATGTTCCATGACCCCTGTCATCACAATGCTCCATGCCCTTGTCATCACAAAGCTCCATTACACATGCCATCAGAATATTCCATGTCCTTCTCATCAAAATGCTCCATGCCCTTGTCATCACAGTGCTCCAAAACCCCTGTAATCACAATGCTCCATGCCCCTTTTCATCTCAATGCTCCATGAACCCTGTCATCACAATGCACCATGCCCATCATCATAATGCTTCCGGCTATTGTCAGCACAATGAAATCAAAATTCTCCATGACCTCTGTCATCACAATGCTCCATGACCCCTGTCATCACAATACTCCATGAACATTTTCAGCCCAATGCTCCATGACACTTTTCATCACAGTGATCCATGACCTTGTCATCCCATTGCTCCATGACCCCTGTATTCACAATGCTCTGTGACGCTTGTCATCACAGTGCTCCATGACACCTGTTATCACAATGCTCCATGCCTTTGTCAGCAAAATGCTACATGAACTTGTCATTACAATGCTCTATGCGCTTGTCATCACAATACTGCATTACCATTGTCATCACAATCCTCCATGAAACTTGGGATCACATTGCTTCATGCCCTTGTAATCACAATGCTCCATGCTCCTTGAAATCAAAGTGATCCATGATCTGTGTCCTCACAATGCTCCAAACCCTTGTGATCAAAATGTTCCATAACACTTGTCATCACAACGCTCCATGATGCCTGTCATCACAATACTGCATGCCCTATTCATCACAATGCTCCATGACCTTTGTCATCACAATTCTCAATACACTTGTCATCACAATGCTCCCTGACACTTGTCATCAAAATGCTCCTTGAACCCTGTCAGGAAAATGCTCCATGCCTTTTTCATCAGAATGCCCCATGCCGTTTTCATCACAATGCTCCATGCCACTGTCATCAAAATACTCCACAAGCTTGTCATGAGAATGCTCCATGACCCTTGTCATCACAATTCTCCATGCACTTGTCAGCACAATGCTCCCTGACCCTTGTCATCTCAATGCTCCAAGCCATTGTCATTACAATGCCCCATTACCTTTGTCATCAGAATCCTCCATGACACTTGGCATCACAATGCTCCATGCCATTGTCATCACAATGGGTCATTACATTTGTCAACACAGTGCTCCCTGACACCAGTCTTCACAATACTGCATCACCTGGTCATCACAATGCTCCATGCCTTTGTCACCACAGTGCTCCATTCCAACAGTCATCGCAATAATCCATGAAACTTACTAGACCAATTCTCCATGCCCTTGTCATCACAATGCTCCATGACCCTTGTCATCACAATGCTCCATGAACTTTTCATCACAATGCTCTTGGATCCTTGTCATCACAATTCTCTATGCCTTTCTCAGCACAATGCTACATGACCCTTGTCATCACAATGCTCCATGCGCTTGTCAGAACGATTCTCCATGACACATGTCATCACAATGAACCATGCGCTTGTTATCACAGTGCTCCACAGTCTTGTCATCACAATGCTCCATGCACTTCTCACCAAAATGCTCTCTCACCACAGGTATCACAATGTTACATCACTATTCGTCACAATACTCCCTCACCCATGTTATCATAGTTTTCCATGACTTCTGTCATCACAATGCTCCATTCACTTATCATCACAATGTTTGATGACCCCTGACATCACAATGCTCCATAACCCCTGTCATCAAAATGCTCCATGACCATTTTCATCAAAATGCTCCATGACCACTGACATCACAATGTTCCATAACCCCTCTCATCAAAATGTTCCATAACCCTTTTCATCAAATTGCTCCATGAGCCTGTCATCACAATGCTCCCTAACCTTCTCATCCCATTGCACAACGGACTTGTCATCAAAATGCTCCATGACCTTTGTCATCACAAAGATCCATGACCCTTGGCATCACAATGCCCCATGTCACTGTCATCACAATGCTCCATGAACGCTCTCATCACATTGCTCCATCCCCTTGTCATCACAAAGCTCCATGACACAGGTCATCAGAATGCTCCATGGCCTTCTCATCACAATGCTCCATGCGCTTGCCATCACAATGCTCCATTACCCCTATCATAAAAATGCTCCATGAACCCTGCCATCACGAAGTTCCGTGGCCTTGTCATCACAAGGCTCCATGACCCTTCTTATCACAATGCTCCAAGACCCCTGTAATCACAATGCTCCATGCCCCTTTTCATCTCAATGATCCATGAACCCTGTCATCACAATGCACCATGCCCATCATCATAATGCTTCATGCTATTGTCATCACAATGAAATCAAAATGCTCCATGACCTCTGGCATAACAATGCTCCAAACCCTTGTGATCACAATATTCCATAACACTTGTCATCACAGTGCCCCATGACACTCGTCATCACAATTATCCATGGTCTTCTCATCACAATGCTCCATGACCTTCATCATCACAATGCTCAATACACTTGTCATCAAAATGCTCCCTGACACTTGTTGTCTGTATGCTCCTTGAACCCTGTCATAACAAGGCTCCATGCCTTTTTCATCACAATGATCCTTGCCATTTTCATCACAATGCTCCAAGACCCCTTTAAACACAATGCTCCATGCCCTTGTCATCACAAAGCTCAATGAAACATGTCTTCATAATGCTCCTTGGCCTTCTCCTCACAATGCTCCATGCCCATGTAATCAAAATGTTCCAAGACCCCTGTAATCACAATGGTCAATTCCCCTTTTCATCAGTATGCTCCATGAGATTTATCATCACAAGTCTCTATGGATTTCTCATAACAATGCTCCAGGACCTTGTCATCACAATGCTTCACGACCTTGTTCTGAACATTCTCAATGGCCCTTGTCATCATAATGCTCCAAGCCCTAGTCATCACAATGCTCCATTAT
The DNA here is from genome assembly GCF_964341445.2 of Mesoplodon mirus. Taxonomy (NCBI): domain Eukaryota; kingdom Metazoa; phylum Chordata; class Mammalia; order Artiodactyla; family Ziphiidae; genus Mesoplodon; species Mesoplodon mirus. Next base: position 2,874,627 of record NW_028295813.1, on the reverse strand, counting down.
ATTTGTCATCAAAATCCTCCATTACGTTTGGCATCACAATGCTCCCTGCCATTGTCATTGCAATGGACCATAACATATGTCATCACAATGCTCCCTGACACCTGTCTTCACAATACTCCATGACCTTCTCATCACAATGATCCATGCCCTTGTCATCACAATGCACCATGTCCAATGTCATCAAAATAATCTATGAAACGTGTCAGACCAATGCTACATGCCCCTGTCACCACAATGCTCCATGCCCTTGTCATCACAATGCTCCATGACCACTGTCATCACAATGCTCCGTGACTCCAGTCATCACAATGCTTCATAACATTTGTCATCACAATGTTCCATGCCCGCATCATCACAAGGCTCTGTGACCTTTATAACCACAATGCTCCATGAACTATTCATCACAATGCTCCGTGACCCTTGTCATCAAAATGCTCCATGCGTTTGTCAGAAAAATGCTCCATGACCCTTGTCATCACAATGTGCTACGTGATTTTCATCAAAACGATCCACAAATTTGTCATGGTAATGCTCCATAAACCTTGTAATCACAATGCTCCATGCCCTTCTCATCACAATGCTCCATTACTCCTGTCATAACAATGCTCCATGACACCTGCCATCACAATATTCCACGGCCTTGTCATCACAAGGCTCCATGACACTTGTCATCACAATGCTCCAAGACCCCTGTAATCACAATGCTCCATGCCCTTGTCATCACAAAGCTCCATGACACATGCCATTAGAAGGTTCCATGTCCTTCTCATCAAAATGCTCCATGCCCTTGTCATCACAGTGCTCCAAGACCCCAGTAATCACAATGCTCCATGCCCCTTTTCATCTCAATTCTCCATGAACCCTGTCATCACAATGCACCATGCCCATCATCATAATGCTTCCGGCTATTGTCAGCACAATGAAATCAATATTCTCCATGACCTCTGTCATCACAATGCTCCATGACCCCTGTCATCACAATAACCCATGAACATTTTCAGCCCAATGCTCCATGACCCTTGTATTCACAATGCTCCGTGACGCTTTTCATCACAGTGCTCCATGACACCTGTCATGACAATGTTCCATGCCTTTGTCAGCAAAATGCTACATGACTTTGTCATTACCATGCTCTATGCACTTGTCATCACAATACTGCATTACCATTGTCATCACAATCCTCCATGAATCTTGGGATCAGATTGCCACATGCCCTTGTCATCACAATGCTCCATGCTCCTTGAAATCAAAATGATCCCTGACCTCTGTCATCACAATGCTCCAAACACTTGTGATCACAATGTTCCATAAAACTTGTCATCCCAATGCTCCATGATGCCTTTCATCACAATACTCCATGCACTTTTCATCACAATGCTCCATGACCTTTGTAATCACAATTCTCAATACACTTGTCATCACAATGCTCCCTGACACTTGTCGTCAGAATGCTCCTTGAACCCTGTCACGAAAAGGCTCCATGCCTTTTTCAACACAATGCCCCATGCCGTTTTCATCACAATGCTCCACGCCACTGTCAACAAAAAACTCCACAACTTATCATGAGAATGTTCCATGACCCTTGTCATCACAATTCTCCATGCACTTTTCAGCACAATGATCCCTGACCTTGCCATCTCAATGCTCCAAGCCACTGTCATCACAATGCACCATTACCTTTGTCATCAGAATCCTCCGTGACACCTGGCATTACAATTATCCATGCGATTGTCATCACAATGGGCCATTATATATGTTATCACAATGCTCCCTGACACCTCTCTTCACAATACTGCATGACCTGGTCATCACAATGCTCCATGCCCTTGTCACCACAATGCACCATTCCAACAGTCATCGCAATAATCCATGAAACTTATTAGACCAATGCTCCATGCCCTTGTCATCACAATGCTCCATGACCCTTGTAATCACAAGGCTCCATGAACTTTTCATCACAATACTCTTTGTTCCTTGTCATCACAATGCTCTATGCCTTTATCAGCGCAATGCGCCGTGACCCTTGTCATCACAATGCTCTATGCCTTTCTCAGCGCAATGCTCCGTGACCCTTGTCATCACAATGCTCCATGCGCTTGTCAGCACGATGCTCCATGACACATGTCATCATAATGCACCATGCACTTGTCATCACAGTGCTGCACAAGCTTGTCATCACAATGCTCCATAAACCTTGTCATCACCATGCTCCATGCACTTCTCATCAAAATGCTCTCTCACCACAGATATCACAATGTTACATCATTATTCGTCACAATACTCACTCACCCCTTTTATCCCAATGTTCCATGGCCCCTGTCATCACAATGCTACGTGCACATATCATCACAATGTTCGATGACCCCTGACATCACAATGCTCCATAACCCCTGTCATCAAAATGCTCCATGAACCTTTTCATCATAATGCTCCATGATCTCTGACATTACAGTGTTCCATAACCCCTGTCATCAAAATGTTTCATGACCCTTTTCATCAAGTTGCTCCATGACACTGTCATCACAATGCTCCCTGCCCTTCTCATCACAATGCACAACACCCTTGTCATCAAAATCCTCCATGACCTTTGTCATCACAAAGATCCATGACCCTTGGCATCACAATGCTCCATGTCATTGTCATCACAATCCTCCATGAACACTCTCATCACATTGCTCCATGCCCTTGTCATCACAAAGCTCCATGACACTTGTCATCAAAATGCTCGATGCCCTTCTCATCACAATGCCCCATGACCTTGTCATTACAATCCTTCATGACCCATGTATCACTGTGTTCCATGCCCTTATCATCACAATGCTCTATGCCCACTCTCATCACAATAATCCATGAAACTTATTAGACCAATGCTCCATTCCCTTGTCATCACAAGGCTCCATGCCCTTGTTATCACAATGTTCCATGACCCCTGTCATCACAATGCTCCATGCCTCCATTCATCACAATGCTTCATGACCTTTGTCATCACAATGGTCCATGCCCTCGTCATCAGCAGTCTCTGTGACCTTTTTAACCACAATGCTCCATGAACTTTTCATCACAATGCTCTTTGACCCTTGTCATCACAATGCTCTATGCCATTCTCAGCACAATGCTCCATGACCCTCGTCATCACAATGCTCCATGACCCATGTCATCACAATGCACCCTGCACTTTTCATCACAGTGCTCCACAATCTTGTCACCACAATGCTCCATAAAACTTGTCCTCACAATTCTCCATGCACTTCTCATCAAAATGCTCTCTCAACACTGATATCACAATGTTACATCACTATTCATCACAATACACCCTCACCCCTGTCATCACAATATTCCATGACTTCTGTCTTTGCAATGCTACATGCACATATCATCACAAAGTTCGATGACCCCTGATATCACAATGTTCCATAACCCCTGTCATCAAAATGCTCCATAACAATTTTCCTCAAAATGCTCAATGACCCCTGACATCACAATGTTCCATAACAACTGTCATCAAAATATTCCATGACCCTTTTCATCAAACTGCTCTATAAACCTGTCATCACAATACTCCCTGCCCTTCTCATCACAATGTACCACGCCCTTGTCATCAAAATGCTCCATGACCTTTGTCATCACAAGGATCCATGACCCTTGGCATCGCAATGCTCCATGCCATTGTCATCACAAAACTCCATGAACCCTCTAATCACAATGCTCCATGCACATTTGCATCTCAATGCTCCATGAACCCTGTCATCAAAATGCACCATGCCCATCATCATAATGCTTCAGGCTATTGTCATCACAATGAAATCAAAATATTTGATGATCTATCTCATCACAATGCTCCAAATCCTTTTGATCACAATGTTCCATAACACTTATCATCAAAATGTCCCATGACGCTCATCATCACAATTATCCATGGTCTTCTCATCACAGTGCTCCATGACCTTTGTCATCACAGTGCTCTATACACTTGTCATCACAATGCTCCCTGACACTTGTCATCAGTATGCTCCTGGAACCCTGTCATGACAAGGCTCCATACCATTTTCATAACAATGATCCATGCCAATTTCATCACAATGCTCCAAGACACCAGTAATCACAATGCTCCATGCCCTTTTCATCACAATGCCCCAAGACCCCTGTAATCACAATACTCCATGCCCCTTTTCATCAGAATGCTCCATGAGACATGTTATTACAAGGCTCCATGGTCTTCTCATCACAATGCTCCAGGAACTTTTCATCACAGTGCTCCATTCCCTTGTCATCACAATGCTCCATGACCCCTGTCCTCACAATACTTCCTGAACATTTTCAGTCCAATTCTCCAGGAACTTCTCATCACAATGCTTCATGATCCCTATCATCACAATGCTCCATGACCACTGTCATCACAACGCTCCATGACCCCTGACAACACAGTGATCCGTGACTCTTGTCATCACAGTGCTCCATTCCCTAGTCATCACAATGCTCCATGAACATTTTCAGCCCAATGCTCCATAACCGTTGTCATCACAATGATCCATGACCTTGTCATCCCAATGCTCCATGACCCCTGTAATCACAATGATCCGTGATGCTTCTCATCACAGTGCTCTATGACCCTTATCATCACAATGCTCCATGCCTGTGTCAGCAAAATGCTACATGACCTTGTCATCAAAATGCTGAATTTGCTTGTCATCACAATACTCCCTTACCATTGTCATCACAATCCTCCATGAATCTTGGGATCACATTGCTTCATGCCCTTGTCATCCCAATGTTCCATGCTCCTTGAAAACAAAATGATCCATGACTTCTATCATCACAATGCTCCAAACCCTTGTTATCACAAAGTTCCATAACACTTGTCATCACAACGCTCCATGATGCCTGTCATCACAATACTCCATGTCCTTTTCGTCAAAATGCTCCATGATCTTTTTCATCACAATTCTCAATACACTTGTCATCACAATGTTCCCTGACACTTGTCGTCAGAATGCTCCTTGAAACCTGTCATGAAATGGCTTCATGCCTTTTTCATCACAATGCTCCATGCCCTTTTCATCACAATGCTCCATGCCATTGTCGTCACAATACTCCACAAGCTTGTCATCAGAATGCTCCATGACACTTGTCATCACAATGCTCCATGGCCACTGTCATCACAATGCTCCATACCCCTTGTCATTACTGTGCTCCATGACGCTCGTCATCACAATTATCCATGGTCTTCTCATCACAATGCTCTACGCCCTTGTCATCAAAATGCTCCATGACCCTTGTCATCACTATGCTCCATGGCCACTGTCATCACAATGCTCCATTCCCCTTGTCATTACAGTGCTCCATGACGCTCGTCATCACAATGCTCCATGGTCTTGCCATCACAATGCTCCATTCCCTGGTCATCACAATGCTCCATGCCCTGGTCATCACAATGCTCCATGTCCCCTGTCATCACAATTCTCCTCGTTCTTGGCACCACTATGCTCCATGACAGTTCTCATCACCGTGTTACATGATTTGTCATCACAATTCTCTATGCACTTGTCATCGCAATGCTCCATGACCCCTGTCATAGGAAGCTCCATGTTCTTCTCATCACAATGCTTCATGAACTTGTCATCAAAATTCTCAATGGCCCTTGTCATCACAATGCTCCATCCCTTGTCATCACAATGCTCCATGTCCCTTGTCATCACAATGCTCCAAGCCCTTGTCATCAAAATGCTCCATTACATTTGTCATCACAATCCTCCATGACACTTGGCATCACAATGTTCCATTCCATTGTCATCGCAATGGACCATGACATATGTCATCACAATGCTCCCTGAGACCTGTCTTCAAAATACTCCATGACCTTCTCATCACAATGCTCCATGACCCTTGTAATCACAATGCTCCATGAACTTTTCATCACAATGCTCTTTGTTCCTTGTCATCACAATGCTCTATGCCTTTCTCAGCGCAATGCTCCGTGACCCTTGTCATCACAATGCTCCATGCGCTTGTCAGCATGATGCTCCATGACACATGTCATCATAATGCACCATGTGCTTGTCATCACAGTGCTCCACAAGCTTGTCATCACAATTCTCCATGCACTTTTCAGCACAATGATCCCTGACCTTGACATCTCAATGCTCCAAGCCACTGTCATCACAATGCACCATTACCTTTGTCATCAGAATCCTCCGTGACACCTGGCATTACAATTATCCATGCGATTGTCATCACAATGGGCCATTATATATGTTATCACAATGCTCCCTGACACCTCTCTTCACAATACTGCATGACCTGGTCATCACAATGCTCCATGCCCTTGTCACCACAATGCACCATTCCAACAGTCATCGCAATAATCCATGAAACTTATTAGACCAATGCTCCATGCCCTTGTCATCACAATGCTCCATGACCCTTGTAATCACAAGGCTCCATGAACTTTTCATCACAATACTCTTTGTTCCTTGTCATCACAATGCTCTATGCCTTTATCAGCGCAATGCGCCGTGACCCTTGTCATCACAATGCTCTATGCCTTTCTCAGCGCAATGCTCCGTGACCCTTGTCATCACAATGCTCCATGCGCTTGTCAGCACGATGCTCCATGACACATGTCATCATAATGCACCATGCACTTGTCATCACAGTGCTGCACAAGCTTGTCATCACAATGCTCCATAAACCTTGTCATCACCATGCTCCATGCACTTCTCATCAAAATGCTCTCTCACCACAGATATCACAATGTTACATCATTATTCGTCACAATACTCACTCACCCCTTTTATCCCAATGTTCCATGGCCCCTGTCATCACAATGCTACGTGCACATATCATCACAATGTTCGATGACCCCTGACATCACAATGCTCCATAACCCCTGTCATCAAAATGCTCCATGAACCTTTTCATCATAATGCTCCATGATCTCTGACATTACAGTGTTCCATAACCCCTGTCATCAAAATGTTCCATGACCCTTTTCATCAAGTTGCTCCATGACACTGTCATCACAATGCTCCCTGCCCTTCTCATCACAATGCACAACACCCTTGTCATCAAAATCCTCCATGACCTTTGTCATCACAAAGATCCATGACCCTTGGCATCACAATGCTCCATGTCATTGTCATCACAATCCTCCATGAACACTCTCATCACATTGCTCCATGCCCTTGTCATCACAAAGCTCCATGACACTTGTCATCAAAATGCTCGATGCCCTTCTCATCACAATGCCCCATGACCTTGTCATTACAATCCTTCATGACCCATGTATCACTGTGTTCCATGCCCTTATCATCACAATGCTCTATGCCCACTCTCATCACAATAATCCATGAAACTTATTAGACCAATGCTCCATTCCCTTGTCATCACAAGGCTCCATGCCCTTGTTATCACAATGTTCCATGACCCCTGTCATCACAATGCTCCATGCCTCCATTCATCACAATGCTTCATGACCTTTGTCATCACAATGGTCCATGCCCTCGTCATCAGCAGTCTCTGTGACCTTTTTAACCACAATGCTCCATGAACTTTTCATCACAATGCTCTTTGACCCTTGTCATCACAATGCTCTATGCCATTCTCAGCACAATGCTCCATGACCCTCGTCATCACAATGCTCCATGACCCATGTCATCACAATGCACCCTGCACTTTTCATCACAGTGCTCCACAATCTTGTCACCACAATGCTCCATAAAACTTGTCCTCACAATTCTCCATGCACTTCTCATCAAAATGCTCTCTCAACACTGATATCACAATGTTACATCACTATTCATCACAATACACCCTCACCCCTGTCATCACAATATTCCATGACTTCTGTCTTTGCAATGCTACATGCACATATCATCACAAAGTTCGATGACCCCTGATATCACAATGTTCCATAACCCCTGTCATCAAAATGCTCCATAACAATTTTCCTCAAAATGCTCAATGACCCCTGACATCACAATGTTCCATAACAACTGTCATCAAAATATTCCATGACCCTTTTCATCAAACTGCTCTATAAACCTGTCATCACAATACTCCCTGCCCTTCTCATCACAATGTACCACGCCCTTGTCATCAAAATGCTCCATGACCTTTGTCATCACAAGGATCCATGACCCTTGGCATCGCAATGCTCCATGCCATTGTCATCACAAAACTCCATGAACCCTCTAATCACAATGCTCCATGCACATTTGCATCTCAATGCTCCATGAACCCTGTCATCAAAATGCACCATGCCCATCATCATAATGCTTCAGGCTATTGTCATCACAATGAAATCAAAATATTTGATGATCTATCTCATCACAATGCTCCAAATCCTTTTGATCACAATGTTCCATAACACTTATCATCAAAATGTCCCATGACGCTCATCATCACAATTATCCATGGTCTTCTCATCACAGTGCTCCATGACCTTTGTCATCACAGTGCTCTATACACTTGTCATCACAATGCTCCCTGACACTTGTCATCAGTATGCTCCTGGAACCCTGTCATGACAAGGCTCCATACCATTTTCATAACAATGATCCATGCCAATTTCATCACAATGCTCCAAGACACCAGTAATCACAATGCTCCATGCCCTTTTCATCACAATGCCCCAAGACCCCTGTAATCACAATACTCCATGCCCCTTTTCATCAGAATGCTCCATGAGACATGTTATTACAAGGCTCCATGGTCTTCTCATCACAATGCTCCAGGAACTTTTCATCACAGTGCTCCATTCCCTTGTCATCACAATGCTCCATGACCCCTGTCCTCACAATACTTCCTGAACATTTTCAGTCCAATTCTCCAGGAACTTCTCATCACAATGCTTCATGATCCCTATCATCACAATGCTCCATGACCACTGTCATCACAACGCTCCATGACCCCTGACAACACAGTGATCCGGGACTCTTGTCATCACAGTGCTCCATTCCCTAGTCATCACAATGCTCCATGAACATTTTCAGCCCAATGCTCCATAACCGTTGTCATCACAATGATCCATGACCTTGTCATCCCAATGCTCCATGACCCCTGTAATCACAATGATCCGTGATGCTTCTCATCACAGTGCTCTATGACCCTTATCATCACAATGCTCCATGCCTGTGTCAGCAAAATGCTACATGACCTTGTCATCAAAATGCTGCATTTGCTTGTCATCACAATACTCCCTTACCATTGTCATCACAATCCTCCATGAATCTTGGGATCACATTGCTTCATGCCCTTGTCATCCCAATGCTCCATGCTCCTTGAAAACAAAATGATCCATGACTTCTATCATCACAATGCTCCAAACCCTTGTTATCACAAAGTTCCATAACACTTGTCATCACAACGCTCCATGATGCCTGTCATCACAATACTCCATGTCCTTTTCGTCAAAATGCTCCATGATCTTTTTCATCACAATTCTCAATACACTTGTCATCACAATGTTCCCTGACACTTGTCGTCAGAATGCTCCTTGAAACCTGTCATGAAATGGCTTCATGCCTTTTTCATCACAATGCTCCATGCCCTTTTCATCACAATGCTCCATGCCATTGTCGTCACAATACTCCACAAGCTTGTCATCAGAATGCTCCATGACACTTGTCATCACAATGCTCCATGGCCACTGTCATCACAATGCTCCATACCCCTTGTCATTACTGTGCTCCATGACGCTCGTCATCACAATTATCCATGGTCTTCTCATCACAATGCTCTACGCCCTTGTCATCAAAATGCTCCATGACCCTTGTCATCACTATGCTCCATGGCCACTGTCATCACAATGCTCCATTCCCCTTGTCATTACAGTGCTCCATGACGCTCGTCATCACAATGCTCCATGGTCTTGCCATCACAATGCTCCATTCCCTGGTCATCACAATGCTCCATGCCCTGGTCATCACAATGCTCCATGTCCCCTGTCATCACAATTCTCCTCGTTCTTGGCACCACTATGCTCCATGACAGTTCTCATCACCGTGTTACATGATTTGTCATCACAATTCTCTATGCACTTGTCATCGCAATGCTCCATGACCCCTGTCATAGGAAGCTCCATGTTCTTCTCATCACAATGCTTCATGAACTTGTCATCAAAATTCTCAATGGCCCTTGTCATCACAATGCTCCATCCCTTGTCATCACAATGCTCCATGTCCCTTGTCATCACAATGCTCCAAGCCCTTGTCATCAAAATGCTCCATTACATTTGTCATCACAATCCTCCATGACACTTGGCATCACAATGTTCCATTCCATTGTCATCGCAATGGACCATGACATATGTCATCACAATGCTCCCTGAGACCTGTCTTCAAAATACTCCATGACCTTCTCATCACAATGCTCCATGACCCTTGTAATCACAATGCTCCATGAACTTTTCATCACAATGCTCTTTGTTCCTTGTCATCACAATGCTCTATGCCTTTCTCAGCGCAATGCTCCGTGACCCTTGTCATCACAATGCTCCATGCGCTTGTCAGCACGATGCTCCATGACACATGTCATCATAATGCACCATGTGCTTGTCATCACAGTGCTCCACAAGCTTGTCATCACAATGCTCCATAAACCTTGTCATCACAATGCTCCATGCACTTCTCATCAAAATGCTCTCTCACCACAGATATCACAATGTTACATCATTATTCGTCACAATACTCACTCACCCCTTTTATCCCAATGTTCCATGACCCCTGTCATCACAATGCTACATGCACTTATCATCACAATGTTCGATGACCCCTGACATCACAATGCTCCATAACCCCTGTCATCAAAATGCTCCATGACCCTTTTCATCATAATGCTCCATGACCTCTGACATCACAATGTTCCATAATCCCTGTCATCAAAATGTTCCATGACCCTTTTCATCAAGTTGCTCCATGACACTGTCATCACAATGCTCCCTGCCCTTCTCATCACAATGCACAACGCCCTTGTCATCAAAATCCTCCATGACCTTTGTCATCACAAAGATCCATGACCCTTGGCATCACAATGCTCCATGTCATTGTCATCACAATCCTCCATGAACACTCTCATCACATTGCTCCATGCCCTTGTCATCACAAAGCTCCATGACAGATGTCATCAGAATGCTCCATGGCCTTCTCATCACAATGCTCCATGCCCTTGCCGTCACAATGCTCCATTACCCCTGTCATAACAATGCTCCATGACCCCTGCCATCACGATGTTCCGTGGCCTTGTCATCACAGTGCTCCATGACACCTGTCATCACAATGCTCCATGACTTTGTCAGCAAAATGCTACATGACCTTGTCATTACAATGCTCTATGCGCTTGTCATCACAATACTCCATTTCCATTGTCATCACAATCCTCCATGAACCTTGAGAGCACATTGCTTCATGCCCTTGTCATCACAATGCTCCATGCTCCTTGAAATCAAAATGATCCATGTCCTCTGTCATCACAATGCTCCAAACCCTTGTGATCCCAGTGTTCCATAACACTTGTCATCACAATGCTCCATGATGCCTGTCATCACAAAATTCCATGCCCTTTTCATCACAGTGCTCCATGACATTTGGCATCAAAATGCTCAGTACACTTGTCATCACAATGCTCCCTGACACTTGTCATCAGAATGCTCTTTGAACCCTGTCACGAAAAGGCTCCATGCCTTTTTCATCACAATGCCCCATTCCGTTTTCATCACAATGCTCCGTGACCATTGTCATCAAAATGCTCCATGACTGTGTCTGAAAAATGTTCCATGACCCTTGTCATCACAATGTGCCATTCGCTTTTCATCACAACGGTCCAGAAAATTTTCATTGCAATGCTCCATAAACCTTGTAATCACAATGCTCCATACACTTCTCATCAAAATGCTCTCTCACCAGAGATATCACAGTGTTCCAACACTAGTTGTCACAATACTCCCTCACTACTGTAATCACAATGTCCCATGACCCCTGTCATCACAGTGCTACATCCCTTTATCATCAAAATGTTCCATGACCCCTGACATCACAATATTCTATAACCCCTGTCATCAAAATGTTCCAATACACTTTCCATCATATTGCTGAATGACCCTGTCATCAAAATACTCCCTGCCCTTATCATCACAATGCACCATGCACTTGTCATCAAAATGCTCCATGACATTTGTCATCACAAAGCGCCATGACACTTGGCATCACAATGCTCCATGAACCCTCTCATCACATTGCTCCATGCCCTTGTCATCACAAAGCTCCATGACACTTGTCATCAAAATGCTCGATGCCCTTCTCATCACAATGCCCCATGACCTTGTCATTACAATCCTTCATGACCCATGTATCACAGTGTTCCATGCCCTTATCATCACAATGCTCTATGCCCACTCTCATCACAATAATCCATGAAACTTATTAGACCAATGCTCCATTCCCTTGTCATCACAAGGCTCCATGCCCTTGTTATCACAATGTTCCATGACCCCTGTCATCACAATGCTCCATGCCTCCATTCATCACAATGCTTCATGACCTTTGTCATCACAATGGTCCATGCCCTCGTCATCAGCAGTCTCTGTGACCTTTTTAACCACAATGCTCCATGAACTTTTCATCACAATGCTCTTTGACCCTTGTCATCACAATGCTCTATGCCATTCTCAGCACAATGCTCCATGACCCTCGTCATCACAATGCTCCATGACCCATGTCATCACAATGCACCCTGCACTTTTCATCACAGTGCTCCACAATCTTGTCACCACAATGCTCCATAAAACTTGTCATCACAATTCTCCATGCACTTCTCATCAAAATGTTCTCTCAACACTGATATCACAATGTTACATCACTATTCATCACAATACTCCCTCACCCCTGTCATCACAATATTCCATGACTTCTGTCTTTGCAATGCTACATGCACATATCATCACAAAGTTCGATGACCCCTGATATCACAATGTTCCATAACCCCTGTCATCAAAATGCTCCATAACAATTTTCCTCAAAATGCTCAATGACCCCTGACATCACAATGTTCCATAACAACTGTCATCAAAATATTCCATGACCCTTTTCATCAAATTGCTCTATAACCCTGTCATCACAATACTCCCTGCCCTTCTCATCACAATGTACCACGCCCTTGTCATCAAAATGCTCCATGACCTTTGTCATCACAAGGATCCATGACCCTTGGCATCGCAATGCTCCATGCCATTGTCATCACAAAACTCCATGAACCCTCTAATCACAATGCTCCATGCACATTTGCATCTCAATGCTCCATGAACCCTGTCATCAAAATGCACCATGCCCATCATCATAATGCTTCAGGCTATTGTCATCACAATGAAATCAAAATATTTGATGATCTATCTCATCACAAGGCTCCAAATCCTTTTGATCACAATGTTCCATAACACTTATCATCAAAATGTCCCATGACGCTCATCATCACAATTATCCATGGTCTTCTCATCACAGTGCTCCATGACCTTTGTCATCACAGTGCTCTATACACTTGTCATCACAATGCTCCCTGACACTTGTCATCAGTATGCTCCTGGAACCCTGTCATGACAAGGCTCCATACCATTTTCATAACAACGATCCATGCCAATTTCATCACAATGCTCCAAGACACCAGTAATCACAATGCTCCATGCCCTTTTCATCACAATGCCCCAAGACCCCTGTAATCACAATACTCCATGCCCCTTTTCATCAGAATGCTCCATGAGACATGTTATTACAAGGCTCCATGGTCTTCTCATCACAATGCTCCAGGAACTTTTCATCACAGTGCTCCATTCCCTTGTCATCACAATGCTCCATGACCCCTGTCCTCACAATACTTCCTGAACATTTTCAGTCCAATTCTCCAGGAACTTCTCATCACAATGCTTCATGATCCCTATCATCACAATGCTCCATGACCACTGTCATCACAACGCTCCATGACCCCTGACAACACAGTGATCCGGGACTCTTGTCATCACAGTGCTCCATTCCCTAGTCATCACAATGCTCCATGAACATTTTCAGCCCAATGTTCCATAACCGTTGTCATCACAATGATCCATGACCTTGTCATCCCAATGCTCCATGACCCCTGTAATCACAATGATCCGTGATGCTTCTCATCACAGTGCTCTATGACCCTTATCATCACAATGCTCCATGCCTGTGTCAGCAAAATGCTACATGACCTTGTCATCAAAATGCTGCATTTGCTTGTCATCACAATACTCCCTTACCATTGTCATCACAATCCTCCATGAATCTTGGGATCACATTGCTTCATGCCCTTGTCATCCCAATGCTCCATGCTCCTTGAAAACAAAATGATCCATGACTTCTATCATCACAATGCTCCAAACCCTTGTTATCACAAAGTTCCATAACACTTGTCATCACAACGCTCCATGATGCCTGTCATCACAATACTCCATGTCCTTTTCGTCAAAATGCTCCATGATCTTTTTCTTCACAATTCTCAATACACTTGTCATCACAATGTTCCCTGACACTTGTCGTCAGAATGCTCCTTGAAACCTGTCATGAAATGGCTTCATGCCTTTTTCATCACAATGCTCCATGCCCTTTTCATCACAATGCTCCATGCCATTGTCGTCACAATACTCCACAAGCTTGTCATCGGAATGCTCCATGACACTTGTCATCACAATGCTCCATGGCCACTGTCATCACAATGCTCCATACCCCTTGTCATTACTGTGCTCCATGACGCTCGTCATCACAATTATCCATGGTCTTCTCATCACAATGCTCTACGCCCTTGTCATCAAAATGCTCCATGACCCTTGTCATCACTATGCTCCATGGCCACTGTCATCACAATGCTCCATTCCCCTTGTCATTACAGTGCTCCATGACGCTCGTCATCACAATGTTCCACGGTCTTGCCATCACAATGCTCCATTCCCTGGTCATCACAATGCTCCATGCCCTGGTCATCACAATGCTCCATGTCCCCTGTCATCACAATTCTCCTCGTTCTTGGCACCACTATGCTCCATGACAGTTCTCATCACCGTGTTACATGATTTGTCATCACAATTCTCTATGCACTTGTCATCGCAATGCTCCATGACCCCTGTCATAGGAAGCTCCATGTTCTTCTCATCACAATGCTTCATGAACTTGTCATCAAAATTCTCAATGGCCCTTGTCATCACAATGCTCCATCCCTTGTCATCACAATGCTCCATGTCCCTTGTCATCACAATGCTCCAAGCCCTTGTCATCAAAATGCTCCATTACATTTGTCATCACAATCCTCCATGACACTTGGCATCACAATGTTCCATTCCATTGTCATCGCAATGGACCATGACATATGTCATCACAATGCTCCCTGAGACCTGTCTTCAAAATACTCCATGACCTTCTCATCACAATGCTCCATGACCCTTGTAATCACAATGCTCCATGAACTTTTCATCACAATGCTCTTTGTTCCTTGTCATCACAATGCTCTATGCCTTTCTCAGCGCAATGCTCCGTGACCCTTGTCATCACAATGCTCCATGCGCTTGTCAGCACGATGCTCCATGACACATGTCATCATAATGCACCATGTGCTTGTCATCACAGTGCTCCACAAGCTTGTCATCACAATGCTCCATAAACCTTGTCATCACAATGCTCCATGCACTTCTCATCAAAATGCTCTCTCACCACAGATATCACAATGTTACATCATTATTCGTCACAATACTCACTCACCCCTTTTATCCCAATGTTCCATGACCCCTGTCATCACAATGCTACATGCCCTTATCATCACAATGTTCGATGACCCCTGACATCACAATGCTCCATAACCCCTGTCATCAAAATGCTCCATGACCCTTTTCATCATAATGCTCAAGGACCTCTGACATCACAATGTTCCATAACCCCTGTCATCAAAATGTTCCATGACCCTTTTCATCAAGTTGCTCCATGACACTGTCATCACAATGCTCCCTGCCCTTCTCATCACAATGCACAACGCCCTTGTCATCAAAATCCTCCATGACCTTTGTCATCACAAAGATCCATGACCCTTGGCATCACAATGCTCCATGTCATTGTCATCACAATCCTCCATGAACACTCTCATCACATTGCTCCATGCCCTTGTCATCACAAAGCTCCATGACAGAAGTCATCAGAATGCTCCATGGACTTCTCATCACAATGCTCCATGCCCTTGCCGTCACAATGCTCCATTACCCCTGTCATAACAATGCTCCATGACCCCTGCCATCACGATGTTCCGTGGCCTTGTCATCACAGTGCTCCATGACACCTGTCATCACAATGCTCCATGACTTTGTCAGCAAAATGCTACATGACCTTGTCATTACAATGCTCTATGCGCTTGTCATCACAATACTCCATTTCCATTGTCATCACAATCCTCCATGAACCTTGAGAGCACATTGCTTCATGCCCTTGTCATCACAATGCTCCATGCTCCTTGAAATCAAAATGATCCATGTCCTCTGTCATCACAATGCTCCAAACCCTTGTGATCCCAGTGTTCCATAACACTTGTCATCACAATGCTCCATGATGCCTGTCATCACAAAATTCCATGCCCTTTTCATCACAGTGCTCCATGACATTTGGCATCAAAATGCTCAGTACACTTGTCATCACAATGCTCCCTGACACTTGTCATCAGAATGCTCTTTGAACCCTGTCACGAAAAGGCTCCATGCCTTTTTCATCACAATGCCCCATTCCGTTTTCATCACAATGCTCCGTGACCATTGTCATCAAAATGCTCCATGACTGTGTCTGAAAAATGTTCCATGACCCTTGTCATCACAATGTGCCATTCGCTTTTCATCACAACGGTCCAGAAAATTTTCATTGCAATGCTCCATAAACCTTGTAATCACAATGCTCCATACACTTCTCATCAAAATGCTCTCTCACCAGAGATATCACAGTGTTCCAACACTAGTTGTCACAATACTCCCTCACTACTGTAATCACAATGTCCCATGACCCCTGTCATCACAGTGCTACATCCCTTTATCATCAAAATGTTCCATGACCCCTGACATCACAATATTCTATAACCCCTGTCATCAAAATGTTCCAATACACTTTCCATCATATTGCTGAATGACCCTGTCATCAAAATACTCCCTGCCCTTATCATCACAATGCACCATGCACTTGTCATCAAAATGCTCCATGACATTTGTCATCACAAAGCGCCATGACACTTGGCATCACAATGCTCCATGAACCCTCTCATCACATTGCTCCATGCCCTTGTCATCACAAAGCTCCATGACACTTGTCATCAAAATGCTCGATGCCCTTCTCATCACAATGCCCCATGACCTTGTCATTACAATCCTTCATGACCCATGTATCACAGTGTTCCATGCCCTTATCATCACAATGCTCTATGCCCACTCTCATCACAATAATCCATGAAACTTATTAGACCAATGCTCCATTCCCTTGTCATCACAAGGCTCCATGCCCTTGTTATCACAATGTTCCATGACCCCTGTCATCACAATGCTCCATGCCTCCATTCATCACAATGCTTCATGACCTTTGTCATCACAATGGTCCATGCCCTCGTCATCAGCAGTCTCTGTGACCTTTTTAACCACAATGCTCCATGAACTTTTCATCACAATGCTCTTTGACCCTTGTCATCACAATGCTCTATGCCATTCTCAGCACAATGCTCCATGACCCTCGTCATCACAATGCTCCATGACCCATGTCATCACAATGCACCCTGCACTTTTCATCACAGTGCTCCACAATCTTGTCACCACAATGCTCCATAAAACTTGTCCTCACAATTCTCCATGCACTTCTCATCAAAATGTTCTCTCAACACTGATATCACAATGTTACATCACTATTCATCACAATACTCCCTCACCCCTGTCATCACAATATTCCATGACTTCTGTCTTTGCAATGCTACATGCACATATCATCACAAAGTTCGATGACCCTTGATATCACAATGTTCCATAACCCCTGTCATCAAAATGCTCCATAACAATTTTCCTCAAAATGCTCAATGACCCCTGACATCACAATGTTCCATAACAACTGTCATCAAAATATTCCATGACCCTTTTCATCAAACTGCTCTATAACCCTGTCATCACAATACTCCCTGCCCTTCTCATCACAATGTACCACGCCCTTGTCATCAAAATGCTCCATGACCTTTGTCATCACAAGGATCCATGACCCTTGGCATCTCAATGCTCCATGCCATTGTCATCACAAAACTCCATGAACCCTCTAATCACAATGCTCCATGCACATTTGCATCTCAATGCTCCATGAACCCTGTCATCAAAATGCACCATGCCCATCATCATAATGCTTCAGGCTATTGTCATCACAATGAAATCAAAATATTTGATGATCTATCTCATCACAAGGCTCCAAATCCTTTTGATCACAATGTTCCATAACACTTATCATCAAAATGTCCCATGACGCTCATCATCACAATTATCCATGGTCTTCTCATCACAGTGCTCCATGACCTTTGTCATCACAGTGCTCTATACACTTGTCATCACAATGCTCCCTGACACTTGTCATCAGTATGCTCCTGGAACCCTGTCATGACAAGGCTCCATACCATTTTCATAACAACGATCCATGCCAATTTCATCACAATGCTCCAAGACACCAGTAATCACAATGCTCCATGCCCTTTTCATCACAATGCCCCAAGACCCCTGTAATCACAATACTCCATGCCCCTTTTCATCAGAATGCTCCATGAGACATGTTATTACAAGGCTCCATGGTCTTCTCATCACAATGCTCCAGGAACTTTTCATCACAGTGCTCCATTCCCTTGTCATCACAATGCTCCATGACCCCTGTCCTCACAATACTTCCTGAACATTTTCAGTCCAATTCTCCAGGAACTTCTCATCACAATGCTTCATGATCCCTATCATCACAATGCTCCATGACCACTGTCATCACAACGCTCCATGACCCCTGACAACACAGTGATCCGGGACTCTTGTCATCACAGTGCTCCATTCCCTAGTCATCACAATGCTCCATGAACATTTTCAGCCCAATGTTCCATAACCGTTGTCATCACAATGATCCATGACCTTGTCATCCCAATGCTCCATGACCCCTGTAATCACAATGATCCGTGATGCTTCTCATCACAGTGCTCTATGACCCTTATCATCACAATGCTCCATGCCTGTGTCAGCAAAATGCTACATGACCTTGTCATCAAAATGCTGCATTTGCTTGTCATCACAATACTCCCTTACCATTGTCATCACAATCCTCCATGAATCTTGGGATCACATTGCTTCATGCCCTTGTCATCCCAATGCTCCATGCTCCTTGAAAACAAAATGATCCATGACTTCTATCATCACAATGCTCCAAACCCTTGTTATCACAAAGTTCCATAACACTTGTCATCACAACGCTCCATGATGCCTGTCATCACAATACTCCATGTCCTTTTCGTCAAAATGCTCCATGATCTTTTTCATCACAATTCTCAATACACTTGTCATCACAATGTTCCCTGACACTTGTCGTCAGAATGCTCCTTGAAACCTGTCATGAAATGGCTTCATGCCTTTTTCATCACAATGCTCCATGCCCTTTTCATCACAATGCTCCATGCCATTGTCGTCACAATACTCCACAAGCTTGTCATCAGAATGCTCCATGACACTTGTCATCACAATGCTCCATGGCCACTGTCATCACAATGCTCCATACCCCTTGTCATTACTGTGCTCCATGACGCTCGTCATCACAATTATCCATGGTCTTCTCATCACAATGCTCTACGCCCTTGTCATCAAAATGCTCCATGACCCTTGTCATCACTATGCTCCATGGCCACTGTCATCACAATGCTCCATTCCCCTTGTCATTACAGTGCTCCATGACGCTCGTCATCACAATGCTCCACGGTCTTGCCATCACAATGCTCCATTCCCTGGTCATCACAATGCTCCATGCCCTGGTCATCACAATGCTCCATGTCCCCTGTCATCACAATTCTCCTTGTTCTTGGCACCACTATGCTCCATGACAGTTCTCATCACCGTGTTACATGATTTGTCATCACAATTCTCTATGCACTTGTCATCGCAATGCTCCATGACCCCTGTCACAGGAAGCTCCATGTTCTTCTCATCACAATGCTTCATGAACTTGTCATCAAAATTCTCAATGGCCCTTGTCATCACAGTGCTCCATCCCTTGTCATCACAATGCTCCATG
Organism: Mesoplodon mirus; assembly: GCF_964341445.2. NCBI lineage: Eukaryota > Metazoa > Chordata > Mammalia > Artiodactyla > Ziphiidae > Mesoplodon > Mesoplodon mirus. The sequence goes on along the minus strand of NW_028295813.1, from coordinate 2,854,327 downwards.
TCCCTTGTCATCACAATGCTCCAAGCCCTTGTCATCAAAATGCTCCATTACATTTGTCATCACAATCCTCCATGACACTTGGCATCACAATGTTCCATTCCATTGTCATCGCAATGGACCATGACATATGTCATCACAATGCTCCCTGAGACCTGTCTCCAAAATACTCCATGACCTTCTCATCACAGTGCTCCATGCCTTGTCATCACATTGCACCATGCCCACTGTCATCACAATAATCCATGAAACATCTCAGGCCAATGCTCCATGCCCCTGTCATCACAATGATCATTGCCTTTTCATCAAAATGCTCTATGAACCCTGTCATCACAATGCTCCATGACTCCAGTCATCACAATGCTTCATGGCCTTTGTCATCACAATGGTCCATGCCCTCGTCATCACAAGGCTCTGTGACCTTTGTCACCAAAATGCTCCATGAAATTTTCATCACAATGCTCGTTGACCCTTCTCATCACAATGCTCCATGCCTTTGTCAGCACAGGGCTCCATGACCCATGTCATCACAATGCGCCATGTGCTTGTCATATCAATGCTCCACAACCTTGTCATCACAATGCTCCATAAAACTTGTCATCACAATGCTCCATGCACTTCTTATCAAAATGCTCTCTCACGAATGATATCAAAATGTTCCCTCACTAGTCATCACAATACACCCACTCCCCTGTCATCACAATGGTCCACAACACCGTCATGAAAATGTTCCATGACTCCTGACATCACAATGTTCCATAACCCCTGTCATCAAAATGTTCCATGACACTTTTCATCAAATTGCTCCATGACCCTGTCATCACAATGCTCCCTGCCCTTCACAAGAGAATTCACCACACACTTGTCATCAAAATGCTCCATGACCTTTGTCATCACAAAACTCCATGACCCTTGGCATCACAATGCTCCATGCCATTGTCATCACAATGCTTCAAAAACCTCTCATCACATCGTTCCAAGCCCTTGTCATCACAGTATCCATGATGCTTTTCATCACAATGCTCGATGCCATTCTTCTCACAATGCTCCATGCGCTTGTCATTACAATCCTCCATGAACCATGTATCACAGTGTTCCGTGCCATTGTTATCACAGTGCTCCTTGCCCCCTCCCATCACAATAATCCATGAAACATCTCAGACCAATATTCCATGCCCTTTTCATCACAGTGATCCAAGACTCTTCTAATCATAATGCTCCATGCCCATTTTCATCTCAATGCTCCATGAACGCTGTCATCACAATGCACCAATGCGCATCATCATAATGCTTCATGCTATTGCCATCACAATGATATCAAAATGCTCTATGACCTCTGTCATCACAATGCTCCAAATCCTTGTGATGACAATATTCCCTAACACTTATCATCAGCTCCCCATAATGCTCGTCATCACAATTATCCATGGTCTTCTAATCACAATGCTCCATGACATTTGTCATCACAATGCTCAATACCATTGTCATCACAATGGTCCCTGACACTTGTCATCAGTATGCTCCTTGAACCCTGTCATGACAAGGCTACATGCCTTTTTCATCACAATGTTACATGCCATTTTCCTCACAGTGCTCCAAGACCCCTGTAATCACAATGCTCCATGCCCTTGTCATCACAAAGCTCCATGATGCATGTCATCAGAACGCTCCATGACATTCTCATCCCAATGTTCAATGCCCTTGTCATCACAATGCTCCAAGACCCCTGTAATCACAATGCTCCATGACCCTTTTCATCAGAATGCTCCATGAGACTTGTCATCACATGGCTCCATGGTCTTCTCATCACAGTGCTCCAGTACCTTGTCATCACAATGCTCCTTGACACCTGTCATCACAATACTCCATTAACATTTTCAGCCCAATGCTCCATGACGTTGTCATCACAATGCTCCATGTCCTCTGTCATAACAATGCTCCATGACCACTGTCATGACAATGCTCCATGAACCCTGACAACACAATGATCCGGGAAGCTTGTCATCAAAATGCTCCATGCCCTTGTCATCCCAATGTTCCATGAACCCTTTAATCACAATGCTCCATGACACTTGTCATCACAGTGCTCCATGAAACTTGTCATCACAATGCCTTTGTCAGCAAAATGATACATAATCTTGTCATCACAATGCTCCAAGACCCCTGTAATCACAATGCTCCATGACCCTTTTCATCAGAATGCTCCATGAGACTTGTCATCACATGGCTCCATGGTCTTCTCCTCACAGTGCTCCAGTACCTTGTCATCACAATGCTCCTTGACCCCTGTCATCACAATACTCCATGAACATTTTCAGCTCAATGCTCCATGACGTTCTCATCACAATGCTCCATGACCTCTGTCATAACAATGCTCCATGATCACTGTCATGACAACGCTCCATGAACCCTGCCAACACAATGATCCGGGACGCTTGTCATCAAAATGCTCCATGCCCTTGTCATCCCAATTCACCATGAACCCTTTAATCACAATGCTCCATGACGCTTGGCATCACAGTGCTCCATGATCCTTGTCATCACAATGCCTTTGTCAGCAAAATGATACATAATCTTGTCATCACAATGCTCCATGTGCTTGTCATCACAATCCTCCATGACCCTTGGGATCATATTGCTTTATGCCCTTGTCATCTCTATCTTGCCTTCCTGGTTTTTACAGACTTTTGGATGCCCTTTTTGACCGGTGGGAAGCGACAATTCTTTGTAGTGTGGATTTGCGTTGTGTGCTTGCTTGATTGGCCAAAAAGGGCCTATGCCTTTTCTCCTGAATATATTCAGGAGAAAAGTCATACACTGTTTTTGGCCAAGTGCATCATTCTCGAAGTTGTGATGCCTTTCCTGTGCTTTAAAGGCGATTCCAATTTACCTCTTGAAATATGTTTTGTGCAATTCTGCCTCATTTTCAAGTCCGCTTTGTTGCCTTCCCTCAACAGACTTTTGGAAGAGAGTAGTCCTTTATAACTCTGCAGGTTTTTGATTTGCCTTGCCCCTGAGCTCCAATTTTCAAATCCCATTATTGGGAGCTGACAGCAATTCCACAATTTTGCTTCAGGACCTATACTGGTTCCAGGGGTGGCTATACTGGTTCCCTGTGGGTGGCTGAGGCTTTGGTTAATTCTTCTTCCTACTGGGAATTTAGAGTGACATGTGTCCGTCCAAATGCCTACATCTACTCTCTGATTGGTTCTCCCTCTTCCCTTTCATCCTCTGCACAATTAGCAAACTGTGCGAACCAGGAGGTTATAGGGGATGACTCTCCTAAGTTGGGAGATTGATAGTAAAGTTGTTGGAATGCCAAACTGTAGCACAAGGAGAGGAAAAAGTAGGAGACTTTCAGAAACCTTTCGCCATCACAGGGTGTCCATTCTCTAGGTTTCCCATACATGTTATAACTGTAGTGATATTCCCTTCTACCTGGAAATTTGGGACCCATGGAATGGTGGCATGCATTACTACTTTAAAGGGTCTGCATTTTCTCTCCCAATCTCACCAGTCCTCTCAGTCCCAAGTGTCCAGCCTTATGTCTCATCCAGCTGTCTTTGCAGATAGGGTCATTCTAGGTTTCATCAGAACCCCTGAAGGAATTGTGTAAGAATTTCGCTGTTTTTTTGTTTTGTTTTTGAAATTCATTTTTATAATGGGGTTGAGGTGATTTTCCCTGACGTGTTTATGACGGTCTAGACACACTTGTTTCCCTTACAGAGGCATATCAATACATAGGTTTTAAGATTCTTACTAATCAGATATATTCCTCTGTGGGGAATAGGGGTTTTGAGTCCCGTTCACTGAGGAAGGTGTAGGTCTTGTCTATTCTGTATTTGGTTTATGGAATGGTACCTGTGCTAATATCAAACTCTGGTTTTATGCATCACCCCACCTCTCCTTTCCCCTTAAGGAGGCATAAGAGTGTTTTCTAAATGTGAGACGCTACTCTCTTTCCTAATTCAGTTCATGTGTTGTGATGTTGACATTCCCTCTGTAAGTGATATCTTATGATAAGATTCTTTTTCTGTGTGACTAATTTCCCTTAGAATCATCATACCTAAATCCTCTCATTATGCTGCTACTGGCCTTATGACATTGATTTCACGTCTGAGTGATATTCCGTTGTACAAAATTACCACAAATTCTTTATGCATTTCTCTTTTTCCTGGGATACTTTAGGTGTACCGAAGTTTAGGTTCTTGTATGCAGAGCAGCCCTAAACATTGGGGTGCCTGTGTCTTGTTGATATTTACTCTTCCCAAGTTATATATCCATGAGTTGATGTCCCCTTTGCTCGGGGGCTTTGTATTTTAGATGTTTTAGGAAACAGCATACACTTCTTCAGAGTAGCTCTTGGATATTTATACCCCACCCATCAGCGTGACTAGTCTCCCTGTTTTCCATGGCCTCTCCTGCATTTTTGATTTGTACACATTTTTTGGATGGACTTTCTGAGCAGTGGAAATTGAGACTTCTTTATTGTGCGGATTTGCATTTCCCTCTTGCTTGGTTGGCCAAAAACTCTGTATGTGTTTTTTTCCTGAAGATATTCACGAAAAAAACGCATACACCCTTTTGCCCAACTGCATCATTTTAGAAATTCTGCAGCTTTTCATATGCTTTAAATGTGAGTACAATCTACCTTTTGAAATCTGTTTCCTGCAATTCTGCCTCTCATTCAGAACCTCTTCGTTGCCTTACCTGAATATATTTTTGGACGTTGGTTATCATTTATATCTTTGCAGGTCTTTGAATTGTCTGCTCCTGAGCTCCATTTTGCAACTCGCATTTTTTGTGAGCTGACCGCCAAACCATTGGATTGATTCCGGCCCTATTCTGGTTCTGGGGAGGCAGGCTGAGCCTTTGGTTAATTCTTCTTCCTAATGGGAAATTAGAGTGACATGTGCCTGTCAAAACTACTACAGCTAATCTCTCATTGGTTCCTCCTCTTCCCATTTATCCTCTGCACAAATTGCAAACTGTGTGAAACAGGAGGTTAAAGGTGCTGATTCTCCAAGTCAGGAGATTGTTAGTAATGTGGCTGGAATGGCGAACCCCAGCACCAGGAGATCAAAAATGAGGTGCATTTTAGACACCTCTCCTGAGCACACGGTGTACATTCATCTCGGTTTCCCAGGCATGTTTTCACTGTCAGAAGATTCCCTTGAAAGTGCACATTTGGGACCCATGGAATGGGTACCAGGCAGTATTACTTTAAAAGGTCTGCATTTCCTCACCCAGCCTCTCTAACATCTCTTAGCGTGCATAGCTTCCAGCCTTATATATCATCCTGCTGTGGGTCTACATGTGTTCAATCCATGTTACATCGTAGCCCTTCAACAAAAGTTGTAAGAATTTTTGTCTGTCTCACCGTTTTTATAAATATTTTTAAATTTATTTTTATATTGGTTACAGCTGATTTTCAAAGCTCTGTTTTTTACTGCTGTACATCCACTTGATTCATGTACTGTGAGACAACAATAAATTCTTTCTCAGATGCTTATGAGTCATATGTATTATTTTCCAGTGACTTGAGTGGACTGAGTGCAGTTCTTTGAGGTACCGTGTAGGCCTTGCCAGTTATTCAATTCGGTACTTGTAATGGTATCTTTGCTAATTTCAACCTCCTGGATAATACCTCACCATTCCCCACCTTTCCCATTTAGCAGCCTTATGTCTATTTTCTACATATTTGACTATGTTTCTGTTTTGTAGTTTATTTCATGTGTAGCCATTTTTGATTCCACCTTTAAGTGACATCTTATGATATGTGTCTTTTTCTTTCTGACATGTGTCACTTAGAATGATCGTATGTAACTCCTCCAGAGTTGTTCCAACTGGCCTTATTTCATTGATTTCTGGATGAGTAATATTCCACTCTACATAAGTACCCCATCTCTTTTATCCATTTTATCCTTCCAGGGACATTTAGGTTATATCCAAGTGGAGGCCCTTTTTAACAGAGAGGTGGTAAACGTTGGGGTGCCTGTTTTCTGTCATTTTTTGTTTTTCCCAAGGTATACGCCCATGAGTGCAAGTGCCCTATGCTCTGTAGCTCAGTTTTCAGATGTTTTAGCAAACACAATACACTTCTGCAGAGTGGCCGTTGGCAAATTACATTTCCACTATCAGCCTCACAGGGCTCCCTTTTCTCCTCACCCTGTCCTGCATTTCTGGTGTTTACACTTTATGTGGATGGCACTTCTGACTGATGTGAAGTGATACATTTTGTAGTATTAATTTCCAGTGCCCACCTGTTTGTTTGGATAAAAAGTGTGAATGGCCTTTACTTGAATATATTCAGAAAAAAATGCCTACGCCCTTTTGGGCCAGGTGCATCATTGGCGATGTTCAGCCCCTTTTCTTGTGCTTTAATGGGGAGACATTTCTACCTCTTCAAATCTGATTCCTGCCACTCTCCCTTGCTTATAAGTCCTTTTCTGTGACTTACCTCAAGATATTTTTCAACAATAGATATTTTCAACTCTGCAGTTTCATGAATTTTAGTGCCCCTGAGTTCCATTTTTCAACTTGTGTTTTTGGAAACTCGACACAATACAGCAGGATTTCCTCTAGCCCTATTCTCTTTCTGTGGGCAATTCTAGCCTTTGATGAATTTGTCTTCTGGATTGGAAATTAGAGTGGCATGTGCATGTCCGAACACCTAAGACTTGTCTCTAAATTTTTCTCATCCTTCCGCTTCATCCTCTGGACAGATTCCAAACTGTGTGCAACAGGATGTTGACGGTGCTGATATCCCCAAGTGAGGAGATTGTTAGGAAAGATGCTGGAGGGGTGAACCCGAGCACCAGGCGATGAGGAGATGAGGTGCCTTTTCCAAACTATTTCCGATCAAACGGTGTACCTCCTCTAGGTGTGACAGGCATGTTTTAGCTGTAGGAAGGGTCCCGTGCATGGAAGGAGAACACCAGGGATTTTTCCAAATCAGTGCCTCCCCGAACCCCAAACTGGGGAATTTTTAAGCTACGGCTACACGTATGTCCATTAAGGGCCTTGGGAAATAGGCAGAGCCCAAACTTTAGATGATTGAAATCTTCAGGTTCAGAAGCGCTCACCATCGGCCTTGCTTAGGTTACATTTTATCTGTCATTGATAGATGATGTCAATAAAAATATCGATTCTTTTTCAGATTATTTCCCCTTATAGGTTATTGCAAAATATTCAGTGTAGTTCCCTGTGCTATACAGTTGTTCCTTGTTGATGATCTATTTTATACATAGCAGTGTGTATGTGTTAATCCCAAACTGTTAATTTATCCCTTCTCCAACCTTTCCCCTTTGGTAATAATAAATTATAAGATTTTATACTTCTCAGAAATGGGGGAGCTGAAATAGAGGTATCCTTTTCAATGGAAAAGCATTCAAAACAAGATTGAAGCTTCAGCCAAGAGTATTCGATGTACATCCATGGAAATAAATCACTTCATTTCTCTAATGTTGTCCTGACAAATAAGACAGACGTCTTCACTGAACTTGCTTATAGTAAAGTGATGGAAATATCAAATGTAAGTCTTAGAAAAATCTTATTTTACCCGAGCATTATACACTGCTCTATGTTAACTACAGTTTGCCTCACACATCTGTTCAATGAAGTTACAAAGTTCTCAATTTCTGTTACTGATCATCCAGAGGGGACCCCAACAGTAGTCCCCATGCCCAGTGTCATTGGAGCCAACAGATCAAGACTGAGTTTGGTTCAGAAGCAAAGGAAACATTATTTTGAAAACCGAATGGAGAGGTGAGAGTGTGCACTCCCCCACGGGCTGTGGGCTGGGTTGCTGAGTAGGGATCCCGGCAGCATCAGTGGGAGTTAGGAGATGGAGGTCTCGAGGGCTGGGTTGGCTGCAGCTCAGGCTCTATGCCGTGCACTCTGCATGGGACTCCGCTAGCTGAGGTGTCGACCCAGCCATTCTGCACTAGGAAGTCTGGTCTGAAGTGCCGGGTGTGGGACCTCTGCATGCGGAACCCTAGGAGCATGTGAAATTAGACAAAGCACAAAGGAAAAACAGGTTAGACTTTATTTTATTGCCCAGATTCTCTTTTTATCTCCCAGGAATTTTTAATGAACCTTGCTGGAGACGAACACCTCCTCTGCTTTTTGTTCCGTTCCTCATTCTTGGGGTGTTGAGGGTGAAGACCCCTCTTTTGTAAATGCTTCATGCTGTGGTGGGAGCCCTGATACCTAGGGGGAGGGGCAAAACGTCTCCCCACCAGCCTCCAGGTGAGGTTGATGGTCCCAAAGCCTCCTGCCTCACTTCTCGTCCGCCTGAGCACCAGCATTGGAAGTGTTATAGATTCTAATGACCTTTAAGGGTCCAGGAAGGAGATGCGCAGAGATGCTGTGGTGGCAGGTTTCAACCCACCCCACATTTGTTCAGTGATATTAGGCTGACTTTTTTGCCAGCCTAGATGCTCTGACCAGTAGTCTGTGCTTTCTTTAATTAGGTCCCTGAATTAATGTACAAACAGCACCACATGTCAGAGCCCTGCCCGTGCAACTCCCAGACAGTCCAGGGTCAGTGGTGATCCAGGACCATGACGTCCACTGAGTCAACGGCCTTTAGAAGTAGCCAGCAGTCCAGCCGGTCATATTGGCCACCATCACCGCCGTGTCTGTAGGGTTTTCTATGGTGAAAGCGTGATATACGTTTCCCCCGCCAAGCTTATTAGCTCCCCTCTGAGTGCAGTTAAGTCCTGCAAGCAGTAGTCTGCTCTTTCGGGGCATGGTCCTGTTGTTTTCTGAGAGAAACTCCAGGCCAAGTGATGGTCACACGAGTCATCTTGGGGGCCCGTTGCCCCCATTTGTCTCTCTGGAGGTTGGAGTTGGAGGGCCTCCTCACTCGAGGTCAGTGTGTCCACAGAGCGACCCCTGCAACTTCAGGACATGATGGGTGGTTAGGATCACCACGTGGGGTCCTATTCCCTTAGGAGGGAGCTGGCCTTGTGGGCTGCTGATTTCCAGCTTTTTAGATACCCCAGTATCCTGACCTGATGAGTCAGTTGGCAAAGCCCTTGGTGACCATAGTTTATCATACCTGAAGGGCATTCTTGTGTTGCTCCATTTCAATTGGTCCCTGTTTTTGCACTAAGTCTCCAAGGGTGATTAAGCTTTGACCGGGTATGTAAAGGTCAAAGGGTTTAGCTAAATTAGCGAGTTCCTGGGCAAGGATCTGAATTGACTGCTCTTTCCATTCTTGAAAGGCTGCTTCTGGATTCTATTCAAAATGATCATCATCTTTTCGTGTCAGTGTTTCAGGTAGAGGCCCAGCTATTAGACTGTAGTTAGGGATCCAGATGCAGAAAACCTTGGCCTCCCCAGGAACCCCTAAGCTGTCTTCTAGTTTTAGAAGTGGTAAGGCTGCAAATGGCTTCTTCCCTATCCTGGTATGCGTTTCTCCAAATATCTGTGAGAATGAAGCCCAGGCAAGTCACCTGAGCCTGGGATATTTGAGCCTTTTTCTTGGACACCTTCTATCCTTTCTTGGCTAGGTAGTTCCGAGGCGTCTTTAGTAGGCCTGGCAATCAGAATGTCATCTGCATATTGAAGGAGGGTTCCCTTTTACAGAGGTAGAACGTTTAGGTCTTTAGAGGACATTTCCCCAATGATGGTGTGGGGATTTTTGAACCATTGGGGCAGGACGGCCCAGCATTATTGGTTTTGTTGCATGTTGTGTCCTGCCACTCACAAGCCAAAAATTCTTGTGACTCTGAGATGAATGGAATACAGAAGAAGGCATCATTGAAGTGTAATACAGAATGCCATGGCCTGGTGGATGGTAGAATGAGCAGCAGGGTGTAGGAAATAGGATCTACTAGATGTAGATCCTCGGTGGCTTCACTGACTGTCCTGATATCCTTTACCAGGTCTCCAGCAGCCCATGGGGCTCTCGTGCTCAGGCCAATCCCAGGATATGGAGCTCACCTGGGCTGCATCCTGCACCCCACAGCCCACGGGGCTCTCGTGTTCAAGTCCCTCCCAGGGTATGGAGCTCACCTGTGCAGCTACCCAGCAGCCCATGGGGCTCTCATAGTCAGGCCCTTCCCAGGATACAGAACTCTCCTGGGCAGGTACCCCAGCAGGGCTGGACACACAGGAACTGTGCACATAGCCCACCTTGCAGAGAACCCCCAGCTCACCTTTCGCTCACAGCTGACACAGAACACCTCAGAGCAGGACTTGAACTAACAAACAGCAGCTCTGACAGGTCTGTGACCCTGGCTATCACTCTGTGCAGCCTCTCTCTGCCTGGTCTTCCAGACACTTCCACTGCAGCCAGGGCTCCAGGCCTCTGTCTCCACCCACCATCACTCCTCTCCCTGACTCCTGGGTTCCTCTCATTAGGATAGGGTCTTCTTGAAGTTGTTTTCCACTCATGGACCAGATAAAATGATAAGAAAACAAGCCGCAGCTGCAGCCCCTTGTCTAGCCTGACTCTCAAGGCCCACACCTGTTCCTTGGGACTGACCCGTTTAGCAAGGTTCATTTTCTGCAACTGTGAGCCCCTGAGGGGTGAGGATTGGCTGATTTGGGCAGCCTGACACTGCCTGCCAGCCCCCCCACAGGTGTGCCTGGGTTGAGGTCAATATAAACACCTCTCCAGTCAGCAAGAGCCCATGTAGCTGTGACTGACGCCATATTCTCTGCCCCGTCAGCAGTTTCGGGGCTGGGGTGGTGGGAGGGAGTAACGGGCTGTGGCTTTGAGGGTGGCCCAGTGTGATTTGGGCTCTGCTGGACTTTCTGCAGGAGTTGCCAGGCTGCCACCTGCTAAAGAAGAGGACGTGTCACCCATACATGCCACTGGAATTTCTCCCCAGGCAGAGGTGAGGAAGTAAAAAAGCAGTGGGGGCCGTGGCAGGAGGGGTATCACAGGCAGGGAAATGGAAAGATTCCAGAAGAGCATCTGGGGCCAGGACCATCCTGGCTGGCCTGCAGGCACCAAGTCGGCCTGCGTGCTCTCGCTAGTGTGGCTCCACAGCCCTTCCTGTAGGCTTGCAAGTGCTTGTACATATTCAGGTGTTTTACCTGGAAAGGGTGGGAAGAGTTCAGCTGCAGCAGGACTGGGGCTCAGCTCACATTTACTCACAGACGCCTCGACACAGTCCCCCAGCTTTGCAATGAGGATGCTCCTTGTGGGGGGGAGCGCTGCTGACTGCATGGTAGACGATTTCCCAGCTCTGACCAACTTAAGAATTTTTTACCACTGGAGCAAGTGCCCTGATACGATTTTCCTCTGTATAACTGGTGTGTTCTGTTTTTTTTTTTTCTTTTTTTCTTTTTGGTTCAAGTTAGATTTTATTTATTCCTCTTTTTTTTTAATTTGGAGATATAAACATGGAAATAATGCATTAATATAAAGACGTCTATGTGAAGGGAAAAACTTTTTTTCTGTTTTATTTTATTAAATGTTATTTATTTATTTTTAATTTTTTTAAATTTATTTCTTTTATACAGCAGGTTCTTATTGGATATGTATTTTATACATATAAGTGTGCACATGTGAATCCCAGTCTCCCAATTCATCCCACCACCACCCTCACATGGCGTTCCCTCCTTGGTGTCCATATGTTTGTTCTCTACATCTGTCTCTATCTCTGCCCTGCAAACTGGTTCATCTGTACCATTTATCTAGGTTCCACATATATGCATTAATATACAATATTTGCTTTTCTCTTTCTGACTTACTTCACTCTGTATGACAGTCTCGAGATCCATCAAGGTCTCTACAAATGACCCAATTTCATTCCTATGTATGGCAGAGTAATATTCTGTTGTATATATGTACCAAGTCTTTATCCATTCGTCTGTCTGTGGGCACTTAGGTTGCTTTCATTACCTGTCTATTGTAAATAGTGCTGCAGTGAACATTGTGGTGAATGTGTCTTTTTTTTTCTTTTTTTTTTAAATTTATTTTATTTTATTTTTTTGCTTTATAACAAATTTAATCAGTTATACATATACATATGTTTCCATATCCCCTCCCTTTTGCGTCTCCCTCCCACCCTCCCTATCCCACCCCTCCAGGCGGTCACAAAGTACCGAGCTGATCTCCCTGTGCTATGCGGCTGCTTCCCACTAGCTATCTACCTCACGTTTGGTAGTGTATATATGTCCATGCCGCTCTTTCACTTTGTCACAGCTTACCCTTCCCCCTCCCCATATCCTCAAGTCCATTCTCTAGTAGGTCTGTGTCTTTATTCCTGTCTTACCCCTATGTTCTTCATGACATTTTTTTTTCTTAAATTCCATATATATGTGTTAGCATACAGTATTTGTCTTTCTCTTTCTGACTTACTTCACTCTGTATGACAGACTCTAGGTCTATCCACCTCATTACAAATAGCTCAATTTCATTTCTTTTTATGGCTGAGTAATATTCCATTGTATATATGTGCCACATCTTCTTTATCCATTCATCCGATGATGGACACTTAGGTTGTTTCCATCTCCGGGCTATTGTAAATAGGGCTGCTATGAACATTTTGGTACATGTCTCTTTTTGAATTATGGTTTTCTCAGGGTATATGCCCAGTAGTGGGATTGCTGGGTCATATGGTAGTTCTATTTGTAGTTTTTTAAGGAACCTCCATACCGTTCTCCATAGCGGCTGTACCAATTCACATTCCCACCAGCAGTGCAAGAGTGTTCCCTTTTTTCCACACCCTCTCCAGCATTTATTGTTTCTAGATTTTTTGATGATGGCCATTCTGACTGGTGTGAGATGATATCTCATTTTAGTTTTGATTTGCATTTCTCTAATGAGTAAAGATGTTGAGCATCCTTTCATGTGTTTGTTGGCAGTCTGTATATCTTCTGTGGAGAAATGTCTATTTAGGTCTTCTGCCCATTTTTGGATTGGGTTCTTTGTTTTTTTGTTATTGAGCTGCATGAACTGCTTATAAATTTTGGAGATTAATCCTTTGTCAGTTGCTTCATTTGCAAATATTTTCTCCCATTCTGAGGGTTGTCTTTTGGTCTTGTTTATGGTTTGCTTTGCTGTGCAAAAGCTTTGAAGTTTCATTAGGTCCCATGTGTTTATTTTTGTCTTTATTTCCATTTCTCTAGGAGGTGGGTCAAAAAGGATCTTGCTGTGATTTATGTCATAGAGTGTTCTGCCTATGTTTTCCTCTAAGAGTTTGAGAGTGTCTGGCCTTACATTTAGGTCTTTAATCCATTTTGAGCTTATTTTTGTGTATGGTGTTAGGGAGTGATCTAATCTCATAATTTTACATGTCCCTATCCAGTTTTCCCAGCACCACTTATTGAAGAGACTGTCCTTTCTCCACTGTACATTCCTGCCTCCTTTATCAAAGATAAGGTGACCATATGTCCGTGGGTTTAACTCTGGGCTTTCTATCCTGTTCCATTGATCTATCTTTCTGTTTTTGTGCCAGTACCATACTGTCTTGATTACTGTAGCTTTGTAGTATAGTCTGAAGTCAGGGAGCCTGATTCCTCCAGCTCCATTTTTCGTTCTCAAGATTGCTTTGGCTATTCGGGGTCTTTTGTGTTTCCATACAAATTGTGAAATTTTTTGCTCTAGTTCTGTGAAAAATGCCAGTGGTAGTTTGATAGGGATTGCATTGAACCTGTAGATTGCTTTGGGTAGTAGAGTCATTTTCACAATGTTGATTCTTCCAATCCAAGAACATGGTACATCTCTCCATCTATTTGTATCATCTTTAATTTCTTTCATCAGTGTCTTATAATTTTCTGCATACAGGTCTTTTGTCTCCTTAGGTAGGTTTATTCCTAGATATTTTATTCTTTTTGTTGCAATGGTAAATGGGAGTGTTTCCTTGATTTCACTTTCAGATTTTTCATCATCAGTATATAGGAATGCCAGAGATTTCTGTGCATTAATTTTGTATCCTGCAACTTGACCAAATTCATTGATTAACTCTAGTAGTTTTCTGGTAGCATCTTTAGGATTCTCTATGTATAGTATCATGTCATCTGCAAACAGTGACAGCTTTACTTCTTCTTTTCCAATTTGGATTCCTTTTATTTCCTTTTCTTCTCTGATTGCTGTGGCTAAAACTTCCAAAACTAGGTTGAATAAGAGTGGTGAAAGTGGGCAACCTTGTCTAGTTCCTGATCTTAGTGGAAATGGTTTCAGTTTTTCACCATTGAGGACAATGCTGGCTGTGGGTTTGTCATATATGGCCTTTATTATGTTGAGGAAAGTTCCCTCTATGCCTACTTTCTGCAGGGTTTTTATCATAAATGGGTGTTGAATTTTGTCGAAAGCTTTCTCTGCATCTATTGAGATGATCATATGGTTTTTCTCCTTCAATTTGTTAATATGGTGTATCACGTTGATTGATTTGCGTATATTGAAGAATCCTTGCATTCCTGGAATAAACCCCACTTGATCATGGTGTATGATCCTTTTAATGTGCTGTTGGATTCTGTTTGCTAGTATTTTGTTGAGGATTTTTGCATCTATGTTCATCAGTGATATTGGCCTGTAGTTTTCTTTCTTTGTGACATCCTTGCCTGGTTTTGGTATCAAGGTGATGGTGGCCTCGTAGAATGAATTTGGGAGTGTTCCTCCCTCTGCTATATTTTGGAAGAGTTTCAGAAGGATGGGTTTTAGCTCTTCTCTAAATGCTTGATAGAATTCGCCTGTGAAGCCATCTGGCCCTGGGCTTTTGTTTGTTGGAAGATTTTTTATCACAGTTTCAATTTCAGTGCTTGTGATTGGTCTGTTCATATTTTCTATTTCTTCCTGATTCAGTCTTGGCAGGTTGTGCATTTCTAAGAATTTGTCCATTTCTTCCAGGTTGTCCATTTTATTGGCATAGAGTTGCTTATAGTAATCTCTTATGATCTTTTGTATTTCTGCAGTGTCAGTTGTTACTTCTCCTTTTTCATTTCTAATTCTATTGATTTGAGTCTTCTCCCTTTTTTTCTTGATGAGTCTGGCTAATGGTTTATCAATTTTGTTTATCTTCTCAAAGAACCAGCTTTTAGTTTTATTGATCTTTGCTATCGTTTCCTTCATTTCTTTTTCATTTATTTCTGATCTGATTTTTATGATTTCTTTCCTTCTGCTAACTTTGGGATGTTTTTGTTCTTCTTTCTCTAATTGCTTTAGGTGCAAGGTTAGGTTGTTTATTCGAGATGTTTCCTGTTTCTTAAGGTGGGATTGTATTGCTATAAACTTCCCTCTTAGAACTGCTTTTGCTGCATCCCATAGGTTTTGGGTCGTCGTGTCTCCATTGTCATTTGTTTCTAGGTATTTTTTAATTTCCTCTTTGATTTCTTCAGTGATCACTTCGTTATTAAGTAGTGTATTGTTTAGCCTCCATGTGTTTGTATTTTTTACAGATCTTTTCCTGTAATTGATATCTAGTCTCATAGCATTGTGGTCGGAAAAGATACTTGATACAATTTCAATTTTCTTAAATTTACCAAGGCTTGATTTGTGACCCAAGATATGATCTATCCTGGAGAATGTTCCATGAGCTCTTGAGAAAAATGTGTATTCTGTTGTTTTTGGATGGAATGTCCTATAAATATCAATTAAGTCCATCTTGTTTAATGTATCATTTAAAGCTTGTGTTTCCTTATTTATTTTCATTTTGGATGATCTGTCCATTGGTGAAAGTGGGGTGTTAAAGTCCCCTACTATGATTGTGTTACTGTCGATTTCTCCTTTTATGGCTGTTAGTATTTGCCTTATGTATTGAGGTGCTCCTATGTTGGGTGCGTAAATATTTACAATTGTTATATCTTCTTCTTGGATCGATCCCTTGATCATTATGTAGTGTCCTTCTTTATCTCTTCTAGTAGTCTTTATTTTAAAGTCTATTTTGTCTGATATGAGAATTGCTACTCCAGCTTTCTTTTGGTTTCCATTTGCATGGAATATCTTTTTCCATCCCCTTACTTTCAGTCTGTATGTGTCTCTAGGTCTGAAGTGGGTCTCTTGTAGACAGCATATATATGGGTCTTGTTTTTGTATCCATTCATCCACTCTGTGTCTTTTGGTGGGAGCATTTAGTCCATTTACATTTAAGGTAATTATCGATATGTATGTTCCTATTCCCATTTTCTTAATTGTTTTGGGTTCGTTATTGTAGGTCTTTTCCTTCTGTTGTGTTTCTTGCCTAGAGAAGTTCCTTTAGCATTTGTTGTAAAGCTGGTTTGGTGGTGCTGAACTCTCTCAGCTTTTGCTTGTCTGTAAAGGTTTTAATTTCTCCATCAAATCTGAATGAGATCCTTGCTGGGTAGAGTAATCTTGGTTGCAGGTTTTTCTCTTTCATCACTTTAATTATGTCCTGCCACTCCCTTCTGGCTTGTAGAGTTTCTGCTGAGAGATCAGCTGTTATCCTGATGGGGATTCCCTTGTGTGTTATTTGTTGTTTTTGCCTTGCTGCTTTTAATATGATTTCTTTGTGTTTAATTTTTGACAGTTTGATTAATATGTGTCTTGGCGTATTTCTCCTTGGATTTATTCTGTATGGAACTCTCTGTGCCTCCTGGACTTGATGAACTATTTCCTTTCCCATATTAGGGAAGTTTTCAACTATAATCTCTTCAAATATTTTCTCAGTCCCTTTCTTTTTCTCTTCTTCTTCTGGAACCCCTATAATTCGAATGTTGGTGCGTTTAATGTTGTCCCAGAGGTCTCTGAGACTGTCCTCTGTTCTTTTCATTCTTTTTTCTTTATTTTGCTCTGCAGCAGTTATTTCCACTATTTTATCTTCCACCTCACTTATCCGTTCTTCTGCCTCAGTTATTCTGCTATTGATCCCGTCTAGAGTATTTTTCATTTCATGTATTGTGTTTTTAATCGATGCTTGATTCATCTTTAGTTCTTCTAGGTCCTTGTTAACTGTTTCTTGCATTTTGTCTATACTATTTCCAAGATTTTGGATCTGGGAAATAGAATCTTGGATCATCTTTACCATCATTATTCTGAATTCTTTTTCAGGTAGAGTGCCTATTACCTCTTCATTTGTTAGGTCTGGTGGGTTTTTATCTTGCTCCTTCTCCTGCTGTGTGTTTTTCTGTCTTCTCATTTTGCTTATGTTACTGTGTTTGGGGTCTCCTTTTTGCAGGCTGCAGGTTCGTAGTTCCTGTTGTTTTTGGTGTCTGTCCCCAGTGGCTAAGGTTGGTTTAGTGGGATGTGTAGGCTTCCTGGTAGAGGGGACTAGTGCCTGTGTTCTGGTGGATGAGGCTGGATCTTGTCTTTCTGGTGGGCAGGTCCACGTCTGGTGGTGTGTTTTGGGGTGTCTGTGGACTTTTTATGATTTTAGGCCACCTCTCTGCTAATGGGTGGCGTTGTGTTCCTGTCTTGCTAGTTGTTTGGCTTAGGGTGTCCAGCACTGTAGCTTGCTGGTCGTTGAGTGAAGCTGGGTGCTGGTGTTGAGATGGAGATCTCTGGAAGATTTTTGCCGTTTGATATTATGTGGAGCTGGGAGGTCTCTTGTGGACCAGTGTCCTGAAGTTGGCTCTCCCACCTCAGAGGCACAGCACTGACTCCGGGCTCCTCAATTTGGGATGATGTGTTGTCTATTCATGTATTCCACAGATGCAGGGTACATCAAGTTGATTGTGGAGCTTTAATCCACTGCTTCTGAGGCTGCTGGGAGAGGTTTCCCTTTCTCTTCTTTGTTCTCACAGCTCCTGGGTCTCAGCTTTGGATTTGGCCCCGCCTCTGCGTGTAGGTCGCCGGAGGGCGTCTGTTCTTCGCTCAGACAGGACAGGGTTAAAGGAGCAGCCTCTTCGGGGACTCTGGCTCACTCAGGCCGGGAGGGAGGGAGGGGCACGGAGTGCGGGGCGGGCCTGCAGCGGCAGAGGTCGGCGTGACATTGCACCAGCCCGAGGCGCGCCGTGCGTTCTCCCAGGGAAGCCGCCCCTGGATCCCGGGACCCCGGCAGTGGCGGGCTGCACAGGCTCCTGGAAGGGCGGTGTGGGCAGTGACCTGCGCTCGCACACAGGCTTCTTGGCAGCGGCAGCAGCAGCCCCAGCGTCCCACGCCTGTCACTGGGCTCCGCGCTTTCAGTCGCGACTCGCGCCCGTCTGTGGAGCCCCTTTAAGCAGCGCTCTTAATCCCCTCTCCTCGCGCACCAGGAAACCAAGAGGGAAGGAAAAGTCTCTTGCCTCTTCGGCAGCTCCAGAGTTTTCCCGGACTCCCTCCCGGCTAGCTGTGGCACATTAGCCCCCTTCAGGCTGAGTTCTCGCCACCTGCCCCAGTCCTCTCCCTGCGCTCTGACCGAAGCCCGCGCCTCAGCTCCCAGTGCTGACTGCCCCGGCGGGCGAGCAGACAAGACTCTCGGGCTGGTGAGTGCCGCTCGGCACCGATCCTCTGTGTAGGGATCTCTCCGCTTTGCCCTACCCAGGTATGTGGGGAGTTTCTTGCCTTTTGGGAGGTCTGGGGTCTTCTGCCAGCGTTCAGTAGGTGTTCTGTAGGAGTTGTTCCACGTGTAGCTGTATTTCTGGTGTATCCGTGGGGAGGAAGGTGATCTCCACGTCTTATTCTTCCGCCATCTTGAAGTGCTCAAGGAGCATTCTGATGGCATGCGTCATCGAGCTTTGTGATGACAATGGCATGGAGCATTGTGATTACATGGGTCTTGGAGCATTGTGATGAAAATGGCATGGATCATTGTGATGAAATAGGCATGGAGCCTTGTCATGAGACGGTTCAAGGAGCATAGAGACAACAAGTGTCAGGGAGCATTTTGATGACAAGTGTATTGAGCATTGTGATGACAATGGTCATGTAGCATTGTGATGAGAAGACCATGGATAATTGTGATGACGAGCGTCATGGGGCATTGTGATGACAAGTGTTATGGAATATTGTGATCACAAGGGTTTGGAGCATTGTTATGACACAGGTCATGGAGCAATTTGATTTCATTGTGATGACAATAGCATGAAGCATTATGATGATGGGCATGGTGCATTGTGATGACAAGGTTCATGGATCATTGAGATGAAAAGGGGCATAGAGCATTGTGATTACAGCGTTCTTGGAGCATTGTGATGAGAAGGGTCATGGAGCTTTGTGATGACAAGGCCATGGAACATCGTGATGGCAGGGGTCATGGAGCATTGTTATGACAGTGGTAATGGAGCATTGTGATGGCAAGGGCATGGATCATTGTGATGAGAAGGCCATGGAGCATTCTGATGACACGTGTCATGGAGCTTTGTGAAGACAAGGGCATGGAGCAATGTGATGAGAGCGTGCACGGAGCATTGTGATGACAATGACATGGAGCATTGTGATGCAAAGGGTCATGGATCTTTGTGATGACAAAGGTCATGGAGCATTTTGATGGCAAGGGCGTTGTGCATTGTGATGAGAAAGGCAGGGAACATTCTGATGACAGGGTCTTTGAGCAATTTGATGAAAAGTGTCATGGAACATTTTGATGACAGGTGTTATGGAACATTGTGATGTCAGGGGTCATCGAACATTGTGATGATAAGTGCATGTAGCATTGTGATGACAGGAGTGACGGAGTATTGTGACAAATAGTGATGTAGCATTGTGATATCAGTTGTGAGAGAGCATTTTGATGAGAAGTGCATGGAGCATTGTGATGACAAATTTTATGGAGCATTGTGATGACAAGATTGTGGAGCACTGTGATGCCAAGCACATGGTGCATTGTGATGACATGTGTCATGGAGCATTGTGCTGCCAAGCGCATGGAGCCTTGTGATGACAAGGGTCAAAGAGCATTGTGATGAAAAGTTCATGGAGCATTGTGGTTAAAAAGGTCACAGAGACTGTTGATGACCAGGGCATGGACAATTGTGATGACGAAGGTCATGAAGCATTGTGATGATTGGAGTCACGGAGCATTGTGATGACAGGGGTCATGGAGCATTGTGATAACAAGGGCATGGATCACTGTGATGACAAGGGTCATGGAGCACTGGGCTGATAATGTTCATGGAGTGTTGTGATGACAGGTGTCATGGAGCATTGTGATGACTATGGAATGGAGCATTGTGATGACAAGAGTCACGGATCATTGTATTGTCGGTTGTCATGGAGTGTTGTGATGACAGTGGTCATGGAGCATTGTGATGATATTGGCCATGGAGCATTGTGATGAATAGGTCTTGGATTATTGGGCTGAACATATTCATGGATTATTGTGATGACAGGGGTCATGGAGCATTGTGATGAGAAGGGAATTGAGCATGGTGATGACAAGGTTCAGCAGCATTGTGAAGAGAAGAACATGGAGACTTGTGATGACAAGTCTCATGGAGCATTCTGATGAAAAGGGGCATGGAGCATTGTGATTACAGGGGTCTTGGAGCATTGTGATGACTAGGGCATGGAACACTGTGATACATGTGTCATGGGTCATGGAGGATTGTGATGACAAGTCATGGAGCATTGTGATGAGAAGTGCATGGACCATTGTGATTATAAGGTTTATGGAGCATAGCGATTACAAATTTGTGGACCGTTGTGATGAAAAGCACGTGGCACATTGTGATGACAAGGGGCAAGGAGCATTGTTCTGTCAAAGGCATGGAGCATTGTGATGACAAGGGTCACGGAGCATTGTGATGAATAGTACATGGAGCATTGTGGTTACAAAGGTCACAGAGCCTTGTGATGACGCGGGCATGGACCGTTTTGATGAGAAACGTTATGAATCATTGTGATGACTGGAGTCACAGAGCATTGTGATGATAGGGGTCATGGAGCATTTTGATGACAAGGGCATGGAGCATTGTGTTGACAGGGGCATGGAGCATTGGTCTGACAAGTTTCATAGATTATTGTGATGACAGTGGACATGGTGCATTTTGATGACAAGGCCATGGATCATTGCGAGAAGAAAGTCATGGAGTATTGTTAAGACAGGTGTCAGGGAGCATTGTGATGACATATGTCATGGTCCATTGCAATGACAATGGCAGGTAGCATTGTGATGCCAAATGTAATGGAGGATTTTGATGAGAAATATAATGGAGCATTGTAAAGACTACAGCTTGGAGCATTATGATGACAAGGGCCATTGAGAATTTTCAGAAAAAGGTCGTGAAGCATTGTGATGACGAGGTCCTGGAGCATTGTGATGAAAAATGCATAGAGACTTGTGATGACAAATCTCAGGGAGCATAGTGATGAAAAGGGGCATGGACCATTGTGATTACAGGGGTCTTGGAACATTGTGATGACATGGGCATAGAGCATTGTGAGGAGAAGGCCAAGGAGCATTCTGAAGACATGTTTCATTGAGCTTTGTGATGCCAAGGGCATGGAGCATTGTGTTTAAAGGGGACTTGGAGCATTGTGATGAAAAGGGCATGGATCATTGTGATGAAAAAGGCATGGAGACTTGTAATGACCGGGTTCAAGGAGCATACAGACAACAAGTGTCAGGGAGCATTTTGATGACAAGTGTATTGAGCATTGTGATGACAAAGGTCATGGAGCATTGTGATGAGAAGACCATGGATAACTGTGATGATGAGCGTCACGGGGCACTGTGATGACAAGTGTTATGGAATATTGTGATCACAAGGGTTTGGAGCATTGTTATTACAGAGGTCATGGAGCATTTTGATTTCATTGTGATGACAATAGCATGAAGCATTATGATGATGGGCATGGTGCACTGTGATGACAGGGTTCTTGGAGCATTGAGATGAAAAGGGGCATGAAGCGTTTTGATTAAAGGGGTCTTGGAGCATTGTGATGAGAAGGGTCATGGAGCTTTGTGATGACAAGGCCAAGGAACATCGTGATGGCAGTGGTCATAGAGCATTGTTATGAGAGGGGTAATGGAGCACTGTGATGGCAAGCACATGAAGCATTGTGATGAGAAGGCCATGGAGCATTCTGATGACATGTGTCATGGAGCTTTGTGATGACAAGTCATGGAGCAATGTGATGAGAGTGTTCATGGAGCATTGTGATGACAATGACTTGGAGCATTGTGATGCCAAGGGTCATGGATCTTTGTGATGACAAAGGTCATGGAGCATTTTGATGACAAGTGTGTTGTGCACTGTGATGAGAAGGGCAGGTAGCATTGTGATGACCGGGTCATGGAACAATTTGATGAAAAGTGTCATGGAATATTTTGATGACAGTTGTTATGGAACATTTTGATGAAAGGGCATGGAGCATTGTGATTAAATGGGTCTTGGAGCCCTGTGATGACAAGTGTCATGGAGCCTTGTGATGACTAGGCCGTGGAACATTGTGATGACAGGGGTCATGGAGCATTGTTATGACAGGGGTAATGGAGCATTGTGATGAGAAGGGCATGGAGCATTGTGATTACAAGGTTTATGGAGCATTGCTATGACAAATTTGTGGACTGTTGTGATGAAAATTGCGTGGCACATTGTGATGACAGGGGTCATGGAGCATTTTTCTGACAAAGGCATGGATAACTGTGATGACAAGGATCACGGATAATTGTGATGAAAAAGTTATGGAGCATTGTGGTTACAAACGTCACAGAGCCTTGTGATGAGGCGGGCAGGGACAACTGTGATGACAAATGTTATGAAGCATTGTGATGACTGGAGTCACGGAGCATTGTGATGAAAGGTGTCATGGAGTACTGTGATGACAAGGGCATGGATCATTGTGATGACAAGTGTCATGGAGCACTGGGCTGAAAATGTTCATGGAGTATTGTGATGACAGGGGACATGGAGCCTTGTGATGACAAGGCCGTGGAACACTGTGATGGCAGGGGTCATGGAGCATTGTTATGACAGGTGTAATGGAGCATTGTGATGAGAAGGGCATGGCATATTGGTCTGAAATGTTTCATGGATTATTGTGATGAGAGTGGGCATGGAGCATTGTGATGACAAGGGCACGGAACACTGTGATACATGGGTTATGCAGGATTTTAATGACTAGGGCATGGAGCATTGTGATGAGAAGGGCATCGATCATTGAGATGACAAGTGTCATGGAGCTTTGTGATGACAAGGGCATGGAGCAATGTGATGAGAGTGTTGATGGAGCATTGTGATGACAATGACATGGAGCATTGTGATGCCAAGTGTCATGGAGCTTTGTGATGACAAGTCATGGAGCATTTTGATGACAAGGGAATCGTGCATTGTGATGAGAAGTGCAGGGAGCATTTTGATGACCGGGTCATGCAGCAATTTGATAAAAAGTGTAATGGAACATTTTGATGGCAGGGGTTATAGAACATTGTGATGTCAGGGTTCTTGGAGCTTTGGGATGAAAAGGGTCATGGAGCATTTTGATGACAGGGGTCATGGAACATTGTGATGATAAGGGGAGGTAGCATTGTGATGACAGGGTCATGGAACATTATGATTACAGGGGTGAGGGAGTATTGTGATGACTAGTGATGGAACATTGCGATATCTCTGGTGAGAGAGCATTTTGATGAGAAGTGCATGGACAGTTGTGATTACAAAGCTTATGGAGCATTGCAATGATAAGGTTGTGGACCGTTGTGATGAAATGTGCGTGGCACATTGTGATGACAATAGTCAATGAGCATTGTTCTAACAAAGACATGGAGCAGTGTGATGACAAGAGTCACAGAGAATTGTGATGAAATGTTCATGGAGCATTGTGGATACAAATGTCACAGAGCCTTGTGATGACGCAAGCATGGACCATTGTGATGACAAACGTTATGAAGCATTGTGATGACTGGAGTCACGGAGAATTGTGATGACAGGGGTCATGGAGTATTGTGATGACAACGGCATGGAGCATTGTGATGACAGGGGAATGGAGCATTGATCGGACAAATTTCATAGATTATTGTGATGACATTGGGCATGGTGCATTGTGATGACAAGTGCATGGAGCATTGTGATGAGAAGGTCATGGAATATTGTGAAGACCGGTGTGAGGGAGCATTGTGATGACATATGACATGGTCCACTGCGATGACAATGGCATGGAGCATTGTGATGCCAAATGTAATGGAGGATTGTGATGACAAATATGATGGAGCATTGTGATGATTAGGGCTTGGAGCACTATGATGACAAGGGCCATTGAGAATTTTCATGACAAGGTCGTGAAGCATTTTGATGACAAGGTCCTGGAGCATTGTGATGACAAATCTATGGAGCCTTGTTATGACCAGTCTCATGGAGCATACTGATTAAAAGGGGCATGGAGCATTGTGATTACAGGGGTCATGGAACATTGTGATGACAAGAACATGGAACATTGTGAGGAGAAGACCAAGGAGCATTCTGATGGCATGCGTCATTGAGCTTTGTGATGACAAGGTCATGGAGCATTGTGATTACATGGGTCTTGGAGCATTGTGATGCAAATGGCATGGATCATTGTGATGAAAATGCCATGGAGCCTTGTCATGACAGGGTTCATGGAGCATACAGACAACAAGTGTCAGGGAGCATTTTGATGACAAGTGTATTGAGCATTGTGATGACAAAGGTCATGGAGCATTGTGATGAGAAGACCATGGATAATTGTGATGACGAGCGTCATGGGGCACTGTGATGACAAGTGATATGGAACATTGTGATCACAAGGGTTTGGAGCATTGTTACGACAGAGGTCAGGGAGCATTTTGATTTCACTGTGATGACAATAGCATGAAGCATTATGATGATGGGCATGGTGCATTGTGATGGCAGGGTTCATGGATCATTGAGATGAAAAGGGGCATGGAGCATTGTGATTACAGGGTTCTTGGATTGTTGTGATGAGAATGGTCATGGAGCCTTGTGATGACAAGGCCATGGAACATCGTGAGGGCAGGGGTTATGGAGCATTGTTATGAGAGGGGTAATGGAGCATTGTGATGGCAAGGGCATGGAGCATTGTGATGAGAAGGCCATGGAGCATTCTGATGACATGTGTCATGGAGCTTTGTGTAGACAAGGGCATGGAGCAATGTGATGAGAGCGTTCATGGAGCATTGTGATGACAATGATATAGAGCATTGTGATTCAAAGGGTCATGGATCATTGTGATGACAAAGGTCATGGAGCATTTTGATGGCAAGGGCATTGTGCACTGTGATGAGAAGGCCATGAAACATTCTGATGACATGCGTCATGGAGCTTTTTGATGACAAGCGCATGGAGCATTGTGATTACAGGTATCTTGGAGCACTGTGATGAAAAGGGCATGGGTTATTGTGATGAAAAAGGCATGGAGCCTTGTCATGACTCGGTTCAAAGAGTATACTGACGACAAGTGTCAGAGAGCATTGTGAGGACAACTGTATTGAGCATTGTGATGACAAAGTTCATGGAGCATTGTGATGAGAAGACCATGGATAATTGTGATGAGGAGCGTCATGGGGTGTTGTGATGATAAGTGTTATGGAACATTGTGTTCACCAGGGTTTGGAGCATTATGATGACAGATGTCATGGAGAATATTGATTTCATTGTGATGACAATAGCCTGAAGCATTATGATGATGGGCATGGTGCATTGTGATGACAGGGTTCATGGAGCATTGAGATGAAAAGGGGCAAGGAGCATTGTGTTTACAGGGGTCTTGGAGCATTGTGATGACTAGGGCATGGAGCATTGTGATGAGAAGGCCATGGAACATTCTGATGACATGCGTCATGGAGCTTTGTGATGACAAGTCATGGAGCATTTTGATGACAAGGGCATTGTGCATTGTGATGAGAAGGGCAGGGAGCATTTTGATGACCGTGCCATGCAGCAATTTGATGAAACGTGTAATGGAATATTTTGATGGCAGGGCTTATAGAATATTGTGATGTCAGGGGTCTTGGAGCTTTCGGATGAAATGGGTCATGGAGCATTCTGATGACAGGGGTCATGGAGCACTGTGATGACAAGCGTCATGGAGCATTGTGAATCCAGGATTTATGGAGCATTGGGATGTCAAGGGCATGGATCACTGTGAGGACAATTGTCCTGGAGCATTGTGATGACTAGGGAATGGAGCATTGTGATGACAAGAGTCCCGGATCATTGTGTTGTCAGGTGTCATGGATTGTTGTGATGACATTGGTCATGGAGAATTGTGATGATATTGGTCATGGAGCATTGCGATGACAAGGGAATGGAGCATGTTGATGACAAAGTCCTGGAGCATTGTGATGAGAAGACCATGGAGACTTTTGATGAGAAGTCTCATGGAGCATTCTGTTGAAAAGGGGCATGGATCATTGTGATTACAGGGGTCTTGGAGCATTGTGATGAGAAGGGCATGGATCATGGTGATGAGAAGGCCATGGAGCATTCTGATGACATGCGTCCTGGAGCTTTGTGATGACAAGGGCATGGAGCATGGTGATTACAGGGGTCTTGGAGCATTGTTATGAAAAGGGCATGGAACATTGTGATGAAAAAGGCATGCAGCCTTGTCATGACAGGTTACAGGATCATACTGACGACAAGTGTCAGGGATCATTGTGATGACAAGTTTATTGAGCATTGTGATGACAAAGATCATGGAATATTGTGATGAGAAGACCATGGATACTTGTGATGACGAGTGTCATGGGGCATTGTGATGACAAGTGTCATGAGGCCTTGTGATGACAAGGCCGTGGAACATTGTGATGGCAGGGGTCGTGGAACATTGTTATGACAGGTGTAATGGAGCATTTTGATGAGAAGGGCATGGAGCATTTGTCTGAAATATTTCATGGATTATTGTCATGAGAGTTGCATGGTGCATTGTGATGACAAGGACATGGAACACTCTGATACATGGGTCATGGGTCATGGAGCTTTGTGAGGACAAGTCATGGAGCATTGTAATGACAAGGTCATGTAGCATTTTGCTGACAAAGGCATGGAGCATTGTGATGACAGGTGTCATGGAGCACTGTGATGACAAGCGTCATGGAGAATTCTGATGACAAAGGTAATGGAGCATTGTGATGACAATGGCTTGGAGCATTGTGATTACAAGGGTCAGGGAGCATTTTGCTGGCAAGTGCATGGAGAATTGTGTTGACAATGGTCATGGAGCATTTTGATGACAAGTGTGTGGTGCATTGTGATGAGAAGGGCAGGGAGCATTTTGATGACAGGGTCATGCAGCAATTTGATGAAAAGAGTAATGGAATATTTTGATGACAGGGGTTATAGAACATTGTGATGCCATGGGTCATGGAGCTTTGGGATAAAAAGGGTCATGGAGCATTTTGATGACAGGGGTTATGGAACATGGTTATGTCAGGGTTCAAGGAAAATTGTGATGATAAGGGGATGTAGCATTGTGATGACAGGGTCATGGAATATTGTGATTCCAGGGGTGAGGGAGTATTGTGGTGACTAGTGATGGAACATTGTGATATCTCTGGTGAGAGAGCATTTTGATGAGAAGTGCATGGACCATTGTGATTACAAAGTTTATGGAGCATTGCAATGATAAGTTTGTGGACCTTTGTGATGAAATGTGCGTGGCACATTGTGATGACAATGGTCATGGAGCATTGTTCTGACAAAGACATGGAGCATTGTGATGACAAGGGTCACAGAGAATTGTGATGAAATGTTCATGGAGCATTGTGGTTACAAAGGTCACAGAGCCTTGTGATGACGCTGGAATGGACCATTGTGATGACAAACGTTATGAAGCATTGTGATGACTGCAGTCATGGAGCATTGGGATGACAGGGGTCATGGAGCATTGTAATGACAAGGGCATGGAGCACTGTTTTGACAGGAGAATGGAGCATTCGTCTAACAAATTTCATAGATTATTGTGATGACAGTGGGCATGGTGCATTGTGATGACAAGGGCATGGAGCATTGTGATGAGAAGGTCATGGAGTATTGTGAAGACAGGTGTCAGGGAGCATTGTGATGACATATGTCATGGTCCATTGCGATGAAAATGGCATGGAGCATTGTGATACCGAATGTAATGGAGGATTGTGATGACAAATATAATGGAGCATTGTGATGATTAGCGCTTGGAGCATTATGATGACAAGGGTCATTGAGAATTTTCATGACAAGTTCGTGAAGCATTGTGATGACAAAGTCCTGGAGCATTGTGATGACAAAACTATGGAGCCTTGTGATGAGAAGTCTCATGGAGCATACTGATGAAAAGGGGCATGGAGCATTGTGATTACAGGGGTCTTGGAGCATTGTGATGACAAGGGTCACAGAGAATTGTGAAGAAATATTCATGGAGCATTGTGGTTACAAAGGTCAAAGAGCCTTGTGATGACGCGGGCATGGACCACTGTGATGACAAAGGTTATTAAGCATTTTGATGACTGGAGTCACGGAGCATTGTGATGACAGGGGTCATGAAGCATTGTGATGATATGTGTCATGGAGCATTCTGCTGACAAGCGCATGGAGCATTGTGATGACAAGTGTCATGGAGCATTGTGGTGAGAAAGGCATAGAGCATTGTGATGACAAGGGTCAAAGAGAATACAATATTTGTTTTTCTCTTTCTGAATTACTTCACTCTGTATGACAGTCTCTAGATCCATCGAGGTCTCTACAAATGACCCAATTTCATTCCTATGTATGGCTGAGTAATATTCCGTTGTATATATGTACCACGTCTTTATCCATTCATCTGTCTGTGGGCACTTAGGTTGCTTTCATTACCTGTCTATTGTAAATAGTGCTGCAGTGAACATTGTGGTGAATGTGTCTTTTTGATTTATGGTTTTCTCTGGGTATATGCCCAGTAGTGGGATTGCTGGATTATATGGTAATTCTATTTTTGTTTTTTAAGGAACCTCCATACTGTTCTCCATAGAGACTGTATCGATTTACATTCCCACCAATAGTGGAAGAAGGTTCCTTTTCTCCACACCCTCTCCAGCATTTGTGGTTTGTAGATTTTCTGATGATGCCCATTCTAACAGGTGTGACGTGATACCTCATTGTATTTTCGATTTCCATTTCTCTAATAATTAGTGATGTTCTGCAGATTTTCATGTGCGTACTGGCCATCTCTATGTCTTCTTGGAAGAAATGTCTATTTAGATCTTCCATTTTGTATTGGGTTGTTTGTTTTATTAATATTGAGCTGCATGAGCTGTTTATATATATTGGAGATTAATCATTTGTCCATTGATTCGTTTGCAAATATTTTCTGTCATTCTGAGGGTTGTCTTTTCGTCTTGTTTGTAGTTTCCTTTGCTTTGCAAAAGCTTTTACGTTTCATTAGTCCCATCTGTTTAGTTTTCTTTTTTATTTCATTACTATAGGAGGTGGATCAAAAAAGATCTGGCTGTGATTTACGTCAGAGTATCCTTCGTAAGTTTTCCTCTCAGAGTTTTATACTGTCTGGTCTTACATTAAGGTCTCTAATTCATTTTGAATATATTTTTATGTATGGTGTTGGGGAGTGTTCTAATTTCATTCTTTTACATGTAGCTCTCCATATTTCCCAGCACCAATGATTGAAGAGACTGTCTTATCTCCATTGTATAGTCTTGCCTCCTTTGTCATAGATTAGTTGACCATAAGTGTGTAGGTTTATCCTTGGGCTTTGTTTTTTGTTTTTTGTTTTTTTCCTTTTACACGTTTATTCGAGTATATTTGCTTTAAAATGGAGTGTTCGTTTCTGCTGTATAACAAAGTGAATTAGCTATACATATACAAATATCAACAGATCCCCTCCCTCTTGCATCTCGCTCCCACACTCCATATTCCACCCCTTTATGTGGTCACAAAGCACCGAGCTGATCTCCCTGTTCTATGTGGCTGATTCTCAGTAGCTATCGGTGTTACATTTGGTAATGTATTTATGTCCATGCCACTCTCTCACTTCGTCCGAGCTTACCCATCCCCCTTCCGGTGTCCTCAAGTCCTTTCTCTATGTCTGTGTCCTTAATCCTGTCCTGCCACTAGGTTCTTCAAAATCTTTTTTTTTCTTCATCAGATTCCATATATCTCTGTTAACATACAGTATTTGTTTTTCCCTTTCTGACTTACTTCACTGTGTAGGACAGATTCTAAGTCCATCCACCTCAGTACAAATAACTCAGTTTTGCTTCTTTTTATGGTTGAGTAATATTTGATTGTATATATGTGCCAGATGTTCTTTATCCATTTATCTGTCGATGGACACTTAGGTTGCTTCCATGTCCTGGCTAATGCAAATAGAGCTGCAATGAACATTTTTGTACATAACTCTTTTTGAATTACGGTTTTCGCAAGGCAAATGCCCAGTACTTGGATTGTTGTGTCATATGGTACTTCTATTGTTAGTTATTTAAAGGAACCTCCGTACTGTTCTCCCTAGTGCCCATATCAATTTACATTCCCACCCACAGTGCAAGTGTGTTCCCTTTTCTCCAATAAATGCCTCTCCAGCATTTAGTGTTTTGTACATTTTTTTGATGATTGCCACTCTGACTGCTGTGAGGTGATACCTCAAGGTAGTTTTTTTTTTTTTTTTCTTTTTGCGGTATGCGGGCCTCTCACTGTTGTGGCCTCTCCCGCTGCGGAGCACAGGCTCCGGACGCGCAGGCCCAGCGGCCATGGCTCACGGGCCCAGCCGCTCCGCGGCATATGGGATCCTCCCAGACCGGGGCACGAACCCGCATCCCCTGCATCGGCAGGCGGACTCCCAACCACTGCGCCACCAGGGAGGCCCCTCAAGGTAGTTTTGATTTGCATTTCTCTAATGATTAGTGATGTTCAGCATCCTTTCATGTGTTTCCTGGTAATCTGTATATCTTCTTTGGAGAAATGTCTATTTAGGTCTTCTGCCCGTTTTTGGATTGGGTTGTTTGTTTTTGTGATATTGAGCTACATGAGGTGCTTGTAAAGTTTGGAGATTAATCCTTTGTCAATTGCTTCATTTGAAAATATTTTCTCCCATTCTGAGGGTTGTTTTTGCATCTTGTTTATGTTTTCCTGTACTGTGTAAAAGCTTTTAAGTTTCATTAGGTCCCATTTGTTGATTTCTGTTTTTATTTCCATTTCTCTAGGAGGTGGGTCAAAAAGGATCTTGCTGTGATTTATGTCATAGGGTGTTCTGCCTGTGGTTTCCTCTAAGTGTTTTATAGTGTCTGGTCTTATATTTAGATCTCTAATCAATTTAGAGTTTATTTTTGTGTATGGTGTTATGGAGTGTTCTAATTTCATTCTTTTATGTGTAGGGGTACAGTTTTCCCAGCACCAATTACTGAAGAGACTGTCTTTTCTCCATTGTATATCCTTAGCTCCTTTGTCATAGATGAGATAACCATAGGTATGTAGGTTTATCTCTGGACTTTCTGTCCTGTTCCATTGATCTGTGTTTATGCCAATCTACATACACTTGATTCCATTATGGAGACATATAAATACATAGGTTTCAAGGTTATTAACAGTCAGATATATTCCTCTTCAGTGAATAGGGTGTTTTGTGTCCAGTTCATTGAGAAAGGAGTAGGTCTTGTCTATTACATATTTGGTATATGGAATGCGATCTGTGCTAATTTCAAACTCTGCTTTTACACATCACCCCACGTCACCTTTCCCCTTAAGGAGGCATAAGTGTGTTTTCTAAATGTGTAACTCTGTTCTCTTTTGAAATTCAGTTCATGTGTAGCCATGTTTACATTTCCTCTATAAGTGATATATTACAATAAGTTTCTTTTTCTTTGTGGCTCATTTCACTTAGCATCATCGTACCTAAAGCCACTCGTTATGCTGCTATTGGCCTTATGACATTGATTTCATGTCTGAGTGACATTCCATTGTATATAAGTACCACAACATCTATATCCATTTTTTTTTCCTTTCCTGGGATATATAAAGTGTACCGAAGTCGAGGTTCTTGTAAACAGAGCAGCCCTAAATTTTGGGCTGGCTGTGTGTTGTGGATTTTTAGTTTTCCCAAAATACACGCCCATGAGTGGAAGTGTGCTATACTCTGTAGCTCTGTTTTAGAAAACAACATACAGTTCTCCAGAGAGGCTGTTGGCAATTTACATCCTGTCCATCGGCGTAACCAGGCTCCCTTTTCTCCATGGCCTGTCCTGCATTTGTGGCTTTTACACTATATGTGGATGACCCTTTTGACTGGAGGTAATGGACACTTCTCTGTAGTGTGGATTTGCAATGCCTGATGTCTTGCTTAGCCAAAAAGGGCATATGCATTTTTCCCGAATATATTCAAGAAAATACACATAATCCCTTTTCAGCCAAGGGCAACATTGTCGAAAATCTGTCGCTTTTCATGTGCTTTAAAGACGACTCCAATCTACCTCTTGAAATCTGTTTCCTTCAATTCTGCCTTGCATTCAAATCCTCTTCACTGCCTTTCCTCAATATATTTCTGGATGATAGTTGTCCTTTATAACTCTGCAATTTTGTGAATTGCTGTGCCCCTGATTTCCATTTTTCAACTCGCCTCTTTGTGAGCTGGCTGCAATACCGCAGGATGGCTTTAGGCCCTACTCTGGTTCCAGGGCTTCAGGCTGAGCCTTTGGTTAATTCTTCTTCCTGATGGGAAACTAGAGTGACATGTGCCCATCCAAACACCTACAGCTAATCTCTCATTTATTTCCCCTCTTCCTGTTCATCCTCTGCACAGTTTGCAAACTGTGCATAATGGGAGGGTAAAGGCGCTGACACTCCAAGTGGGGAGATATTGAGTAATGCAGAATGAATGGCGAAGCCGAGCACGACAAAAGGAAACATGAGGTACCTTTTAGAAAACTTTCCCAATTACACAGTGTACCATCCACTGGGTTTCCCATGCATGTTTTAACTGTAGGAAGATTCCCTTAAACCTGGAGAGTTGGGACCACTAGAATGGGTAGCACACAGTATTGCTCTAAGTGGTGTTCTTTTGCTCACACAACCTCAGCAATCTTGTCAGCCCCAAGTGTCCAGTCTTATGTCTCATCCAGCTGTGGATGTAAAGGTGGTCAATCTAGCTTGCATCACAGGCCCTGAATGTAATTTTTAAGACTTTCTCTCTGTTTTTGCATTTTGCTTTTGAAATTTATTTTTATAAGTGGGTTTAACTGAATTTCAGTGCTGTGTTCATGCCGTTATACACACACATGATTCCTTTATGGAGACATGAGAATACATATGTTTTAAAATACTTAGAGTCAGACATATTCCTCTGCAATGAATAGGGGGTGTTGAGTCCAGTTCATTGTGCCGGGAGTAGGTGTTGTCTATTACATACATGGTTTATATAACGGTATCTGTGCTAATTTAAAACTGTGGTTTTATGCATCACCCCACCTCGGCTTTCCCATTAAGCAGGCAGAAGATGTTTTCTAAATGTGTGACTCTGTTGTGTTTGTAATTCAGTTCATGTGTAGTCATGTGTACATTCCCGCTATGAGTGATAATTTATGATAAGATTAGTTACTCTGTAATCTTTCCTAACTCAGTTCATGTGTAGCCATGTTTACAGGACCTTCATAAGTGATATCTTATGATAAGTTTCTTTTTCTGTGTGACTTATTTCACTTAGAATCATCGTACCCGAATCCACTCTTTTTGCTGCTACTGGCCTTAAGACATTGATTTCATGGCTAAGCGATATTCCATCGTACGTAAGTACCACAATATCTTGAACCATTTGTGTCTTTCCTGGGATACTTAAGGTGAACCAAAGCTGAGGTTCTTGTAAGCAGTGCAGCGCTAAATTTTAGGGTGGCACTGTCTTATTGATTTTCAGTTTTCCCAAGGTATATTCCCTAGACTGGAACTGCCCTTGGCTGTGTAGCTCTGTTATTTACTTGTTTTAGGGAACACAATGCACTCCTCCAGAGAGGCAGTTGGCAACTTACATCCCGCCCATCAGCATAACAAGGCTCCCTGATCTCCAGGGCCTGTCTTGCCTTTCTGGTTTTTACACATTTTGTGGATGTCCCTTTTGATCGGTGGGAAGGGATACTTCTTTGTAGTGCAGATTTGCATTGCTGCTTGCTTGCTTGGCCAAAAATGGCGTATGCATTTTCTCCTGAATATACTCAGGAGAAAATGCATACGCCCTGTTTGGCCAAGTGCATCATTGTCGAAGTTGTGCCCCTCTTCCTGTGCTTTACAGGTGATTCCAACGTACCTCTTGAAATCTGTTTCCTGCTATTCTGCCTCGTTTTAAAGTACGCCTCTCTGCCTTCCCTCAAAAGATTTTTGGACGATAATTTTCTTCTATTACTCTGCCAGTTTGTAAATTGCTGTGCCCCTGAGCTCCATTTTTCAACTCGTTTTTGTGAGCTGACAGCAAATACAAAATTATGGTTCAAAACCTATACTGGTTCCCAGCGGGTGGCTGAGACATTGGTTAATTCTACTTCCTGCCGGGCAATTAAAGTGACATGTACCTGTCCAAATGCCTAACAGCTACTCTCTCATTGGTTCTCCCTCTTCCCTTTCATCCTCTGCCAAATTGGCAACCTGTGCGAACCAGGAGGTTTTATGGGCTATCGCTCCAATTTGGGAGATTGATAGTAAAGCCGTTGGAAGTTCAAACTGGAGCACAAGGAGTGGGACTATATGTTGAGTTTTAGAAACATTTCGTATTCACAGTGTGTCCATTCTCTAGGTTTCCCGTAAATGTTATGGCTGTAGTAATATTCCCTTACACATGGAGAGTTGGGACATATGGAATCGGTGCCACATATTATTGCTTTAAAGGGTCTGCATTTGCTCACCCAGTCTCACCAAACCTCTCAGTCTCAAGTGTCCAGCTTTATGCCACATCCACTTCTCGTTGTAGGTAGGGTCATTCCAGGTTTCATTAGAGCCCCTGAAGGAATTGTAAAGATTTTCCCTGTTTTTTTTTGTATTGTATTTGAAATTTCTTTTTTTACTGTGTTTGAGCTGATTCTCACTGTCATGTTTATGCCAGTTTAGACACACTTGATTCCCTTATGGTGACATATCAATACATAGGTTTTAAGATTCTTACTAGTCAGATATATACCTCTGCGCAGAATATTGGGTTTTGCGTCCCTTTCACTGATGAAGGTGTAGGTCTTGTGTATTCCGTATTTTGATTTTGGAATGGTACTTGTACTAATATCAAACTCTGGTTCTATGCATCTCCCCACCTCTCCTTCCTCCTTAAGCAGGCATAAGTGTGTTTTCTAAATGTGAGACGCTGTTCCCTTTCCTAAATCAGTTCATGTGTAGCCATGTTACAGAAAATTCATAAGTGCTATCTTATGATAAGTTTCTTTTTCTGTGTGACTTATTTCACGTAGAATCATCGTACCTGAATCCATTCATTTTCCTGTTACTGGCATTATGACATTGATTTCATGCCTGAGGGATAATCCATCGTAGATAAGTACCACAAATTTTTGAATCATTTTTATCTATCCTGGGATATTTAGAGAGTACTCAATTTGAGATTCTTGTAAGTAGTGCAGGCCTAAATTTTGGGGTGGCTCTATCTTATTGATTTTCAGTTTTCCCAAGGTATATTCCCTAGAATGGAAGTGTCCTTGGCTCTGTAGCTCTGTTGTTTACTTGTTTTAGGGAACACAATGCACTCCTCCAGAGAGGCAGATGGCAATTTACATCCCGCCCATCAGCATAACAAGGCTCCATGTTCTCCAGTGCCTCTCCAGGATTTCTGGTTTTTACACATTTTGTGGATGTCCCTTTTGACAGGTGGGAAGTGATACTATTTTGCAGTGCAGATTTGCATTGCCCGCTTGCTTGCTTGGCCAAAAAGGGCGTATGCGTTTTCTCCTGAATATATTCAGGAGAAAATGCATACGCCCTTTTTGGCCAAGTGCATCATTTTCGAAGTTGTGCCCCTCTTACTGTGCTTTACAGGTGATTCCAACGATCCACTTGAAATCTGTTTCCTGCTATTCTGCCTCGCTTTGAAGGTCGCCTCGTTGCCTTCCCTTAACAGATTTTTTGGACGATAGTTGTCCTTTATTACTGTGCCAGTTTGTGAATTGCTGTGCCCTTGAGCTCCATTTTCTAACTCGTTTTTTGTGAGCTAACCACAAGTCCAAAATTTTGGTTCAGGACGTATACTTGTTCACGGCGGGTGGCTGAGACTTTGGTTAATTCTTCTTCCTACCGGGCATTTAGAGTGACATGTGCCCGTCCAAATGCCTAACAGCTACTCTTTCATTGGTTCCCTCTTTTCCCTTTCATCCTCTTCCAAATTGGCAACCTGAGCAAACCAGGAGGTTAAAGGGGCTGTCTCTCCAAGTTGGGAGATTGATAGTTAAGCAGTTGGAAATTCAAACTAGAGCACCAGAAGAGGGTCAGTTAGTTGGGTTTTAGAAACCTTTCGTATTCACTGTGTGTCCATTCTCTTGGTTTCCTGTACATGTTATAGCTGTAGTAATATTCCCTTCAACATGGAGCATTGGGAACCATGGAATGGGTGCCACACATTATTGCTTTGAAGGGTCTGCATTTGCTAACCCAAATTCACAAATCCTCTCAGTCCCAAGTGTCCAGCCTTATGCCACATCCAGCTGTCGTTGTACACAGGGTCATTCAAGGTTTCATCAGAGACCCTGAAGGAATTGTAAAGAATTTCCCTGTTTTGTTGTTTTGTTTTTGAAATTCCTTTTTATAGTGGGTTTGAGCTGATTCTCACTGTCGTGTTTATGCCAGTCTAGACACACTTGTTTCCCTTACGGAGATATATCAATACATAGGTTTTAAGGTCCTTACTAGTCAGATATATTCCTCTGTGTGAAGTATGGGGTCTTGATAACCTTTCAGTGAGGAAGGTGTAGATCTTGTGTATTTTGTATTTGGTTTCTGGAATGGTGCCTGTAGTTATATCAAACTCTGTTTTATGCAACACCCCACCTCTCCTTCCCCCTTAAGCAGGCGTAAGAGGGTTTTCTAAATGTGAGACTCTGTTCTCTTTCCTAACTCAGTTCATGTGTAGCCATGTTTACAGGATTTTCATAAGTGATATCTTATGATAAGATTCTTTTTCTGTGTGACTTATATCACTTAGAATCATCATACCTGAATCCATTCATTTTGCTGCTACTGGTCTTTTGACATTGATTTCATGGCTGAGGGATATTCCATCATAACGTAAGTACCACAATTTTTTGAACCATTTTTATCTTTCACGGAATATTTAAGGTGTACCCAAGTTGAGGTTCTTGTCAGCAGTGCAGCCCTAAATTTTGGGGTGGATTTGTCTTATTGATTTTCAGTTTTCCCAAGGTATATTCCCTAGACTTGAAGTGCCCTTGGCTCTGAAGCTCTGTTGTTTACTCGTTTTAGGGAACACAATGCACTCCTCCAGAGAGGCAGTTGGCAATTTACATGCCTTCCTTCAGCATAACAAGGCTCCCTGTTCTCCAGGGCCTGTGTTGCCTTTCTGGTTTTTACACATTTTTACGATGTCCCTTTTGACCGGTGGGAAGGGATACTACTTTGTAGTGCCGATTTGCATTGCCCGCTTGCTTGCTTGGCCAAAAAGGGCGTATACATTTTCTCCTGAATATATTCAGGAGAAATCACATACGCACTTTTTGGCCAAGTGCATCATTGTCGAAGTTGTGACACTCTTCCTGTGCTTTAAATGCGATTCGAACGTACCTCTTGAAATCTGTTTCCTGCTATTCTGCCTCGCTTTCAAGGCCACCTCGTTGCCTTCCCTCAACAGATTTTTGGACGATAGTTGCCCTTTGTTACTCTGCCAGTTTGTGAATTGCTGTGCCCCTGAGCTCCATATTTTAACTCGTTTTCTCTGAGCTGAACGCAAGTCCAATATTTTGGTTCAGGAACTATACTGGTTTTCGGTGGGTGGCTGAGACTTTGGTAAATTCTTCTTCCTCCCGGGAAATAAGACTGACATATGCCCATCCAAATACCTAACAGCTACTCTCTCATTGGTTCTCCCTCTTCCCATTCATCCTCTGCAAAATTGGCAACCTGTGCGAAACAGGAGGTTAAAGGTGCTGTCTCTCCAGGTTCAGAGATTGATAGTAAAGCAGTTGGAAAGTCAAACCGGAGCGCCAGGAGAGGGAATATTCTTTGAGTTTTAGAGACCTTTCATATTCAGAGTGTGTCCATTCTCTAGGTTTCCCATATATGTTATAGCTGTAGTAATATTCCCTTCAACCTGGAGAGTTGGGACCCATGGAATGGTTGCCATGCATTATTGCTTTAAAGGGTCTGCCTTTGCTCACCCAGTCTCACCAATCCTCTCAGTCCCATGTGTCCAGCCCTATGCCACATCCAGCTGTCGTTGTACATAGGGTCATTCCAGGTTTCATCAGAGACACTCAAGGAATTGTAAAGAATTTCCCTGTTTTTTTGTTTTGTTTTTGAAATTCCTTTTTATAGTGGGTTTGAGCTGATTCTCACTGCCATGTTTATGCCAGTCTAGACACACTTGTTTCCCTTATGGAGACATATCAATACATAGGTTTTAAGATTCTTACTAGTCTGATATATTCCTCTGCGGGAAATATGGGGTTTTGAGTCACTTTCACTGAAGAAGGTGTAGGTCTTGTCTATTCCATAGTTGGTTTATGAAACCGTACATGTGCTTATATCAAACTCTGGTTTTATGCATCTCCCCACCTCTCCTTCCCCCTTAAGCAGGCATAAGAGTGTTTCCTAAATGTGAGACTCTCTTCTCTTTCCTAACTCAGTTCATGTGTAGCCATGTTTACAGGATCTTCATAAGTGATATCTTATGATAAGTTTCTTTTTCTGTGTGACTTATTTCACTTAGAATCATCTTACCTGAATCCACTCATTTTGCTGCTACTGGTCTTATGACATTGATTTCATGGCTGAGGGATATTCCATCGTACGTAAGTACCACAATTTTTTGAACCATTTTTATATTTCCTGGGATATTTAAGGTGTACCCAAGTTGAGGTTCTTGTAAGCAGTGCAGCCCTAAATTTGAGGGTGGCTCTGTCTTATTGATTTTCAGTTTTCCCAAGGTATATTCCCTAGACTGGAAGTGTCCTTGGCTCCGTAGCTCTGTTGTTTACTTGTTTTAGGGAACACAATGCACTCCTCCAGAGAGGCAGTCGGCAATTTACATCCCGCCCATCAGCATAACAAGGCTCCCTGTTCTCCAGGGCCTGTCTTGAATTTATTGTTTTTAACCTTTTTGTTTATGTCCCTTGTGACAAGTGGGAAGTGATACTTATTTGTTGTGCAGATTTGCATTGCCTGCTTGCTTGCTTGGCCAAAAAGGGCGTATGCGTTTTCTCCTGCATATATTCAGGAGAAAAAGCATACTCCCTTTTTGGCCAAGTGCATCATTGTCGAAGTTGTGCCCCTCTTCCTGTGCTTTACAGATGATTCCAACGTACCTCTTGAAATCTGTTTCCTGCTATTCGGCCTCACTTTCAAGTCCGCTTCATTGCCTTCCCGCAACAGATTTCTGGACGATAGTTGGCTTTTATTACTATGCCAGATTGTGAATTGCTCTGCTGCTGAGCTCAATTTTTCAACTCGTTTTTTGTGAGCTGAATGCAAGTACAAAACTTTGTTTCAGGAGCTATACTGGTTCCCAGTGGGTGGTTGAGACTTTGGTTAATTCTTCTTCCTGCCGGGAAATTGGAGTGACATATGCCCGTCCAAATTCCTAACAGCTACTCTATCATTGGTTCTCCCTCTTCCATTTCATCCTCTGCCAAATTGGCAAACTGTGAGAACCAGGAGATTAAAGGGGCTGTCTCTCCTAGTTGGGAGATTGATAGTAAAGCAGTTGGAAAGTCAAACCGGAGAACCAGGAGAGGGACTATTCGTTGTGTTTTAGAGACAATTCGTATTCACAGTGTGTCCATTCTCTAGGTTTTCCGTACATGTTATAGCTGTAGTAATATTCCCTTTAACCTGGAGAGTTGGGACCCATGAAATGGGTGCCATGCATTATGGTTTTAAAGTGTCTGCATTTGCTCACCCAATCTCACCAATCCTCTCAGTCCCAAGTGTCCAGCCTTATGCCACATCGAGCTGTCATTGTAGACAGGGACATTCCAGGTTTCATCATAGACCCTGAAGGAATTGTAAATAATTTCCCTGTATTTGTTTTGTTTTTGAAATTCCTTTTTATTGTGGGTTTGAGTTGATTCTCGCTGCCATGTTTATGCCAGTCTAGACACACTTGATTCCCTTATGGAGACATATCAATACATAGGTTTTAAGATTCTTACTAGTCAGATATATTCCTCTGGGGGAAATATGGGGATTTGAGTCCCTTTCACTGAGGAAGGTATAGGTTGGTCTTGTCTATTCCATAGTTGGTTTTTGGTACGGTACCTGTGCTTATATCAAACTCTGGTTTTATGCATCACCCCACCTCTCCTTCCCCCTTAAGCAGGCATAAGTGTGTTTTCTAAATGTGAGACTCTGTTCTCTTTCCTAACTCAGTTCATGTGTAGCCATGTTTACAGGATCTTCATAAGTGATATCTTATGATAAGCTTCTTTTTCTGTGTGACTTATTCCACTTAGAATCATCGTACCTGAATCCATTCATTTTGCTGCTACTGGTCTTATGACATTGATTTCATGGCTGAGGGATATTCCGTCGTACGTAAGTACCACAATTTTTTGAACCATTTTTATCTTTCCTTCGATATTTAAGGTGTACCCAATTTGAGGTTCTTGTAAGCAGTGCAGCCCTAAATTTGGGGGTGGCTCTGTCTTAGTGATTTTCAATTTTTCCAAGGTATATTCCCTAGACTGGAAGTGCCCTTGGCTCAGTAGCTCTGTTGTTTACTTGTTTTGGGGAACACAATGCACTCCTCCAGTGAGGCAGATCGCAATTTACATCCCTCCCATCAGTATAACAAGGCTCCCTGTTCTCCAGGGCCTGTCTTGCCTTTCTGGTATTTACACATTTTGTGGATGTCCCTTTTGTCCGGTGGGGAGTGATACTTCTTTTTAGTGCAGATTTGCATTGCTCGCGTGCTTGCTTGGCCAAAAAGGTCATATGCGTTTTCTCCGGCATATATTCAGGAGAAAATGCATACACCCATTTTGGCCAAGTGCATCATTGTCGAAGTTGTGCCGCTCTTCCTGTGCTTTACAGGTGATTCCAACGTACCTCTTGAAATCTGTTTCCTACTATTCTGCCTCGCATTCAAGTACGCCTCGTTGCCTTCCCTCAACAGACTTTTGGATGATAGTTGTCCTTTATTACTCTGCCAGTTTGTGAATTGCTGTGCCCTTGAGCTACATTTTTCAACTCGTTTTTTGTGAGCTGAACGCATGTCTAAAATTTTGGTTCAGGGCCTATACTGGTTCCCGGTGGGTGGCTACAACTTTGGGTGATTCTTCTCCCTCCCGGGAAATTAGAGTGACATATGACCGTCCAAATGCGTAACAGCTACTCTCTCATTGGTTCTCCCTCTTCCCTTTCATCCTCTGCCAAATGGGCAAACTGTGAGCTCCAGGAGGTTAAAGGGGCTGTCTCTCCAAGTTGGGAGATTGATAGTAAATGAGTTGGAAAGTCAAACGGGAGCACCAGGAGAGGGACTATTCGTTGAGTTTCAGAAACCTTTCGTATTCACAGTGTGTCCATTCTCTAAGTTTCCCGTACATGTTATAGCTGTAGTCATATTCCCTTCAACCTGGAGAGTTCTGACCCATGGAATGGGTGCCA
This sequence comes from Mesoplodon mirus, assembly GCF_964341445.2. Classification (NCBI taxonomy): domain Eukaryota; kingdom Metazoa; phylum Chordata; class Mammalia; order Artiodactyla; family Ziphiidae; genus Mesoplodon; species Mesoplodon mirus. The sequence goes on along the minus strand of NW_028295813.1, from coordinate 2,812,801 downwards.
TGCATTATTGCTTTAAAGGGTCTGCATTTGCTCACCCAATCTCACCAATCCTGTCAGTCCCAAGTTTCCAGCCTTATGCCACATCGAGCTGTCATTGTAGACATGGATATTCCAGGTTTCATCAGAGAACCTGAAGGATTTGTAAAGAATGTCCCTGTTTTTTTGCTTTGTATTTGAAATTCCTTTTTATAGTGGGTTTGAGCTCATTCTTGCTGCCATGTTTATGCAAGTCTAGACACACTTGATTCCCTTAGAGGACATATCAATACATAGGTTTTAAGAATATTACTAGTAAGATATATTCCCCTGCGGGAAATATGGGGTTTTGAGTCCCTTTCACTGAGGAAAGTATAGGTAGGTCTTGTCTATTCCATAGTTGGTTTTAGGAACGGTACCTGTGCTTATATCAAACTCTGGTTTTATGCATCACCCCACTTCTCCTTCTCCCTTAAGCAGGCATAAGAGGGTTTTCTAAATGTGAGACTCTGTTCTCTTTCCTAACTCAGTTCATGTGTAGCCATGTTTACAGGATCTTCATAAGTGATATCTTATGATAAGTTTCTTTTTCTGTGTGACTTATTTCACTTAGAATCATCGTACCTGAATCCACTCATTTTGCTGCTACTGGACTTATCACATTGATATCATGGCTGAGGGATATTCCATCATACGTAAGTACCACAATTTTTTGAACCACTTTTATCTTTCCTGGGATATTTAAGGTGTACCCAAGTTGAGGTTCTTGTAAGCAGTGCAGCCCTATATTTTGGGGTGGCTCTGTGTTATTCATTTTCAGTTTTCCCAAGGTATATTCCCTAGACTGGAAGTGCCCTTGGCTCTGTAGCTCTGTTGTTTACTTGTTTTAGGGAACACAATGCACTCCTCCAGAGAGGCAGTTGGCAATTTACATGCCGCACATCAGTATAACAAGGCTCCCTGGTCTCCAGGGCCTGCCTTGCCTTTCTGGTTTTTACCCATTTTGTGGATGTCCCGTTTAACCGTTGGGAAGTGATACTTCTTTGTAGTGCAGATTTGCATTGCCCACTTGCTTGCTTGGCCAAAAAGGGTGTATGCGTTTTCTGCTGAATTTATTCAGGAGAAAACGCATAGGCTCTTTTTGGCCAAGTGCATCATTGTTGAAGTTGTGCCCCTCTTCCTGTGCTTTAAAGGTGATTCCAATGTACATCTTGAAATCTGTTTCCTGCTATTCTGCCTCGCTTTCAAGTCCGCCTCGTTGCCTTCTCTGAACAGATTTTTGGACGAGAGTTGCCCTTTATTACTCTGCCACTTTGTGAATTGCTGTGCCCCTGAGCTCCATTATTTAACTCGTTTGTTGTGAGCTGAACGCAAGTCCAATATTTTCGTTCTGGACCTATACCGGTACCCGGTGGGTGGCTGAAACTTTGGTTAATTCTTCTTCCTCCCGGGAAATAAGAGTGACATGTGCCCGTCCAAATGCCTAACAGCTACTCTCTCATTGGTTCTCCATCTTCCCTTTCATCCTTTGCCAAATTGGTAACCTGTGCGAACCAGGAGGTTAAAGTTGCTGTCTCTCCAAGTTGGGAGATTGACAGTAAAGCAGTTGGAAAGTCAAACTGGAGCGCAAGGAAAGGGAGTATTCGTTGAGTTTTAGAGACCTTTCGTATTCACAATGTGTCCTTTCTCTGGGTTTCCCGTACATGTTATAGCTGTAGTAATATTCCCTTCAACCTGGAGATTTGGGACCCATGGAATGGGTGCCATGCATTATTGCTTTACAGGGTCTGCATTTGCTCACCCAATCTCACCAATCCTCTCAGTCCCATGTGTCCAGCCTTATGCAACCTACAGCTGTCATTGTAGATAGGGACATTCCAAGGTTCATCAGAGAGCCTGAAGGAATTGTAAAGAAATTCGCTGTTTTTTTGTTTTGTTTTTGAAATTCCGTTTTATAGTGGGTTTGATCTGATTCTCGCTGCCATCTTTATGTCAGTCTAGACACACTTGATTCCCTTACGGTGACATATCAATAAATAGGTTTTAAGATTCTTACTAGTCAGATATATTCCTCTGCGGGAAATGTGGGGTTTTGAGTCCCTTTCACTGAGGAAGGTGTAGGTGTTGTTTATTCCATAGTTGGTTTTTGGAAGGGTACCTGTGCTTATATCAAACTCTGGTTTTATGCATCACCCCACCTCTCCTTCCCTCTTAAGGAGGCATAAGAGTGTTTTCTAAATGTGAGACTCTGTTCTCTTTCCTAACTCAGTTCATGTGTAGCCATGTTTACAGGATCTTCATAAGTGATATCTTATGATAAGTTTCTTTTTCTGTGTGACTTAATTCACTTAGAATAATCGTACCTGAATCCACTCATTTTGCTGCTACTGATCTTATGACATTGATTTCATGGCTGAGGGATATTCCATCATACGTAAGTACCACAATTTTTTGAACAATATTTACCTTTCCTGGGATACTTAAGGGGAACCCAAGTTGAGGTTCTTGTAAGAAGTGCAGCCCTAAATTTTGGGGTGGTTCTGTCTTATTCATTTTCAGTTTTCCCAAGGTATATTCCCTAGACTGGGAGTGTACTTGGCTCTGTAGCTCTGTTGTTTACTTGTTTTAGGGAACACAATGCACTCCTCCAGAGAGGCAGATGGCAGTTTACTTCCCGGCCATCAGCATAACAATGCTCCCTGTTCTCCAGGGCCTGTCTTGCCTTTCTGGTTTTTACACATTTTGTGGATGTCCCTTTTGACTGGTGAGAAGTGATACTTCTTTGTAGTGCAGACTTGCATTGCCCACTTGCTTGCTTGGCCAAAATTGCGTATGCATTTTCCCCTGAATATATTCAGGGGAAAATGCATACTGCCTTTTTGGCCATGTGCATCATTGTCGAAGTTGTGGTCCTCTTCCTGTGCTTTAAAGGCGATTCCAACGTACCTCTTGAAATCTGTTTCCTGCTATTCTGCCTCGATTTCAATTCCGCCTAGTTGCCTTCCCTCAACAGATTGTTGGAAGATAGTTGCCCTTTATTACTCTGCCAGTTTGTGAATTGCTTTGCCCCTGAGCTCCATTTTTTAACTCGTTTTTTGTGAGTTGAAAGCAAGTCCAGTATTTTGGTTCAGGACCTATACTGGTTTTCAGTGGGTGGCTGAGACTTCAGTTAATTCTTCTTCCTCCCGGGAAATAAGAGTGATATGTGCCCGTCCAAATGCCTAAGAGCTACTCTCTCATTGGTTCTCCCTATTCCTTTTCATCCTTTGACAATTGGCAACCTGTGCAAACCAGGAGGTTAAAGGTGCTGTCCCTCCAAGTTGGGAGATAGACAGTAAAGCAGTTGGAAAGTGAAACTAGAGCACAAGGAGAGGGACTATTCTTTGAGTTTTAGAGACCTTTCGTATTCACAATGTATCCATTCTCTAGGTTTCCCGTACATGTTATAGATGTAGTAATATTCCCTTCAACCTGGAGATATCGGACCCATGGAATGGGTGCCATGCATTATTGCTTTAAATGGTCTGCATTTGCTCACCCAATCTCTCTAATCCTCTCAGTCCCAAGTATCCAGCCTTATGCCATATCCAGCTGTCATTGTAGATAGGGTCATTAGTGGTTTCATCAGACACCCTGAAGAAATTGTAAAGAATTTCCCTTTTTTTGATTTTGAAATTCCTTTTTATAGTGAGTTTGAGCTGATTCTCGCTGCCATATTTATGCCAGTCTACACACACTTGATTCCCTTACAGAGACATATCAATACATAGGTTTTAAGATTCTTACTTGTCAGATATATTCCTCTGCGGGAAATATGGAGTTTTGAGTCCCTTTCACTGAGGAAGGTGTAGGTCTTGTCTATTCCATAGTTGGTTTTTGGAACGGTACCTCTGCTTATATCAAACTCTTGTTTTATGCATCACGCCACCTCTCAATCCCCCTTAAGCAGGCAAAAGAGTGTTTTGTAAATGTGATACTCTGTTCTATTTCCTAACTCAGTTCATGTGTAGCCATGTTTACAGGATCTTCATAAGTGATAGCTTATGATAAGTTTCTTTTTTTGTGTGACTTATTTCACTTAGAATCATCGTACCTGAATCCACTCATTTTGCTGCTATTGGTCTTATGACATTGATTTTATGGCTGAGGTATATTCCATCGTACATATGTACCACAGTTTTTTGAACCATATTTATCTTTCCTGGGATATTTAAGGTGTACCCAAGTTGAGGTTCTTGTAAGCAGTGCAGCCCTAAATTTGGGGGTGGCTCTATATTATTGATTTTCAATTTTCCAAAGATATATTCCCTAGACTGGAAGTGCCCTTGGCTCTGTAGCCCTGTTGTTTACTTGTTTTAGGGAACACAATGCACTCCTCCAGAGAGGCAGTTGGCAATTTACATCCCGCCCATTAGCATAACAAGGCTCCCTGTTCTCCAGGGCCTGTCTTGAATTTATGGTTTTTACCCTTTATGTGGATGTCCCTTAGGACTGGTGGGAAGTGATACTTCTTTGTACTGCAGGTTTGCATTGCCCGCTTGCTTGCTTGGCCAAAAAGGGCGTATGCGTTTTCTCCTGAGTATATTCAGGAGAAAGCACATAAGCCCTTTTTGGCCAAGTGCATCATAGTCTAAGTTTGTCTCTCTTCGTGTGCTTTAAAGGCGATTCCAACGTACCTCTTGAAATCCGTTTCCTGCTATTCTGCCTTGCTTTCAAGTCCGCCTCGTTGCCTTCCCTCAACAGATTATTGGACGATAGTTGCCCTTTATTACTCTGCCAGTTTGTGAATTGCTGTGCCCCTGAGCTCCATTTTTTAACTCGTTTTTTGTGAGCTGAACGCACGACCAATATTTTGGTTCTGTACATACAGAGGTTTTTGGTGGGTCGCTGAGACTTTGGTTAATTCTTCTTCCTCCCGGGAAATAAGAGTGATATGTGCACATCCATATGCTTAACAGCTACTCTCTCATTGGTTCTCCCTCTTCCCTTTCATCCTTTGCCAAATTGGCAACCTGGGAGAACCAGGAGGTTAAAGGTGCTGTCTTTCCAAGTTGGGAGATTGATAGTAAAGCAGTTGGAAAGACAAACTGGCGCAGAAGGAAAGGGAATATTCGTTGAGTTTTAGAAACCTTTCGTATTTACACTGTGTCCATTCTCTAGGTTTCTCATACATGTTATAGCTATAGTAATATTCCCTTCAAGCTGGAGAGTTGGGACCCATGGAATTGGTGCCATGCATTATTGCTTTAAAGGGTCTGCATTTGCTCACCCAATCTCACCAATACTCTCAGTCCCATGTGTCCAGCCTTATGCCACATCCAGCTGTCATTGTAGATCGGGTCATTCCAGGTTTCATCAGAGACCCTGAAGGAATTGTAAAGAATTTCCCAGTTTTTTTGTTTTGTTTTAGAAATTCCTCTTTATACTGGGTTTGAGCTGATTTTCACTGCCATGTTTATGCCAGTCTAGACACACTTGATTCCCTTACGGAGACATATCAATACATAGGTTTTAAGAATCTTATTAGTCAGATATATTCCTCTGCAGGAAATATGGGGTTTTGAGTCCCTTTCACTGAGGAAGGTGTAGGTCTTGTCTATTCCATAGTGGGTTTTTGGAACGCTACCTGTGCTTATATCAAACTCTGGTTTTATGAATACCCCCACCTCTCCTTCCCCTTAAGCTGGCATAAGAGTGTTTTCTAAATGGGAGACTCGGTTCTCTTTCCTAACTCAGTTAATGTGTATCCATGTTTACAGGATCTTCATAAGTGATATCTTATGATATGTTTCTATTTCTGTGTGACTTATTTCACTTAGAATCATCGTACCTGAATCCACTCCTTTTGCTGCTACTGGTCTTATGACATTGATTTCATGGCTGAGGGATATTCCATCGTACGTAAGTACCACAATTCTTTTAACCATTTTTATATTTCCTGGGATATTTATGGTGTACCCAAGTTGAGGTTCCTGTAAGCAGTGCAGCCCTAAATTTGGGGGTGGCTCTGTCTTATTGATTTTCAGTTTTCCCAAGGTATATTCCCTAGACTGGAAGTGCCCTTGGCTCTGTACCTCTGTTGTTTACTTGTTTTAGGGAACACAATGCACTCCTCCAGAGAGGCAGTTGGCAATTTACATCCCGACCATCAGCATAACAAGGCTCCCTGTTCTCCAGGGCCTGTCTTGCCTTTCTGGTTTTTACACATATTTCCTATGTCCCTTTTGACTTGTGGGAAGTGATACTTCTTTGTAGTGCAGATTTGCATTGCCCCCTTGGTTGCTTGGCCAAAAAGGGCGTATGCGTTTTCTCCTGAATATATTCAGGAGAAAATTCATACGCCCTTTTTGGCCAAGTGCATCATTGTCGAAATTGTGCCCCTCTTCCTGTGCTTTAAAGTGATTCCAACGTACCTCTTGAAATGTGTTTCCTGCTATTCTGCCTCCCTATCAAGTCCGCCTTGTTGCCTTCCCTCAACAGATTTTTGGATGATAGTTTCCCTTAATTACTCTGCCAGTTTGTGAATTGCTGTGCCCCTGAGCTCCATTTTTTAACTTGTTTTTTGTGAGCTGATCGCAACTCCAAAATTTTGGTTCAGTACCTAAACTGGTTCCCGGTGGGTGGCTGAGACTTTGGTTAATTTTTCTTCCTCCCAGGATATAAGACTGACATGTGACCGTCCAAATGCCTAACAGCTACTCTCTCATTGGTTCTCCCTCTTCCCTTTCCTCCTCTGTCAAAATGGGAACCTGTGCGAACCAGGAGGTTAAATTTGCTGCCTCTCCAAGTTGGGAGATTGATAGTAAAGCTGTTGGAAATTCAAACCGGAGCACCAGGAGAGGGAATATTCGTTGAGTTTTAGAGACCTTTCGTATTCACAGTGTGTCCATTCTCAAGGTTTCCCGTACATGTTATAGCTGTAGTAATATTCCCTTCAACCTGGAGACATGGGACCCATGGAATGGGTACCATTCATTATTGCTTTAAACGGTCTGCATTTGCTCACCCAATCTCAACAATCCTCTCAGTCCCATGTGTCCAGCCTTATGCCTCATCCTGCTGTCATTGTAGAGAGGGTCATTCCAGGTTTCATCAGAGACCCTGAAGGAATTGTAAAGAATTTCCCTTTTTTTTGTTTTTGTAATTCATTATATAGTGGGTTTGAGCTAAATCTCGCTGCCATGTTTATGCCAGTCTAGACACACTTGATTCCCTTACGGAGACATATCAATGCATAGGTTTTATGATTCTTATTAGTCAGATATATTCCTGTGCGGGAAATATGGGATTTTGAATCCCTTTCACTGAGGAAGGTGTAGGTATTGTGTATTCCATAGTTGGTTTTTGGAACGGTACCTGTGCTTATATCAAACTCTGGTTTTATGCATCACCCCACCTATCCTTCCCCCTTAAGCAGGAATAAGAGTGTTTTGTAAATGTGAGACTGTGTTCTCTTTCCTAACTCATTTCATGTGTAGCCATGATTACAGGATCTTCATAAGTGATATCTTATGATAAGCTTCTTTTTCTGTGTGACTTATTTCACTTAGAATCATCGTACCTGAATCCACACATTTTGCTGCTACTGGTCTTATGACATTGATTTCATGGCTGAGGGATATTCCATCGTACGTATGTACCACGATTTTTTGAACCATTTTTATATTTCCTGGGATATTTAAAGTGTACCCAAATTCAGGTTCTTGTAAGAAGTGCAGCCCTTTATTTTGGGGTGGCTCTGTCTTATTGATTTTCAGTTTTCCCAAGGTATATTTCCTAGACTGGAAGTGCCCTTGGCTCTGTAGCTCTGTTGTTTATTTGTTTTAGGGAACACAATGCCCTCCTCCAGAGAGGCAGTGGGCAATTTACATCACGCCCATCAGCATAACAAGGCTCCCTGTTCTCCAGGGCCTGTCTTGCCTTTCTGATTTTTACACTTTTTGCGGATGTCCCTTTTGACTGGTGGGAAGTGATACTTCTTTTTTTTTAATTTATTTTATTTTATTTTTTTGCTTTATAACAAATTTAATCAGTTATACATATACATATGTTTCCATATCCCCTCCCTTTTGCGTCTCCCTCCCACCCTCCCTATCCCACCCCTCCAGGCGGTCACAAAGTACCGAGCTGATCTCCCTGTTCTATGCGGCTGCTTCCCACTAGCTATCTACCTCACGTTTGGTAGTGTATATATATCCATGCCGCTCTTTCACTTTGTCACAGCTTACCCTTCCCCCTCCCCATATCCTCAAGTCCATTCTCTAGTAGGTCTGTGTCTTTATTCCTGTCTTACCCCTATGTTCTTCATGACATTTTTTTTTTCTTAAATTCCATATATATGTGTTTCCTGCTATTCTGCCTCGCTTTCCAGTCTGCTTCGTTGCCTTCCCTCAACAGATTTCTGGACGATAGTTGACCTTTATTACTCTGCCAGTTTGTGAATTGCTCTGCCCCTGAGTTCCATTTATCAACTCGTTTTTTTTGAGCTGAATGCAAGTCCAAAATTGTGGTTTAGGACCTATACTGTTTCCCGGTGAGGGGCTGAGACTTTGGTTAATTCTTCTTCCTGTCGGCAATTAGAGTGACATGTGCCCGTCCAAATGCCTAACAGCTACTCTCTCATTGGTTCTCCCTCTTCCCTTTCATCCTCTGACAATTTGGCAACCTGTGCAAACCAGGACGTTAAAGAGGCAGTCTCTTCAAGTTAGGAGATTGATTGTAAAGCAGTTGGAAAGTCAAACCGGAGCACCAGGAGAGGGTTTATTTGTTGAGTTTTAGAAACCTTTTGTATTCACAGTGTGTCCATTCTCTAGGTTTCCCATACATGTTATAGCTGTAGTAACATTCCCTTCAACCTGGAGAGTTGGGACCCATGGAAAGAGTGCCATGCATTATTGCTTTAAAGGGTCTGCATTTGCTCACCCAATATCACCAATCCTCTCAGTCCCAATTGTCCAGCCTTATGCCACATCCAGCTGTCATTGTAGACAGGGTTATTCCACGTTTCATCAGAGACCGTGAAGGAATTGTAAAGAATTTCCCTGTTTTTTTGTTTTGTTTTTGAAATTCCTTTTTATAGTGGGTTTGAGCTGATTCTCACTGCCATGTTTATGCCAGTCTAGACACACTTGATTCCATTATGGGGACATATCAATACATACGTTTTAAGATTCTTACTAGTAAGGTATATCTCTCTGCATGGAATATGGGGAGTTGAGTCCCTTTCACTGAGGAACGTGTAGTTCTTGTCTATTCCGTATTTGGTTTTTGGAACGGTACCTGAACTAATATCAAAATCTGGTTTAATTCATCACCCCACCTCTCCTTCCCCCTTAAGCAGGCATAAGAATGTTTTCTAAAGGTCAAACTCTCTTCACTTTCCTAACTCAGTTCATGTGTAGGCATGTTTCCAGGGTCTTCGTAAGTGATACCTTATGATTAGCTTCTTTTTCTGTGTGACTTAGTTCACTTAGAATCATCGTACCTGAATCCACTCATTTTGCTGCTACTGGTCTTATGACATTTATTTCATGGCTGAGGGATATTCCATCGTACGTAAGTACCACAATTTTTTGAACCATTTTTATATTTCCTGGGATATTTGAGGTGTACCCAAGTTGAGGTTGTTGTAAGCAGTGCAGCCCTAAATTTGGGGTTGGCTCTGTCTTATTGATTTTCCGTTTCCCAAGGTATATTCCCTAGACTGGAAGTGCCCTTGGCTCTGTAGCTCTGTTGTTTACCTGTTTTAGGGAACACAATGCACTCCTCCAGAGAGGCAGTTGGCAATTTACATCCCTCCCATCAGCATAACAAGGCTCCCTGTTCTCCATGGCCTGTCTTGCCTTTTTGGGTTTTACCCATTTGGTGGATGTCCCTTTTGACCAGTGGGAAGTGATACATCTTTGTAGTGCAGATTTGCATTGCCCGCTTGCTTGTTTGGCCCAAAAGGGCGTATGCGTTTTCTGCTGAATATATTCAGGAGAAAACATTTACGCCCCTTTTGTAAAAGTGCATCATTATCGAAGTTTTGCCCCTCTTTCTGTGCTTTAAAGGAGATTCCAATGTACCTCTTGAAATCTGTTTCCTGCTATTCTGCCTCGCTTTCAAATCCGCCTCGTTGCCTTCCTTCAACAGATTTTTGGACGATAGTTGTCCTTTATTACTCTGCCTGTTTGTGAATTGCTGGACCCCAGATCTCCATTATTTAACTCGTTTTTTGTGAGCTGAACGCAAGTCCAATATTTTGGTTCAGGACCTATACTGGTACCCGGTGGGTGGCTGAGACTTTGGTTAATTCTTTTTCCTCCCGGGAAAGAAGAGTGACATGTGCCTGTTCAAATGCCTAACAGCTACTCTCTCATTGGTTCTCATTCTTCCGTTTCATCCTCTGCCAAATTGGCAACCTGTGTGAAACAGGAGGTTAAACGGGCTGTCTCTCCATGTTGGGAGATTGATAGTAAAGCAGTTGGAAAGTCAAACCGGAGGTCCAGGAGAGGGACTATTTGTTGAGTTTTAGTGACCTTTCATATTCTCAGTGTGTCCATTTTCTAGGTTTCCCATACATGTTATAGCAGTAGTAATATTCCCTTCACCCTGGAGAGATGGGACCCATGGAATGGGTGCCATGCATTATTGCTTTAAAGGGTCTGCATTTGCTCACCCCATCTCACCAATCGTCTCAGTCCCATGTGTCCAGCCTTATGCCACATCCAGCTGTCGTTGCAGACATGGTCATTCCAGGTTTCATCAGAGACCCTGAAGGAATTGAAAAGAATTTCCCTGTTTTTTTTGTTTTGTTTTTGAAATTACATTATATAGTGGGTTTGACCTGATTCTCACTGTCATGTTTATGCCAGTCTAGACACACTTGATTCCATTACGTGGACATATGAATACATAGGGTTTAAGATTCTTACTACTAAGATATATCCCTCTGCATGGAATATGGGGAGTTGAGTCCCTTTCACTGAGCAAGGTGTAGTTCTTGTCTATTCCGTATTTGGTTTTTGGAACGGTACCTGAACTAATATCAAAATCTGGTTTAATTCATCACCCCACCTCTCCTTCCCCCTTAAGCAGGCATAAGAATGTTTTCTAAATGTCAAACTCTCTTCTCTTTCCTAACTCAGTTCATGTGTAGCCATGTTTACAGGACCTTCATAAGTGATATCTTATGATATGTTTCTTTTTCTGTGTGACTTATTTCACTTAGAATCATCGTACCTGATTCCACTCATTTTGCTGCTACTGGTCTTATGACATTGATTTCATGGCTGAGGGATATTCCATCGTACGTAAGTACCACAATGTTTTGAACCATTTTTATGTTTCCAGGGATATTTAAGGTGTAGACAATTTGAGGTTCTTGTAAGCAGTGCAGCCCTAAATTTTGGGCCGGCTCTTTCTTATTGATTTTCAGTTTGCCCAAGGTATAATCCCTAGACTGGAAGTGCTCTTGGCTCTGTAGCTCTGTTGTTTACTTGTTTTTGGGAACAAAATGCACTCCTCCAGAAAGGCAGTTGAAAACTTACATCCCACCCATCAGCATAACAAGGCTCACTGTTCTCCAAGGCCTGTCTTGCCTTTCTGGGTTTACCCATTTTGTGGTTTTCCCTTTTGACCTGTGGGAAGTGATACTTCTTTGTAGTGCAGATTTGCATTGCCTGCTTGCTTGCTTGGCCAAAAAGGGCGTATGCGTTTTCTCCTGCATATATTCAGGCGAAAAGTGCATACGCACTTTTTGGCCAAGTACATCATTGTCGAAGTTGTGCCACTCTTCCTGTGCTTTACAGACGATTCCAACGTACCTCTTGAAATTTGTTTCCTGCTATTCGGCCTGAATTTCAAGTCTGCTTCGTTGCCTTCCCTCAACAGATTTCTGGACGATAGTTGGCCTTTATTAGTCTGCCAGTTTGTGAATTGCTCTGCCACTGAACTCCATTTTTCAACTCGTTTTTTGTGAGCTGAATGCAAGTCCAAAGTTTTGGTTCAGGACCTCTACTGTTTCCCGGTGAGTGACGCAGACTTTGGTTAATTCTTCTTCCTGCCGGGCATTTAGAGTGACATGTGCCCGTCCAAAGGCCTAACAGCTACTCTCTCATTGGTTTTCCCTCTTCCCTTTCATCCTCTGCCAAATTGGCAACCTGTGCGAACCAGGAGGTTAAAGGGGCTGTCTCTCCAAGTTGGGGGATTGACAGTAAAGCAGTTGGAAAGTCAAATTGGAGCACAAGGAGAAGGAAAATTCGTTGAGTTTTAGAGACCTTTCGTATTCACAGTGTGTCCATTCTCTAGGTTTCCCGTACTTGTTATAGCTGTAGTAATATTCCCTTCAACCTGGAGAGTTGGGACCCATGGAATGGGTGCCATGCATTATTGCTTTAAAGGGTCTGCATTTGCTCACCCAATCTCACCAATCCTCTCAGTCCCAAGTGTCCAGCCTTATGCCACATCCAGCTGTCATTGTAGACAGGGTCATTCCACGTTTCATCAGAGACCCTGAAGGAATTGTAAAGAATTTTCCTGTTTTTTAGTTTTGTTTTTGAATTTCCTTTTTATAGTGGGTTTGAGCTAAATCTCGCTGCCATGTTTATGCCAGTCTAGACACACTTGATTCCCTTACAGAGACATATCAGTACATAGGTTTTAAGATTCTTACTAGTCAGATATATTCCTCTGCGGGAAATATGGGGTTTTGAGTCCCTTTCACTGAGGAATGTATAGGTATGTCTTGTCTATTCCATAGTTGGTTTTGGGAACGGTACCTGTGCTTATATCAAACTCTGGTTTTATGCATCACCCCACCTCTCCTTCCCCCTTAAGCAGGCATAAGAGTGTTTTCTAAATGTGAGACTCTGTTCTATTTCCTAACTCAATTCATGTGTAGCCATGTTTACAGGATCTTCATAAGTGATATCTTATGATACGCTTCTGTTTCTATGTGACTTATTTCACTTAGAATCATCGTACCTGAATCCACTCATTTTGCTGCTACTGGTCTTACGACATGGATTTCATGGCTGAGGGATATTCCATTGTACGTAAGTACCACAATTTTTTGAACCATTTTTATCTTTCCTGGGATACTTAAGGTGTACCCAATTTGAGGTTCTTGTAAGCAGTGCAGCCCTAAATTTGAGGGGTCTTATTGATTTTCAGTTTTCCCAAGGTATATTTCCTAGACTGGAAGTGCCCTTGACTCTGTAGCTCTGTTGTTTACCTGTTTTAGGGTACACAATGCACTCCTCCAGAGAGGCAGTTGGCAATTTACATCCCGCCCATCAGCATAACAAGGCTCCCTGTTCTCCATGGCCTGTCTTGCCTTTTTGGGTTTTACCCATTTTGTGGATGTCCCATTTGACCAGTGGGAAGTGACACTTCCTTGTAGTGCAGATTTGCATTGTCCACTTGCTTGTTTGGCCAAAAAGGGCGTATGCGTTTTCTGCTGAATATATTCAGGAGAAAACGCATACGCACTTTTTGGCCAAGTGCATCATTGTCGAAGTTGTGCCCCTCTTTCTGTGCTTTACAGGCGATTCCAACCTACCTCTTGAAATCTGTTTCCTCTATTCTGCCTCACTTTCAAGTCCGACTCGTTGCCTTCCCTCAACAGATTTTTGGACGATAGTTGTCCTTTATTCTCTGCCTGTTTGTGAATTGCTGTGCCCCAGAGCTCCATTATTTAATTCGTTTTTTGTGAGCTGAATGCAAGTCCAATATTTTGGTTCAGGACCTATACTGGTACCCAGTGGGTGGCTGAGACTTTGGTTAATTCTTCTTCGTCCCGGGAAACAAGAGTGACATGTGCCCGTCCAAATGCCTAACAGCTATTCTCTCATTGGTTCTCCCTCTTCCGTTTCATCCTCTGCCAAATTGGCAACCTGTGTGAAACAGGAGGTTAAAGGGGCTGTCTCTCCAAGTTGGGAGATTGATAGTAAAGCTGTTGGAAAGTCAAACCGGAGCACCAGGAGAGGGACTGTTTGTTGAGTTTTAGAGACCTTTCGTATTCACAGTGTGTCCATTCTCTAGGTTTCCCGTACATGTTATAGCTGTAGTAATATTCCCTTCACCCTGGAGAGTTGGGACCCATGGAATGGGTGCCATGCATTATTGCTTTAAAGGGTCTGCTTTTGCTCACCCAATCTCACCAATCCTCTCAGTCCCATGTGTCCAGCCTTATGACACATCCAGCTGTCGTTGTAGATAGGGTCATTCCAGGTTTCATCAGAGACCCTGAAGGAATTGTAAAGAATTTCCCTGTTTTTTTGTTTCGTTTTTGAAATTCTTTTTATAGTGGGTTTGAGCTGATTCTCACTGCCATGTTTATGCCTGCCTAGATACATTTGATTCCATTACGGATTCATATCAATAAATAGGTTTTAAGATTCTTACTAGTAAGATATATCCCTCTGCATGGAATATGGGGGGTTGATTTCCTTTCACTGAGGAAGGTGTAGTTCTTGTCTATTCCGTTATTGGTTTTTGGAATGGTACCAGAACTAATATCAAAATCTGGTTTAATTCATCACCCCACCTCTCCTTCCACCTTAAGCAGGCATAAGAATGTTTTCTAAATGTCAAACTCTCTTCCCTTTCCTAACTCAGTTCATGTGTAGCCATGTTTACAGGACCTTCATAAGTGATATCTTATGATAAGTTTCTTTTTCTATGTGACTTATTTCACTTAGAATCATCGTACCTGAATCCACTCATTTTGCTGCTACTGGTCTTACAACATGGATTTCATCGCTGAGGGATATTCCATCGTACGTAAGTACCACAATGTTTTGAACCATTTTTATATTTCCTGGGATATTTAAGGTGTACACAAGTTGAGGTTTTTGTAAGCAGTGCAGCCCTAAATTTGGGGGTGGCTCTGTCTTATTGATTTTCCGTTTCCCAAGGTATATTCCCTAGACTGAAAGTGCCCTTGGCTCTGTAGCTTTGTTGTTTACTTGTTTTAGGGAACACAATGCACTCCTCCAGTGAGGCAGTTGGCAATTTACATCCCGCCCATCAGCATAACAAGGCCCCCTTTTCTCCAGGTCTTCTCTTGCCTTTCTGGTTTTTACACATTTTGTGGATGTCCCTTTTTACCGGTGGGAAGTGATACTTCTTTGTAGTGCAGATTTGCATTGCCCGCTTGCTTGCTTGGCCAAAAAGGGCGTCTGCGTTTTCTCCTGCATATATTCAGGAGAAAATGCATACGCCATTTTTGGCCAAGTGCATCATTGTCAAAGTTGTGCCCCTCTTCCTGTGCTTTACAGGCGATTCCAACGTACCTCTTGAAATCTGTTTCCTGCTATTCTGTCTCGCTTTCAAGTCCACCTCGTTGCCTTCCCTCAACTGATTTTTGAATGATAGTTGTCCTTTATTACTCTGCCAGTTTGTGAATTGCTGTGCCCTTGAGCTCCCTTTTTCAACTCGTTTTTTGTGAGCTGAACGCATGTCCAAAATTTTGGTTCAGGACCTATATTGTTTCCCGGTGGGTGGCTGCGAGTTTGGTTAATTCTTCTTCCTGCCGGGAAATTAGAGTGACATATGCCCGTCCAAATTCCTAACAGCTACTCTCTCATTCGTTTTACTTCTTCCCTTTCATCCTCTGCCAATTGGCAACCTGTGAGAACCAGGAGGTTAAGGGGCTGTCTCTCCAAGTTGGGAGATTTATAGTAAAGCAGTTGGAAAGTCAAACCAGAGCACCAGGAGAGGGACTATTCGTTGAGTTTTAGAAACCATTCGTTTTCACAGTGTGTCCATTTGCTAGGTTTCCCATACATGTTATAGCTGTAGTAATATTCCCTTCAACCTGGAGAGTTGGGACCCATGGAATGGGTGCCATGCATTATAGCTTTAAAGGGTCTGCATTTGCTCACACAATCTCACCAATCCTCTCAGTCCCAAGTGTCCAGCCTTATGCCACATCCAGCTGTCATTGTAGACAGGGTCATTCCACGTTTCATCAGAGACCCTGAAGGAATTGTAAAGAATTTCCCTGTTTTTTAGTTTTGTTTTTGAATTTCCTTTTTATAGTGGGTTTGAGCTGATTCTCGCTGCCATGTTTATGCCAGTCTAGACACACTTGTTTCCCTTATGGAGACGTATCAATACAAAGGTTTTAAGATTCTTACTAGTCAGATATATTCCTCTGCGGGAAATATGGGGTTTTGAGTCCCTTTCACTGAGGAAGGTATAGGTAGGTCTTGTCTATTCCACAGTTGGTTTTGGGAACGGTACCTGTGCTTATATCAAACTTCGGTTTTATGCATCCCCCCACCTCTCCTTCCCCCTTAAGGAAGCATGAGAGTGTTTTCTCCATGTGAGACTCTGTTCTCTTTCCTAACTCAGTTCATGTGTAGCCATGTTTACAGGATCTTCATAAGTGATATCTTATGATAACCTTCTTTTTCTTTGTGACATTATATTTAGAATCACTGTACCTGAATCCACTAATTTTGCTGCTCATGGTCTTACGACATGGATTTCATGGCTGAGGGATATTCCATCGTACGTAAGTACCACAATTTTTTGAACCATTTTTATGTTTCCAGGGATATTTAAGGTGAACCCATGTTGAGGTTCTTGTAAGCAGTGCAGCCCTAAATTTTGGGGTGGCTGTGTCTTATTGATTTTCAGTTTTCCCAAGGTATATTCCCTAGACTTTAAGTGTCCTTGGCTCTGTACCTCTGTTGTTTACTTGTTTTAGGGAACACAACGCACTCCTCCAGAGAGGCAGTTGGCAATTTACATCCCGCCCATCAGCATAACAACACTCCCTGTTCTCCAGGGCCTGTCTTGCCTTTCTGGTTTTTACCCATTTTGTGGATGTCCCTTTTGACCGGTGGGAAGTGATACTTCTTTGTAGTGCAGATTTGCATTGCTAGCTTGCTTGTTTTGCCAAAAAGGCCGTATGCTTTTTCTGCTGAATATATTCAGGAGAAAACGCATATGCCCTTTTTGGCCAAGTGCATCATTGTCAAAGTTTTGCCCCTCTTCCTGTGCTTTACAAACGATTCCAACGTACCTCTTGAAATCTGTTTCCTACTATTCGGCCTGACATTCAAGTCTGCTTCGTTGCCCTCCCTCAACAGATTTCTTGACGATAGTTGGCCTTTATTACTCTGCCAGTTTGTGAATTGTTCTCCCCCAGAGCTCCATTTTTCAACTCGTTTTTAGTGAGATGAACACATGTCCAAAATTTTGGTTCAGGACCTATATTGGTTCCCAGTGGGTGGCTGCGACTTTGATTAATTATTTTTCCTGCCGGGAAATTAGAGTGACATATGCCTGTCCAAATGCCTAACAGCTACTCCCTCATTGGTTCTCCCTCTTCCCTTTCATCCTCTGCCAAATTGGCAACCTGTGAGAACAAGGAGATTAAAGGCGCTGTCTCTCCAAGTTGGGAGATTGATAGTAAAGCAGTTGGAAAGTCAAACTGGAGCACCAGGAGAGGGAATATTCGTTGAGTTTTAGAAACCTTTCCTATTCACAATGTGTCCATTCTCTTGGTTTCCCTACATGTTATAGCTGTAGTAGTATTCCCTTCAACCTTGAGAGTTGGGACCCATGGAATGGGTGCCATGCATTATTGCTTTAAAGGGTCTGCATTTGCTCTCCCAATCTCACTAATCCTCTCAGTCCCAATTGTCCAGCCTTATGCCACATCCAGCTGTCATTGTAGACAGTGTTATTCCACGTTTCATCAGAGACCCTGAAGGAATTGTAAAGAATGTCGCTGTTTTTTTGTTTTGTTTTTGAAATTCCTTTTTATAGTGAGTTTGAGCTGATTCTCACTTCCATGTTTATGCCAGTCTAGACACACTTGATTTCCTTATGGAGACATATCAATACATAGGTTTGAAGATTCTTACTAGTCAGATATATTCCTCTGAGGGGAGTATGGAGTGTTGATTCATTTTCAGTGAGGAAGTTGTAGATCTTTTCTATTCTGTATTTGGTTTCTGGAATGGAGCCTTTACTAATATCAAACTCTGGTTTTATGCAACACCCCACCTCTCCTTACCCCTTAAGCAAGTGTAAGAGTGTTTTCTAAATGTGAGACTCTCTTCTCTTTACTAACTCAGTTCATGTGTAGCCATGTATACATGACCTTTATAAGTGATATCTTATGATAAGTTTATTTTACTCTGTGACTAATTTCACTTAGAATCCTCGTAACTGAATCCACTAAATTTGCTGCTACTGGCCTGATGACATTGATTTCATGGCAGAGAAATATTCCATCGTATGTAATTACCAAAATCTCTTGAAAATTTTTTTGTCTATCCTGGGATATTTAAGGTGTGGCCTAGTTGAGGTTCTTGTAAGCAGTGCAGCCCTAAATTTTGGGGTGGCTCTGTCTTACTGATTTTCAGTTTTCCCAAGGTATATACCCTAGACTGGAAGTGCCCTTGTCTCTGTAGCTCTGCTGTTTACTTGTTTTAGGGAACACAACACACTCCTCCAGAGAGGCAGTTGGCAATTTACATCCCGCCCATCAGCATAACAAGGCTCCCTGTTCTCCAGGCCCTGTCTTAGCTTTCTGCTTTTTACCCATTTTGTGGATATCCCTTTTGACCTGTGGGAAGTGATACTTCTTTGTAGTGTAGATTTGCATTGCCCGCTTGCTTGCTTGGCCAAAAAGGGCGTATGCGTTTTCTCCTGAATATACTCAGGAGAAAACGCATACGCCCTTTTTGGCCAAGTGCATCATTGTCGAAGTTGTGCCCCTCTTCCTGTGCTTTAAAAGCAATTCCAACGTATCTGTTGAAATCTGTTTCCTTCTATTCTGCCTCGCTTTCAAATCCACCTCGTTGCCTTCCCTCAACAGATTTTTGGACGATAGTTGTCCTTTATTACTCTACCAGTTGGTGAATTGCTGTGCCCCTGAGCTCCATAATTTAACTCGTTTATTGTGAGCTGAACGCAAGTCCAATATTTTGGTACAGGACCTATACTGGTTCGCGGTGGGTGGCTTAGACTTTGGGTAATTCTTCTTCCTTCCGGGAAATAACAGTGACATGTTCCCGTCCAAATGCCTAACAGCTACTCTCTCATTGGTTCTCCCTCTTCCCTTTCATCCTCTGCCAAATTGGCAACCTGTGCGAAACAGGAGGTTAAAGGTGCAGTCTCTCCAAGCTGGGAGATTGATAGTAAAGCAGCTGGAAAGTCAAACGTGAGCACCAGGAGAGGGACAATTCGTTGAGTTTTAGAGACCTTTCGTATTCACAGTGTGTCCAGTCTCTAGGTTTCCCGTACATTTTATAGCTGTAGTAATATACTCTTCAACCTGGAGGGTTGGGACCCATGGAATGGTTGCCATGCATTATTGCTTTATAGGGTCTGCGTTTGCTCACCCAATCTCACCAATCCTCTCAGTCCCATGTGTCCAGCTTTATGCCACATCCAGCTGTCATTGTAGATAGGGTCATTCCAGGTTTCATCAGAGACCCTGAAGGAATTGTAAAGAATTTCCCTGTTTTTTTGTTTTGTTTTTGAAATTCCCTTTTATAGTGGGTTTGAGATGATTCTCGCTGCCATGTTTATGAAAGTCTAGACACACTTGATTCCCTTACGGAGACATATCACTACATAGGTTTTAAGATTCTAACTAATCCAATATATTCCTCTGTGGGAAATATGGGGTTTTGAATCCCTTTCAATGAGGAAGGTGTAAGTATTGTCTATCCCATAGTTGGTTTTTGAATGGTACCTGTGCTTATATCAAACTCTGGTTTTATGCATCACCCCACCTCTCCTTCCCCCTTAAGCAGGCATAAGAGTTTTTTTCTAAATGTGAGACTCTGTTCTCTTTCCTAACTCAGTTCATTTGTAGCCATGTTTACAGGATCTTCATAAGTGATATCTTATGATAAGTTTCTTTTTCTGTGTGACTTATTTCAGTTAGAATCATCGTACCTGAATCCACTCATTTACCTTCTACTGGTCTTATGACATTGATTTCATGGCTGAGGGATATTCCATCGTATGTAAGTACCACAATTTTTTGAACCATTTTTATATTTCCTGGGATATTTAATGTGTACCCAAGTTGAGGTTCTTGTCAGCAGTGCAGCCCTAAATTTGAGGGTGGCTCTGTCTTATTGATTTTCAGTTTTCCCAAGGTATATTCCCTAGACTGGAAGTGCCCTTGGCTCTGTAGCTTTCTTGTTTACTTGTTTTAGGGAACACAATGCTCCCCTCCAGTGAGGCAGTTGGCAATTTACATCCCGCCCATCAGCATAACAAGGCTCCCTGTTCTCCAGGGCCTGTCTAGCCTCTGGTTTTTACCCATTTTGTGGATGTCCCTTTTGACTGGTGGGAAGTGATACTTCTTTTTATTGCAGATTTGCATTGCCCGCTTTCTTGCTTGGCCAGAAATGGCGTATGCGTTTTCTCCTGAATATATTCAGGAGAAAACGCATATGCCATTTGTGGCCACGTGCATCTTTGTCGAAGTTCTGCCCATCTTCCTGTGCTTTAAAGGCGATTCCAACGTGGCTCTTGAAATCTGTTTCCTGCTATTCTGCCTCGCTGTCAAGTCCGCCTGGTTGACTTGCCTCAACAGATTTTTGGATGATAGTTGCCCTTTATTACTCTGCCAGTTTGTTAATTGTTGTGTCCCTGAGCTCCATTTTTTAACTCGATTTTTGTGAGCTGAACGCAAGTCCAATATTTTGGTTCAGGACCTATACTGATTTTTGGTGGGTGGCTGAGACTTTGGTTAACTCTTCTTCCTCCCGGGAAATAAGAAAGACATGTGCCCGTCCAAATGTCTAACAGCTACTCTCTCATTGGTTCTCCCTCTTGACTTTCATCCTTTGCTAAATTGGCAACATATGTACACCAGGAGGTTAAAGGTTCTGTCTCTACAAGTTGGGAGATTGATAGTAAAGCAGTTGGAAAGTCAAACTGGAGCACAAGGAGAGGGATTATTCCTTGAGTTTTAGAGACCTTTCATATTCACAGTGTGTCCATTCTCTAGGTTTCCTGTACATGTTATAGCTGTAGTAATATTCCCTTCAACCTGGAGAGTTGTGACCAATGGAATGGCTGCCATGCATTATTGCGTTAAAGGGTCTGCATTTGCTCACCCAATCTCACAAATCCTCTCAGTCCCATGTGTTCAGCCTTATGCCACATCCAGCTGTCATTATAGATAGGGTCATTCCAGGTTTCATCAGAGACCCTGAAGGAATTGTATAGAATTTCCCTGGTTGTTGTTTTGTTATTGAAATTCCTTTTTATAGTGGGATTGAGCTGATTCTCGCTGCCATGTTTATGCCAGTCTAGAAACACTTGATACCCTTACAGAGACATATCAATACATAGGTTTGAAGATTCTTACTAGTGACATATATTCCTCTGCGGGAAATAAGGGGTTTTGAGTCCCTTTCACTGAGGAAGGTATAGGTAGGTCTTGTCTATTCCATAGTTGGTTTTTGGTACGGTACCTGTCCTCATATCAAACTCCGGTTTTATGCATCACCCCACCTCTCCTTCGCCCTTCAGCAGGCATAAGAGTGTTTTCTAAATGTGAGACTCTGTTCTCTTTCCTAACTCAGTTCATGTGTAGCCATGTTTACAGGATCTTCATAAGTGATATCTTATGATAAGCTTCTTTTTCTGTGTGACTTATTTCACTTAGAATCATCGTACCTGAATCCACTCATTTTGCTGCTACTGGTCTTATGACATTGATTTCATGGCTGAGGGAAATTCCATCGTACGTATGTACCATAAATTTTTGAACCATTTTTATATTTCCTGGGATATTTCAGGTGTAACCAAGTTGAGGTTTTTGTAAGCAGTGCAGCCCTAAATTTCAGGGTGGCCCTATCTTATTGATTTTCAGTTTTCCCAAGGTATATTCCCTAGACTGGAACTGCCCTTGGCTCTGTAGCTCTGTTGTTTACTTGTTTTAGGGAACACAATGCACTCCTCCAGTGAGGCAGTTGGCAATTTACATCCCGCCCATCAGCATTACAAGGCTCCCTGTTCTCCAGGGCCTGTCTTGCCTTTCTGGTTTTTACACATTTTGTGGATGTCCCTTTTGACTGGTGGGAAGTGATACTTCTTTGTAGTGCAGATTTGCATTGCCCGCTTGCTTGCTTGGCCAAAAAGTGCATATGCGTTTTCTCCTGCATATATTCAGGAGAAAACGCATACGCCCTTTTTGGCCAAGTGCATCATTGTCGAAGTTGTGCCCCTCTTCCTGTGCTTTACAGGTGATTCCAACGTACCTCTTGAAATCTGTTTCCTGCTATTCTGCCTCGCTTTCAAGTCCGCCTCGTTGCCTTCCCTCAACAGATTTTTGTATGATAGTTGTCCTTTATTACTTTGCCGGTTTGTGAATTGCGGTGCCCTTGAGCTCCATTTTTCAACTCGCTTTTTGTGAGCTGAACGCATGTCCAAATTTTGGTTCAGGACCTATATTGGTTCCCGGTGGGTGGTTGCAAATTTGGTTAATTCTTCTTCCTGCCAGGAAATTAGAGCGACATATGCCCGTCCAAATGCCTAACAGCTACTCTCTCATTGGTTTTCCCTCTTCCCTTTCATCCTCTGCCAATTTGGCAAAGTTTGAGAACCAGGAGGTTAAAGGGGTTGTCTCTCCAAGTTGGGAGATTGATAGTAAAGCAGTTGGAAAGTCAAACTGGAGCACCAGGAGAGGGACTATTCGTTGAGTTTTAGAAACCTTTCGTATTCACACTGTGTCCATTCCCTAGGTTTCCCGTACATGTTATAGCTGTAGTAGTATTCCCTTCAACCTGCAGAGTTGGGACAAATGGAATGGGTGCCACACATTATTGCTTTAAAGGGTGTGAATTTGCTCAACCAATCTCACCAATCCTCTCAGTCCCAAGTGTCCAGCCTAATGCCATATCCAGCTGTCATTGTAGATAGGCTCATTCCAGGTTTCATTAGAGCCCCTAAAGTAATTGTAAAGAATTTCCATGTTTTTTGTTTTTTTTTTTTTTGAAATTCTTTTTTATATTGGGTTTGAGCTGATTCTAACTGCAATGATTATGGCAGTCTAGACACACTTGATTCCATTATGGAAACATATCAATACATATGTTTTAATATTCTTACTCCTCAGATATATTCCTCTGTGGGAAATATCGTGTTTTGAGTTCCTTTCACTGAGGAAGGTGTAGGTCTTGTATATTCCATAGTTGGTTTTTGAAATGGTACATGTGGTTATATCAAACGCTGGTTTTCTGTAGCACCCCACCTCATCTTCCCCCTTAAGCAGGCATAAGAGTGTTTTCTAAATGTGAGACTCTATTTGCTTTCCTAACTGTGTTCATGTGTAGCCATGTTTAGAGGACCTTCATAAGTGATATCTTATGATAAGTTTCTTTATCTGTGTGACTTATTTCAGTTAGAATCATCGTACCTGAATCTGCTCGTTTTGCTGCTACTGGTCTTATGACATTGATTTCATGGCTGAGTGATATTCCATCGTACGTAAGTACCAAAATATTTTAAACCATATTTATATTTCCTGGGATATTTAAGCTGTACGCAATTTGAAGTTCTTGTAAGCAGTGCAGCCCTAAATTTTCGGTGTCTCTGTCTTATTGATTTTCTGCTTTCCCAAGGTATATTCCCCAGACTGCAAGTGCCCTTGGCTCTGTAGCTCTGTTGTTTACTTGTTTTAGGGAACACAATGCACTCCTCCAGAGAGGCAGTTGGCAATTTACATCCCGCCCATCAGCATAACAAGGCTCCCTGTTCTCCAGGGCCTGTCTTGCCTTTCTGGTTTTTACCCATTTTTTGGATGTACCTTTTGACCAGTGGGAATTGATACTTTGTAGTGCAGATTTGCATTGCCAGCATGCTTGCTTGGCCAAAAAGGGCGTATGCGTTTTCTCCTGAATATATTCAGGAGAAAACACATACGCACTTTTTGGCCAAGTGCATCATTGTCGATGTTGTGCCCCTCTTCCTTTGCCTTAAAAGCGATTCCAACGTACCTCTTGAAGTCTGTTTCCTGCTATTCTGCCTCGCTTTCAAGTCCGCCTCGTTGCCTTCCCTCAACAGATTTTTGGACGATAGTTGTCCTTTATTACTCTGCCTGTTTGTGAGTTGTTGTGCACTGAGCTACATTATTTAACTCGTTTTTTTTGTGAGCTGAACGCAAGTCCAATATTTTGGTTCAGGACCTATACTGGTTCCCGGTGGGTGGCTGAGGCTTTGGTTATTTCTTCTTCTTCCTGCGAAGTAAGATGACATGTGCCCGTACAAATGTCTAACAGCTACTCTCTCACTGGTTCTCCCTTTTCCCTTTCATCCTCTGCCAAATTGGCAACCTGTGCGAACCAGGAGGTTAAAGGTGCTGTCTCTCCAATTTGGGACATTGATAGTAAAGCAGTTGGACAGTCAAATGGGATCACCAGTAGTGGGACTATTCGTTGAGTTTTAGAAACCTTTCGTATTCACTGTGTCCATTCTCTAGGGTTCCCGTACATATTATAGCTGTAGTAATATGCCCTTAAACCTGGCCTGTTGGGACCCATGGAATGGGTGCCACACATTATTGCTTTAAAGGGTCTACATTTGCTCACACAATCTCACCAATCCTCTCAGTCGCAAGGGTCCAGCCTTATGCCACATACAGCTGTCGTTGTAGATAGGGTCATTCCAGGTTTCATCAGCAACCCTGAAGGTATTGTGTAAGAATTGTTCTGTTTTTATGTTTTGTTTTGAAATTCATTTTTATATTGGGTTTGAGCTGATTCTCCCTGCCATGTTTATGTCATTCTAGGCACACTTAGTTACCTTACGGAGACATATCAATACATAGGTTTTAAAATTCTTACTAGTCAGATATATTTCTCTGGGGGGAATAGGGATGTTGAGTTCCGTTCACTGAGGAAGGAGTAGGGCTTGTCTCTTTTGTTTTTGGATTATGGAACGGTACCTGTGCTAATATCAATCTTTTGTTTTGTGCATCTCCCCACCTGTCTTTCCCCTTAAGCAAGCGTTAGAGTGTTTTCTAAATCTGAGACTCTGTTCTCTTCCCTAAATCAGTTGATATGTAGCCATGTTTACATTCCCTTCATAAGTGATATCTTATGTCAGAATGCACCATGGCCATTGTCATAATAATGCTTCATGACCCCTGTCATCACAATGATCCATGCCCTGGTTATCAAAATGCTCCATGTCCCTTGTCATCAAAATTCTCCACGTACTTGTCATCACAGTGCTACATGACACTTCTCATCAAAATGTTACATGCTCTTGTCATCACAATTCTCCATTCCTTGACATTGAAATGCTCCATGCCCTTGTCATCACAATGCTCCATGCTTTTGTCATCACATTGCTCCATGACCCCTGTCATCAAATTGCTCCCTGACACCTGTCATCACAATGCTTCATGCCCATTGTCATTACAGTGCTCCATGATGCTCGATATCATAGTTACCCAAGGTCTTCTCATCACAATGCTCCACGGTTTTGCCATCACCATGCTCCATGCCTTGTCATCTCAAAGCTCAATGTCCCTTGTCCTCAGAATTCTCCACGTCCTTGTCATTACAATGCTCCATGGCACTTCACATCACAATGTTATATGCTCTTGTCATCACAATACTCCATGCACTTGTCATCGCAATGCTCCATGACCCCTGTCATAGGAAGCTCCATGCGCTTTTCATAAAAATGTTTCACGACCAGCACATTAAAATTCTCAATGGCCCTTGATATCACAATGCTCCATGCCCTTGTCATCACAATGCTCCTTTACTTTGTCACAACAATCCTGCATAACAATTGGCATCACAATGCTCCATGATATTGTCATCAAACTGGAACATGACATATTTCATCACAATGCTCCCTGACAACTTTCTTCACAATAATCCATGACCTTGTCATCACAGTGCTCCATGACCTTGTCATCACAATGTGCCATGCCCATTCTTATCACAATAATCCAAGAAACTTGTCAGACCAATGCTCCATGACACTTTTCATCACAATGCTCCATGAACGCTGTCATCAAAATGCACCATGCCCATCATCATAATGCTTCAAGCTATTGTCATCACAATGAAATTCAAAAGCTCCATGACATCTGTCATCACAATGCAGCAAACCCTTGTGATCACAATGTCCCATAACACTTGTCATCACAATGCCCCATGACGCTGGTCACCACAGTTATCCATGGGCTTCTCATCAAAATGCACCATGACTTTTGTCAACACAATGCTCAATACCCTTGTCAACACAATGCTCTCTGATTATTGACCTCAGTATGCACCGTGCACCCTTTCATGACAAGGCTCCATGCCTTTTTCATCACAATGATCCATGCCCTTCTCATCAAAATGTTCCAAGACACCTGTGATCACAATGCTCCTTGCACTTGTCATCACAAAGTTCCATGACGAATGTCATCAGAATGCTCCATGGCCTTCTCATCATAATGTTCCATGCCCTTGTCATCACAATGCTCCAAGACCCCTGCAGTCACAGTGATCCATGCACCTTTTCATCAGAATGCTCCATGAGACTTGTCATCACAAGTCTCCATGATCATCTCATCACAATGCTCCAGGACGTTGTCATCACCATGCTCCATGCACTTGTCATCACAATGCTCCAAGACCCCTGTAATCACAATGCTCCCTGCCCCTTTTCATCAGAATGCACCATGAGACTTGTCATCACAAGTCTCCATTGTCTTCTCATCACAATGCTCCAGGACCTTGTTATCACCATGCTCCATTCCCTTGTCATCACAATGCTCCATGACCCCTGTCATCACAATACTCTATGAATATTTTCAGCCAAATGCACCATGAACTTCTCATCACAATACTCCATGACCAATATCATCACAATGCTTCATGACCACTGTCATCACAACACTCCATGACACCTGACAACACAGCGATCCGGGACTCTTGTCATCACAATGCTCCAAGTCCCCTGTAATCAGAGTGATCCATGACCCCAGTCATCACAATAATCCATGAACATTATCAGCCCAATGCTCCATGACACTTGTCATCACAATGATCCATGCCCTTGTCATCCCAATGCTCCATGACCCCTGTATTCACAATGCTCCGTGACGCTTTTCATCACAGTGCTCCATGACACCTGTCATCACAATGCTCCATGCCTTTGTCAGCAAAATGCTACATGACCTTGTCATTACAATGCTCTATGTGCTTGTCATCACAATACTCCATTACCACTGTCATCACAATCCTCCATGAAACTTGGAATCACATTGCTTCATGCCCTTGTCATCACAAAGCTCCATGCTCCTTGAAATCAAAATGATCCATGACCTCTGTTATCACAATACTCCAAACACTTGTGATCACAAAGTTCCATAACACTTGTCATCACAATGATCCATGATGCCTGTCATCACAATACTCCATGCCCTTTTCATCACAATGCTCCATGACCTTTGTCATCACAATTCTCAATATACATGTCATCACAATGCTCCCTGACACTTGTCATCAGAATGCTGCTTGAACCCTGTCACGAAAAGGCTCCATGCCTTTTTCATTACAAAGTCCCATGCCATTTTCATCACAATGCTCCATGCCATTGTCATCAAAATACTCCACATGCTTGTCATCAGAATGCTCCATGACCCTTGTCATCACAATTCTCCATGCACTTGTCAGCACAATGCTCCCTGACCCTTGTCATCACAATGCTCCAAGCCATTGTCATCACAATGCTCCATTACCTTTGGCATCAGAATCCTCCATGACACTTGGCATCACAATGCTCCATGCCATTGTCATCAATAGCGGCCATTACATATGTCATCACAATGCTCCCTGACACCTCTCTTCACAATACTGCCTGACCTGGTCATCACAAAGCTCCATGCCCTTGTCATCACAATTCGCCATTCCAACTGTCATCACAATAATCCATGAAACTTATTAGACCAATGTTCCATGCGCTTGTCATCACAATGCTCCATGCCCTTGTTATCACAATGTTCCAAGACCCATGTAATCAGAATGCTCCATGCCCCTTTTCATCAGTATGCTCCATGAGACTTGTCATCACAAGGCTCCATGGTTTTCTCATCACAATGCTCCATGCCCTTGTAATCTCAATGCTCCATGACCCCTGTCATCACAATGCTCCGTGACTCCAGTCATCACAATGCTTCATAACGTTTGTCATCACAATGTTCCATGCCCGCGTCATCACAAGGCTCTGTCACCTTTGTAACCACAATGCTCCATGAACTTTTCATCACAATGCTTCGGACACTTGTCATCACAATGCTCCATGCCTTTGTCAGAACAATGCTCCATGACCCTTGTCATCACAATGCACCATGCGCTTTTCATCACAGTGATCCACAACCTTGTCATCGCTATGCTCCATAAACCTTGTAATCACAATGCTCCATGCACTTCTCATCCAAATGCTCTCTCACATGAGATATCACAATGTTCCATCACTAGTCATCACAATCCTCCCTCACCCCTGTTATCACAATGTTCCATGACCCCTGTCATCACAATGTTACATTTGCTTATCAGAACAATGTTCCATGACCCCTGACATCACAATATTCCATAACCCCTGTCATCAAAATGCTCCATGACCATTTTCATCTCAAAGCTCCATGACGCCTGGCATCACAGTGTTCTATAACCACAGTCATCAAAATGTTCCATTACAAATTTCATCAAATTGATGCATGACCCGGTCATCAAAATGCTCCCTGCCCTTCTCATCACAATGCACTGCACCCTTGTCATCAAAATGCTCCATGACTTTGGTCATCACAAAGCTCCATGACCCTTGGCATCACAATGCTCCATGTCATTGTCATCACAATGCTCCATAAACCCTCTCATCACTTTGCTCCATGCCCTTGTCATCACAAAGCTCCATGATACTTGTCACCACAATGCTCGATGCCCGTCTCATCACAATGCTCCATGCCCTTGTCATTAAAATCCTCCATGACCCATGTATCACAGTGTACCGTGCCCTTGTCATCACAATGCTAAATGCCCACTCTCAGAGCAATAATCCATGAAATATTTCAGACCAATGCTCAATGCCCTTCTCATCACAATGCTCCATTACCTCTCATAACAATGCTCATGACCCCTGCCATCACAATGTTCCACGGCCTTGCCATCACAAGGCTCCATGACCCTTGTCATCACAATGCTCCAAGATCACTCTAATCACAATGCTCCATGCCCTTGTCATCACAAAGCTCCATGATTCATGTCATCAGGATATTCCATGGCCTTCTCCTCACAATGCTCCTTGCCCTTGTCATCAAAATGCTCCAAGACACCCGTAATCACAATGCTCCATGCCCCTTTTCATCAGAATGCTCCATGAGACTTGTCATCACAAGTCTCCATGGTCATCTCATCACAATGCTCCAGGACCTTGTCATCACCATGCTCCATTCCCTTGTCATCACAATGCTCCATGACCCCTGTCATCACAATACTCCATGAATATTTTCAGCACAATGCTCCATGACCTTCTCATCACAATGCTCCATGACGAATATCATCACAATGCTCCATGACCACTGTCATCATACACTCCATGACAGATGACAACACAATGATCCTGGACACTTGTCATCACAATGGTCAAACACCCCTGTAATCACAATGCTCCATGACCCATGTCATCACAATACTCCATGAACATTTTCAGCCCAATGCTCCATGACCCTTGTCATCACAATGATCCAGGCCCTTGTCATCCCAACGCTCCATGACTCAGGTATTCACAATGATCCGTGACGCTTGTCATCACAGTGCTCCATGACACCTGTCATCACAATGTTCCATGCCTTTGTCAGCAAAATGCTACATGACCTTGCCATTACAATGCTCTATGCGCTTGTCATCACAATACTCCATTACCATTGTCATCACAATCCTCCATGAACCTTGGGATCACATTGCTTCATGTCCTTGTCATCACAATGCTCCATGTTCCTTGAAATCTGTATGATCCATGACCTCTGTCATCACAATGTTCCAAACCCTTGTGATCACAATGTTCCATAACACTTGTCATCACAACGCTCCATGATGCCTGTCATCACAATACTCCATGTACTTTCCAACACAATGATCCATGCCCTTTTCATCACAATGCTCCAAGACCCCTGTAATCACATTGTTCTATGCCCTTGTCATCACAAAGCTCCATGACGCATGTCATCAGAATGCTCCATGGACTTCTCCTCATAATGCTCCATGCCCTTGCAATCATAATGCTCCAAGACCACTGTAATCACAATGCTCCATGCCCCTTTTCATCAGAATACTCCATGAGACTTGTCACCACAAGTCTCCATGGTCTTCTCATCACAATGCTCCAGGACCTTGTCATCACCATGCTTCATTCCCTTGTCATCAAAATGCCCCATTACCACTGTCATCACAACACTCCATGACACCTGACAACACAATGATCCGGGACTCTTGTCATCACAATGTTCTATACCCTACTCATCACAATGCCCCGTGACCCCTGTCATCACAATTCTCCATGAACATTTTGCTCCCAATGCTCCATGTCTTTGTCAGAAAAATTTTCCATGACCCTTGTCATCACAACGTGCCACGCACTTTTCATCACAATGGTCCAAAATTTGTCATGGCAATGCTCCATAAATCTTGTAATCAAAATGCTCCATTACCCCTGTCATAACAATGCTCCATGACCACTGCCATCACAATGTTCCAAGGCCTTGTCATCACAAGGCTCCATGACACTTGTCATCACAATGCTCCAAGACCCCTGTGATCACAATGCTCCATGCACATGTCATCACAAAGCTCCATGACACATGTCATCAGAATGTTCCATGTCCTCCTCAATAAAATGCTCCATGCCCTTGTCATCACAGTGCTCCAAGACCCCTGTAATCACAATGCTCCATGTCCCTTTTCATCTCAATGCTCCATGATCCCTGTCATCACAATGCATCATGCCCATCATCATAATGCTTCCGGCTATTGTCAGCAAAATGAAATCAAAATTCTCCATGACCTTTGTCATCACAATGCTCCATGACCTCAGTCATCACAATACTCCATGATCATTTTCAGCCCAATGCTCCATGACCCTTGTCATCACAATGATTCATGCCCTTGTCATCCCAATGCTCCATGACCCCTGTATTCACAATGCTCCGTGACGCTTGTCATCACAGTGCTCCATGACACGTGTCATCACAATGCTCCATGCCTTTGTCAGCAAAATGCTACATGACTTTGTCATTACAATGCTCTACGCCCTTGTCATCACAATAATGCATTACCATTGTCATCACAATTCTCCATGAACCTTGGGATCACATTGCTTCATGCCATTGTCATCACAATGCTCCATGCTCCTTGAAATCAAAATGTTCCATGACCTCTGTCATCACAATGCTCCAAACACTTGTGATCACAATGTTCCATAACACTTGTCATCACAACACTCCATGATGACTGTCATCACAATACCCCATGCCCTTTTCATCACAATGCTCCATGACCTTTGTCATCACAATTCTCAATACACTTGTCATCAAAATGCTCCCTGACACTTGTCATGAGAATGCTCCTTGAACCCTGTCACGAAAAGGCTCCATGCATTTTTCATCACAATGCCCGATGCCGATTTCATCACAATGCTCCATGCCACTGTCATCAATATACTCCAAAAGCTTGTCATCAGAATGCTCCATGACCATTGTCATCACAATTCTCCATGCACTTGTCAGCACAATGCTCCCTGACACTTGTCTTCCGAATGTTCCAAGCCATTGTCATCACAATGCTCCATTACATTTGTCATCAGAATCCTCCATGACACTTGGCATCACAATGCTCCACGCCATTGTCATCACAATGGGCCATTACATATGTCATCACAATGCTCCCTGACACCGGTCTTCACAATACTGCATGACCTGGTCATCACAATGCTCCATGCCCTTGTCATCACAATGTGCCATTCAAACTGTCATCGCAATAATCCATGAAACTTATTAGGCCAATGCTCCATGCCCTTGTCATCACAGTGCTCCATGCCCTAGTTATCACAATGCTCCATGACCCCTGTCATCACAATGTTCCATGACTCCAGTCATCACAATGCTTCATGACCTTTGTCATCACAATGGTCCATGCCCTCGTCATCAACAGTCTCTGTGACCATTTTAACCACAATGTTCCATGAACTTTTCATCACAATGCTCTTTGACCGTTGTCATCACAATCCTCTGTGCCTTTCTCAGCACAATGATCCATGACCCTTGTCATCACAATGCTCCATGCCCTTGTCATCACAATGCGCCATTCCAACTGTCATCACAATAATCCACGAAACTTATTAGTCCAATGATCCATGCCCTTGTCATCACAATGCTCCATGCCCTTGTTATCACAATGCTCCGTGACTCCAGTCATCACAATGCTTCATGACCTTTGTCATCACAATGGTCAATGACCCCGGCATCAACAGTCTCTGTGACCTTTTTAAGCACAATGCTCTATGAAGTTTTCATCACAATGCTCTTTGACCCTTGTCATCACAATGCTCTATGCCTTTCTCAGCACAATGCTCCATGACCCTTGTCATCACAATGCTCCATGCGCTTGTCAGCACAATGCTCCATGACAGATGTCATCACAATGCACCATGCGCTTGACATCACAGTGCTCCACAATCTTGTCATCACAATACTCCATAAACCTTGTCATCACAATGCTCCATGCACTTCTCATCAAAATGTTCTCTCACCACTGATATCACAATGTTAAATCACTATTCGTCACCATACTCCCTCACACCTGTTATCAAAATGTTCCATAACTCCTGTCATCACAATGTTACATAACACCTGTCATCAAAATGCTCCATGATCCTTTTCATCAAAAAGCTCCATGACCCATGACATCACAATGTTCCATAAACATGGTCATCAAAATGTTCCTTGACCCTTTTCATCAAATTGCTCCATGACTCCTGTCACCACAATGCTACAGGCATTATCATCACAACGTTCGATGAACCTTGACATCCCAATGTTCTATACCCCTATCATGAAAATGCTACATGACCCTTTTCATCAAAGTGCTCCATGACCCGTGACATCACAATGTTCCATAACCCCTGTCATCAAAATGTTCCTTTACCCTTTTCATCAAATTGCTCCAAGACCCTGTCATCACAAAGCTCCAAACCCTTGTGATCACAATATTCCATAACAATTGTCATCACAGTGCCCCATGACGCTCGTCATCGCATTATCCATAGTCTTCTCATCACAATGCTCAATGACCTTTGTCATCACAATGCTCAATACACTTGTCATCAATATGTTCCCTGACAATTGTTGTCTGTATGCTCTTGAACCCTCTCATGACAAGGCTCCATGCATTTTTCATCACAATGATCCATGCCCTTTTCATTACAATGCTCCAAGACCCCTATAATCAGAATGCTCCATGCCCTTGTCACCAAAATGCTCCATGACCTTTGTCATCACAAAGATCCATGACACTTGGCATCACAATGTTCCATGTCATTGTCATCACAATGCTCCATGAATGCTCTCATCACATTGCTTCATGAACTTTTCATCACAAAGCTCCATGACACATGTCATCAGAATGCTCCATGCCCTTCTCATCACAGTGCTCCAAGCCCTGGCCATCACAATGCACCATGTCCACTGTCATCACAATAATCTATGAAACTTGCCAGACCAATGGTCCATGCCCCTGTCATCAAAATACTCCATGACCTTGTCATCACAAAGCTCCATGACGCATGTCATCAGAATGCAGCAGGCCGTCTCATGACAATGCTCCATGCCCTTGTCATCACAATGCTCCAAGACCACTGTAAGCACAATGCTCCGTGCCCCTTTTCATCAGAATGCTGCATGAGAATTGTCATCACAAAGCTCCATGACGCATGTCATCAGAATGCTGCATGGCCGTCTCATGACAATGCTCCATGCCCTTGTCATCACAATGCTCCCAGACCACTGTAATCACAGTGTCCCATACTAATTTTCATCAGAATGCTCCATGAGATATGTCATCAAAAGTCTCCATGGTCTTCTCATCACAATGCTCCATTCCCTTGTCATCACAATGCTCCATGACCCCTGTCATCACAATACTCCATGAATATTATCAGCCCAATGATTCATGACCTTCTCATCACAATGCTCCATGACCAATATCATCACAATGCACCATGACAACTGTCATCACAATACTCCATGACACCTGACAACACAATGATCCGGGACTCTTATCATCACAATGCTCCTTTCCCTAGTCATCACAATGCTCCATGACCCCTGTCATCACAATGCTCTGTGACATCAGTCATCACAATGCTTCATAACGTTAGTCATCACAGTGTTGCATGCCCGCGTCATCACAAGGCTCTTTGACTTTTGTAACCACAGTGCTCCATGAACTTTTCATCACAATGCTCCCTGTCCGTCGTCATCATAATGCTCCATGGCACATGTCATCAGAATGCTCCATGGCATTCTCATCACAATGTTCCATGTCCTTGCCATCACAATGCTCCATTACCCCTGTCATAACAATGCTCCATGATCCCTGCCATAACGATGTTCCATGGCCTTGTCATCACAGGGTTCCATGACCCTTCTCATCACAATGCTCCAAGACCCCTGTCATCACAATGCTCCATGCTCCTTTTCATCTCAATGATCCATGAACCCTGTCATCACAATGCACCATGCCCATCATCATAATGCTTCATGCTATTGTCATCACAATGAAATCAAAATTCTCCATGACCTCTGTGATCACAATGCTCCAAACCCTTGTGATCACAATATTCCATAACACTTGTCATCACAATGCCCCATGACGCTCATCATCACAATAATCCATGGTATTCTCATCACAATGCTCCATGACCTTTGTCACCACAATGCTCAATACACTTGTCATCAAATGCTCCCTGACACTTGTTGTCTGTACTCTCCTTGAACCCTGTCATGACAAGGTTCCATGCCATTTTCATCACAATGATCCATGCCCTTTTCATCACAATGTTCCAAGACCCCTGTAAACACAATGGTCCATGCCCCTTTTCAACAGTATGCTCCATGAGATTTGTCATCACAAGGCTCCATGGTTTTCTCATCACAATGCTCCAGGACATTGTCATCACAATGCTTCACGACCTTGTCATGAAAATTCTCAATGGCCCTTGTCATCATAATGCTCCAAGCCCTAGTCATCACAATGCTCCATTATATTTGTCATCACAATCCTCCATTTCATTTGGCATCACAATGCTCCATGCCATTGTCATCGCAATGGACCATGACATATGTCATCACAATGCTCCCTGACACATATCTTCAAAATAATCCATGACCTTCTCATCACAATGCTCCATGCCCTTGTCATCACAATGCACCATGTCCACTGTCATCACAATAATCTATTAATCTTGTCAGACCAATGCTCCATGCCCCTGTCATCAAAATGCTCCATGCCCTTGTCATCACAAGGCTCCATGAACCCTGTCATCACAATGCTCCGTGACTCCAGTAATCACAATGCTTCATAACATTTGTCATCACAGTGGTCCATGCCCACGTCATCACAAGGCTCTGTGACCTTTGTAACCACAATGCTCCATGAAATTTTCATCACAATGCTCCGTGACCATTGTAATCACAATGCTCCATGCCTTTGTCAGAAAAATTTTCCATGACGCTTGTCATCACCATGTGCCACGTGCATTTCATCACAACGGTCCACAAATTTGTCATGGCAATGCTCCATAAACCTTGTAATCACAATGCTCCATGCCCGTCTCATCACAATGCTCCATTACCCCTGTCATAACAGTGTTCCATGACCCCTGCAATCACAATGTTCCACGGCCTTGTCATCACAAGGCTCCATGACACTTGTCATCACAATGCACCAAGACCCCTGTAATCACAATGCTCCATGCCCCTGTCATCACAATACTCCATAAACATTTTCAGGCCAATGCTCCATGACGCTTGTCATCACAATGATCCATGCCCTTGTCATCCCAATGCTCCATGACCCCTGTATTCACAATGCTCCGTGACGCCTGTCATCACAGTGCTCCATGACACCTGTCATCACAATCCTCCATGCCTATGTCAGCAAAATGCTACATGACCTTGTCATTACAATGCTCTATGCGCTTGTCATGACAATTCTCCATTACCATTGTCATCACAATCCTCCATGAACTTTGGGATCACATTGCTTCATGTCCTTGTCATCACAATGCTCCATCCTCCTTGAAATCAAAATGATCCATGACCTCTGTCATCACAATGCTCCAAACACTTGTGATCACAATGTTCCATAACACTAGTCAACACAACGCTCCATGATGCCTATCATCACAATACGCCATTTTGATCACAATGTTCCATGGCTTTTGTCATCACAATTC
The DNA here is from genome assembly GCF_964341445.2 of Mesoplodon mirus. Classification (NCBI taxonomy): domain Eukaryota; kingdom Metazoa; phylum Chordata; class Mammalia; order Artiodactyla; family Ziphiidae; genus Mesoplodon; species Mesoplodon mirus. Next base: position 2,776,333 of record NW_028295813.1, on the reverse strand, counting down.
TCAATACACTTGTCATCACAATGCTCCCTGACACTTGTCGCCAGAATGCTCCTTAAACCCTGTCACGAAAAGGCTCCATGCCTTTTTCATCACAATGCCCCATGCCGTTTTCATCACAAGGCTCCATGCCATTGTCATCAAAATACTCCACAAGCTTGTCATCAGAATGCTCCATGCCCCTGTCACCACAATGCTCCATGCCCTTGTCAGCACAATGCTCCATGACCCCTGTCATCACCATGCTCCGTTACTCCAGTCATCACAATGCTTCATGACCTTTGCCATCACAGTGGTCCATGCCCTCGTCATCAACAGTCTCTGTGACCTTTTTAACCACAATGCTCCATGAACTTTTCATCACAATGCTCTTTGACCCCTGTCATCACAATGCTCTATGCCTTTCTCACCACAATGCTCCATGACCCTTGTCATCATAATGCTCCATGCACTTGTCATCACAGTGCTCCACAATCTTGTCATCACAATGCTCCATAAACGTTGTCATCACAATGCTCCATGGACTTCTCATCAAAATGCTCTCTCACCACTGATATCACAATGATACATCACTATTCGTCACAATACTCCATCACCCCTGTCATCACAATGTTCCATGACTCCTGTCATCACAGTGCTACATGCACTAATCATCACAATGTTCGATGACCCCTGACATCACAATGTTACATAACCCCTGTCATCAAAATGCTCCATGACCATTTTCATCCAAATGCTCCATGACCCCTGACATCACAATGTTCCATAAACACTGTCATCAAAATATTCCATGACCCTTTTCATCAAATTGCTCCATGACACTGTGATCACAATGCTCCTTGCCCTTCTCATCACAATGCACAACGACATTGTCATCAAAATGCTCCCTGACACTTGTTGTCTGTATGCTCCTTGAACCCTGTCATGACGAGGTTCCATGCCTCTTTCATCACAATTATCCATGCCCTTTTCTTCACAGTCCTCCAAGACCCCTCTAATCACAATGCTCCATGCCCTTGTCATCACAAAGCTCAATGACACATGTCATCAGAATGCTCCTTGTCCTTCTCCTCAAAATGCTCCAAGCCCTTGTCATCACAATGTTCCAAGACCCCTGTATTCACAATGCTCCATGCCCCTTTTCATCAGTATGCTCCATGAGACTTGTCATCACAAGGCTCCATGGTTTTCTCATCACAATGCTCCAGGACATTGTCATCAAAATGCTTCACGACCTTGTCATGAAAATTCTCAATGGCCCTTGTCATCATAATGCTCCAAGCCCTAGTCATCACAATGCTCCATTATATTTGTCATCACAATCCTCCATTACATTTGGCATCAAAATGCTCCATGCCATTGTCATCGCAATGGACCATGACATATATCATCCCAATGCTCGCTGACACCTGTCTACACAATACTCCATGACATTCTCATCACAATGCTGCATGTCCTTGTCATCGCAGTCGACCATGACATAGGTCATCACAATGCTCCCTGACACCTGTCTTCACAATAATCCATGACCTTCACATCACAATGCTGCATGCCCTTGTCATCACAATGCACCATGTCCACTGTCATCACAATAATCTATGAAACTTTTCAGACCAATGCTCCATGCATCTGTCATCACAATGCTCAATGTCCTTGTCATCACAATGCTCCATGACCCCTGTCATCACAATGCTCCGTGACTCCAGTCATCACAATGCTTCATAACGTTTGTCATCACAATGCTCCATGCCCCAATCATCACAAGGCTATGTGACCATTGTAACCACAATGCTCCATGAGATTTTCATCACAATGCTCCATGACACTTGTCATCACAATGTTCCTTGCCTTTGTCCGAACAATGCTCCATGACCCTTGTCATCACATTGTGCTGCACACTTTTCATTACAAAGGTTCACAAACTTGTCATTGCTATGCTCCATAAACCTTGTAATCACAGTGATCCATGCACTTCTCATCAAAATGCTCTCTCACCAGATATATCACAATGTTCCATCACTAGTCATCACCATACTCCCTCATCCCTGTAATCACAATGTTCCATGACCCCTGTCATCTCAATGCTACATCCACTTATCATCACAATGTTCCATGACACCTGACATCACAATGTTCCACAACCCCTGTCCTCAAAATTCTCCATAACCCTTTTCAACCCAAAGCTCCATGACCAATGACATCACAATATTCTATAACCCCTCTCATCAAAATATTCCATTACACTATTCCTAAAATTGCTGCATGACACTGTCATCAAAATGCTCCCTGCCCTTCTCATCACAATGCACCAAGCCCTTGTCATCAAAAGGCTCCATGACCTTTGTCTTCACAAAGCTCCATGATCCTTGACATCACTATGCTCAATGTCATTGTCATCACAATGCTCCATGAACCCTCTCATCACATTGCTCAATGCCCTTGTCATCACAATGCTCCATGAACCCTCTCATCACATTGCTCAATGCCCTTGTCATCAGAAAGCTCCATGACACTTGTCATCACAATGCTCTATGCCCTTCTCATCACAATGCTCCATGCCGTTGTCTTTACATTCCTCCATGACCCATGTAACAGTGTTCCGTGGCCATGTCATCACAATGCTTCATGCCCACTCTCATCACAATAATCCATGAAATATTTCAGACCAATGTTCAGTGCTCTTCTCATCACAATACTCCATTACCTCTGTCATAACACTGCTCCATGGCGCCTGCCATCACAATTTTCCACGGCCTTGTCATCACAAGGCTCCATGACCCTTGTCATCACAATGCTCCTAGACCCCTGTTATCACAATTCTCCATGCCCTTGTCATCACAAAGCTCCATGTCGTATGTCATCAGAATATTCCATGTCTTTCTCATCACAATGCAAAATGCCCGCTTCATCACAATGCTCTAAGACCCCTGTAATCACAATGCTTCATGCCCTTTTTCATCAGTATGCTCCATGAGACTTGTCATCACAAGGCTCCATGGTCTTCTCATCACAATGTTCCATGCCCTTGTCATCACACTGCCCCATGACCCCTGTCATCACAATGCACCGTGACTCCATTCATCACAATGCTCCATGACATTTGTCATCACAACGGTCCATTACCGAGTCATCAAAAGTCTCTGTGATATTTTTTACCAAAATGTTCCATGAAATTTTCATCACAGTGCTCCATGCCTTTGTCAGAACAATGCTCCATGACCCTTGTCATCACAATGTGCCACGTGCTTTTCATCACAACGGTCCACAACCTTGTCATCGATATGCTCCATAAACCTTATAATCCCAATGCTCCATGCACTTCTCATCAAAATGCTCTCTCACATGAGATATCATAATGTTCCATCACTAGTCATCACGTTACACCCTCACACCTGTAATCATAATGTTCCATGACACCTGTCATCACAATGCTACCTCCCCTTCTCATCACAATATTCCATGACCCCTGGCATCACAATGTTCCACAACCCCTGTCATCAAAATGCTCCATGTCCCTTTTCATCCCAAAGCTCCATGACCCCTGACATCACAATATTCTATAACCCATGTCATCAAATTGTTCCATTACAATTTTCATCAAATTGCTGCATGACCCTGTCCTCAAACTCCTCCCTGCCCTTCTCATCACAATGCACCACGCCCTTTTCATCAAAATGCTCCATGACTTTGTCATCACAAAGCTCCATGACCCTTGACATCACAATGCTCCATGTCATTGTCTTCACAATGCTCCATGAACCCTCTCATCACATTGCTCCATGCCCTTGTCATCACAAAGCTCCATGACACTTGTCATCACAGTGCTCGATGCCCTTCTCATCACAATGCTCCATGCCCTTGTCATTACAATCCTCCATGACCAATGTATCACAGCGTTCCGTGCTCTTGTCATCACAATGCTCCATGCCCACTCTCATCACAATAATCCATGAAATATTTCACAACAATGCTTCCTGCCCTTCTCATCACAATGCTCCATTACACCTGTCATAACAATGTTTCATGACCCCTGCCATCACAATGTTCCACGGCCTTGTCATTCACAAGGCTCCATGACACTTGTCATCACAATGTTCCAAGAACCCTGTATTCACAATGCTCCATGCCCTTGTCATCAGAAAGCACCATGACGCATGTCATCAGAATGTTCCATGGACTTCTCATCACAATGCTCCATGCCCTTGTCATCACAATGCTCCAAGACCCTTGTTATCAAAATGCTCGATGTCCCGTTTCATCTCAAAGCTCCATGAATCCTGTCATCACAATGCACCATGCCCATCATCATAATGCTTCAGGCTATTGTCATCACAATGAAATCAAAATGCTCCATGACCTCTGTCATCACAATGCTCCAAACCGTTGTGATCACAATATTCCATAACACTTATCATCACAAACCCCCATGATGCTCATAATCACAGTTATCCATGGTCTTTTCATCACTATGCTCCATAACCTTTGTCATCACAATGCTCAATACACTGGTCATCACAATGCTCCCTGACACTTGTCGTCAGTATGCTCCTTGAACCCTGTCATGACAAGGCTCCATGCCTTCTTCATCACAATGATCCATGCCCTTTTCATCACAGTGCTCCAAGACACCTGTAATCACAATGTTCCATGCACTTGTAATCACAGGGCTCCATGACGCATTCATCAGAATGCTCCATGTCCTTCTCTTCACAATGCTCCATGCCCTTGTCATAACAATGCTCCAAGACCACTGTAATCACAATGCTCCATGCCCCTTTTCATCAGAATACTCCATGATAGTTTTCATCACATGTCTCCATGGTCTTCTCATCACAATGCTCCAGGAGCTTGTCATCACCATGCTCCATTTCCTTGTCATCACAATGTTCCATGACCCCTGTCATCAGAGTACTCCATTAACATTTTCATCCCAATTCTCCATGACACTCTCATCACAATGCTCCATGACCAATATCATCACAATGCTCCATGACCACTGTCATCACAACACTCCATTACCCCTGACAACACAGTGAGCCGGGACTCTTGTCATCACAATGCTCCATGACCCCTGTCATCACAATACTCCATAAACATTTTCAGCCCAATCTTCCATGACACTTGTCATCACAATGATCAATCCCCTTTTCATCCCAATGCTCCATGACCCCTGTATTCACAATGCTCTGTGACGCATGTCATCACAGTGCTCCATGACACCTGTCATCACAATTCTCCATGCCTTTGTCAGCAAAATGCTACATGAACTTGTCATTACAATGTTCTATGAGCTTGTCATAACAATACTCCTTTACCATGGTCATCACAATCCTCCATGAACCTTGGTATCACATTGTTTCTTGCCCTTGCCATCACAATGCTCCATGATTCTTGAAATCAACATGATCCATGACCTGTGTCATCACAATGCTCCAAACACTTGTGATCACCAAGTTCCATAACACTTGTCATCACAAAGCTCCATGATGCCTGTCATCACAATACTCCATGCACTTTTCATCACAATGCTCCATGACCTTTGTCATCACAATTCTCAATACACTTGTCATCAAAATGCTCCCTGACACTTGTCTTCAGAATGCTCCATGAACCCTGTCACGAAAAGGCTCCATGCCTTTTTCCTCACAATGCCCCTTGCAGTTTTCATCACAATGATCCATGCCATTGTCAACAAAATACTCCACAACTTGTCATCAAAATGCTCCATGACCCTTGTCATCACAATTCTCCATGCACTTGTCAGCACAATGCTCCCTGACCCTTGTCATCACAATGCTCCAAGCCATTGTCCTCACACTGTTCCATTACCTTTGTCATCAGAATCCTCCATGACACTTGCATCACAATGCTCCATGCCATTTTCATCACAATGGGCCATTACATATGTCATCACAATGCTCCCTGACGCCTGTCTTCACAATACTGTATGACCTGGTCTTCACAATGCTCCATGCCCTTGATATCACAAAGCTCCATGACCCCTGTCATCACAATGCTCCGTGACTCCAGTCATCACAATGCTTCATGACCTTTGTCATCAAAATCGTCCATGCCCTCATCATCAACAGTCTCTGTGACCTTTTTAACCACAATGCTCCATGAACTTTTCATCACAGTGCTCTTTGACACTTGTCATCACAATACTCTATGCCTTTCTCAGCACAATGCTCCATGACCGTTGTCATTACAATGCTCCATTCGCTTGACAGCACAATGCTCCTTGACACATGTCATCACAATTTGCCATGCGCTTGTCATCACAGTGCTCCACAATCTTGTCATCACAATGCTCCATAAACCTTGTCATCACAATGCTACATGCACTTATCATCACAATGTTCGATGACCCCTGACATCACAATGTTCCATAACCCCTGTCACCAAAATGCTCCATGACCCTTTTCATCAAAATGTTCCATGTCCCCTGACATCACAATGCTCCATGACCCCTGTCATCACAATGCTCCATGCTCCTTGAAATCACAATGATCCATGACCTCTGTCTTCACAATGCTCCAAACCCATGTGATCACAATGTTCCATAACCCTTGTCATCACAACGCTCGATGATGCCTGTCATCACAATACTCCATGCCCTTGTCGTCACAATGCTCCATGATATTTGTCATCACAGTTCTCAATACACTTGTCATCACAATGCTCTCTGACACTTGTCGTCAGAATGCTCCGTGAACCCTGTCATGAAAAGGCTCCATGCATTTTTCATCACAATGCTCCATGCCCTTTTCATCACAATGCTCCATGCCATTGTCTTCACAATACTTCACAAGCTTGTCATCTGAATGCTCCATGACACTTGTCATCACAATGCTCCATGAGCACTGTCATCACAATGCTCCATACCACGTGTCAGTACAGTGCTCCATGACGCTGGCCATTCACAATTATCCGTGGTCTTCTCATCACAATGCTCCACACGCTTGTCATCAAAATGCTCCATGACTCTTGTCATCACAATGTTCCATGGCCACTGTCATCACAATTATCCACACCCCTTGTCATTATAGCGCTCCATGACGCTCATCCTCAAAATTATCCATGGTCTTCTCATCACAATGCTCCACGGTCTTGCCATCACAATGCTCCATGCCCTGGTCGTCACAATGCTCCATGTTCCCTGTCATCACAATTATCCACGTTCTTGGCAAAACTATGTTCCATGACACTTCCCATCACAGTGTGAAATGCTTTGTCATCACAATACTCCACAAGCTTGTCATCACAATACTCCATGACCCTTGTCATCACAATGATCCATGACACCTGTCATCACAATGCTCCATGAGACGTATCATCACAATGCTCCATGCCCCTTGTCATTACAGTGCTCCATGATGCTCGTCACCAGAATTATCCATGGTCTTCTCATCACAGTGCTCCACGGTCTTGCCATCACAATGCTCCATGCCCTGGTCATCACAATTCTCCACGTCCTTGTCATCACAATGCTCCATGACAGTTCTCATCCCCATGTTACATGCTCTTGTCATCACAATTCTCCATGCACTTGTCATCGCAATGCCCCCTGACCCCTGTCATAGCAAGCCGCATGCCTTTGTCATCACAATGCTTCACGACATTTTCATCAAAATTCTCAATGGCCGTTGTCATCACAATGCTCCATGCCCTTGTCATCACAATGCTCCATGACCCTTGTCATCACAATGCTCCAAGCCTTTGTCATCACAATGCTCCATTACCTTTGGCATCACAATCCTCCATAACACTTGGCATCACAGTGCTCCATGCCATTGTCATCACAATGGTACATGAAATATGCCATCACAATGCTCCCTGAAACCTGTCTTCACCATACTCCATGACCTTGTCATCACAATGCTCCATGCCCTTGTCATCACAATGTGCCATGCCCACTGTCAACACAATTATCTCGAAATTTGTCAGACCAATGCTCCATGCCCCTGTCATCACAATGTTACATGACCCCAGTCATCACAATGCTCCGTGTGTCCCGTCATCACAAGGCTTCATGACCTGTGTCATCACAATGGTCAATGCCCTCATCATCACAATGCTCTGTGAAATTTGTCACCAAAATGCTCCATGACCTTTTCATCACAGTGCAGATACGTCCATGAGTGCAAGTGCCCTATGCTCTGTAGCTCATCTTTTAGATGTTTTAGCAAACACAATACACTTCTCCATAGTGGCCGTTGGCAAATTACAATTCCACTATCAGCCTCACAGGGCTCCCTTTTCTCCTCGCCCTGTCCTGCATTTCTGGTGTTTACACTTTATGTGGATGGCCCTTCTGACTGATGTGAAGTGATACATTTTGTAGTATTGATTTCCAGTGCCCACCTGTTTGGTTGGATAAAAAGTGTGTATGGCCTTTACTTGAATATATTCAGAAAAAATTGCATACGCCCTTTTGGGCCAAATGCATCATTGGCGATGTTCAGCCCCTTTTCTTGTGTTTTAATGGGGAGTCCTTTCTACCTCTTCAAATCTGTTTCCTGCCACTCTCCCTTGCTTACAACTCCTTTTCTGTGACTTACCTCAAGACATTTTTCGACGATAGATATTTTCAACTCTGCAGTTTCATTAATTTTAGTGCCCCTGAGTTCCATTTTTCAACCTGTGTTTTTGGAAACTGGACACAAAACAGCGGGATTTCCTCTAGCCCTATTCTGTTTCCATGGGCAATTCTAGCCTTTGATGAATTTGTCTTCCAGATTGGAAATTAGAGTGGCATGTTCCTGTCCGAACAACTAAGACTTGTCTCTAAATTTTTCTCATCCTTCCGCTTCATCCTCTGGACAAATTCCAAACTGTGTGCAACAGGATGTTGACGGTGCTGATATCCCCAAGTGAGGAGATTGTTAGGAAAGATGCTGGAGGGGTGAACCCGAGCACCAGACGATGAGGAGATGAGGTGCCTTTTCCAAACTCTTTCCGAACAAATGGTGTACCATCCTCTAGGTGTGACAGGCATGTTTTAGCTGTAGGAAGGGTCCAGTGCATGGAAGGAGAACACCAGGGATTTTTCCAAATCAGTGCCTCCCCGTACCCCAAACTGGGGAATTTTTAAGCTACGGCTACACGTATGTCCATTAAGCGCCTTGGGAAATAGGCAGAGCCCAAACTTTAGATGATTGAAATCTTCAGGGTCAGAAGTGTTCACCATCGGCCTTGCTTAGATTACATTTTATCTGTCTTTGATAGACGATGTCAATAAAAATATCTATTCTTTTTCAGATTATTTCCCCTTATAGGTTATTGCAAAATATTCAGTGTAGTTCCCTGTGCTATACAGTAGTTCCTTTTTGATGATCTATTTTATACATAGCAGTGTGTATGTGTTAATCCCACACTGTTAATTTATCCCTTCTCCTACCTTTCCCCTTTGGTAATAATAAATTATAAGATTTTATACTTCTCAGAAATGGGGGAGCTGAAAGAGAGGTATCCTTTTCAATGGAAAAGCATTCAAAACAAGATTGAAGCTTCAGCCATGAGTATTCGATGTACATCCATGGAAATAAATCACTTCATTTCTCTAATGTTGACCTGACAAATAAGACAGACGTCTTCACTGAACTTGCTTATAGTAAAGTGATGGAAATATCAAAGGTAAGTCTTAGAAACATCTTATTTTACCCGAGCATTATACACTGCTCTATGTTAACTACAGTTTGGCTCACACATCTGTTCATTGAAGTTACAATGTTCTCAATTTCTGTTACTGATCCTCCAGAGTGGACCCCAACAGAAGTCCCCGTGCCCAGTGTCATTGGAGCCAACAGATCAAGACTGAGTTTGGTTCAGAAGCAAAGGAAACATTATTTTGAAAACAGAATGGAGAAGTGAGAGTGTGCACTCCCCCACGGTCTGTGGGCTGGGATGCTGTGTAGAGATCCCAGGAGCGTCACTGGGAGGGAGGGGATGGAGCTCTCAAGGGCTGGGTTGGCTGAAGCTCAGGCTCTATGCCGTGGAGTCTGCATGGGACCCCGCTAGCTGAGGTGTGGACCCAGCCATTCTGCACTAGGAAATCGGGTCTGAAGTGCCGGGTGTGGGACCTCTGCATGCGGAACCCTAGGAGCACGTGAAATTAGACAAAGCACAAAGGAAAAAGAGCTTAGACTTTATTTTATTGCCCAGATTCTCTTTTTATCTCCCAGGAATTTTTAATGAACGTTGCCAGAGACGAACACCTCCTCTGCTTTTTGTTCTGTTCCTCATTCTTGGGGTGTTGAGGGTGCAGACCCCTCTTTTGTAACTGCTTCATGCTGTGGTGGGAGCCCTGATACTTCGGGGGAGGGGCAAAACGTCTCCCCACCAGCCTCCAGGTGAGGTTGATTGTCCCAAGGCCTCCTGCCTCACTTCTCGTACGCCTGACCACCAGCATTGGAAGTGTTATAGATTCTAATGACCTTTAAGTGTCCAGGAGAGAGATGTGCAGAGATGCTGAGGTGGCAGGTTTCACCCCACCCCACATTTGTTCGGTGACCTTAGGCTGACGGTTTTTGCCAGCCTAGATGCTCTGACCAGTAGTCTGTGCTTTCTTTAATTAGGTCCCTGAATTAATGTACAAACGGCACCATGTGTCAGAACCATGCCCGCGCAACTCCCAGACAGTCCAGGGTCAGTGGTGATCCAGGACCATGACGTCCACTGAGTCAACGGCCTTTAGAAGTAGCCAGCAGTCCAGCCGGTCATATTGGCCACCATCCCCGCGGTGTCTGTAGGGTTTTCTATGGTGAAAGCGTGATATACGTTTCCCCCGCCAAGCTTATTAGCTCCCCTCTGGGTGCAGTAAGTCCTGCAAGCAGTAGTCTGCTCTTTCGGGGCACAGTCTTGTTGTTTTCTGAGAGAAACTCCAGGTCAAGTGATGGTCACATGAGTCATCTTGGGGGCCCGTTGCCCCCATTTGTCTCTCTGGAGGTTGGAGTTGGAGGGCCTCCTCACTCGAGGTCAGTGTGTCCACAGAGCGACCCCTGCAACTTCAGGGCATGATGGGTGGTTAGGATCACGACGTGGGGTCCTTTTCCCTTAGGAGTGAGCTGGCCTTGTGGGCTGCTGATTTCTAGATTTTTAGATACCCCAGTATCCTGGCCTGATGAGTCGGTGGGCAAAGCCCTTGGTGACCATAGTTTATCATACCTGAAGGGCATTCTTGTGTTGCTCCATTTCAACAGGTCCCAGTTTTTGCACTAAGGCTCCAAGGGCAATTAACCTTTGACCTGGTATGTAAAGGTCAAAGGTTTTAGCTAAAATAGCGAGTTCCTGGGCAAGGGTCTGAATTGACTGCTCTTTCCATTCTTGAAAGGCTGCTTCTGGATTCTATACAAAAGGATCATCATCTTTTCGTGTCAGTGTTTCATGTAGAGGCCCAGCTCTTAGACTGTAGTTAGGGATCCAGATGCAGAAAACCTTGGCCTCCCCAGGAACCCCTAAGCTGTCTTCTAGTTTTAGAAGAGGTAAGGCTGCAAATGGCTTCTTCCCTATCCTGGGATGCGTTTCTCTGAATATCTGTGAGAATGAAGCCCAGGCATGTCACCTGAGCCTGGTATATTTGAGCCTTTTTCTTGGACACCTTCTATCCTTTCTTGGCTAGGTAGTTCCGAGGCGTCTTTAGTAGGCCTGGCGATCAGAATGTCATCGGCATATTGAAGGAGGGTTCACTTTTACAGAGGTAGAACGTTTAGGTCTTTAGAGGACATTTCCCCAATGATGGTGTGGGGATTTTTGAACCATTGGGCACGACGGCCCAGCATTATTGCTTGTGTTGCATGTTGTGTCCTGCCACACACAAGCCAAAAATTCTTGTGACTCTGAGATGAATGGAATACAGAAGAAGGCATCATTGAAGTGTAATACAGAATGCCATGGCCTGGTGGATGGTAGAATCAACAGCAGTGTGTAGGAAATAGGAGCTACTGGATGTATATCCTCGGTGGCTTCACTGACTGTCCTGATGTCCTTTACCAGGTCTCCAGCAGCCCATGGGGTTCTCGTGGTTAGGCCAATCCCAGGATATGGAGCTCACCTGGGCTGCATCCCGCACCCCACAGCCCACGGGGCTCTCGTGTTCAAGTCCCTCCCAGGGTATGGAGATCACCTGTGCAGCTACCCAGCAGCCCATGGGGGTCTCATAGTCAGGCCACTCCCAGGATACAGAGCTCCCCAGGGCAGGTACCCCAGCAGGGCTGGACACACAGGAACTGTGCACATAGCCCACCTTGCAGAGAACCCCCAGCTCACCTGTCACTCACAGCTGACACAGAACACCTCAGAGCAGGACTTGAACTAAGAGACAGAAGCTCTGACAGGTCTGTGACCCTGGCTATCACTCTGTGCAGCCTCTCTCTGCCTGGTCTTCCAGACACTTCCACTGCAGCCAGGGCTCCAGGCCTCTGTCTCCACCCACCATCACTCCTCTCCCTGACTCCTGGGTTCCTCTCATTAGGATAGGGTTTTCTTGAATTTGTTTTCCACTCATGGACCAGATAAAATGATAAGAAAACAAGCCGCAGCTGCAGCCCCTTGTCTATCCTGACTCTCAAGGCCCACACCTGTTCCTTGGGACTGACCCGTTTAGCAAGGTTCATTTTCTGCAACTGTGAGCCCCTGAGGGGTGAGGATTGGCTGATTTGGGCAGCCTGACACTGCCTGCCAGCCCCTCCCACAGGTGTGCCTGGGTTGAGGTCAATATAAACACCTCTCCAGTCAGCAAGAGCCCCTGTAGCTGTGACTGACGCCATATTCTCTGCCCCATCAGCAGTTTCAGGGCTGGGGTGGTGGGAGGGAGTGAGGGGCCGTGGCTTTGTGGGTGGCCCAGTGTGAGTGGGGCTCTGCTGGACTTTCTGCAGGAGTTGCCAGTCTGCCACCTGCTAAAGAAGAGGATGTGTCACCCATACCTGCCACTGGAATTTCTCCCCAGGCAGAGGTGAGGAAGTAAAAATGCAGTGGGGGCTGTGGCAGGAGGGGTATCTCAGGCAGGGAAATGAAAAGCTTCCAGAAGAGCATCTGGGGCCAGGACCATCCTGGCTGGCCTGCAGGCACCAAGTCGGCCTGTGTGCTGTCGCTGGTGTGGCTCCACAGCCCTTCCTCTAGGCTTGCAAGTGCTTGTACATATTCAGGTGTTTTACCTGGAAAGGGTGGGAAGAGTTCAGCTGCAGCAGGACTGGGGCTCAGCTCACATTTACTCACAGACGCCTCGACACAGTCCCCCAGCTTTGCAATGAGGATGCTCCTTGTGGGGGAGAGCGCTGCTGACGGCATGGAAGACGATTTCCCACCTCTGACCAACTTAAGAATTTTTTACCACTGGAGCAAGTGCCCTGATATGATTTTCCTCTGTATAACTGGTGAGTTCTGTTTTTTTTTTTTTCTTTCTTTCTTTTTCTTTTTGGTTCAAGTTAGATTTTATTTATTCCACTTTTTTAATTTGGAGATATAAACATGGAAATAATGCATTAATATAAAGACGTCTATGTGAAGGGAAAAACTTTTTTTCTGTTTTATTTTATTAACTGTTATTTATTTTTAATTTTTTTTAAATTTATTTCTTTTATACAGCAGGTTCTTATTGGATATGTATTTTATACATATAAGTGTGCACATGTGAATCCCAGTCTCCCAATCCATCCCACCACCACCCTCACATGGCGTTCCCTCCTTGGTGTCCATATGTTTGTTCTCTACATCTGTCTCTATCTCTGCCCTGCAAACTGGTTCATCTGTACCATTTTTCTAGGTTCCACATATATGCATTAATATACAATATTTGTTTTTCTCTTTCTGACTTACTTCACTCTGTATGACAGTCTGTAGATCCATCGAGGTCTCTACAAATGACCCAATTTCATTCCTATGTATGGCTGAGTAATATTCCGTTGTATATATGTACCACGTCTTTATCCATTCGTCTGTCTGTGGGCACTTAGGTTGCTTTCATTACCTGTCTATTGTAAATAGTGCTGCAGTGAACATTGTGGTGAATGTGTCTTTTTGATTTATGGTTTTCTCTGGGTATATGCCCAGTAGTGGGATTGCTGGATTATATGGTAATTCTATTTTTAGTTTTTTAAGGAACCTCCATACTGTTCTCCATAGAGACTGTATCGATTTACATTCCCAACAATAGTGGAAGAAGGTTCCTTTTCTCCACACCCTCTCCAGCATTTGTTGTTTGTAGATTTTCTGATGATGCCCATTCTAACAGGTGTGATGTGATAACTCATTGTAGTTTCAATTTCCATTTCTCTAATAATTAGTGATGTTCAGCAGATTTTCATGTGCGTACTGGCCATCTCTATGTCTTCTTGGAAGAAATGTCTATTTATATCTTCTTCCATTTTTGTATTGGTTTGTTTGTTTTATTACTATTGAGCTGCATGAGCTGTTTATATATATTGGATATTAATCATTTGTCCATTGATTCGTTTGCAAATATTTTCTGCCATTCTGAGGGTTGTCTTTTCGTCTTGTTTGTAGTTTCCTTTGCTTTGCAAAAGCTTTTACGTTTCATTAGGTCCCATCTGTTTAGTTTTTTTTTATTTCATTACTATAGGAGGTGGATCAAAAAAGATCTTGCTGTGATTTACGTCAGAGTATCCTTCATAAGTTTTCCTCTCAGAATTTTATACTGTCTGGTCTTACATTAAGGTCTCTAATCCATTTTGAATATATTTTTATGTATGGTGTTGGGGAGTGTTCTAATTTCATTCTTTTACATGTAGCTCTCCATATTTCCCAGCACCAATGATTGAAGAGACTGTCTTATCTCCATTGTATAGTCTTGCCTCCTTTGTCATAGATTAGTTGACCATAAGTGTGTAGGTTTATCCTTGGGCTTTTTTTTTTCCTTTTACACGTTTATTGAAGTATAATTGCTTTACAATGGAGTGTTCGTTTCTGCTTTATAACAAAGTGAATCAGCTATACATATACAAATATCACCAGATCCCCTCCCTCTTGCATCTCCCTCCCACACTCCATATCCCACCCCTTTATGTGGTCACAAAGCACCGAGCTGATCTCCCTGTTCAATGTGGCTGATTCTCAGTAGCTATCGGTGTTACATTTGGTAATGTATTTATGTCCATGCCACTCTCTCACTTCGTCCCAGCTTACCCATCCCCCTTCTGGTGTCCTCAAGTCCTTTCTCTATGTCTGTGTCCTTAATCCTGTCCTGCCACTAGGTTCTTCAAAATCTTTTTTTTTTCTTGATTAGATTCCATATATCTCTGTTAACATACAGTATTTGTTTTTCCCTTTCTGACTTACTTCACTGTGTAGGACAGATTCTAAGTCCATCCACCTCAGTACAAATAACTCAGTTTTGCTTCTTTTCATGGTTGAGTAATATTTGATTGTATATATGTGCCAGATCTTCTTTATCCATTCATCTGTCGATGGACACTTAGGTTGCTTCCATGTCCTGGGTAATGCAAATAGAGCTGCAATGAACATTTTTGTACATAACTCTTTTTGAATTATGGTTTTCGCAAGGCAAATGCCCAGTAGTTGGATTGTTGTGTCATATGGTACTTCTATTGTTAGTTATTTAAAGGAACCTCCGTACTGTTCTCCCTAGTGCTCATATCAATTTACATTCCCACCCACAGTGCAAGTGTGTTCCCTCTTCTCCAATAAATGCCTCTCCAGCATTTATTGTTTTGTATATTTTTTTGATGATTGCTACACTGACTGCTGTGAGGTGATACCTCAGGGTAGTTTTGATTTGCATTACTCTAATGATTAGTGATGTTCAGCATCCTTTCATGTGTTTCTTGGTAATCTGTATATCTTCTTTGGAGAAATGTCTATTTAGGTCTTCTGCCCCTTTTTGGATTGGGTTGTTTGTTTTTGTGATATTGAGCTACATGTGGTGCTTGTAAAGTTTGGAGATTAATCCTTTGTCAATTGCTTCATTTGAAAATATTTTCTCCCATTCTGAGGGTTGTTTTTGCATCTTGTTTATGTTTTCCTGTACTGTGTAAAAGCTTTTAAGTTTCATTAGGTCCCATTTGTTGATTTCTGTTTTTATTTCCATTTCTCTAGGAGGTGGGTCCAAAAGGATCTTGCTGTGATTTATGTCATAGAGTGTTCTGCCTATGGTTTCCTCTAAGTGTTTTATAGTGTCTGGTCTTATATTTAGATCTCTAATCAATTTAGAGTTTATTTTTGTGTATGGTGTTATGGAGTGTTCTAATTTCATTCTTTTATGTGTAGGGGTCCAGTTTTCCCAGCACCAATTACTGAAGAGACTGTCTTTTCTCCATTGTATATCCTTAGCTCCTTTGTCATAGATGAGATAGCCATAGGTATGTAGGTTTATCTCTGGGCTTTCTGTCCTGTTCCATTGATCTGTGTTTATGCCAATCTACATACACATGATTCCATTATGGAGACATATAAATACATAGGTTTCAAGGTTATTACCAGTCAGATATATTCCTCTTCAGTGAATAGGGTGTTTTGTGTCCAGTTCATTGAGAAAGGAGTAGGTCTTGTCTATTAACTATTTGGTATATGGAATAGGATCTGTGCTAATTTCAAACTCTGCTTTTACACATCACCCCACGTCACCTTTCCCCTTAAGGAGGCATAAGTGTGTTTTCTAAATGTGTAACTCTGTTCTCTTTTGAAATTCAGTTCATGTGTAGCCATGTTTACATTTCCTCTATAAGTGATATAATACAATAAGTTTCTTTTTCTTTGTGGCTCATTTCACTTAGCATCATCGTACCTAAAGCCACTCATTATGCTGCTATTGGCCTTATGACATTGATTTTATGTCTGAGTGATTTTCCTTTGTATATAAGTACCACAACATCTATATCCATTTTTTTCCTTTCCTGGGATATATAAAGTGTACCGAAGTCGAGGTTCTTGTAAACAGAGCAGCCCTAAAGTTTGGGCTGGCTGTGTGTTGTGGATTTTTAGTTTTCCCAAAATACACGCCCATGAGTGGAAGTGTGCTATACTCTGTAGCTCTGTTTTAGAAAACAACATACAGTTCTCCAGAGAGGCTGTTGGCAATTTACATCCTGTCCATCGGCGTAACCAGGCTCCCTTTTCTCCATGGCCTGTCCTGCATTTGTGGCTTTTACAATATATATGGATGGCCCTTTTGACTGGAGGTAAGGGACACTTCTCTGTAGTGTGGATTTGCAATGTCTGATGGCTTGCTTAGCCAAAAAGGGCATATGCATTTTTTTCCCAAATATATTCAAGAAAATACACATACTCCCTTTTCAGCCAAGGGCAACATTGTCGAAATTCTGTCGCTTTTCATGTGCTTTAAAGACGACTCCAATCTACCTCTTGAAATCTGTTTCCTTCAATTCTGCCTTGCATTCAAATCCTCTTCACTGCCTTTCCTCAATATATTTCTGGATGATAGTTGTCCTTTATAATTCTGCAAGTTTGTGAATTGCTGTGCCCCTGATTTCCATTTTTCAACTGGCCTCTTTGTGAGCTGGCTGCAATACCGCAGGATGGCTTTAGGCCCTAGTCCTGTTCTGGGGCTTCAGGCTGAGCCTTTGTTTAATTATTCTTCCTGATGGGAAACTAGAGTGACATGTACCCATCCAAACACCTACAGCTAATCTCTCATTTATTTCCCCTCTTCCTGTTCATCCTCTGCACAGTTTGCAAACTGTGCATAACGGGAGGGTAAAGGCACTGACACTCCAAGTGGGGAGATTTTGAGTAATGCAGATGGAATGGCGAAGCCGAGCATGACAAAAGGAAAAATGAGGTACCTTTTAGAAAACTTTCCCAATTACACAGTGTACCATGCATATTTTAACTGGAGGAAGATTCCCTTAAACCTGGAGAGTTGTGACCACTAGAATGGGTAGCACACAGTATTGCTCTAAGTGGGGTTCTTTTGTTCACACAACCTCAGCAATCTTGTCAGCACCAAGAGTCCAGTCTTATGTCTCATCCAGCTGTGGGTGTAAAGGTGGTCAATCTAGCTTGCATCACAGGCCCTGAACGTAATTTTTAAGACTTTCTATCTGTTTTTGCATTTTGCTTTTGAAGTTTATTTTTATAAGTGGGTTTAACTGAATTTCAGTGCTGTGTTCATGCCGTTATACACACACATGATTCCTTTATGGAGACATGAGAATACATATGTTTTAAAATACTTAGAGTCAGACATATTCCTCTGCAATGAATAGGGGGTGTTGAGTCCAGTTCATTGTGCCGGGAGTAGGTGTTGTCTACTACATGCATGGTTTATATAACGGTATCTGTGCTAATTTAAAACTGTGGTTTTATGCATCTCCCCACCTCGGCTTTCCCATTAAGCAGGCAGAAGATGTTTTCTAAATGTGTGACTCTGTTGTGTTTGTAATTCAGTTCATGTGTAGTCATGTGTACATTCCCGCTATGAGTGATAACTTATGATAAGATTAGTTACTCTGTAATCTTTCCTAACTCAGTTCATGTGTAGCCATGTTTACAGGACCTTCATAAGTGATATCTTATGATAAGTTTCCTTTTCTGGGTGACTTATTTCACTTAGAATCATCGTACCTGAATCCACTCTTTTTGCTGCTACTGGCCTTATGACATTGATTTCATGGCTGAGCGATATTCCGTCGTACGTAAGTACCACAATATCTTGAACCATTTTAGTCTTTCCTGGGATACTTAAGGTGTACCCAACTTGAGGTTCTTGTAAGCAGTGCAGCGCTAAATTTTAGGGTGGCTCTGTCTTATTGATTTTCAGTTTTCCCAAGGTATATTCCCTAGACTGGAACTGCCCTTGGCTGTGTAGCTCTGTAGTTTACTTGTTTTAGGGAACACAATGCACTCCTCCAGAGAGTCATTTGGCAACTTATATCCCGCCCATCAGCATAACAAGGCTCCCTGATCTCCAGGGCCTGTCTTGCCTTTCTGGTTTTTACACATTTTGTGGATGTCCCTTTTGACCGGTGGGAAGGGATACATCTTTGTAGTGCAGATTTGCATTGCTGCTTGCTTGCTTGGCCAAAAATGGCATATGCATTTTCTCCTGAATATACTCAGGAGAAAACGCATACACCCTTTTTGGCCAAGTGCATCATTGTCGAAGTTGTGCCGCTCTTCCTGTGCTTTACAGGTGATTCCAACGTACCTCTTGAAATCTGTTTCCTGCTATTCTGCCTCCTTTTAAAGTCCGCCTCTCTGCCTTCCCTCAAAAGATTTTTGGACGATAGTTGTCCTCTATTACTCTGCCAGTTTGTAAATTGCTGTGCCCCTGAGCTCCATTTTTCAACTCGTTTTTGTGAGCTGACAGCAAATCCAAAATTATGGTTCAAAACCTATACTGGTTCCTGGCGTGTGGCTGAGACATTGGTTAATTCTACTTCCTGCTGGGCAATTAAAGTGACATGTACCTTTCCAAATGCCTAACAGCTACTCTCTCATTGGTTCTCCCTCTTCCCTTTCATCCTCTGCCAAATTGGCAACCTGTGCAAACCAGGAGGTTTTACGGGCTATCGCTCCAAGTTGGGAGATTGATAGTAAAGCCGTTGGAAGTTCAAACTGGAGCACAAGGAGAGGGACTATAAGTTGAGTTTTAGAAACCTTTCGTATTCACAGTGTGTCCGTTCTCTAGGTTTCCCGTAAATGCTATGGCTGTAGTAATATTCCCTTACACAAGGAGATTTGGGACAGATGGAATGGGTGCCACATATTATTGCTTTAAAGGGTCTGCATTTGCTCACCCAGTCTCACCAAACCTCTCAGTCTCAAGTGTCCAGCTTTATGCCACATCCAGCTCTCGTTGTAGGTAGGGTCATTCCAGGTTTCATCAGAGCCCCTGAAGGAATTGTAAAGATTTTCCCTGTTTTTTTTTTTGTTTTGTATTTGAAATTTCTTTTTTTACTGGGTTTGAGCTCCTTCTCACTGCCATGTTTATGCCAGTTTAGACACACTTGATTCCCTTACGGTGACATATCATTACATAGGTTTTAAGATTCTTACTAGTCAGATATATACCTCTGCGCAGAATATTGGGTTTTGCGTCCCTTTCACTGATGAAGGTGTAGGTCTGGTCTATTCCGTATTTAGATTTTGGAATGGTACTTGTACTAATATCAAACTCTGGTTCTATGCATCACCCCACCTCTCCTTCCTCCTTAAGCAGGCATAAGTGTGTTTTCTAAATGTGAGACGCTGTTCCCTTTCCTAACTCAGTTCATGTGTAGCCATGTTACAGAAAATTCATAAGTGCTATTTTATGATAAGTTTGTTTTTCTGTGTGACTTATTTCACTTAGAATCATCGTACCTGAATCCATTCATTTTCCTGTTACTGGCATTATGACATTGATTTCATGGCTGAGGGATAATCCATCGTACATAAGTACCACAATTTTTTGAATCATTTTTATCTATCCTGGGATATTAGAGAGTACTCAATTTGAGATTCTTGTAAGCAGTGCAGCCCTAAATTTTGGGGTGGCTCTATCTTATTGATTTTCAGTTTTCCCAAGGTATATTCCCTAGACTGGAAGTCCCGTTTGCTCTGTAGCTCTGTTGTTTACTTGTTTTAGGGAACACAATGCACTCCTCCAGAGAGGCAGTTGACAATTTACATCCCGCCCCTCAGCATAACAAGGCTCCATGTTCTTCAGGGCCTCTCTAGGATTTCTGGTTTTTACACATTTTGTGGATGTCCCTTTTGACTGGTGGGAAGTGATACTATTATGCTGTGCAGATTTGCATTGCCCACTTGCTTGCTTGGCCAAAAAGGGCGTATGCGTTTTCTCCTGAATATATTCAGGAGAAAATGCATACGCCCTTTTTGGCCAAGTGCATCATTTTCGAAGTTGTGCCCCTCTTCCTGTGCTTTACAGGTGATTCCAACGAACCACTTGAAATCTGTTTCCTGCTATTCTGCCTCGCTTAGAAGGTCGCCTCGTTGCCTTCCCTTAACAGATTTTTTGACGATAGTTGTCCTTTATTACTGTGCCAGTTTGTGAATTGCTGTGCCCTTGAGCTCCATTTTCTAACTCGTTTTTTGTGAGCTGACCACAAGTCCAAAATTTTGGTTCAGGACCTATATTTGTTCACGGCGGGTGGCTGAGACTTTGGTTAATTCTTCTTCCTGCCGGGAATTTAGAGTGACATGTGCCCGTCCAAATGCCTAACAGCTAGTCTTTCATTGGTTCCCCCTTTTCCCTTTCATCCTCTTCCAAATTGGCAACCTGAGCAAACCAGGAGGTTAAAGGGGCTGTCTCTCCAAGTTGGGAGATTGATAGTTAAGCAGTTGGAAATTCAAACCGGAGGACCAGGAGAGGGACAATTAGTTGGGTTTTAGAAACATTTCGTATTCACTGTGTGTCCATTCTCTTGGTTTCCTGTACATGTTATAGCTGTAGTAATATTCCCTTCAACATGGAGAGTTGGGAACCATGGAATGGGTGCCACGCATTATTGGTTTGAAGGGTCTGCATTTGCTAACCCAAATTCACCAATCCTCTCAGTCCCAAGTGTCCAGCCTTATGCCACATCCAGCTGTCGTTGTACACAGGGTCATTCAAGGTTTCATCAGAGACCCTGATGGAATTGTAAAGAATTTCCCTGTTTTGTTGTTTTGTTTTTGAAATTCCTTTTTATAGTGGGTTTGAGCTGATTCTCACTGCCGTGTTTATGCCAGTCTAGACACATTTGTTTCCCTTACGGTGATATATCAATACATAGGTTTTAAGATTCTTACTAGTCAGATATATTCCTCTGTGTGAAGTATGGGGTCTTGATAACCTTTCAGTGAGGAAGGTGTAGATCTTGTCTATTCTGTATTTGGTTTCTGGAATGGTGCCTGTACTTATATCAAACTCTGGTTTTATGCAACACCCCACCTCTCCTACCATCTTAAGCAGGCGTAAGAGTGTTTTCTAAATGTGAGACTCTGTTCTCTTTCCTAACTCAGTTCATGTGTAGCCATGTTTACAGGATTTTCATAAGTGATATCTTATGATAAGCTTCTTTTTCTGTGTGACTTATTTCACTTAGAATCATCATATCTGAATCCATTCATTTTGCTGCTACTGGTTTTATGACATTGATTTCACGGCTGAGGGATATTCCATCATAACGTAAGTACCACAATTTTTTGAACCATTTTTATCTTTCACAGAATATTTAAGGTGTACGCAAGTTGAGGTTCTTGTCAGCAGTGCAGCCCTAAATATTGGTGTGGATCTGTCTTATTGATTTTCAGTTATCCCAAGGTATATTCCCTAGACTGGAAGTGCCCTTGCCTCCGTAGCTCTGTTGTTTATTTGATTTAGGGAACACAATGCACTCCTCCAGAGAGGCAGTTGGCAATTTACATCCCACCCATCAGCATAAAAAGGCTCCTTGTTCTCCAGGGCCTGTCTTGCCTTTCTGGTTTTTACCCATTTTGTGGATGCCCCTAATGACCGGTGGGAAGTGATACTTCTTTGTAGTGCAGATTTGCATTGCCCGCTTGCTTGCTTGGCCAAAAAGGGCGTATGCGTTTTCTCCTGAATATATTCAGGAGAAAACGCATACGCCCTTTTTGGCCAAGTGCATCATTGTCGAAGTTGTGCCCCTATCCCTGTGCGTTAAAGCTTATTCCAACGTACCTCTTGAAATGTGTTTCCTGCTATTCTGCCTCGCTTATAAGTCTGCCTCGTTGCCTTCCCTCAACAGATTTTTGGATGATAGTTGCCCTTTATTACTCTGAGAGTTTGTGAATTGCTGTGCCCCTGAGCTCCATTTTGTAACTCGTTTTTTGTGAGCTGAACGCAAGTTCTATATTTTTTTTCAGCACCTATACTGGTTTTCGGTGTGTGGCTGAGACTTTGGTTAATTCTCTTTCCTCACGGGAAATAAGAGTGACATGTGCCCGTCCAAATGCCTGACAGCTACTCTCTCATTGGTTCTCCCTCTTCCCTTTCATCCTTTGCCAAACTGGCAACCTGTGCGAACCAGGAGGTTAAAGGTTCTGTCTCTCCAAGTTGGGAGAATGATAGTTAAGCAGTTGGAAAGTCAAACTGGAGCACAAGGAGAGGGATTTTCGTTGAGTTTTAGAAACCTTTCATATTCACAATGTGTCCATTCACTAGGTTTCCCATATATGTTATAGCTATACTAATATTCCCTTCAACCTGGAGACTTGGGACACATGGAACGGGTGCCATGCATTACTGCTATAAAAGGTATGCTTTTGCTCACCCAATCTCACCAATCCTCTCAGTCCCATGTGTCCAGCCTTATGCCACATCCAGCTGTCATTATAGAGAGGGTCATTCCAGGTTTCATCAGAGACCCTGAAGGAATTGTAAAGAATTTCCCTTTTTTTTTTTGTTTTTCAAATTCCTTTTCATAGTGGGTTTGAGCTGATTCTCACTGCCATGTTTATGCCAGTCTAGACACACTTGATTCCCTTATGGAGACATATCAATACATAGGTTTTAAGATTCTTACTAGTCAGATATATACCTCTGCGGAAAATATGGGGTTTTGAGTGCCTTTCAGTCAGGAAGTTGTAGGTCTTCTCTATTCCATAGTTGGTTTTTGGAACGGTACCTGTGCTTATATCAAACTCTGTATTATGCATCACCCCACCTCTCTTTCCCCCTTAAGCAGGCATAAGAGTGTTTTCTAAATGTGAGACTCTGTTCTCTTTCCTAACTCAATTCATGTGTAGCCATGTTTACAGGATCTTCATAAGTGATATCTTATGATAAGTTTCTTTTTCTGTGTGACTTATTTCACTTAGATTCATCGTACCTGAATCCACTCATTTTGCTGCTACTGGTCTTATGACATTGTTTTCATGGCTGAGGGATATTCCATCGTACGTAAGTACCACAATTTTTTGAACCATTTTTATCTTTCCTTGAATACTTAAGGTGTACCCAAGTTGACGTTCTTGTAAGCAGTGCATTCCTAAATTTTGGGGTGGCTCTGTCTTATTGATTTTCAGTTTTCCCAAGGTATATTCCCTAGACTCGAAGTGCCCTTGGCTCTGTAGCTCTGTTGTTTACTTGTTTTAGGAAACATAATGCACTCCTCTAGAGAGGCAGTTGGCAATTTACTTCAGGCCCATCAGCATAACAAGGCTCCTTGTTCTCCAGGCCCTGTCTTGCCTTTCTGATTTTTACCCATGTTGTGGATATCCCTTTTGACTCTTGGGAAGTGTTACTTCATTGTAGTGTAGTTTTGCATTGCCCTCTTGCTTGCTTTGCCAAAAAGGGTGTATGCGTTTTCTCCTGAATATATTCTGGAGAAAACGCCTACGCCATTTTTGGCCAAGTGCATCATTGTCGAAGTTGTGCCCCTATTCCTGTGATTTAAAGGTGATTCAAAAGTACCTCGTGAAATGTGTTTCCTGCTATTCTGCCTCCCTTTAAAGTTCGCCTCGATGCCTTCCCTCAACAGATTTTTGGATGATAGTTGCCCTTTATTACTCTGCCAGTTTGTGAATTGCTGTGCCCCTGAGCTCCATTTTGTAACTCGTTTTTTTGTGAGCTGAACGAAAGTCCAATATTTTGGTTCAGGACCTATACTGGTTCCCGGTGGTTGGCTGAGACTTTGGTTAATTCTTCTTCCTCCGGGGAAATAAGAGTGACATGTGCCCATCCAAAAGCCTAACAGGTACTCTCTCATTGGTTCTCCCTCTTCCCTTTCATCCTATGCCAAATTGGCAACCTGTTCAAACCAGGAGGTTAAAGGTGCTGTCTCTCCAAGTTGGGAGATTGATAGTAAAGCAGTTGGAAAGTCAAATTGGACCACCAGGAGAGGGACTATTCATTGAGTTTTAGAAACATTTTGTATTCACAGTGTGTCCATTCTCTAGGTTTCCCATACATGTTATAGCTGTAGTAATATTCCCTTCAACCTGGAGAGTTGGGACCCTTGGAAATGGTGCCATGCATTATTGCTTTAAAGAGTCTGCATTTGCTCACCCAATCTAACCAATCCTCTCAGTCCCATGTGTTCAGCCTTATGCCACATCCAGCTGTCATTGTAGATAGTGTCATTCCAGGTTTCATCAGAGACCCTGAAGGAATTGTAAAGAATTTCACTGTTTTTTTTGGTTTGTTTTTGAAATTCTTTTTATAGTGGGTTTGAGCTGATTCTCGCTGCCAATGATTATGCCATTCTAGACACACTTGTTTGCCTTATGGAGACATGTCAATACACAGGTTTTAAGATTCTTAATAGTCAGATATATTCCTCTGCGGGAGATACGGGGCTTTGACTCCGTTTCACTGAGGAAGGTGTAGGTCTTGTCTATTCCATAGTTTGTTTTGGGAAAGGTACCTGTGCTTATATCAAACTCTGGTTGTATGCATCACCCCACCTCTCCTTCCCCGTTAAGCAGGCATAAGAGTGTTTTCTAAATATGAGACTCTCTTCTCTTTCCTAACTCAGTTCATGTGTAGCCACGTTTACAGGAACTTCATAAGTGATATCTTATGATACGATTCTTTTTCTGTGTGACTTATTTCACTTAGAATCATCGTACCTGAATCCACTCATTTTGCTGCTACTGGTCTTATGACATTGATTTCATTGTTGAGGGATATTCCATCATACGTAAGTACCACAATTTTTTGAACCATTTTTATCTTTCCTGGGATACTTAAGGTGTACCCAAGTTGAGGTTCTTGTAAGCAGTGCAGCCCTAAATTGTGGACTGGCTCTGTCTTATTGATTTTCAGTTTGCCCAAGGTATACTCCCTAGACTGGAAGTGCCCTTGGCTCTGTAGCTCTGTTGTTTACTTGTTTTAGGGAACACAATGCACTCCTCCAGAGAGGCAGTTGACAAATTACATCCCGCCCATCAGCATAACAAGGCTCCCTGTTCTCCAAGGCCTGTCTTGCCTTTCTGGTTTTTACACATTTTGTGGATGTCCCTTTTGACCGGTGGGAAGTCATACTTCTTTGTAGTGCAGATTTGCATTGCCCGCTTGCTTGCTTGGCCAAACAGGGCGTATGCATTTTCTCCTGCATATATTCAGGAGAAAATGCATACGCCCTTTTTGGCCAAGTGCATCATTGTCGAAGTTGTGCCCCACTTCCTCTACTTTACAGACGATTCCAACGTACCTCTTGAAATCTGTTTCCTGCTATTCGGCCTGACTGTCGGGTTCGCTTCTTTGCCTTCCCTCAACAGATTTCTGGAACATAGTTGGCCTTTATTACTCTCCCAGTTTGTGAATTGCTCTGCCCCTGAGCTCCATTTTTCAACTCGTTTTTTGTGAGCTGAAAGCAAGTCCAAATTTTTGGTTCAGGACCTATACTGATTCCCGGTGAGTGCCTGAGACTTTGGATAATTATTCTTCCTGCCGGGCAATTAGAGTGACATGTGCCTGTGCAAATGCCTAACAGCTACTCTCTCATTTGTTCTCCCTCTTCCCTTTGATCCTCTGCCAAATTGGCAACCTGTGCGAACCAGGAGGTTAAAGGGGCTGTCTCTCGAAGTTGGGAGATTGATAGTAAAGCAGTTGGAAAGTAAAACCGGAGCATTAGGAGAGGGACTATTCGTTGAGTTTTAGAAACCTTTCATATTCACAGTGTCCATTATCTAGGTTTCCCGTACATGTTATAGCTGTAGTAATATTCCCTTCAACCTGGAGATTTGGGACCCATGGAATGGGTGCCATGCATTATTGCTTTAAAGGGTCTGCATTTGCTCACCCAACCTCACCAATCCTCTCAGTCCCAAGTGTCCAACCTTATGCCACATCCAGCTGTCATTGTAGACACGGTCATTCCAGGTTTCATCAGAGACCCTGAAGGAATTGTAAAGAATTTCCCTGTTTTTTTGTTTTGTTTTTGAAATTCCTTTTTAAGGTGGGTTTGAGCTGATTCTCGCTGTCATGTTTATGCCAGTCTAGACACACTTGATTCCCTTACGGAGACATATCAATACATATGTTTTAAGATTCTTACTAGTCAGATATATTCCTCTGCGGGAAATATGGGGTTTTGAGTGCCTTTCACTGAGGAAGGTGTAGGTCTTGTCTATTCCATATTGGTTTTTGGAAAGGACCTGTGCTTATATCAAACTCTTGTTTTATGCATCACCCCACCTCTCCTTCCCCCTTAAGCAGGCATAAGAGTGTTTTCTAAATGTGAGACTCTTTTCTCTTTCCTAACTCAGTTCATGTGTAGCCATGTTTACAGGATCTTCATAAGTGATAACTTATGATACGTTTCTTTTTCTGTGTGACTTATTTCACTTAGAATCATCATACCTGAATCCACTCATTTTGCTGCTACTGGTCTTATGACATTGATTTCATGGCTGAGGCATATTCCATCGTATGTACCACAATTTTTGAACAATTCTTATATTTCCTGGGATATTTAATGTGTACCAAAGTTGAGGTTCTTGTAAGCAGTGCAGCCCTAAATTTTGCGGTGGCTCTGTCTTATTGATTTTCAGTTTTCCCAAGGTATATTCCCTAGACTGGAAGTGTCCTTGGCTCTGTAGCTCTGTTGTTTACTTGTATTAGGGAACACAATGCACTCCTCCAGAGAGGCAGTTGGCAATTTACATCCCGCCCATCAGCATAACAAGGCTCCCTGTTCTCCAGGGCCTTTCTTGAATTTCTGGTTTTTACCCTTTTTGTGGATGTCCCTTTGGACAGGTGGGAAGTGATACTTCTTTGTAGTGCACACTTACATTGTCCGCTTGCTTGCTTGGCCAAAAAGGGTGTATGCGTTTTCTCCTGAATATACTCAGGAGAAAACGCATACGCCCTTTTTGGCCAAGTGCATCATTGTCGAAGTTGTGCCCCTCTTCCTGTGTTTTAAAGGTGATTCCACCGTACCTCCTGAAATCTGTTTCCTGCTATTCTGCCTCCCTTTCAAGTCCGCTTCGTTGCCTTCCCTCAACAGATTTTTGGATGATAGTTGTCCTTTATTACTCTGCCAGTTTGTGAATTGCTGTGCCCCTGTGCTCCATTTTTTAAATCCTTTTTCATGAGCTGAACGCAAGTCCCATATTTTGGTGTAGGACCTATACTGGTTCCTTGTGGGTGGCTGAGACTTTGTTTAATTCTTCTTCCTCCCGGTAAATAAGAGTGACATGTGCCCGTCCAAATGCCTAACAGCTACTCTCTCTTTGGTTCTCCCTCTTCCCTTTCATCCTTTGCCAAATTGGCAACATGTGAGAACCAGGAGGTTAAAGGTGCTGTCTCTCCAATTTGGAAGATTGATAGTAAAGCAGTTAGAAAATGAAACTGGAGCACTAGAAGAGGGACTATTCATTGAGTTTTAGAAACCTTTCGTATTCACAGTGTGTCCATTCTCTAGGTTTCCCGTACATGTTATAACTGTAGTAATATGAATTTCAACCTGGAGAGCTTGGACCCATGGAATGGGTGCCTTGCTTTATTGCTTTAAAGGGTCTGCTTTTGCTCACCCAATCTCACCAATCCTGTCAGTCCCATGTGTCCAGCCTTATGCCACATCCAGCTGTCGTTGTAGATAGGGTCATTCCAGGTTTCATCAGATACCCTGAAGGAATTGTTAATAATTTCCCTGTTTTTTTTGTTTTGCTTTTGAAATTCCTTTTTATAGTGGGTTTGAGCTGATTCTCGCTGCCATGTTTATGCCAGTCTAGGAACACTTGATTCTTTTATGGAGACAAATCAATACATAGGTTTTAAGATTCTTACTAATCAGATATATTCCTCTGCGGGAAATATGGGGTTTTGAGTCCCTTTCACTGAGGAAGTTGTATGTCTTGTCTATTCCATAGTTGGTTTTTGGAACGGTACCTGTGCTTATATCAAACTCTGGTTTTATGCATCACCCCACCTCTCCTTCCCCCTTAAGCAGGCATAAGAGTGTTTTCTAAATGTGAGACTCTGTTCTCTTTCCTAACTCAGTTCATGTGTAGCCATGTTTACAGGATCTTCATAAGTATTATCTTATGATAAGTTTCTTTTTCTGTGTGACTTATTTCACATAGAATCATCGAACTTGAATCCACTCATTTTGCTGCTACTGGTCTTATGACATTGATTTCATGGCTGAGGGATATTCCATCATACGTAAGTACCACAATTTTTTGAACCATTTTTATCTTTCCTGGGATAATTAAGGTGTACCCAAGTTGAGGTTCTTGTAAGCAGTGCAGCTTTAAATTTTGGGGTGGCTCTGTCTTATTGATTTTCAGTTTTCCCAAGGTATATTCCCTAGATTCGAAGTGCCCTTGGCTCTGTAGCTCTGTTGTTTACTTGTTTTTGGGAACACAATGCACTCCTCCAGAGAAGCAGTTGGCAGTTTACATCCCACCCATCAGCATAACAAGGCTCCCTGTTCTTCAGGGCCTGTCTTGCCTTTCCGGTTTTTACCCATTTTGTGGATGTCCCTTTTGACCAGTGGGAAGTGATACTTCTTTGTAGTGCAGATTTGCATTGCCCGCTTGCTTACTTGGCCAAAAAGGGTGTATGCCTTTTCTCCTGAATATATTCAGGACAAAACGCATACGCCCTTTTCGGCCAAGTGCCTCATTGTCTAAGTTGTGCACCTATTCCTTTGCTTTACAGGCGATTCCTACATACCTCTTGAAATCTGATTCCTGCTATTCTGCCTCCCTTTCAAGTACGCCTCGTTGCCTTCCCTCAAAAGATTTTTGGACGATAGTTGCCCTTTATTACTCTGCCAGTTTGTGAATTGCTGTGCCCCTGAGCTCCATTGTTAACTCGTTTTTTCTGAGCTGAACGCAAGCCCAATATTTTGGTTCAGGTCCTATACTGGTTCCCGGTGGGTGGCTGAGACTTTGGTAAATTCTTCTTCCTCCCGGGAAATTAGAGTGACATTTGCCCGTCCAAATGCATAACAGCTACTCTCTCATTGTTTCTCCCTCTTCCCTTTCATTCTTTGCCAAATTGGCAACCTGTGCGAACCAGGAAGTTAAAGGTGCTGTCTCTCCAAGTTGGGAGATTGATAGTAAAGCAGTTGGAATGTCAAACTTGAGCACCAGGAGAGGGACTATTCGTTGAGATTTAGAAACCTTTCGTATTCACAGTGTTTCCATTCTCTAGGTTTCCCATACATGTTATAGCTGTAGTAATATTCCCTTCAACCTGGAGAGTTGGGACCCATGGAATGGGTGCCATGAATTATTGCTTTAAAGGGTCTGCGTTTGCTCACCCAATCTCACCAATCCTCTCAGTCCCATGTGTCCAGCCTTATGCCACATCCAGCTGTCATTGTAGATAGGGTCTTTCCAGGTTTCATCAGAATCCCTGAAGGAATTGTATAGAATTTCCCTGTTTTTTTGTTTTGTTTTTGAAATTCCTTTTTATAGTTGGTGTGAGCTGATTCTCACTGCCAGGTTTATGCCTGTCTAGACACACTTGATTCCCTTACGGAGACATATCAATACATAGGTTTTAAGATTCTTACTACTCAGATATATTCCTCTGTGGGAAATATGGGGTTTCGAGTCCCTTTCACTGAGCAAGGTGTAGGTCTTGTGTCTTCCATAGTTGGTTTTTGGAACAGTACCTGTGCTTATATCAAACTCTGGTTTTATGCATCATCCCACCTCTCCTTCCCCCTTAAGCAGGCATAAGAGTGTTTTCTAAATGTGAGACTCTGTTCTCTTCCCTAACTCAGTTCATGTGTAGCCATGTTTACAGGATATTCATAAGTGATATCTTATGATAAGTTTCCTTTTCTGTGTGACTTATTTCACTTAGAATCATCGTACCTGAATCCACTCATTTTGCTGCTACTGGTCTTATGACATTGATTTCATGTCTGAGGGATATTCCATCGTATGTAAGTACCACAATTTTTTGAACCATTTTTATATTTCCTGGGATATTTAAGGTGTACCCAAGTTGACGTTCTTGTAAGCAGTGCAGGCCTAAATTTTTGGGTGGCTCTGTCTTATTGATTTTCATTTTTCCCAAGGTATATTCCCTACACTGGAAGTGCCCTTGGCTCTGTAGCTCTGTTGTTTACTTCTTTTAGGGAACACAGTGCACTCCTCCAGAGAGGCAGTTGGCAATATACATCCCGCCCATGTGCATAACAAGGCTCCCTGTTCTCCAGGGCCTGTCTTGAATTTCGGGTTTTTACCCATTTTTTCGATGTTCCTGTGTACCGGTGGGAAATGATACTTCTTTGTAGTGCAGACTTGCATGAACGCTTGCTTGCTTGGACAAAAAAAGTGTATGCGTTTTCTCCTGAATATACTCAGGAGAAAATGCATAAGCCCTTTTTGGCCAAGTGCATCATTGTCGAAGTTGTGCCCCTTTTCCTGTGCTTTAAATGTGATTCCAACGTACCTCTTGAAATCCGTTTCCGGCTATTCTGCCTGGATTTCAAGTCTGCCTCGTGGCCTTCGCTCAACAGGTTTTTGGACGATAGTTGTCCTTTATTACTCTGCCAGTTTGTGAATTGCTGTGCCCCTGAGCTCCGTTTTTTAACTGTTTTTTTCTGAGCTGTACACAAGTCCAATATTTTGGTTCAGGACATATACTGGTTCCCGGTGGGTTGCTGAGGCTTTGGTCAATTCTTCTTCCTCCCTGGAAATAAGAGTGACATATGCCCGTCCAAATGCCTAACAGCTACTCTCTCATTGGTTCTCCCTCTTCCCCTTCATCCTCTGCGAAATTGGCAACCTGTGCGAAACAGGAGGTTAAAGGTGCGGTCTCTCCAGGTTGGGAGATTGATAGTAAAGCAGTTGGAAAGTCAAACCGGAGCACCAGGAGAGGGACTATACGTTGAGTTTTAGAGACTATTCGTATTCACAGTGTGTCCATTCTCCAGGTTTCCCATACATGTTATAGCTGTAGTAATATTCCCTTCAACCTGGAGAGTTAGGACCCATGGAATAGGTGCCATGCATTATTGCTTTAAAGGGTCTGCATTTGCTCACCCAATCTCACCAATCCTTTCAGTCCTATGTGTCCATCCTTATGCCACATGCAGCTGTCATTGTAGATAGGGTCATTCCAGGTTTCATCAGAGACCTTGAAGGAATTGAAAGAAACTTCCCTGTTTTTTTGTTTTGTTTTTGAAATTCATTTTTATAGTGGGTTTGAGCTGATTCTCACTGTCATGTTTATGTCAGTCTAGACACACTTGATTCCCTTATGGAGACATATCAATACATAGGTTTTAAGATTCATAATTTTAAGATATATTACTCTGTGGTGAATATGGGGTGTTGAGTCCCTTTCACTGAGGAAGGTGTAGGTTTTGTCTATTTCGTATTTGGTTTTAGGATGGGTACCTGTACTAATATCAAACTCTGATTTTATGCATAACCCCACCTCTCCTTCCCCCTTAAGGAAGCATAAGCGTTTTTTTTTTAAATGTGAGTCTCTTTTCTTTCCTAACTCAGTTCATGTGTAGCCATGTTTACAGCATCTTCATAAGTGATATCTTATGATAAGTTTCTTTTTCTGTGTGACTTATTTCACTTAGAATTATCGTACCTAAATCCACTCATTTTGCTGCTACTGGCCTTATGACATTGATTTTATGACTGAGGGATATTCCATCATACGTAATTACCACAATTTCTTGAACCATTTTTGTCTTTCCTGGGATATTTAATGTGTACCCAAGTTGAGGTTTTTGTAAGCAGTGCAGCCCTGAAATTTGGTGTGGATCTGTCTTATTTATTTTCAGTTTTCCCAAGGTATATTCCCTAGACTGGAAGTGCCCTTGGCTCTGTAGCTCTGTTGTTTACTTGTTTTAGGGAACACAATGCACTCCTCCAGATAGGCAGTTGGCAATTTACATCCCGGCCATCAGCATAACAAGGCTCCCTGTTCTCCAGGGCCTGTCTTGCCTTTCTGGTTTTTACACATTTTGTGGATGTCCCTTTTGACCGGTGGGAAGTGATACTTCTTTGTAGTGCAGATTTGCATTGCCCGCTTGCTTGCTTGTCCAAAAAGGGCATATGCGTTTTCTCCTGTATATATTCACGTGAAAACCCATATGCCCTTTATGGCCATTTCCATAATTTTCGAAGTTGTAATGCTTTTCCTGTGTTTAAAGGCGATTCCAATGTACCTCTTGAAATCTATTTCATGCCATTCTGCCTCATTTTCCCTTCCGCCTCGTGGCTTTCCCTCAACAGAATTTTCGAAGAGAGTTTTCCTTTATAACTCTGCAGGTTAGTCAATTGCTGTGGCCCTGAGCTCCATTTTTCAACTCGCGTTTTTGTGATCTGACCGCAAATCAACAGTTTTGCTTCTGGACTTATACTGGTTCTGGAGGGCAGGCTGAGACTTTGGTTATTTCCTCTTTGTGACGGAAAATTAGAGAGACATGTGGCCGTCCAAATGCCTACAGCTACTCTCTCATTGGTTCTCTCTCTTCCCTTATATCCTCTGCACAATTTGCCAACTGTGCGTACCAGGAGGATATAGGAGCTGACTTTCCAAGTTGGGAGATTGATAGTAAAGCAGTTGGAATGTCAAACTGGAGCACAAGGAGAGAAAAAAGTAGTAGAGTTTTAGAAACCTTTCACCATCAGATGGTTTCCATTCTCTAGGTTCCCATACACGTTATAAATGTAGTGATATTCCCTTCTACCTGGAGAGATGGGAACCATGGAATGGGTGGCAGGCATTATTGCTTTAAAGGGTCTGCATTTTTTCACCCAATCTCACCAATCCTCTCTGTCCCAAGTGACCAGCCTTATGCCACATCCAGCTGTCATTGTAGATACGGTCATACCAGGTTTCATCAAAACCCTTGAAGGTATTGTGTAAGAATTTTATTGTTTTTATGTTTTGTTTTGAAATTCATTTTTATAGTGGGTTTGAGCTGTTTCTCACTGCCATGTTTATGTCGTTCTAGACACACTTGGTTCCCTTACGGAGACATATCAATACATAGGTTTTAAAATTCTTACTAGTCAGATATATTTCTCTGAGGGGAATAGGGATGTTGAGTTCCGTTCACTGAGGAAGGAGTAGGGCTTGTCTCTTCTGTTTTTGGATTATGGGACGGTACCTGTGCTAATATCAATCTTATGTTTTGTGCATCTCCCCACCTCTCTTTCCCCTTAAGCACGCGTTATATTGTTTTCTACATCTGATACTCTGTTCTCTTCCCTAAATCAGTTCATATGTAGCCATGTTTACATTCCCTTCATAAGTGGTATCTTATGTCAGAATGCACCATGGCCGTTCTCATAATAATGCTCCATGACCCCTGTCATCACAATGATCCATGCCCTGGTTATCAAAATGCTCCATGTCCCTTGTCATCACAATTCTCCATGCACATGTCATCACAAAGCTCCATGCCCTTGTCATCACAATGCTCCATGACCCCTGTCATCACAATGCTCCCTGACACCTGCCATCACAATGCTTCATGACCCTTGTCATTACAGTGCTCCATGATGCTCGACATCACAATTACCCAAGGTCTTCTCATCACAAAGCTCCATGGCCAATATCATCACAATGCTCCATGACCACTGTCATCACAACACTCCATGACACCTGACAACACAATGATTCGGGACTCTTGTCATCACAATGTTCCATTCCCTAGTCATCACACTGCTCCATGACACCTGTCATCACAATACTCCATGAACATTTTCAGCCCAATGTTCCATGACCCTTGTCATCACAATGATCCATGTCCTTGTCATCCCTATGCTCCATGACGACTGTTTTCACAATGCTCTGTGACGCTTGTCATCACAGTGCTCCATGACACCTGTCATCACAATGCTCCATGCCTTTGTCAGCAAAATGCTACAAGACCTTGTCATTAAAATGCTCTATTTGCTTCTCATCACAATCCTCCATGAAACTTGTGATCACATTGCTTCATGCCCATGTCATCACAATGCTCCATGCTCCTTGAAATCAAAATGATCCATGACCTCTGTCATCACAATGCTCCAAACCCTTTTGATCACCATGTTCCATAACACTTGTCATCACAACGCTCCATGATGCCTGTCATCACAATATTCCATGCCCTTTTCATCGCAATGCTCCATGACCTTTTTCATCACAATTCTCAATACACTTGTCATCACAATGCTCCCTGACACTTGTCATCAGAATATTCCTTGAACCATGTCAGGAAAAGGCTCCATGCCTCTTTCATAACAATGCCCCATGCCGTTTTCATCACAATGCTCCATGCCATTGTCATCAAAATACTCCACAAGATTGTCATCAGAATGCTCCATGACCTTTGTCATCACAATTCTCCATGCGATTGTCAGCACAATGCTCCTTGACCCTTGTCATCACAATGCTCCAATCCATTGTCATCACAATGCTCCATTACATTTGTCATCAGAATCCTCCATGACACTTGGCATCACAATGTTCCATGCCATTGTCATCAGAGCGGGCCACTACATATGTCATCAGAATGCTCCCTGACACCTCTCTTCACAATACTGCATGACCTGGTCATCACAATGCTCCATGCCCTTGTCATCACAATGCGCCATTCCAACTGTCATCGCAATAATCCATGAAACATATTAGACCAATGTTCCATGCTCTTGTCATCACAATGCTCCATGCTCTTGTTATCACAATTCTTCATGACCCCTGTCATCACAATGCTCCATGACACTTGTCAGTATGTTCCTTGAACCCTGTCATGACAAGGCTCCATGCGTTTTTCATCACAATGTTCCATGCCCTTTCCATCACAGTGCTCCAAGACCCATGTAATCACAATGCTCCATGCCCTTGTCATCACAAATCTCAAGGACGCATGCCATCAGAATGCTCCTTGGTCTTCTCCTCACAATGTGCCATGCCCTTGTCATCACAATGTTCCAAGACCCCTGTAATTACAATGCCCCATGCCCTTTTTCATCAGTATGCTCCATGAGACTTGTCATCATAAGGGTCCATGGTTTTGACATCACAATGCTCCAGGACTTTGTCATCACAATGCTTCTCGACCTTGTCATGAAAATTTTCAATGGCCTTTGTCATCATAATGCTCCAAGCCCTAATTATCAAAATGCTCCATTATATTTTTCCTCACATTTCTCCATTACATTTGGCTTCACAATGCTCCATGCAATTATCATCACAATGGACCATGACATATGTCATCACAGTGCTCCCTGACACCTGTCTTCACAATACTCCTTGACCTTCTCATCACAATGCTCCATGCCCTTGTCATCACAATGCACCATGCCCAATGTCATCACAATAATCCATGAAACTTGTCAGACCAATGCTCCATGCCCCTTTCTACACAATGCTCCATGCCCTGGTCATCACAATTCTCCATGATCCCTGTCATCACAATGCTCAGTGACTCCAGTCATCACAATGATTCATAACCTTTGTCATCACAATTGTCCATGCCCGCATCATCACAAGGCTCTGTGACTTTTGTAACCACAATGTTCCATGAACTTTTCATCACAATTCTCTGTGACCCTTGTCATCACACTGCTCCATGTCTTTGTCAGAACAATGATCCATGACCATTGTCATCACAGTGTGCCACGCGCATTTCATCACAGCCGACCACAAACTTTTCATTGCAATGCTCTATAAACCTTGTAATCACAATGGTCCATGGACTTCTCATCAAAATGCTCTCTCACCAGAGATATCACAGTGTTCCATCACTAGTCATCACAATACTCCCTCACACCTGGAATCACAATGTTCCATGACACTGTCATCACAGTGCTACATCCACTCATCTGCACAATGTTCCATGACCCCTGACAGCAAAATGCTCCATGACCCTTTTCATCCCAAAGATCCAAAACCCCTGACATCACAATGTTCTATAAACACTGCCATCACAATATTCCATTACAATTCTTATCAAATTGCTGCATGACCCTGTCATCAAAATGCTCCCTGCCCTTCTCATCACAATGAACCACACTCTTCTCATCAAAATGCTCCATGACTTGTCATCACAAAGCTCCATGTCCCATGGCATCACAATGCTCCATGTCACTGTCATCACAATGCTCCCTGAACCCTCTCATCACATTGATCCATGTCCTTGTCATCACAAAGCTCCATGACACTTGTCATCACAATGCTCGATGCCCTTCTCATGACAATGCTCCATGCCTTTTTCATTACAATCCTGCATGACCCATGTATCACAGTGTTCCGTGCCCTTGTCATCACAATGCTCCATGCCCACTCTCATCACAATAATCCATGAAACATTTCAGACCAATGTTCCATACCCTTCTCATCAAAATGCTCCATTACCCCTGTCATAACAATGCACCATGACTCTTGGCATCACAATGTTCCACTACCTAGTCATCACAAGGTTCCATGACACTTGTCATCACAATGCTCAAGACCCCTGAAATCAAAATGCTGCATGCCCTTGTCATCACAAAGCTCCATGACGCATGTCATCAGAAAGTTCCATGGCCTTCTCATCACAATGCTCCATTCCCATGTCGTCAAAATGCTCCAAGACCCTTTTAATCACAGTGCTCCATGACCCTTTTCATCTCAATGCTCCATGAACCCTGTCATCACAATACACCATGCCCATCATCATAATGCTTCAGGCTATTGTCATCACAATGAAATCAATATTCTCCATGACCTCTGTCATCATAATGCTCCAAACCCTTGTGATCACAATGTTCAATAACACTTATCATCTCAACACCCCATGACACTCATCATCACAATTATCCATGGTCTTCTCATCACAATGCTCCATGACCTTTGTCATCACAATGCTCAATACACTTGTCATCACAATGCTCCCTGACACTTGTCGTCAGTATGCTCCTTGAACCCTGTCATGACAAGGTTCCATGCCTTTTTCATCACAGTGATCCATGCCCTATTCATCACAATGCTTCAAGATCCCTGTAATCACAATGCTCCATGCACTTGTCATTAAAAAGCTCCATGACACATGTCATCAGCATGCTTCATGGCCTTCTCATCACAATGCTCCATGCCCTTCTCATCACAATGCTCCAAGACCCCTGTAATCACAATGCTCCATGCCCATTTTCATCAGAATGTTCCATGAGACTTGTGATCACAATGCTTAATGCGCTTGTCATCACAATGCTCAATGACACATGTCATCACAATGCACCATGTGCTTGTCATCACAGTGCTCCACAATCTTGTCATCACAGTGTTCCTTAAAATTTGTCATCACAATGCTCCCTGCCCTTCTCATCACATTGCACAACGCCCTTACCCTCAAAATGCTCCATGACAATTGTCATCACAAAGATCCATGACCCTTAGCATCACAATGCTCCATTTCATTGTCATCACAATGCTCCATGAACGCTCTCATCACATTGCTCCATGCCCTTGTCTTCACAAAGCTCCATGACACATGCCATCAGAATGCTCCATGGCCTTCTCATCACAATGCTCCACGACCTTGCCATCACAAGGCTCAATTATCACTGTGATAACAATGCTCCATGACCCCTGCCATCACGATGTTCCATGGTCCTGTCATCACAAAGTTCCATGACCCTTCTCATCACAGTGCTCCAATAACCTTGTAATCACAATCCTCTATGCCTATTTTCATCTCAATGATCTATGAACCCTGTCATCACAATGCACCATGCCCATCATCATAATGCTTCATGCTATTGTCATCAAAATGAAATCAAAATGCTCCATGACCTCTGTCATAACAATGCTCCAAACACTTGTGATCACAATATACAATATCACTTTTCATCACAATGTCCCATGACTCTCGTGATCAAAATTATCAATGGTCTTCTCATCACAATGCTCCATGACCTTTGTTATCACAATGCTCAATAAACTTTTCATCAAAATGCTCCCTGACACTTGTTGTCTGTATCCTCCTTGAATCCTGTCATGACAAGGCTCCATGCCTTTTTCATCACAATGATCCATGTCCTTTTCATCACAATGCTCCAAGACCCATGTAATCTCAATGCTCCATGCCCTTGTCATCACAAATCTCAATGACGCATGCCATCAGAATGCTCCTTGGTTTTCTCCTCACAATGCTCCATGCCCTTGTCCTCACAATGTTCGAAGACCCCTGTAATCACAATGCTCCATGGTTGTCCTCAAAAAACTCCATGACGCATGTCATCAGAATGCTCCATGGCCTTCTCATCACAATGCTCCATGCCCTAGTCATCAGAGTGATCCAAGACCCCAGTAATCACAATGCTCCATGCCCCTTTTCATCCGAATGCTCTATGAGACTTGTCATCACAAGTCTCCATGGTCTTCTCATCACAATGCTCCAGGACCTTGTCATCACCATGCTCCTTTCCCTTGTAATCACAATGCTCCATGACCTCTGTCATCACAATAATCCATGAAAATTTTCAGCCCAATGCACCACGACCTACTCATCACAATGTTCCATGGCCAATATCATCACAATTCTCCATGACCACAGTCATCACAACACTCCATGTCACCTGAGAACACAATGATTTGGGACACTTGTCATCACCATGCTCCATTCCCTAGTCATCACAATGCTCCATGACGCCTCTCATCAAAACACTCCATGAACATTTTCAGCCCAGTGCTCCAAGACCCTTGTCATCACAATGATCCATGCCCTTGTCATCCCAATGCTCCATGACCACTGTATTCACAATGCTCGTGACGCTTTTCATCACAGTGCTCCATGACACATGTCATCACAATGCTCCATGCCTTTGTCAGCAAAATGCTACATGACCTTGTCATTACAATGCTCTATGCAATTGTCATCACAGTGATCCATGACACCTGTCATCACAATGCTCCATGACTTTGTCAGCAAAATGCTACATGACCTTGTCATTACAATGCTCTATGCACTTGTCATAACAATACTCCATTACGACTGTCATCACAATCCTCCATGAACCTTGGGATCACATTGCTTCATGCCCTTGTAATCACAATGTTCCATGCTCCTTGAAATCAAAATGATCCATGACCTCTGTCATCACAATGCTCCAAACACTTGTGATCAAAATGTTCCATAACACTTGTCATCACAACGCTCCATGATGCCTGTCATCACAATACTCCATGCACTTTTCATCACAATGCTCCATGACCTTTGTCATCACAAATCTCAATACACTTGTCATCACAATGCTCCCCGA
Source organism: Mesoplodon mirus (assembly GCF_964341445.2). Lineage (NCBI taxonomy): Eukaryota > Metazoa > Chordata > Mammalia > Artiodactyla > Ziphiidae > Mesoplodon > Mesoplodon mirus. Next base: position 2,736,226 of record NW_028295813.1, on the reverse strand, counting down.
CACTTGTCATCAGAATGCTCCTTGAACCCTGTCATGAAAAGGCTCCATGCATTTTTCATCACAATGCCCCATGCCGTTTTCATCACAATGCTCCACGCCACTGTCATCAAAATACTCCCCAAGCTTGTCATGAGAATGCTCCATGACCCTTGTCATCACAATTCTCCATGCACTTGTCAGCACAATGCTCCCTGACCCTTGTCATCTCAATGCTCCAAGCCATTGTCATCACAATGCACCATTTCATTTGCCATCAGAATCCTCCATGACACTTTGCATCACAATGTTCCATGCCATTGTCATCACAATGGGCCATTACATATGTCAACACAATGCTCCCTGACACCAGTCTTCACAATACTGCATGACCTGGTCATAACAATGCTCCATGCCCTTGTCACCACAATGCACCATTCCAACATTCATCGCAATAATCCATGAAACTTATTAGACCAATGCTCCATGCCCTTGTCATCACAATGCTCCATGACCCATGTCATCACAATGCTCCATGAACTTTTCATCACAATGCTCTTTGATCCTTGTCATCACAATTTTCTATGCCTTTCTCAGCACAATGCTCCATGACCCTTGTCATCACAATGCTCCATGCACTTGTCAGCACGATGCTCCATGACACATGTCATCAAAATGCACCATGTGCTTGTCATCACAGTGCTTCCCAATCTTGTCATCACCATGCTCCATAAACTCTGTCATCACAATGCTCCATGCACTTCTCATCAAAATGCTCTCTCACCACAGATATCACAATGTTACATCACTATTCGTCACAATACTCCCTCACCCCAGTTATCACAGTGTTCCATGACTCCTGTCATCAAAATGCTACATGCACTTATCATCACAATGTTCAATGACCCCTGACATCACAATGTTCCATAACCCCTGTCATCAAAATGTTCCATGACACTTTTCATCAAATTGCTCCATGACCCTGTCATCACAAGGCTCCCTGCCCTTCTCATCACAATGCACAACGCACTTGTCATCAAAATGCTCTATGACCTTTGTCATCAGAAAGATCCATGACCCTTGGCATCACAATGCTCCATGTCATTGTCATCACAGTGCTCCATGAAGGCTCTCATCAAATTGCTACATGCCCTTGTCATCACAAAGCTCCATGACACGTCATCAGAATGCTCCATGGCCTTCTCATCACAATGCTCTATGCGCTTGCCATCACAATGCTCCATTACCCCTGTCATAACAATCCTCCATGACACCTGCCATCACGATGTTCCGTGGCCTTGTCATCACAAGGCTCCATGACCCTTCTCATCACAATGCTCCAAGACCCCTGTAATCACAATGCTCCATGCCACTTTTCATCTCAATGATCCATGAACCCTGTCATCACAATGCACCATGCCCATCATCATAATGCTTCATGGTATTGTCATCACAATGAAATCAAAATTCTCCATGACCTCTGTCATAACAATGCTCCAAACCCTTGTGATCACAATATTCCATAACACTTGTCATCACAGTGCCCCATGACACTCATCATCACAATTATCCATGGTCTTCCCATCACAATGCTCCATAACCTTTGTCATCACAATGCTCAATACACTTGTCATCAAAATGCTCCCTGACACTTGTTGTCTGTATGCTCCTTGAACCCTGTCATGACAAGGCTCCATGCCTATTTCATCACAATGATCCATGCCCTTTTCCTCACAATGCTCCAAGACCCCTTTAAACACAACGCTCCATGCCCTTGTCATCACAAATCTCAATGAAACATGTCTTCAGAATGCTCCTTGGCCTTCTCCTCACAGTGCTCCATGCCCATGTCATCACAATGTTCCAAGACCCCTGTAATCACAATGGTCCATGCCCCTTTTCATCAGTATGCTCCAAGAGATTTGTCCTCACAAGTCTCTATGGATTTCTCATCACAATGCTCCAGGACCTTGTCATCACAATGCTTCACGACATTGTCATGAAAATTCTCAATGGCCCTTGTCATCATAATGCTCCAAGCCCTAGTCATCACAATGCTCCATTATATTTGTCATCCAAATCCTCCATTACATTTGGCATCACAATGCTCCCTGCCATTGTCATTGCAATGGACCATGACATATGTCAACACAATGCTCCCTGACAACTGTCTTCACAATAATCCATGACCTTCTCATCACAATGATCCATGCCCTTGTCATCACAATGCACCATGTCCAATGTCATCACAATAATCTATGAAACTTCTCAGACCAATGCTCCATGCCCCTGTCACCACAATGCTCCATGCCCTTGTCATCACAATGCTCCATGACCACTGTCATCACAATGCTCCGTGACTCCAGTCCTCACAGTGCTTCATAACATTTGTCATCACAAAGGTCCATGTCCGCATCATTACAAGGCTCTGTGACCTTTATAACCACAATGCTCCATGAACTTTTCTTCACAGTGCTCCGTGACCCTTGTCATCAAAATGCTCCATGTGTTTGTCAGAAAAATGCTCCATGACCCTTGTCATCACAATGTGCTACGCGCTTTTCATCACAACGGTCCACAAATTTGTCATGGTAATGCTCCATAAACCTTGTAATCACAATGCTCCATGCCCTTCTCATCACAATGCTCCATTACCCCTTTCATAACAATGCTCCATGGCCCCTGCGATCACAATATTCCACGGCCTTGTCATCACAAGGCTCCATGACACTTGTCATCACAATGTACCAAGACACCTGTAATCAAAATGCTCCATGTCCTTGTCATCACAAAGCTCCATGACACATGCCATCAGAATGTTCCATGTCCTTCTCATCAAAATGCTCCATGCCCTTGTTATCACAGTGCTAAAAGACCCCTGTAAACACAATGCTCCATGCCCCTTTTCATCTCAATGCTCCATGAACCCTGTCATCACAATGCACCATGCCCATCATCATAATGCTTCTGGCTATTGTCAGCACAATGAAATCAAAATTCTCCATGACCTCTGTCATCACAATACTCCATGAATATTTTAAGCCCAATGCTCCATGACACTTGTCATCACAATGATCCATGCCCTTGTCATCGCAATGCTCCATGACCCCTGCATTCACAAAGCTCCGTGACTCTTGTCATCACAGTGCTCCATGACACATATCATCAAAATGCTCCATGACTTTGTCAGCAAAATGCTACATGACCTTGTCATTACAATGCTCTATGCACTTGTCATCACAATACTCCATTACCATTGTCATCACAATCCTCCATTAACCTTGGGATCACATTGCTTCATGCCATTGTAATTACAATGTTCCATGCTCCTTGAAATCAAAATGATCCATGACTTCTGTCATCACATTTCTCCAAACGCTTGTGATCAAAATGTTCCATAATACTTGTCATCACAATGCTCCATGATGCCTGTCATCACAATACTCCATGCACTTTTCATCACAATGCTCCATGACCTTTGTCATCACAATTCTCAATACACTTGTCATCACAATGCTCCCTGAAACTTGTCATCAGAATGCTCCTTGAAACCTGTCACGAAAAGGCTCCATGCCTTTTTCATCACAAGGCCCCATGCCGTTTTCATCACAATGCTCCACGCCACTGTCATCAAAATATTCCAAAAGCTTGTCATGAGAATGCTCCATGACCCTTGGCATCACAATTCTCCATGCACTTGTCAGCACATTGCTCCCTGACATTTGTGATAACAATGCTCCAAGCCATTGCCATCACAATGCTCTATTACCTTTCTCATCAGAATCCTCCATGACATTTGGTATCACAATGCTCCATGCCATTGTCATCACAATGGGCCATTACATATGTCATCACAATGCTCCCTGACACCTTTCTTCACAACACTGCATGACCTGGTCATCACAATGCTCCATGCCCTTGTCATCACAATGCTCCATGACCCATGTCATCACAATGCTCCATGAACTTTTCATCACAATGCTCTTTGATCCTTGTCATCACAATTTTCTATGCCTTTCTCAGCACAATGCTCCATGACCCTTGTCATCACAATGCTCCATGCACTTGTCAGCACGATGCTCCATGACACATGTCATCAAAATGCACCATGTGCTTGTCATCACAGTGCTTCCCAATCTTGTCATCACCATGCTCCATAAACTCTGTCATCACAATGCTCCATGCACTTCTCATCAAAATGCTCTCTCACCACAGATATCACAATGTTACATCACTATTCGTCACAATACTCCCTCACCCCAGTTATCACAGTGTTCCATGACTCCTGTCATCAAAATGCTACATGCACTTATCATCACAATGTTCAATGACCCCTGACATCACAATGTTCCATAACCCCTGTCATCAAAATGTTCCCTGACACTTTTCATCAAATTGCTCCATGACCCTGTCATCACAAGGCTCCCTGCCCTTCTCATCACAATGCACAACGCACTTGTCATCAAAATGCTCTATGACCTTTGTCATCAGAAAGATCCATGACCCTTGGCATCACAATGCTCCATGTCATTGTCATCACAGTGCTCCATGAAGGCTCTCATCAAATTGCTACATGCCCTTGTCATCACAAAGCTCCATGACACGTCATCAGAATGCTCCATGGCCTTCTCATCACAATGCTCTATGCGCTTGCCATCACAATGCTCCATTACCCCTGTCATAACAATCCTCCATGACACCTGCCATCACGATGTTCCGTGGCCTTGTCATCACAAGGCTCCATGACCCTTCTCATCACAATGCTCCAAGACCCCTGTAATCACAATGCTCCATGCCACTTTTCATCTCAATGATCCATGAACCCTGTCATCACAATGCACCATGCCCATCATCATAATGCTTCATGGTATTGTCATCACAATGAAATCAAAATTCTCCATGACCTCTGTCATAACAATGCTCCAAACCCTTGTGATCACAATATTCCATAACACTTGTCATCACAGTGCCCCATGACACTCATCATCACAATTATCCATGGTCTTCCCATCACAATGCTCCATAACCTTTGTCATCACAATGCTCAATACACTTGTCATCAAAATGCTCCCTGACACTTGTTGTCTGTATGCTCCTTGAACCCTGTCATGACAAGGCTCCATGCCTATTTCATCACAATGATCCATGCCCTTTTCCTCACAATGCTCCAAGACCCCTTTAAACACAACGCTCCATGCCCTTGTCATCACAAATCTCAATGAAACATGTCTTCAGAATGCTCCTTGGCCTTCTCCTCACAGTGCTCCATGCCCATGTCATCACAATGTTCCAAGACCCCTGTAATCACAATGGTCCATGCCCCTTTTCATCAGTATGCTCCAAGAGATTTGTCCTCACAAGTCTCTATGGATTTCTCATCACAATGCTCCAGGACCTTGTCATCACAATGCTTCACGACATTGTCATGAAAATTCTCAATGGCCCTTGTCATCATAATGCTCCAAGCCCTAGTCATCACAATGCTCCATTATATTTGTCATCCAAATCCTCCATTACATTTGGCATCACAATGCTCCCTGCCATTGTCATTGCAATGGACCATGACATATGTCAACACAATGCTCCCTGACAACTGTCTTCACAATAATCCATGACCTTCTCATCACAATGATCCATGCCCTTGTCATCACAATGCACCATGTCCAATGTCATCACAATAATCTATGAAACTTCTCAGACCAATGCTCCATGCCCCTGTCACCACAATGCTCCATGCCCTTGTCATCACAATGCTCCATGACCACTGTCATCACAATGCTCCGTGACTCCAGTCCTCACAGTGCTTCATAACATTTGTCATCACAAAGGTCCATGTCCGCATCATTACAAGGCTCTGTGACCTTTATAACCACAATGCTCCATGAACTTTTCTTCACAGTGCTCCGTGACCCTTGTCATCAAAATGCTCCATGTGTTTGTCAGAAAAATGCTCCATGACCCTTGTCATCACAATGTGCTACGCGCTTTTCATCACAACGGTCCACAAATTTGTCATGGTAATGCTCCATAAACCTTGTAATCACAATGCTCCATGCCCTTCTCATCACAATGCTCCATTACCCCTTTCATAACAATGCTCCATGGCCCCTGCGATCACAATATTCCACGGCCTTGTCATCACAAGGCTCCATGACACTTGTCATCACAATGTACCAAGACACCTGTAATCAAAATGCTCCATGTCCTTGTCATCACAAAGCTCCATGACACATGCCATCAGAATGTTCCATGTCCTTCTCATCAAAATGCTCCATGCCCTTGTTATCACAGTGCTAAAAGACCCCTGTAAACACAATGCTCCATGCCCCTTTTCATCTCAATGCTCCATGAACCCTGTCATCACAATGCACCATGCCCATCATCATAATGCTTCTGGCTATTGTCAGCACAATGAAATCAAAATTCTCCATGACCTCTGTCATCACAATACTCCATGAATATTTTAAGCCCAATGCTCCATGACACTTGTCATCACAATGATCCATGCCCTTGTCATCGCAATGCTCCATGACCCCTGCATTCACAAAGCTCCGTGACTCTTGTCATCACAGTGCTCCATGACACATATCATCAAAATGCTCCATGACTTTGTCAGCAAAATGCTACATGACCTTGTCATTACAATGCTCTATGCACTTGTCATCACAATACTCCATTACCATTGTCATCACAATCCTCCATTAACCTTGGGATCACATTGCTTCATGCCATTGTAATTACAATGTTCCATGCTCCTTGAAATCAAAATGATCCATGACTTCTGTCATCACATTTCTCCAAACGCTTGTGATCAAAATGTTCCATAATACTTGTCATCACAATGCTCCATGATGCCTGTCATCACAATACTCCATGCACTTTTCATCACAATGCTCCATGACCTTTGTCATCACAATTCTCAATACACTTGTCATCACAATGCTCCCTGAAACTTGTCATCAGAATGCTCCTTGAAACCTGTCACGAAAAGGCTCCATGCCTTTTTCATCACAAGGCCCCATGCCGTTTTCATCACAATGCTCCACGCCACTGTCATCAAAATATTCCAAAAGCTTGTCATGAGAATGCTCCATGACCCTTGGCATCACAATTCTCCATGCACTTGTCAGCACATTGCTCCCTGACATTTGTGATAACAATGCTCCAAGCCATTGCCATCACAATGCTCTATTACCTTTCTCATCAGAATCCTCCATGACATTTGGTATCACAATTCTCCATGCCATTGTCATCACAATGGGCCATTACATATGTCATCACAATGCTCCCTGACACCTTTCTTCACAATACTGCATGACCTGGTCATCACAATGCTCCATGCCCTTGTCATCACAATGCACCATTCCAACTGTCATCACAATAATCCATGAAACTTATTAGACCAATTTTCCATGCCCTTGTCATCACAATGCTCCATGCCCTTGTTATCACAATGCTCCATGACCCCTGTCATCACAATGCTCCGTGACTCCAGTTATCACAATGCTTCATGACCTTTGTCACCACAATGGTCCATGCCCTCGTCATCAACAGTCTCTGTGTTCTTTTTAACCACAATGCTACATGAAATTTTCATCAAAATGCTCTTTGACCCTAGTCATCACAATGCTCCGTGCACTTCTCATCAAAATGCTCTGTCACCAATGATATCAAAATGTTACATCACTATTCGTCACAATATTCCCTCACCCCTGTCATCAAAATGTGCCATGACTCCTGTCATCACAATGCTACATGCACTTATCATCACAATGTTCGATGACCCCTGGCATCACAATGTTCCATAACCCCTATCATCAAAATGTTCCATGACCCTTTTCATCAAATTGCTCCATGACCCTGTCATCACAATGCTCCATGTCATTGTCATCACAGTGCTCCATGAAGGTTCTCATTATATTGCTCCATGTCCTTGTCTTCACAAACCTCCATGACACATGTTATCAGAATGCTGAATGGCCTTCTCATCACAATGCTCCATGCCCTTGCCATCACAATGCTCCATTACCCCTGTCATAACAATGCTCCATGAACCCTGATATCACGATGTTCCATGGCCTTGTTATCACAAGGCTCCATTACCCTTCTCATCACAATGCTCCAAGAACCCTGTAATCACAATGCTCCATGCCCGTTTTCATCTCAATGATCCATGAACTCTGTCATCAAAATGCACCATGCCCATCATCATAATACTTCATGCTATTGTCATCACAATGAAATCAAAATGCTCCATGACCTCTGTCATAACAATGCTCCAAACCCTTGTGATCACAATATTCCATAACACTTGTCATCACAGTGCCCCATGACACTCGTCATCACAATTATCCATGGTCTTCTCATCCCAATGCTCCATGACCTTTGTCATCACAATGATCAATACACTTGTCATCAATATGCTCCCTGACACTTGTTGTCTGTATGCTCCTTGAATCCTTTCATGACAAGGCTCCATGCCTTTTTCATCACAATGATCCATGCACTTTTCATCAAAATGCTCCATGACACCTGACATCACAGTGTTCCATAACCCCTGTCATCAAAATGTTTCATGACCCTTTTCAACAAATTGCTCCATGACCCTGTCATCACAATGCTCCCTGCACTTCTCATCACAATGCACAACGCACTTGTCATCAAAATGCTCCATGACATTTGACATCACAAAGATCCATGACACTTGGCATCACAGTGCTCCATGTCATTGTCATCACAATGCTCCATGAACACTCTCATCACATTGCTCCATGCCCTTGTCATCACAAAGCTCCATGACACATGTCATCAGAATGCTCCATGGCCTTCTCATCACAATGGTCTATGCGCTTGCCATCACAATGCTCCTTTACCCCTGTCATAACAATGCTCCATGACACCTGCCATCACGAAGTTCCGTGGCCTTGTCATCACAAGGCTCCATGACCCTTCTCATGACAATGCTCCAAGACCCCTGTAATCACAATGCTCTATGCCCCTTTTCATCTCAATGATCCATGAACCCTGTCATCACAATGCACCATGCCCATCATCATAATGCTTCATGCTATTGTCATCTCAATGAAATCAAAATGCTCCATGACCTCTGACATAACAATGCTCCAAACCCTTGTGATCACAATATTCCATAACACTTGTCATCACAGTGCCCCATGACACTCATCATCACAATTATCCATGGTCTTCTCATCACAATGCTCCATGACCTTTGTCATCAGAATCCTCCATGACACTTGGCATCACAATGCCCCATGCCATTGTCATCAGAATGGGCCATTACATATATCATCACAATGCTCCCTGACACCTCTCTTCACAATACTGCATGACCTGGTCATCACAATGCTCCATGCCCATGTCATCACAATGCGCCATTCGAACTGTCATCACAATAATCCATGAAACGTATTAGACCAATGATCCATGCCCGTGTCATCACAATGCTCCGTGACTCCAGTCATCACAATGCTCCATGACCTTTGTCATCACAATTGTCCATGCCCTCATCATCAACAGTCTCTGTGACCTTTTTAACGACAATGCTCCATGAACATTTCATCACACTGCTCTTTAACACTTGTCATCACAAAGCTCTATGCCTTTCTCAGCACAATGCTCCATGCCCTTGTCATCACTATGCTCCATGACCCCTGTCATCACAATGCCCCTTGACTCCAGTCATCACAATTCTTCATAACATATGTCATCACAATGGTCGATGCCCGCGTCATCACAAGGCTCTGTTATCTTTGTAACCACAATGCTCCATGAACATTTCATCACAATGCTCCGTGACCCTTGTCATCAAAATGCTCCATGCCTTTGTCAGAAAAATGCTCCATGACACTTGTCATCACAATGTGCCACACGCTTTTCATCCCAACGGTCCACAAATTTGTCATCGCAATGCTCCCTAAACCTTGTAATCACAATGCTCCATTACCCCTGTCATAACAATGCTCCATGACCCCTGCCATCACAGTGTTCCACGGCCTTGTCATCACAAAGCTCCATGACCCTTGTCATCACAATGCTCCAAGACCACATAATCACAATGCTCAATGCCCATGTCATCACAAAGCTCCATCACACATGTCATCAGAATGTTCCATGGCCTTCTCATCAAAATGCTCCATGCCCTTGTCATCACAATGCTACCACACCCCTGTAATCACAATGCTCCAGGCCCCTTTTCATCTCAATGCTCCATGAACAATGTCATCGCAATGCATCATGCCCATCATCATAATGCTTCTGGCTATTGTCAGCACAATGAAATCAAAATTCACTATGACCTCTGTCATCACAATGCTCCATGACCCCTGTCATCACAATACTCCATGAACATTTTCAGCCCAATGTTCCATGACACTTGTCATCACAATGATCCATGCCCTTTTCATCCCAATGATCCATGACCCCTGTATTCACAATGCTCCTTGACACTTGTCTTCACAGTGCTCCATGACACCTGTTATCACAATGCTCCATGCCTTTGTCAGCAAAATGCTACATGACCCTGTCATTACAATGCTCTATGTGCTTGTCATCACAAGGGGAAGGGTAAGCTGTGACAAAGTGAAAGAGCGGCATGGACATATATACACTACCAAACGTAAGGTAGATAGCTAGTGGGAAGCAGCCGCATAGCACAGGGAGATCAGCTCGGTGCTTTGTGACCGCCTGGAGGGGTGGGATAGGGAGGGTGGGAGGGAGACGCAAAAGGGAGGGGATATGGAAACATATGTATATGTATAACTGATTAAATTTGTTATAAAGCAAAAAAATAAAATAAAATAAATTAAAAAAAAATACTCCATTACCATTGTCATCACAATCCTCCATGAACCTTGGGATCACATTGCTTCATGTCCTTGTCCTCACAATGCTCCATGCTCCTTGAAATCCAAATGATCCATAACCTCTGTCATTGCAATACTCCAAACCATTGTGATAACAATGTTCCATAACACTTGTCATCACAACACTCCATAATGCCTGTCATCACAATACTCCATGCCCTTTTCATCACAATGCACAATGACCTTTGTCATCACAATGCTCAATACACTTGTCATCACAATGCTCCATGACACTTGTCGTCAGAATGCTCCTTGAACCATGTCACGAAAGGTTCCATGACTTTTTCATCACAATGCCCCATGCCGTTTTCATCACAATGTTCCAAGTCATTGTCATCAAAATACTCCAAAGCTTGTCATCAGAATGCTACATGACTTTTCTCATCACAATTCTCCATGCACTTGTCAGCAATATGCTCCCTGACACTTGTCATCACAATGTTCCAAGCCATTGTCATCACAATGCTCCATTACATTTGTCATCAGAATCCTCCATGACACTTGGCATCACAATGCTCCATGCCATTGTCATCACAATGGGCCATTACATATGTAATCACAATGCGCCCTGACACCTCTCTTTACAATACTGCATGACCTGGTCATCACAATGCTCTATGCCATTTTCATCACAAATCGCCATTCCAACTCTCATCGCAATAATTCATGAAACTTATGAGACCAATGCTCCATGCCCTTGTCATCGCAATGCTCCATGCCCTAGTTATCACAGTGCTCCATGACCCGTGTCATCACAATGTTCCGTGATTCCAGTCATCACAATGCTTCATGACCTTTGTCATCACAATGGTCCATGCCCTCATCATCAACAGTCTCTTTGACCTTCTTAAGCACAATGCTCCATGACCTTCTCATCACCATGCTCCATGACCAATATCATCACAATGGTCCATGACCACTGTCGTCACAAAACTCCATGACACCTGACAACACAATGATCTTGGACTTTTGTCATCACAATGCTCCATTCCCTAGCCATCACAATGCTCCATGACCCCTGTCATCAAAATACTCCATGAATATTTTCAGCCCAATGCTCGATGACCCTTGTCATCACAATGATCCATGAAATTTGGGATCACATTGCTTCATGCCCTTGTCATCACAATGCTCCATGCTACTTGAAATCAAAATGATCCATGATCTCTGTCATCACAATGCTCCAAACGCTTGTGATCACAATGTTCCATAACACTTGTCATCACAACGCTCCATGATGCCTCTCATCACAATACTCCATGCCCTTTTCATGACAATGCTCCATGACTTTGTCATCACAATTCTCAATACACTTGTCACCACAATGCTCCCTGACACTTGTCATTAGAATGCTCCTTGAACCCTGTCATGAAACGTCTCCATGCCTTTTTCATCACAAGGCCCCATGCCATTTTCATCACAATGCTCCATGCCATTGTCATCAAAATACTCCACAAGCTTGTCATCAGAATGCTCCATGACCCTTGTCATCACAATTCTCCATGCAATTGTCAGCACGATGCTCCCTGACCCTTGTCATCACAATGCTCCAAGCCATTGTCATCACAAAACTCCATTACCTTTGTCATCAGAATCCTCCAGGACACTTGGCATCACAATGCTCCATGCCATTGTCATCAGAATGGGCCATTACATATGTCATCACAATGCTCCCTGACATCTGTCTTCACCATATTCCATGACCTTCTCATCACCATGCTACATGCCCTTGTCATCACAATGTTCCTAGACCCATGTAATCACTATGGTCCATGCCCCTTTTCATCAGTATGCTCCGTGAGATTTGTCATCACAAGGCTCCATGGTTTTCTCATCAAAATGCTCCAGGAACTTTTTATCACAATGCTTCATGACCTTGTTATGAAAATTCTCAATGGCCCTTGTCATCATAATGCTCCAAGCCCTAGTCATCACAATGCTCCATTATATTTTCCATCACAATCCTCCATTACATTTCGCATCACAATGCTCCATTACACTGTCATCCCAATGGACCATGACATATGTCATCACAATGCTCCCTAATATCTGTCTTCACCATATTCCATGACATTCTCATCACAATGCTCCATGCCCTTGTCATCACAATGCACCATGTCCACAGTCATCACAATAATCTAAGCAACATGTCAGACCAATGTTTCATGCCCGTGTCATCACAATGCTCCATGCCCTTGTTAACACAATGCTCCATGACCCCTCTATTCACAATGCTCCGTGACGCATGTCATCCCAGTGCTCCATCACACCGGTCATCACAATGCTCCATGCCTTTGTCAGCAAGATGCTACATGACATTTTCATTACAATGCTCTATGTGCTTGTCATCACAGTACTCCATTAACATTTTCATCACAATCCTCCATGAACCTTGGAATCACATTGCTTCATGCCCTTGTCATCACAATGCTCCATGATCCTTGAAATCAAAATGATCCATGACCTCTGGCATCACAATTCTTCAAACCCTTGTGATCACAATGTTCCATAACACTTGTCATAACAACGCTCCATGATGCCTGTCATCACAATATTCCATGCCCTTTTCATAACAATGCTCCGTGACCCTTGTCATCACAATGCTCCATGCCTTTGTCAGAACAATGCTCCATGACCCTTGTCATCACAATGTGCCCTGCGCTTTTCATCACAATGATCCACAACATTGTCATCGCTATGCTCCATAAACCTTGTAATCAGAATGCTCCATGCACTTCTCATCCAAATGCTCTCTCACATGAGATATCACAATGTTCCATCACTAGTCATCACAATGCTACATCCCCTTATCAGCACAATGTTCCATGACCCCTGTCATCACAATGCTACATCCCCTTATCAGCACAATGTTCCTTGACCCCTGACATCACAATGTTCCATAACCCCTGTAATCAAAATGCTCCATGACCCTTTTCATCCCAAATCTCCATGACCCCTGACATCACAATGTTCTATAACCCCTGTCATCAAAATATTCCATTACACTTTTCATCAAATTGCTGCATGACCCTGTCATCAAAATGCTCTCTGCCCTTCTCATCACAATGCACCACACACTTGTCATCAAAATGCTCCATGACCTTTGTCATCAGAAAGCTCCATGACCCTTGGCATCACAATGCTCCATGTCATTGTCATCACAATGCTCCATGAACCCTCTCATCACATTGCTCCATGTCTTTTTCATCACAAAGCTCCATGACACTTGTCATCACAATGCTCCATGTCATTGTTATCACAATGCTCCATGCCCTTGTCAATACAATCCTCAATGACCCATGGATCACAGTGTACCGTGCCCTTTTCATCACAATGCTCCATGCCCACTCTCATCACAATAATCCATGAAACATTTCAGAACAAGGTTGAATGCCCTTCTCATCACAATGCTCCATTACAACTGTCATAACAATGCTCTATGACCACTGCCATCACAATGTTCCACGGCATTGCCATCACAAAGCTCCATGACCCTTGTCATCACAATGCTCCAAGACCCCTGTAATCACAATGCTCCATGCCCTTGTCATCACAAATCTCCATGATGCATGCCATCAGGAAGTTCCATGGACTTCTACTCACAATGCTCCATGCCCTTGTCATCACAATGCTCCAAGACCCCGGTAATCACAATGCTCCATGCCCCTTTTCATCAGAATGCTCCATGAGACATGTCATCACAAGTCTCCATCGTCATCTCATCACAATACTCCAGGACCTTGTCATCACCATGCTCCATTCCCTTGTCATCACAATGCTCCATGACTCCTGTCATCACAATACTCCATGAACATTTTCAACCCAGTGCTCCATTAATTCTCATCACAATGCTCCATGGCCAGTATCATCACAATGCTCCATGACCACTGTCATCACAATGCGCCATTCCAACTGTCATCACAATAATCCATGAAAATTATTATACCAATGTTCCATGCCCTGGTCATCATAATGCTCCATGCCCTTGCTATCACAATGTTCCAAGACCCCTGTAATCAGAATGCTCCATGCCCCTTTTCATCAGTATGCTCCATGAGACCTGTCATCACAAGGCTCCATGGTTTTCTCATCACAATGCTCAAGGACTTGTCATCACAATGCTTCACGACATTGTCATGAAAATTCTCAATGGCCCTTGTCATCATAATGCTCCAAGCCCTAGTCATCACAGTGCTCCATCATATTTGTCATCACAATCCTCCATTACATTTGGCATCACAATGCACCATGCCATTGTCATCGAAATGGACCATGACATATGTCATCAAAATGCTCCCTGACACCTGTCTTCATAATACTCCATGACTTTGTCATCACAATGCTCCATGCCCTTGTCATCACAATGCTC
Source organism: Mesoplodon mirus (assembly GCF_964341445.2). Lineage (NCBI taxonomy): Eukaryota > Metazoa > Chordata > Mammalia > Artiodactyla > Ziphiidae > Mesoplodon > Mesoplodon mirus. The sequence goes on along the minus strand of NW_028295813.1, from coordinate 2,720,998 downwards.
CATGAACCCTGTCAACACAATGCTCCGTGACTCCAGTCATCACAATGCTTCATAACGTTTGTCATCACAACGGTCCATGCCCGCATCATCACAAGTCTCTCTGAACTTTGTAACCACAATGCTCCATGAACATTTCAGCACAGTGCTCCGTGACACTTGTCATCACAATGCTCCATGCCTTTGTCAGAAAAATGCTCCATGACCCTTGTCATCAAAATGTGCCACGGGCTTTCCATCACAATGATACACAACCTTGTCATTGCTACGCTCCATAAACCTTGTAATCACAATGCTCCATGCTCTTCTCATCCAAATGCTCTCTCACCTGAGATATAACCATGTTCCCTCACTAGTCATCACAATCCTCCCTCACCCCTGTAATCAAAATGTTCCATGACCCCTGTCATCACCATGTTCCATTCCCTTGTCATCACAATGTTCCATGACCACTGTCATCACAATACTCCATGAATATTTTCAGCCAAATACTCCATGACCTTCTCATCACAATGCTCCATGACAAATATCATCACAATGCTCCATGACCACTGTCATCACAACACTCCATGACACCCGACAACACAATGATCCGGGACTCTTGTCATTACAATGCACCATTCCCTAGTCATCACAATGCTCCATGAACCCTGTCATCACAATACTCCATGAACATTTTCAGCCCAATGCTCCATGACCGTTGTCATCACAATGATCCATAACCTTCTCATCCCAATTCTCCATGACCCCTGTATTCACAATGCTCCGTGATGCTTGTCATCACAGTGCTCCATGACACCTGGCATCACAATGCTTCATGCCTTAGTCAGCAAAATGCTACATGACCTTGTCATTACAATGCTCTATGCGCTTGTCATCACAATACTCCATTACCATTATCATCACAATCCTCCATAAACCTTTGGATCACATTGCTTCATGCCCTTGTCATCAATATGTTCCATGCTCCTTGAAATCAAAATGATCCATGACCTCTGTCATCACAATGCTCCAAACCCTTGTGATCACAATGTTCCATAGCACTTGTCATCACAACGCTCCATGATGCCTGTCATCACAATACTCCATGCCCTTTTTATCACAATGCTCCATGACCTTTGTCATCACAATTCTCAGTATCTTGTCTTCACAATGCTCCCTGACATTTGTCGTCAGAATGCTCCTTGAACCCTCTAATGAAAAGTCTCCATGCCTTTTTCATCACAATGCTCCATGCGGTTTTCATCACAAAGCTCCATGCCATTGTCAAAAAAATACTCCACAAGCTTGTCAGCAGAATGCTCCATGACCATTGTCATCACAATTCTCCATGCACTTGTCAGCACAATGTTCCCTGAACGTTGTCATCACAATGCTCCAAGCCATTTTCATCACAATGCTCCATTACCTTTGTCTTCAGAATCCTCCATGACACTTGGCATCACAGTGCTCCATGCCATTGTCATCACAATGGGCCATTATATATGTCAGCACAATGCTCCCTGACAACTGTCTTCACAAATCTGCATCACAAGGTCTTCACAATGCTCCATGCCCTTGTCATCACAATGCTCCATGCCCTTGTTATCACAATGCTCCATGACCCCTGTCATCACAATGCTCCGTGACTCCAGTCATCACAATGCTTCATGACCTTTGTCATCACAATGGTCCATGCCCTCATCATCAAGAGTCTCTGTGACCTTTTTAACCACAATGCTCCATGAACTTTTCTTCACAATGCTCTTTATCCCCTGTCATCACAATGCTCTATGCCGTTCTCAGCACAATGCTCCATGACGTATGTCATCAGAATGCTCCATGGCCTTCTCCTCACAGTGCTCCTTGCCCTTGTCATCACAATGCTCCAAGACCCCTGTAATCACAATGCTCCATGCCCCTTTTCATCAGAATGCTCCATGAGACTTGTCATCACAAGTCTACATGGTCATCTCATCAAAATGCTCCAGGACCTCGTCATCACAATGCTCTGTGACTCCAGTCATCACAGTGCTTCATAATATTTGTCATCACAATGGTCCATGCCCAAGTCATCACAAGGCTCTGTTACCTTTGTATCCACAATGCTCCATGAACTTTTCATCACAATGTTCCGTGACCCTTGTCATCACAATTCTCCATGCCTTTGTCATTAAAATGCTCCATGACCATTGTCATCACAATGTGCCACGCGCTTTTCATCCCAACGGTCCAAAAATTTGTCATCACAATGCTCCATAAAAATTGTAATCACAGTGCTGCATGCCCTTCTCATCACAATGCTCCATTACACCTGTCAAAACAATGCTCCATGACCCCTGCCATCACAATGTTCCACGGCCTTGTCATCACAAGGCTCCATGACACTTGTCATCACAATGCTCCAAGACCCCTTTAATCACAATGCTCCATGCCGTTGTCATCACAAAGCTCCATGACACATGTCATCAGAATGTTCCATGGCCGTCTCATTAAAATGCCGCATGCCCTTGTCATCACAGTGCTCCAAAATCCCTGTAAACACAGTGTTCCATGCCCCTTTTCATCTCAATGCTCCATGAACCCTGTCATCACAACACTCCATGACACGTGACAACACAATGATCCGGGACTCTTGTCATCACAGTGCTCCAAGACCCCTGTAATCAAAATGCTCCATGACCCCTGTCATCACAATACTCCATGAACATTTTCAGCCCAATGCTCCATGACCCTTGTCATCACAATGATCCATGCACTTGTCATCCCAATGATCCATGACCTCTGTATTCAAAATGCTCCGTGACAATTGTGTCACAGTTCTCCATGACACCTGTCATCACAATGCTCCATGCCATTCTCAGGAAAATTCTACATGCCCTTGTCATTACAATGCGCTATGCGCTTGTCATCACAATGCTCCAAGACCCCTGTAATCACAACGCTACATGCCCCTTTTCATCTCAATGCTCCATGAACTCTGTCATCACAATGCACCATGCCCATCATCATAATGCTTCAGGCTATTGTCATCACGATGAAATCAAAATTCTCCATGACCTCTGTCATCATAAGGCTCCAAAGCCTTGTGATCACAATGTTCCATAACACTTATAATCACAACACCCCATGACGATCATCATCACAATTATCCATGGCCTTCTCATCACCATGCTCCATGACTTTTGTCATCACAATTCTCAATACACTTGTCATCACAATGCTCCCTGACACTTGTCGTCAGAATGCTCCTTGAACCCTGCCACGAAAAGGCTGCATGCCTTTTTCATCACATTGCCCCATGCCGTTTTCATCACAATGCTCCATGCCATTGTCATCAAAATACTCCACAAGCTTGTCATCAGAATGCTCCATGACCCTTGTCATCACAATTCTCCATGCACTTGTCAGCACAATGCTCCCTGACCCTTGTCATCACAATGCTCCAAGCCATTGTCAAAACAATGCTCCATTACCTTTGTCATCAGAATCTTTCATGAAACTTGGCATCACAATGCTCCATGCCATTTTCATCACAATCAGCCATTACATATGTCATCACAATGCTCCCTGACACTTCTCTTCACAATACTGCATGAGCTGGTCATTACAATGCTCCATGCCCTTGTCATCACAATGCACCATTCCAACTGTCATCGCAATAATCCATGAAACATATTAGACCAATGTTGCATGCCCTTGTCACCACAGTGCTCCATGCCCTTGTTATCACAATGCTCCATGACCCCTGTCATCACCATGCTCCGTGACTCCAGTCATCACAATGCTTCATGACTTTTGTCATCACAATGGTCCATTACCTCATCATCAACAGTCTCTGTGACCTTTTTAACAACAATGCTCCATGAACTTTTCATCACAATGCTCTTTGACCATTGTCATCACAATGATCTACGCCTTTCTCAGTACAATGCTCTATGCCCTTGTCATTACAATCCTCCATGACCCTGTCATCAAAATGCTCCGTGACTCCAGTCATCACAATGCTTCATAACATTTGTCATCACAATGGTCCATGTCCGTGTCATCACAAGGCTTTGTGACATTTTTAACCAAAATGATTCATGAACCCTTCATCACAATGCTCCGTGACCCTTGTCATCACAGTGCTCCATGCCTTTGTCAGAAACATGCTCCATGACCCTTGTCATCACAATGTACCACGCGCTTTTTATCCCAATGGTCCACAGATTTGTCATCGCAATGCTGCATAAAACTTGTAATCACAATGTTCCATGCCGTTCTCATCACAATGCTCCATTACCCCTGTCATAACAATGCTCCTTGACCCATGCCATCACAATGTTCCACGGCCTTGTCATCACAAAGCTCCATGACCCTTGTCATCACAATGCTCCAAGACCCCTGTAATCACAATGCTCCATGCCCTTGTCATCACAAATCTCCATGATGCATGCCATCAGAAAGTTCCATGGACTTCTACTCATAATGCTCCATGCCCTTGTCATCACAATGCTCCAAGACCCCGGTAATCACAATGCTCCATGCCCCTTTTCATCAGAATGCTCCATGAGACTTGTCATCACAAGTCTCCATCGTCATCTCATCACAATACTCCAGGACCTTGTCATCACCATGCTCCATTCCCTTGTCATCACAATGCTCCATGACACCTGTCATCACAATACTCCATGAACATTTTCAACCCAGTGCTCCATTACCTTCTCATCACAATGCTCCATGACCAGTATCATCACAATGCTCCATGACCACTGTCATCACAAAGCGCCATTCCAACTGTCATCACAATAATCCATGAAACTTATTATACCAATGTTCCATGCCATGTCATCACAATGCTCCATGCCCTTGCGATCACAATGTTCCAAGACCCGTGTAATCAGAATGCTCCATGCCCCTTTTCATCAGTATGCTCCATGAGACCTGTCATCACAAGGCTCCATGGTTTTCTCATCACAATGCTCAAGGACCTTGTCATCACAATGCTTCACGACATTGTCATGAAAATTCTCAATGGCCCTTGTCATCATAATGCTCCAAGCCCTAGTCATCACAGTGCTCCATCATATTTGTCATCACAATCCTCCATTACATTTGGCATCACAATGCACCATGCCATTGTCATCGAAATGGACCATGACATATGTCATCAAAATGCTCCCTGACACCTGTCTTCACAATACTCCATGACTTTGTCATCACAATGCTCCATGCCCTTGTCATCACAATGCTCCATGAACCCTGTCAACACAATGCTCCGTGACTCCAGTCATCACAATGCTTCATAACGTTTGTCATCACAACAGTCCATGCCCGCATCATCACAAGTCTCTCTGAACTTTGTAACCACAATGCTCCATGAACATTTCAGCACAGTGCTCCGTGACACTTGTCATCACAATGCTCCATGCCTTTGTCAGAAAAATGCTCCATGACCCTTGTCATCAAAATGTGCCACGGGCTTTCCATCACAATGATACACAACCTTGTCATTGCTACGCTCCATAAACCTTGTAATCACAATGCTCCATGCTCTTCTCATCCAAATGCTCTCTCACCTGAGATATAACCATGTTCCCTCACTAGTCATCACAATCCTCCCTCACCCCTGTAATCAAAATGTTCCATGACCCCTGTCATCACCATGTTCCATTCCCTTGTCATCACAATGTTCCATGACCACTGTCATCACAATACTCCATGAATATTTTCAGCCAAATACTCCATGACCTTCTCATCACAATGCTCCATGACAAATATCATCACAATGCTCCATGACCACTGTCATCACAACACTCCATGACACCCGACAACACAATGATCCGGGACTCTTGTCATTACAATGCTCCATTCCCTAGTCATCACAATGCTCCATGAACCCTGTCATCACAATACTCCATGAACATTTTCAGCCCAATGCTCCATGACCCTTGTCATTACAATGATCCATGCCCTTGTCATCCAAATTCTCCATGACCCCTGTATTCACAATGCTCCGTGACGCTTGTCATCACAGTGATCCCTGACACCTGGCATCACAATGCTTCATGCCTTTGTCAGCAGAATGCTACATGACCTTGTCATTAAAATGCTCTATGCGCTTGTCATCACAATACTCCATTACCATTATCATCACAATCCTCCATAAACCTTGGGATCACATTGCTTCATGCCCTTGTCATCACAATGTTCCATGCTCCTTGAAATCAAAATGATCCATGACCTTTGTCATCACAATGCTCCAAACACTTGTGATCACAATGTTCCATAGCACTTGTCATCACAACGCTCCATGATGCCTGTCATCACAATACTCCATGCCCTTTTCATCACAATGCTCCATGACCTTTGTCATCACAATTCTGAATATATTGTCATCACAATGCTCCCTTACATTTGTCGTCAGAATGCTCCTTGAACCCTCTAATGAAAAGTCTCCATTCATTTTTCATCACAATGCCCCATGAGGTTTTCATCACAATGCTCCATGCCATTGTCATCAAAATACTCCACAAGCTTGTCAGCAGAATGCTCCATGACCCTTGTCATCACAATTCTCCATGAACTTGTCAGCACAATGTTCCCTGACCCTTGTCATCACAATGCTCCAAGCCATTGTCATCACAATGCTCCATTACCTTTGTCTTCAGAATCCTCCATGACACTTGGCATCACAATGCTCCATGCCATTGTCATCACAATGGGCCATTATATATGTCAGCACAATGCTCCCTGACAACTGTCTTCACAAATCTGCATCACAAGGTCTTCACAATGCTCCATGCCCTTGTCATCACAATGCTCCATGCCCTTGTTATCACAATGCTCCATGACCCCTGTCATCACAATGCTCCGTGACTCCAGTCATCACAATGCTTCATGGCCTTTGTCATCACAATGGTCCATGCCCTCATCATCAAGAGTCTCTGTGACCTTTTTAACCACAATGCTCCATGAACTTTTCTTCACAATGCTCTTTATCCCCTGTCATCACAATGCTCTATGCCTTTCTCAGCACAATGCTCCATGACGTATGTCATCAGAATGCTCCATGGCCTTCTCCTCACAGTGCTCCTTGCCCTTGTCATCACAATGCTCCAAGACCCCTGTAATCACAATGCTCCATGCCCCTTTTCATCAGAATGCTCCATGAGTCTTGTCATCACAAGTCTCCATGGTCATCTCATCACAATGCTCCAGGACCTTGTCATCACAATGCTCTGTGACTCCAGTCATCACAGTGCTTCATAATATTTGTCATCACAATGGTCCATGCCCAAGTCATCACAAGGCTCTGTTACCTTTGTATCCACAATGTTCCATGAACATTTCATCACAATGTTCCGTGACCCTTGTCATCACAATGCTCCATGCCTTTGTCATTAAAATGTTCCATGACCATTGTCATCACAATGTGCCACGCGCTTTTCATCCCAACGGTCCAAAAATTTGTCATCACAATGCTCCATAAAAATTATAATCACAATGCTGCATGCCCTTCTCATCACAATGCTCCATTACACCTGTCAAAACAATGCTCCATGACCCCTGCCATCACAATGTTCCACGGCCTTGTCATCACAAGGCTCCATGACACTTGCCATCACAATGCTCCAAGACCCCTTTAATCACAATGCTTCATGCCATTGTCATCACAAAGCTCCATGACACATGTCATCAGAATGTTCCATGGCCGTCTCATCAAAATGCCACATGCCCTTGTCATCACAGTGCTCCAAAACCCCTGTAAACACAGTGCTCCATGCCCCACTTCATCTCAATGCTCCATGAAACCTGTCATCACAACACTACATGACACGTGACAACACAATGATCCGGGACTCTTGTCATCACAGTGCTCCAAGACCCCTGTAATCAAAATGCTCCATGACCCCTGTCATCACAATACTCCATGAACATTTTCAGCCCAATGCTCCATGGCCCTTGTCATCACAATGATCCATGCACTTGTCATCCCAATGATCCATGACCTCTGTATTCAAAATGCTCCGTGACAATTGTGTCACAGTTCTCCATGACACCTGTCATCACAATGCTCCATGCCATTCTCAGGAAAATTCTACATGCCCTTGTCATTACAATGCTCTATGCGCTTGTCATCACAATGCTCCAAGACCCCTGTAATCACAATGCTACATGCCCCTTTTCATCTCAATGCTCCATGCCCACTCTCATCACAATAATCCATGAAAACATTCGGGCCAATGCTCAATGCACTTCTCATCACAATGCTCCATTACCTCTGTCATAAAAATGCTCCATGACCCCTGCCATCACCATGTTCCACGTTCTTGTCATCAAAAGGCTCCCTGACCCTTGACATCACAATGCTCCAAGACCCCTGTAATCACAATGCTCCATGCCAATTTGCGTCTCAATGCTCCATGAACGCTGTCATCACAATGCACCATGCCCATCATCATAATGCTTCAGGCTATTGTCATCACAATGAAATCAAAATTCTCCATGACCTCTGTCATCATAATGCTCCAAAATCTTGTGATCACAATGTTCCATAACACTTATCATCACAAATCCCCATGACGCTCATCATCAGAATTATCCATGGTATTCTCATCACAATGCTCCATGACCTTTGTCATCACAATGCTCAATACACTTGTCATCACAATGCTCCCTGACACTTGTCTTCAGTATGCTCCTTGAAACTTGTCATGACAAGGCTCCATGCCTTTTTCATCACAATGATCCGTGCCCTTTTCATCACAATGCTCCAAGATCACTGTCATCACAATTCTCCATGTGCTTGTCATCACAAAACTCCATGAAGCATGTCATCAGAATGCCCCATGGCCTTCTCATCACAATGCTCCATGCTCTAGTCATCACAATGCTCCAAGACCCCTGTAATCACAATGATCCATGCCCCTTTTCATCAGAATGCTCCGTGAGAATTCTCATCACAAGTCTCCATGGTCATCTCATCACAAAGCTCCAGGACCTTGTCATCACCATTCTCCATTCCCTTGTCATCACAATGCTCCATGACCCATGTCATCACAATGATCCATTAACATATTCAGCCCAATGCTCCACGACCTACACATCACAATAGTCCATGGCCAATATCATCACAATGCGCCATGACCACTGTCATCACAACACTCCATGACTCCTGACAACACAATGATCTGGGACTCTTGTCATCACAATGCTCCATTCCCTACACATCACTATGCTCCATGACCCCTGTCATCACAACTCTCCATGAACATTTTCAGCCCAGTGCGCCATGACACTTGTCTGAACAATGATCCATGCCCTTGTCATCCCAATGCTCCATGACCCCTGTATTCACAATGCTCCATGACACTTGTCATCACAGTGCTCCATGACACATGTCATCACAATGCTCCATGCCTTTATCAGCAAAATGCTACATGACCTTGTTATTACAATGCTCTATGCGCTTGTCATCACAATACTCCATTTCCATTGTCATCACAATCCTGCATGAACCTTGGGATCACATTGCTTCATGCCCTTGTCATCACAATGCTCCATGCTCCTTGAAATCAATATGATCCATGACCTCTGTCATCACAATGCTCCAAACCCTTGTGATCACAATGTTCCATAACACTTGTCATCACAACGCTCCATGATGCCTGTCATCACAATACTCCATGCACTTTTCATCACAATGCTCCATAACCTTTGTCATTACAATTCTCAATATACATGTCATCACAATGCTCCCTGACATTGTCATCAGAATGCTCTTTGAAACCTGCCACGAAAAGGCTCCATGCCATTTTCTTCACAATGCCCCATGCCATTTTCATCACAATGCTCCATGCCATTGTCATCAAAATACTCCACAGGCTTGTCATCAGAATGTTCCATGACCCTTGTCATCACAATTCTCCATGCAATTGTCAGAACAATGCTCCCTGTCCCATGTCATCACAATGCTCCAAGCCATTGTCATCACAGTGTTCCATAATCTTTGTCATCAGAATCCTCCATGACACTTTGCATCACAATGCTCCATGCCATTGTCATCACATTGGGCCATTACATATGTCATCACAATGCTCCCTGACACCTCTCTTCACAATACTGCATGACCTGGTCATCACAATGCTCCATGCCCTTGTCATCACAGTGTGCCATTCGAACTGTCATCGCAACAATCCATGGAACTTATTAGACTAATGTTCCATGCCCTTGACATCACAGTCCTCCATGCCTTTGTTATCACAATGCTCCCTGACCCCTGTCATCACAATCCTCCGTTACTCCAGTCATCACAATGCTTCATGACCTTTGTCATCACAATGGTCCATGCCCTCGTCATCAACAGTCTCTGTGACCATTTTAACCACAATGCCCCATGAACTTTTCATTACAATGCTCTTTGACCCTTGTCATCACAATGCTCTATGCCTATCTCAGCACAATGCTCCATGACCTTGTCATCACAATGATCCTTGCGCTTGTCAGCACAATGCTCCATGACACATGTCATCACAATGCACCATGCGCTTGTCATCACAGTGCTCTACAATCTTGTCATCACAATGCTCCATAAACATTGTCATCATAATCTTCCATGCACTTCTCATCAAAATGCTCTCTCACCACTGATATCAGAATGCTACATCACTATTTGTCACAATACTCCCTCCCACCTGTCATCACAATGTTCCATGACTCCAGTCATCACAATGCTACATGCACTTATCATCCAAATGTTCGATGACCCTTGACATCACAATGTTCCATAACACCTGTCATCAAAATGTTCCATGAAAATTTTCAACAAATTGCTCCATGAACCTGTCATCACAATTCTCCCTGCCCTTCTCATCACAATGCACAACGCCCTTGCCATCAAAATGCTCTATGGCCTTTGTCATCTCAAAGATCCCTGACCCTTGGCATCACAATTCTCCATGTCATTGTCATCACAATGCTCCATGAACGCTTTCATCACATTGCTCCATGCCCTTGTCTTCACAAATCTCCATGACATATGTCATCAGAATTCTACATGGCATTCTCATCACAATGCTCCATGCCCTTGCCATCACAATGCTCCATAACCCCTTTCATAACAATGCTCCATGACCCTGCCATCACGATATTCCATGGCCTTGTCATCACAAGGCTCCATGACCCTTCTCATCACAACACTCCAAGAACCCTGTAATCACAATGCTCCATGCCCTTTTTCATCTCAATGATCCATTAACCCTGTCATCACAATGCACCATGCCCATCATCATAATGCTTCATGCTATTGTCATCACAGTGAAATCAAAATGCACCATGACCTCTGTCATAACAAAGCTCCAATCCCTTGTGATCACAATATTCCATAACACTTGTCATCACAATGCCCCTTGACGCTCGTCATCACAATTATCCTTGGTCTTCTAATCACAATGCTTCATGACCTTTGTCATCACAATGCTCAATACACTTGTTATCAAAATGCTCCCTGACACTTGTTGTCTGTATGCTCCTTGAACTCTGTCATGACAAGGCTCCATGCCTTTTTCATCACAATGATCCATGCCCTTTTCATCACAATGCTCCAAGACCAATGTAATCACAATGCTCCATGCCCTTGTCATCACAAATCTCAATGACGCATGCCATCAGAATGCTCCTTGGTCTTCTCCTCACAATGTCCCATGCCCTTGTCATCACAATGTTCCATGTCCCCTGTAATCACAATGCTCCATGCCCCATTTCATCAGTATGCTCCATGAGATTTGTCATAACAAGTGTCTATGCATTTCTCATCACAATGCTCCAGGACCTAGTCATCACAATGCTTCACGACATTGTTCTGAAAATTCTCAATGACCCTTGTCATCATAATGCTCCAAGCCCTAGTCATCACAATGTTCCATTATATTTGTCATCAAAATCCTCCATTACATTTGACATCACAATGCTCCCTGCCATTGTCATTGCAATGGACCATGACATATGTCATCACAATGCTCCCTGACACCTGTCTTCACAATACTCCATGACCTTCTCATCACAATGATTCATGCCCTTGTCATCACAATGCACCATGTCCACTGTCATCACAATAATCTATGAAACTTGTCAGACCAATGCTCCATGCCCCTGTCACCACAGTTCTCCATGCCCTAGTCATCACAATGCTCCATGACCACTGTCATCACAATGCATCATGCCCATCATCATAATGCTTCCGGCTATTGTCAGCACAATGAAATCAAAATTCTCCATGACCTCTGTAATCACAATGCTCCATGACCCCTGTCATCACAATACACCATGAATATTTTAAGCCCAATTCTCCATGACCCTTGTCATCACAATCATCCATGCCCTGGTCAACCCAATGCTCCATGACCGCTGTATTCACAATGCTCCGTGACGCTTGTCATCACAGTGCTCCATGACACCTGTCATCACAATGCTCCATGATTTTGTCAGCAAAATGCTATATGACCTTGTCATTACAATGCTCTATGCACTTGTCATCACAATTCTCCATTTCCAATTTCATCACAATCCTCCATGAATCTTGGGATCACATTGCTTCATGCTCTTGTCATCACAATGCTCCATGTTCCTTGAAATCAAAATGATCCATGACCTCTCTCATCACAATGCTCCAATCCCTTGTGATCACAATGTCCCATAGCACTTGTCATCACAACGCTCCATGATGCCTGTCATCACAATACTCCATGCCCTATTCATCACAATGCTCCATGAACTTTGTCATCACAATTCTCAATACACTTGTCATCACAATGCTCCCTGACACTGGTCATCAGAATGCTCCTTGAACACTGTCACAAAAAGGATCCATGCCTTTTTCATCACAATGCCCCATGCCGTTTTCATCACAATGCTCCATGCCATTGTCATCAAAATACTCCACAAGCTTGTCATCAGAATGCTCCATGACCTTTGTTATCACAATTCTCCATGCACTTGTCAGCACAGTGCTCCGTGACCTTTGTCATAACAATGCTCCAAACCATTGCCATCACAATGCTCCATGACCTTTGTCATCAGAATACTCCATGACACTTGGCATCACAGTGCTCCATGCCATTGTCATCAAAATGGGCCATTACATATGTCATCAAATTGCTCCCTCACACCTGTGTTCACAATACTGCATGACCTGGTCATCACAGTGCTACATGCCCTTGTTATCACATTGCTCCATGACCCCTGTCCTCACAATGCTCCGTGACTCCAGTTATCACAATGCTTCATGACCTTTGTCATCACAATGGTCCATGCCCTCATCATCAACAGTCTCTGTGACCTTTTTAACCACAATGCTACATGAACTTTTCATCAAAATGCTCTGTGACCATTGTCATCACAATACCCCATGCACTTCTCATCAAAATGCTCTCTCACCACTGATATCACAATGGTACATCACTATTTGTCACAATTCTCCCTCACCCCTGTTATCACAATATTCCATGACTCCTGTCATCACATTGCTACATGCACTAATCATGACAATGTTCGATGACCCCTGGCATCACAATGTTCCATAACATCTGTCATCAAAATGTTCCATGACACTTTTCATCAAATTGCTCCATGACCCTGTCATCACAAAGCTCCCTACCCTTCTCATCACAATGCACAATGCCCTTGTCATCAAAATGCTCCATGACCTTTGTCATCACAAAGATCCATGACCCTTGGCATCACAATGCTCCATGTCATTGTCATCACAATGCACCATGAAGGTTCTCATCACATTGCTCCATGTCCTTGTCATCACAAACCTCCATGACACATGTCATCAGAATGCTCCATGGCCTTCTCATCACAATGGTCCATGCCCTTGCCATCACAATGTTCCATTACCCCTGTCATAACAATGCTCCATGAACCCTGTAATCACGATGTTCCATGGCTTTGTCATCACAAGGCTCCATGACCCTTCTCATCACAATGCTCCAAGAACACTGTAATCACAATGCTCCATGCCCGTTTTCATCTCAATGATCCATGAACCCTGTCATCACAATGCACCATGCCCATCATCATAATGATTCATGCTATTGTCATCACAATGAAATCAAAAGGCTCCATGACATCTGACATAACAATGCTCCAAACCCTTGTGATCACAATGTTCCATAACACTTGTCATCACAATGCCCCATGAAGCTCATCAACACAATTATCCATGGTCTTCTCATCACAGTGCTCCATGACCTTTGTCATCACAATGATCAATACACTTGTCATCAATATGCTCCCTGACCCTTGTTGTCTGTATGCTCCTTGAACCCTGTCATGACAAGGCTCCATGCCTTTTTTATCACAATGATCCATGCACTTTTCATCACAATGCTTCAAGACCCCTGTAATCACAAAGCTCCATGCCCTTGTCATCACAAAGCTCAATGACGTATGTCTTTAGAATGCTCCTTGTCCTTCTCCTCACAATGCTCCATGCCCTTGTCATCACAATGCTCCATGACCCCTGTCATCACAATGCTCCGTGATTCCAGTCATCACAATGCTTCATAACGTTTGTCATCACATTTGTCCTTGCCAGCGTCATCACAAGGCACTGTGACATTTATAATCACAATGCTCCATGAACTTTTCATCACAATTCTCTGTGACCCTTGTCATCACAGTGCTCCATGTCTTTGTCAGAAAAATGCTCCATGACCATTGTCATCACAATGTGCCACGCGCATTTCATCACAACGTTCCACAACCTTATCATTGCAATGCTCCATAAACTTTGTAATCAAAATGGTCCATGCACTTCTCATCAAAATGCTCTCTCACCACAGATATCACAATGTTCCATCACTAGTCATCACAATACTCCCTCAACCATGGAATCACAATGTTCCATGACCCTGTTATCACAATGCTACATCCCCTTATCATCACAATGTTCCATGACCTGTGACATCACAATGTTCCATAAGCCCTGTCATCAAAATGCTCCATGACCCTTGTCATCACAATTCTCCATGCACTTGTCAGCACAATGCTCCCTGACCCTTGTCATCACAATGATCCAAGCCATTGTCATCACTGTGCTCCATTACCTTTGTCATCTGAATCCTCCATGTCACTTGGCATCACAATGCTCCATGCCATTGTCATCAAAATGTGCCATTACATATGTCATCAATTTGCTCCCTGACACCTGTCTTCACAGTACTGCAAGACCTGGTCATCACAGTGCTCCATGCCCTTGTCATCACAATGCGCCATTCCAACTGTCATCGCAATAATCCATGAAGCTTACTAGACCAATGTTCCATGCCCTTGTCATCACAATGCTCCATGTCCTTGTTATCACAATGTTCCACGACCCCTGTCATCACAATGCTCCGTGACTCCAGTCATCACAATGCTTCATGACTTTTGTCATCACAATGGTCCATGCCCTCGTCATCAACAGTCTCTGTGACATTTTTAACCACAATGCTCCATGAACTTTTCATCACACTGCTCTTTGACCCATGTCATCACAATGCTCTATGCCTTTATCAGCACAATGCTCCATGACCCTGGTCATCACAATGCTCCATGCGCTTTTCAGCACAATGCTCCATGACACATGTCATCACAATGCACCATGCGCTTGTCATCACAGTGCTCCACAATCTTGTCATCACAGTGCTCCATAAAACTTGTCATCACAATGCTCCATGCACTTCTCATCAAAATGCTCTCTCACCACTGATATCACAATGTTACATCACTATTCGTCACAATACTCCCTCACCTCTGTCATCACAATGATCCATGAATCCTGTCATCACAATGCTACATGCACTTATCATCACAATGTTCGATGACCCCTGACATCACAATGTTCCATAACCCCTGTCATCAAAATGATCCTTGACAATTTTCATCAAATTGCTCCATGACCCTGTCATCAAAATGCTCCCTGCCCTTCTCATCACAATGCACAATGCCCTTGCCATCAAAATGCTCCATGACCTTTGTCATCACAAATATCCAGACCCTTCGCATCACATTGCTCCATGCCCTTGTCATCACTAAGCTCCATGACACATGTCATCAGAATGCTCCATGGACTTCTCATCACAATGCTCCATGCCCTTTCCATCAAAATGCTCCATTACACCTGTCATAAGAATGCTCCATGACACCTGCCATCACGATGTTCCATGGATTTGTCATCACAATGCTCCATGACCCTTCTCATCACATTGATCCAAGACCACTGTAATCACAATGCTCCATGCCCATTTTCATCTCAATGATCCAAGATCCCTGTAATCACAATGCTCCATGCCCCTTTTCATCTCAATGCTCCATGAACACTGTCATCACAATGCACCATGCTCATCATCATAATGCTTCATGCTATTGTCATCACAATGAATTCAAAATGCTCCATGACCTCTGTCATAACAATGCTCCAAACCCTTGTGATCACAATATTCCATAACACTTGTCATCACAATGCCCCATGACACTCGTCATCACCATTATCCATGGTCTTCTCATCACAATGCTCCATGACCTTTGTCATCACAATGCTCTATACACTTGTCATCAATATGCTCCCTGACACTTGTTGTCTGTATGCTCCTTGAACCCTGTCATGACAAGGCTCCTTGCCCTTTTCATCACAATGCTCCAAGATCCCTGTAATCACAATGCTCCATGCACTTGTCATCACAAAGCTCAATGACACCTGTCCTCAGAATGCTCCTTGGCCTTCTTTTCACAATGCTCCATGCCATTTTCATCACAATGTTCCAAGACCCTAGTAATCACAATGGTACATGCCCCTTTTCATCAGTATGCTATATGAGACTTGTCATCACAAGGCTCCATGGATTTCTCATCACAATGCTCCATGACACTTGTCATCACAATGCTCGATGCCCTTCCCATCACAATGCTCCATGCCATTGTCATTACAATCCTCCATGAACCATGTATGACAGTATTCCGTGCCCTTGTCATCCCAATGCTCCAAGCCCACTCTCATCACAATAATCCATGAAATATTTTAGACCAAAGCTCAATGCCCTTCTCATAACAATACTCCATGAACTCTGTCACAACAATTGTCCATTACACCTGCCATCACAGTGTTCAATGGCATGTGATCACAAGTCTCCATGACCCTTGTCATCACAATGCTCCAAGACCACTGTAATTACAATGCTCCATGCCCTTGTCATCACAGTGCTCCATGACGCATGTCATCAGAATGTTCCATGGCCTTCTCATCACAATGCTCCATGCCCTTGTCATCACAATGCTCCAAGACCCCGGTAATCACAATGCTCCATTCCCCTTTTCATCTCAATGCTCCATGAACCCTGTCATCACAATGCACCATGCCCATCATCATAATGTTTCATGCTATTGTCATCACAATGAATTCTAAATTCTCCATGACCTCTGTCATCATAATGCTCCAAACCCTTGTGATCACAATGTTCCATAAGACTTATCATCACAACATCCCATGACGCGCATCATCACAATTATCCATGGTCTTCTCATCACAATGCTCCATGACCTTTGTCATCAAATGCTCCATGCCCTTGTCATCACAATGCTAGAAGACCATTGTAATCACAATGCTCCATTCCCCTTTTCATCTCAGTGCTCCATGAACCCTGTCATCACAATGAACCATGCCCATCATCATAATGCTTCCGGCTATTGTCATCACAAAGAAATCAAAATTCTCCATGACCTCTGTCATCACAATGCTCCATGACCCCTGTCATCACAATACTCGATGAACATTTTCAGCCAAATGCTACATGACACTTGTCATCATAATTATCCATGTCCTTGTCATCCCAATGTTCCATGACCCCTGTATTCACAATGCTCCATAACGCTTGTCATCACAGTGCTCTATGACACCTGTCATCGCAATAATCCATGAAACTTATTAGACCAATGCTCCATGACCTTGTCATCACAATGCTCCCTGACACTTGTCGTCAGTATGCTCCTTGAACCCTGTCATGACAAGGCTCCATGCATTTTTCATCACAATGATCCATGACCTTTTCATCCCAATGCTCCAAGACCACTGTAATCACAATGCTCCATGCCCTTGTCATCAAAAACCTCCATGACGCATGTCATCAGAATGCTCCATGGCCTTTTCCTCACTATGCTCCATGGCATTGTCATCACAATGCTCCATGTACCCTCTCATCACATTGCTCCATGCACTTGTCATTACAATCCTCCTTGACCCATGTATCACAGTGTTCCGTGCCCTTGTCATCACAATGCTCCAGTCCATCTCATCACAATAAAATATGAAATATTTCAAACCAATGCTCAATGCCGTTCTCATCACAATGCTCCATTACCTCTGTCATAACAATGCACCAGGACCACTGTCATCACAATGTTCCACAGCCTTGTCATCACAAGGCTCCATGACCCTTGTCATCACAATGCTCCAAGAAACATGTAATCAAAATTCTCCATGCCCTTGTCATAACAGAGCTCCATGACGCATGTCATCAGAAGGTCCCATGGGCTTCTCATCACAATGCTCCATGCCCTTGTCATCACAATGCTCCAAGACCCCTGTAAACACAATGCTCCATGCCCCTTTTCATCTCATTGTTCCATGAACCCTGTCATCACAATGCACCATGCCCATCTTCATAATGCTTCAGGCTATTGTCACTACAATGAAATCAAAATTCTCCATGACTTCTGTCATCATAATGCTCCAAACCCTTGTGATCACAATGCTCCATAACACTTATCATCACAACACCCCATGACGATCATCATCACAATTATCCATGGTGTTCTCATCACAATGCTCCATGATCATTGCCATCACAATGCTCAATACACTTGTCATCACAATACTCCCTGACACCTGTCGTCAGTATGCTCCTTGAACCCTGTGATGACAAGTCTCCATGCATTTTACATCACAATGATCCATGCCTTTTCATCACAATGCTCCAAGACCCCTGTTATCACAGTGCTCCATGGCCTTGTCAGCACAAAGCTCCATGACGCATGTCATCAGAATGCTTCATGGCTTCTCCTCACAATGGTCCATGCCCTTGTCATCACAATGCTCCAAGACCCTTGTAATCACAATGCTACATGCCCTTTTTCATCAGAATGCTCCATGAGACTTGTCATCACAAGTTTCCATGGTCATCTCATCACAATGCTCCAGGACCTTGTCATCACCATGCTCCATTCCCTTGTCATCACAATGCTCCATGACACCTGTCATTACAATAATCCATTAACATTTCCAGCCGAATGCTACATGACATTCTCATCACAATGCTCCATGACCAATATCATCACAATGCTCCATGACCCCTGTCATCACAACCATCCATAACACCTGACAACACAATGATCCCTGACTCTTGTCATCACAATGCTCCATTCCCTAGTCATCACTATGTTCCATGACACCTGTCATCACAATAGTCCATGAACATTTTCAGCCCAATGCTCCATGAACCCTGTCATCAAAATGATCCATGCCCTTTTCATCCCAATGCTCCATGACCCCTGTATTCAAAATGCTCCTTGATGCTTGTCATCACAGTGCTCCATGACACCTGTCATCACAATGCCCCATGCCTTTGTCAGCAAAATACTACATGACATTGTCATTGCAATGCTCTATGCGCTTGTCATCACAATACTCCATTTCCATTTTCATCACAATACTCCTTGAAACTTGGGATCACATTGCTTCATGCCCTTGTCATCACAATGCTCCATGTGCCTTGAAATCAAAATGATCCATGACCTCTCTCATCACAATGCTCCAAACCCTTGTGATCACAATGTTCCATAACACTTGTCATCACAATGCTCCATGATGCCTGTCATCACAATACTCCATGCCATTTTCATCACATTGCTCCATGACCTTTGTCATCACAATTCTCAATACACTTGTCATCACCATGCTGCCTGACACTTGTCGTCAGAAATCTCCTTGATACCTGTCACGAAAAGGCTCCATGCCTTTTTCATCACAATGCCCCATGCCGTTTTCATCACAATGCTCCATGACATTTTCATTAAAATACTCCACAAGCTTGTCATTAGAATGCTCCATGACCCTTGTCATCACAATTTTCCATGCACTTGTCATCACAATGCTCCCTGACCCTTGTCATCACAATGCTCCAAGCCATTGTCATCACAATGCTCCATTACCTTTGTCATCAGAATCCTCCATGACACTTGGCATCACAATGCTCCATGCCATTGTCATCACAATGGGCCATTACATATGTCATCACAATGCTCCCTGACACCTGTCTTCACAATACTGCATCACCTGGTCATCACAATGCTCCATGCCCTTGTCATCACAATGTGTCATTCCATCTGTCATCGCAATAATCCATGAAACATATTAGACCAATGCTCCATGCCCTTGTCATCACAATGCTCCATGTCCTTGTTACCACAATGTTTCAAGACCCCTGTAATCAGAATGCTCCATGCCCCTTTTCATCAGTATGCTCCATGAGACTTGTCTTCACAAGGCTCCATGGATTTCTCATCACAAAGTTCCAGGAACTTGTCATCACAATGCTTCACGACCTTGTCATGAAAATCCTCAATGGCCCTTGTAATCATAATGCTGCAAGCCCTAGTCATCACAATGCTCCCTTATATTTTCCATCACAATGCTCCATTACATTTGGCATCACAATGTTCCCTGCCATTGTCATCGCAATGGACCATGACATATGTCATCACAATGCTCCCTGACACCTCTCTTCACAATACTCCATGACCTTCTCATCACAATGCCCCATGCCCTTGTCATCACAATGCTCCACAACCTTGTCATCGCTATGCTCCAAAAAACTTGTAAGCACAATGCTCCATGCACTTCTCATCCAAATGCTCTCTCACATGAGATATCACAATGTTCCATCACTAGTCATCACAATCTTCCCTCACCCCTGTTATCACAATGTTCCATGAACACTGTCATCACAATGCTACATCCCCTTATCAGCACAATGTCCTATGACCCCTGACATCACAATGTTCCATAACCAACTTCATCAAAATGCTCCATGACCGTTTTCATCCCAAAGCTCCATGACCCCTGGCATCACAATGTTCTATAACCCCTGTCATCAAAATGTTCCATTACAATTTTCATCAAATTGCTGCATGACCCTGTCATCAAAATGCTCCCTGCCTTTCTCATCACAATGCACCACACCCTTGTCATCAAAATGCTCCATGACCTTTGTCATCACAAAGCTCCATGACCGTTGGCATCACAATGATCCATGCAATTGTCATCACAATGCTCAATGCCCTTCTCATCACAGTAATCCATGAAATATTTCAGACCAATGCTCAATGCCCTTATCATCACAAAGATCCATTACCTCTGTCATAACAATGCTCCATGACCCCTGCCATCACAATGTTCCATGGCCTTGTCATCACAAAGCTCCATGAAGCATGCCATCAGAATGTTCCATGGCCTTCTCATCACAGTGCTACATGCCCTTGTCATGACAGTGCTCTAAGACACCTGTAATCACAATGCTCCATGCCACTTTTCATCTCAATGCTCCATGAAGCCTGTCATCAAAATGCACCATGCCCATCATCATAATGCTTCAGGCTATTGTCATGACAAATAAATCAAAATTATCCATGACCACTGTCATCATAATGCTCCAAACCCTTGTGATCACAAAGTGCCATAACACTTATCATCACAACACCCTATGACGCTCATCATCACAATTATCCATGGTCTTCTCATCACAATGCTCCATGACCTTTATCATCACAATTCTCAGTACACTTGTCATCACAATGCTCCATGACACCTGTCATCACAATGCTCCATGACTTTGTCAGCAAAATGCTACATGACCTTGTCATTACAATGCTCTATGCGCTTGTCTTCACAGTACTCCATTACCACTGTCATCACAATCCTCCATGAACCTAGGATCACATTGCTTCATGCCCTTGTCATAACAAAGCCCCATGCTCCTTAAAATCAAAATGATCCATGACGTCTGTCATCACAATGCTACAAACCCTTGTGATCACAATGTTCCATAACAGTTGTCATCACAACGCTCCATGATGTCTGTCATTACAATAATCCATGCCCTTTTCATCACAGTGCTTCATGACCTTTGTCATTACAATTCTCAATACACTTGTCATCACAATGTTCCCTGACACTTGTCGTCAGAATGCACCTTGAAAACTGTCACAAAAAGGCTCTATGCCTTTTTCATCACAAAACCCCATGCCATTTTCATCACAATGCTCCATGCCATTGTCATCAAAATACTCCACAGGCTTGTCATCAGAATGCTCCATGAACATTGTCATCACAATTCTCCATGCACTTGTCAGAACAATGCTTCCTGACCCTTGTCATCACAATGCTTCAAGCCATTTTCATCACAAAGCTCCATTACCTTTGTCATCAGAATCCTCCATGACACTTGGCATCACAATGCTCCATGACATTGTCATCACACTGAGCCATTACATATGTCATCACAATGCTCCATGACACCACTCTTCACAATAATGCATAACCTGTTCATCACAATGCTCCATGCCCTTGTCATCACAATGCGCCATTCCAACTGTCATCACAATAATCCATGAAAATTATTAGACCAATGGTCCATGCCCTTGTCATCACAATGCTCCATGCCCTAGTTATCATAATGTTCCAAAACGCCTGTAATCAGAATGCTCCATGCCCCTTTTCATCAGTATGCTCCATGAGATTTGTCATCACAAGGCTCCATGATTTTCTCATCACAGTGCTCCAGGACATTGTCATCACAATGCTTCCCGACATTTGCATGAAAATTCTCAATGGCCCTTGTCAACATAATGCTCCAAGCCCTAGTCATCACAATGCTCCATTATATTTGTCATCACAATCCTCCATTACATTTGACATCACAATGCTCCATGCCATTGTCATCGCAATGGACCATGACATATGTCATCACAATGCTCCGTGACACCTGTCTTCACAATACTCCATGCCCTTGTCATCACAATGCTCCATGCCCTTGTCATCACAATGAACCATGTCCACTGTCATCACAATAATCTAGGAAACTTGTCAGACCAATGCTCAATGACCCTGTCATGACAATGCTCCATGCCCTTGTCATCACAATGCTCCATGACACCTGTCATAACAATGCTCCATGACCCCTGCCATCACAATGCTCCACGGACTTGTCATCACAAGGCTCCATGACGCTTGTCATCACAATGCTCCATGCCTTCGTTAGGACAATGCTCCATGACCGTTGTCATCACAAAGTGTCATGCGCTTTTCATCACAATGATCCACAACCTTGTCATAGCTATGCTCCATAAACCTTGTAATCACAATGCTCCATGAACTTCTCATCCAAATGCTCTCTCACATGAGATATCACAATGTTCCATCACTAGTCATCAGAATCCTCACTCACCCCTGTTATCACAATGTTCCATGACCCCTGTCATCACAATGCTACATCCCCTTATCATCACAATGTTCCATGACCCATGACATCACAATGTTCCATAACCACTGTCATCAAAATGCTCCATGACCCTCTTCATCCCAAAGCTCCATTACCCCTGGCATCACAATGTTCTAAAACCCCAGTCATCAAAATGTTCCATTACACTTGTCATCAATTTGCTGCATGACCCTGTCATCAAAATGCTCCCTGCATTTCTCATCACAATGCACCACACCCTTGTCATCAAAATGCTCAATGACTTTGTCATCACAAAGCTCCATGACCCTTGACATCACAATGCTCCATGTCATTGTCATCACAATGCTCCATGAAACCTCTCATCACATTGTTCCATGCCCTTGTCATCACAAAGCTGCATGACACTTGTCATCACAATGCTCGATGCCCTTCGCATCACAATGCTCCATGCCCTTGTCATTACACTCCTCCATGACCCATGTATCACAGTGTTCCTTGCCCTTGTCATCACAGTGCTCCATGCCCAATCTCATCACAAATATCCATGAAACCTTTCAGACCAATGCTCAATGCCCTTCTCATCACAATGCTCCATTACCTCTGTCATAACAATGCTCCATGACCCCTGCTCACACAATGTTCCACGGCCCTGTCATCACAAGGCTCCATGACCCTTGTCATCACAATGCTCCAAGACCCCTGTAATCACAATGCTCCATGCCCTTGTCATCACAAAGCCCCATGACGCATGCCATCAGAATGTTCCATGGCCTTCTCATCACAATCCTCCATGCCCTTGTCATGACAATGCTCCAAGACCCCTGTATTCACAATGCTCCATGCTACTTTTCATCTCAATGCTCCATGAAGCCTCTCATCAGAATGCTCCATGCCCATCATCAAAATGCTTCAGGCTATTGTCATCACAATGAAATCAAAATTATCCATGACCACTCTCATCATAATGCTCCAAACCCTTGTGATCACAATGTTCCATAACACTTAACATTACAACACCCTATGACGCTCATCATCACAATTATCCATGGTCTTCTCATCACAATGCTCCATGACCTTTGTCATCACAATTCTCAATACACTTGTCATCACAATGCTCCCTGACACTTGTCGTCAGTATGCTCCTTGAACCCTGTCATGACAAGGCTCCATGTCTTTTCATCACAATGATCATTGCCTTTTCATCACAATGTTCCAAGACACCTGTAATCACAGTGCTCCATGCCCTTGTCATCTCAAAGCTCAATGACACATGTCATCAGAATGCTCCATGGCCTTCTCCTCACAATGCTCCAGGCCCTTGTCCTCACAATGCTCCAAGACCCCTGTAATCAAAATGCTCCATGCCCCTTTTCATCAGAATGCTCCATGAGACTTCTCATCACAAGTCTCCATGCTTTTATCATCACAATTTTCCAGGAAATTGTCATCACCATGCTGCAATCCCTTGTCATCACAATGCTCCATGACCCCTGTCATCACAATACTCCATGAATATATTCAGCCCAATGCTCCATGAAATTCTCATCACAATGCTCCATGACAAATATCATCAAAATGCTCCATGACCACTGTCATCTAAACACTCCATGACACCTGACAACACAATGATCCGGGACTCTTGTCATAACAATGCTCCATTCCCTACTCATCACAATGCTCCATGACCCCTGTCATCACAATACTCCATGAACATTTTCAGCCCAATGATCCATGACACTTGTCATCACAATGCTCCATGCCATTGTCATCAAAATGCTACATGACATTGTCATTACAATACTCTATGTGCTTGTCATCAAAATACTCCATTACCATTGTCATCACAAACCTCCATGAACCTTGAGATCACATTGCTTCATGCCCTTGTCATCACAATGCTCCATGGACTTTGAAATCAAAATGATCCATGACCCCTCTCATCACCATGCTCCAAACACTTGGAATCACAATGTTCCATAACACTTGTCATCACGACGCTCCATGATGCCTGCCATCACAATACTCCATGCCCTTTTCATCACAATGCTCCATGACCTTTGTCATCACAATTCTCAATACACTTTTCATCACAATGCTCCCTGACACTTGTCGTCAGAATGCTCCTTGAACCCTGTCACGAAAAGGCTCCATGCCTTTTTCATCACAAAGCCCCATGCCATTTTCATCACAATGCTCCATGCCATTGTCATCAAGATACACCACAAGCTTGTCATCAGAATGCTCCATGACCCTTGTCACCACAATTCTCCATGCACTTGTCAGCACAATGATCACTGACCCATGTCATCACAATGCTCCATTAACTTTGTCATCAGAATCCTCCATGAAACTTGGCATCACAAAGCTCCAGGCCGTTGTTATCACAATGGGCCATTACATATGTCATCACAGTGCTCCCTGACACCTCTCTTCTCAATACAGCAAGACTTGGTCATCACAATGCTCCATGCCCTTGTCATCACAATGCGCCATTCCAACTGTCATCGCAATACTCCATGAAAATTTTTAGACCAGTGCTCCATGCCATTGTCATCACAATGCTCCATGCCCTTGTTACCACAATGTTCCATGACCCCTGTCATCACAATGCTCCATGCCCTTGTCATCATAAAGCTCTATGACACATGCCATCAGAATGTTCCATGTCCTTCTCATCAAAATGCTCCATGCCCTTGTCATCACAGTACTCCAAGATCCCTACATTCACAATGCTCCATGCCCCTTTTCATCTCAATGCTCCATGAACCCTGTCATCACAATGCACCATGCCCATCATCATAATGCTTCCGGCTATTGTCAGCACAATGAAATCAAAATTCTCCATGACCTCTGTCATCACAATGCTCCATGACCCCTGTCATCACAATACTCCATGAACATTTTCAGCCCAATGCTCCATGACACTTGTCATCACAATGATCCATGACCTTGTCATCCCATTGCTCCATGACCCCTGTATTCAAAATGCTCTGTGACGCTTGTCATCACAGTGCTCCATGACACCTGTCATCACAATGCTCCATGCCTTTGTCAGCAAAATGCTATATGAACTTGTCATTACAATGCTCTATGTGCTTGTCATAACAATACTCCATTACAATTGTCATCACAATCCTCTATGAAACTTGGGATCACATTGATTCATGCCCTTGTAATCACAATGCTCCAACCTCCTTGAAATCAAAGTGATCCATGATCTCTGTCCTCACAATGCTCCAAACCCTTGTGATCAAAATGTTCCATAACACTTGTCATCACAACGCTCCATGATGCCTGTCATCACAATACTCCATGCCCTATTCATCACAATGCTCCATGACCTTGTCATCACAATTCTCAATACACTTGTCATCACAATGTTCCCTGACACTTGTCATCAAAATGCTCCTTGAAACCTTTCACGAAAATGCTCCATGCCTGTTTCATCACAATGCCCCATGCTGTTTTCATCACAATGCTCCACGCCACTGTCATCAAAATACTCCACAAGCTTGTCATGAGAATGCTCCATGACCATTTTCATCACAATTCTCCATGCACTTGTCAGCACAATGCTCCCTGACCCTTGTCATCTCAATGCTCCAAGCCATTGTCATTACAATGCACCAATGCCTTTGTCATCAGAATCCTCCATGACACTTGGCATCACAATGCTCCATGCCATTGTCATCACAATGGGTCATTACATTTGTCAACACAGTGCTCCCTGACACCAGTCTTCACAATACTGCATCATCTGGTCATCACAATGCTCCATGCCTTTGTCACCACAGTGCTCCATTCCAACAGTCATCGCAATAATCCATGAAACTTATTAGACCAATGCTCCATGCCCTTGTCATCACAATGCTCCATGACACTTTTCATCAGAATGCTCCATGAACTTTTCATCACAATGCACTTTGATCCTTGTCATCACAATTCTCTATGCCTTTCTCAGCACAATGCTACATGACCCTTGTCATCACAATGCTCCCTGCGCTTGTCAGCACGATTCTCCATGACACATGTCATCACAATGAACCATGCGCTTGTCATCATAGTGCTCCACAGTCTTGTCATCACAATGCTCCATGCACTTCTCATCAAAATGCTCTCTCACCACAGATATCACAATGTTACATCACTATTCGTCACAATACTCCCTCACCCCTGTTATCATAGTTTTCCATGACTCCTGTCATCACAATGCTACATTCACTTATCATCACAATGTTCGATGACCCCTGACATCACAATGCTCTATAATCCCTGTCATCAAAATGCTCCATGACCATTTTCATCAACATGCTCCATGACCCCTGACATCACAATGTTCCATAACCTCTCTCATCAAAATGTTCCATAACACTTTTCATCAAATTGCTCCATGACCCTGTCATCACAATGATCCCTGCCCTTCTCATCTCATTGCACAACGGACTTGTCATCAAAATGCTCCATGACCTTTGTCATCACAAAGATCCATGACGCTTGGCATCACAATGCTCCATGTCATTGTCATCACAATGCTCCATGAACGCTCTCATCACATTGCTCCATCCCCTTGTCATCACAAAGCTCCATGACACAGGTCATCAGAATGCTCCATGGCCTTCTCCTCACAATGCTCCATGCCCTTGTCATCACAATATGCCAAGACCCCTCTAATCACAATGCTCCATGCCCATTTTCATCAGTATGCTCCAGGAGACTTGTCATCACAAGGCTCCATGGTTTTCTCATCACAATGCTCCAGGACCTTGTCATCACAATGCTTCACGACCTTGTCATGAAAATTCTCAATGACCATTGTCATCATAATGCTCCAAGCCCTAGTCATCACAATGCTCCATTATATTTGTCATCACAATCCTCCATTACATTTGGCATCACAGTACTCCCAGCCATTGTCATCGCAATGGACCATGACATATTTCATCACAATGCTCCCTGACACCTGTCTTCACAATACTCCATGACCTTCTCTTCACAATGATCCATGCCCTTGTCATCACAATGCACCATGTCCACTGCCATCACAATAATCTGTGAAACTTGTCAGACCAATGCTCCATGCCCCTGTCATCACAATGCTCCATGCCCTTGTCATCACAATGCTCCATGACTTGTCATCACAAAGCTCCATGACCCATGACCCATGTATCACAGTGTTCCATGCCCTAGTCATCACAATGCTCCAAGACCCCTGTAGTCAAATGCTCCATGTCCCTTTTCCTCAGAATCCTCCATGCGACTTGTCATCATAAGTAGCCATGGTCTTCTCATCACAATGCTCCAGGACCTTGTCATCACCATGCTCCATTCCCTTGTCATCACAATGCTCCATGACCCCTGTTATCACAATAATCCATGAATATTTTCAGCCCAATGCTCCACGACCTATTCATCACAATGCTCCATGGCCAATATCATCTCATAGCTCCATGACCACTGTCATCACAACACTCCATGACACCTGACAAGACAATGATCCGGGACACTTGTCATCACAATGCTCCATTCCCTAGTCAACACAATGCTCCATGACCCCAGTCATCACAACACTCCATGAAAATTTTCAGCCAAGTGGTCCATCACACTTGTGATCACTATTATCCATGCCCTTGTCATCCCAATGCTCCATGACCCCTGTATTCACAAAGTTCCGTGACGCTTGTAATCACAGTACTCCATGACACATGTCATCACAATGCTCCATGCCTTTGTCAGCAAAATGCTACATGACCTTGTCATTACAATGCTCTATGGGCTTGTCATCACAATACTCCTCTTCCATTGTCATCACAATCCTCCATGAACCTTGGGATCACATTGTTTCATGCCCTTGTCATCACAATGCTCCATGCTCCTTGAAATCAAAATGATCCATGACCTCTCTCATCACAATGCTCCAAACCCTTGTGATCACAATGTTCCATACCACTTGTTATCACAACGCTCCATGACACATGTCATCAGAATTCTCCATGGCCTTCTCATCACAATGCTCCAAACCCTTGTGATCACAATGTTCCATAACACTTGTCATCACATAGCTCCATGACACATGTCATCAGAATTGTCCATGGCCTTCTCATCACAATGCTCCATGCCCTTGCCATCACAATGCTCCATTACCCCTGTCATAACAATGCTCCATGATCCCTGCCATCACTATGTTCCATGGCCTTTTCATCACAAAGCTCCATGACCCATCTCATCACAATGCTCCAAGAACCCTGTAATCACAATGCTCTATGTCCCTTTTCATCTCAATGATCCATGAACCCAGTCATCACAATGCACCATGCCCATCATCATAATGCTTCATGCTATTGTCATCACAATGAAATCAAAATGCTCCATGACCTCTGTCATAACAATGCTCCAAACCCTTGTGATCACAATATTCCAAAACACTTGTCATCACAATGCCCCATGATGCTCGTCAACACAATTATACATGGTCTTCTCATCACAATGCTCCATGATCTTTGTCATAAAAATTCTCAAATACAATTGTCATCACAATGCTCCCTGACATTTGTCGTCAGTATGCTCCTTGAACCCTGTCATGACAAGGCTCCATGCCATTTTCATCACAATGATCCATGCCATTTTCATCACAATGCTCCAAGACCCATGTAATCACAATGCTCCATGCCCTTGTCATCACAATGCTCCAAGACCCCTGTAATCACAATACTCCATGCCCCTTTTCATCAGAATGCTCCATGAGACTTGTTATTACAAGGCTCCATGGTATTCTCATCACAATGCTCCAGGTACTTTTCATCACAGTGCTCCATTCCATCGTCATCACAATGCTCCATGACCCCTGTCCTCACAATACTTCCTGAACATTTTCAGTCCAATTCTCCAGGAACTTCTCATCACAATGCTTCATGATCCCTATCATCACAATGCTCCATGACCACTGTCATCACAACGCTCCATGACCCCTGACAACACAGTGATCCGGGACTCTTGTCATCACAATGCTCCATTCCCTAGTCATCACAGTGCTCCATGAACATTTTCAGTCCAATGCTCAATGACACTTGTCATCACAATTATCCATGCCCTTGCCATCCCTATGCTCCATGACCCCTGTAATCACAGTGATCCATGATGCTTCTCATCACAGTGCTCCATGACCCTTATCATCACAATGCTCCATGCCTGTGTCAGCAAAATGCTACATGACCTTGTCATCACAATGCTCCATTTGCTTGTCATCACAATACTCCCTTACCATTGTCATCACAATCCTCCATTAAACTTGGGATCACATTGCTTCATGCCCTTGTCATCACAATACTCCATGCACCTTGAAAAAAAAATGATCCATGACTTCTACCATCACAATGCTCCAAACCCTTGTGATCACAATGTTCCATAACACTTGTCATCACAATGCTCCATGATGCCTGTCATCACAATACTCCATGTCCTTTTCGTCAAAATGCTCCATGATCTTTTTCATCACCATTCTCAATACACTTGTCATCACAATGTTCCCTGACACTTGTCGTCAGAATGCTCCTTGAAACCTGTCATGAAATGGCTTCATGCATTTTTTATCACAATGCTCCATGCCCTTTTCATCACAATGTTCCATGCCATTGTCGTCACAATACTCCACAAGCTTGTCATCAGAATGCTCCATGACACTTGTCATCACAATGCTCCATGGCCACTGTCATCACAATGCTCCATACCCCTTGTCATTACTGTGCTCCATGACGCTCGTCATCACAATTGTCCATGGTCTTCTCATCACAATGCTCCACGCACTTGTCATCAAAATGCTCCATGACCCTTGTCATCACAATTTTCCTTGGCCACTCTCATTACAATGCTCCATTCCCCTTGTCATTACAGTGCTCCATGACGCTCGTCATCACAATTATCCAAGGTCTTCTCATCAAAAAGCTCCACGGTCTTGCCATCACAATGCTCCATGCCCTGGTCATCACAATGCTCCATGTCCCCTGTCATCACAATTCTCCTCGTTCTTGGCATCAATGTGCTCCATGACACTTCTCATCACCGTGTTACATGATTTGTCATCACAATTCTCTATGCACTTGTCATCGCAATGCTCCATGACCCCTGTCATACGAAGCTCCATGTGCTTGTCATCACAATGCTTCATGAACTTGTCATCAAAATTCTCAATGGCCCTTGTCATCACAATGCTCCATGCCCTTGTCATCACAATGCTCCATGTCCATTGTCATCACAATGCTCCAAGCCCTTGTCATCAAAATGCTCCATTACATTTGTCATCACAATCCTCCATGACACTTGACATCACAATATTCCATTCCATTGTCATCGCAATGGACCATGACATATGTCATCACAATGCTCCCTGAGACCTGTCTTCAAAATACTCCATGACCTTCTCATCACAATGCTCCATGCCTTTGTCATCACATTGCACCATGCCCACTGTCATCACAATAATCCATGAAACATGTCAGGCCAATGCTCCATGCCCCTGTCATCACAATGCTCATTGCCTTTTCATCACAAAGCTCTATGACCCCTGTCATCACAATGCTCCGTGACTCCAGTCATCACAATGCTTCATGACATTTGTCATCACAATGGTCCATGCCCTCATCATCACAAGGCTCTGTGACGTTTGTCACCAAAATGCTCCATGAAATTTTCATCACAATGCTCGGTGACCCTTGTCATCACATTGCTCCATGCCTTTGTCAGCACAAAGCTCCATGATGCATGTCATCAGAACGCTCTATGACATTCTCATCCCAATGTTCCATGCCCTTGTCATCACAATGCTCCAAGACCCCTGTAATCACAATGCTCCATGACCCTTTTCATCAGAATGCTCCATGAGACTTGTCATCACATGGCTCCATGGTCTTCTCATCACAATGCTCCAGTACCTTGTCATCACAATGCTCCTTGACCGCTGTCATCACAATACTCCATGAATATTTTCAGCCCAATGCTCCATGACGTTCTCATCACAATGCTCCATGACCTCTGTCATCACAATGCGCCATGACCACTGTCATCACAATGCTCCATGAACCCTGACAACACAATGATCCGGGAATCTTGTCATCAAAATGCTCCATGCCCTTGTCATCCCAATGCTCCATGAACCCTGTAATCACAATGCTCCATGACGCTTGTCATCACACTGCTCCATGAACCTTGTCATCACAATGCCTTTGACAGCAAAATGATACATAATCTTGTCATCACAATGCTCCATACACTTGTCATCACAATCCTCCATGACCCTTGGGATCATATTGCTTTATGCCCTTGTCACCTCTATCTTGCCTTTCTGGTTTTTACAGATTTTCGGATGTCCTTTTGGACCGGTGGGAAGTGAAAATTCTTTGTAGTGTGGACTTGCATTGCACGCTTGCTTGATTGGCCAAAAAGGGCCTATGCCTTTTCTCTTGAATATATTCAGGAGAAAAGTCATACGCTGGTTTGGGCCAAGTGCATCATTCTTGAAGTTGTGATGCCTTTCCTGTGCTTTAAAGGCGATTCCAATTTACCTCTTGAAATATGTTTTGTGCAATTCTGCCTCATTTTCAAGTCCGCTTTGTTGCCTTCCCTCAACAGATTTTTGGAAGAGAGTAGTCCTTTGTAACTCTGCAGGTTTTTGATTTGCTTTGCCCCTAAGCTCCAATTTTCAAATCCCATTATTGGGAGCTGACCGCAAATCCACAATTTTGCTTCAGGACCTATACTGGTTCCAGGGGTGGCTATACTGGTTCCCTGTGGGTGGCTGAGGCTTTGGTTAATTCTTCTTCCTGACGGGAATTTAGAGTGACATGTGTCCGTCCAAAGGCCTACATCTACTCTCTGATTGGTTCTCCCTCTTCCCTTTCATCCTCTGCACAATTAGCAAACTGTGTGAACCAGGAGGTTATAGTGGATGACTCTCCTAAGTTGGGAGATTGATAGTAAAGTAGTTGGAATGCCAAACTGTAGCACAAGGAGAGGAAAAAGTAGGAGACTTTCAGAAACCTTTCGCCATCACAGGGTGTCCATTCTCTAGGTTTCCCATACATGTTATAACTGTAGTGATATTCCCTTCTACCTGGAAATTTGGGACCCATGGAATGGTGGCATGCATTACTACTTTAAAGGGTCTGCATTTTCTCTCCCAATCTCACCAGTCCTCTCAGTCCCAAGTGTCCAGCCTTATGTCTCATCCAGCTGTCTTTGCAGATAGGGTCATTCTAGGTTTCATCAGAACCCCTGAAGGAATTGTGTAAGAATTTCGCTGTTTTTTTGTTTTGTTTTTGAAATTCATTTTTATAATGGGGTTGAGCTGATTTTCCCTGACGTGTTTATGACGGTCTAGACACACTTGATTCCCTTACAGAGGCATATCAATACATAGGTTTTAAGATTCTTACTAATCAGATATATTCCTCTGTGGGGAATAGGTGTTTTGAGTCCCGTTCACTGAGGAAGGTGTAGGTCTTGTCTATTCTGTATTTGGTTTATGGAATGGTACCTGTGCTAATATCAAACTCTGGTTTTATGCATCGCCCCACCTCTCCTTTCCCCTTAAGGAGGCATAAGAGTGTTTTCTAAATGTGAGACGCTGCTCTCTTTCCTAATTCAGTTCATGTGTTGTGATGTTGACATTCCCTCTGTAAGTGATATCTTATGATAAGATTCTTTTGCTGTGTGACTAATTTCCCTTAGAATCATCATACCTAAATCCTCTCATTATGCTGCTACTGGCCTTATGACATTGATTTCACGTCTGAGTGATATTCCGTTGTACAAAATTACCACAAGTTCTTTATGCATTTCTCTTTTTCCTGGGATACTTTAGGTGTACCGAAGTTGAGGTTCTTGTATGCAGAGCAGCCCTAAACTTTGGGGTGCCTGTGTCTTGTTGATATTTAGTCTTCCCAAGTTATATGTCCATGAGTTGAAGTCCTCTTTGCTCGGGGGCTTTGTATGTTAGATGTTTTAGGAAACAGCATACACTTCTTCAGAGTAGCTCTTGGATATTTATACCCCACCCATCAGCGTGACTAGTCTCCCTGTTTTCCATGGCCTCTCCTGCATTTTTGATTTGTACACATTTTTTGGATGGACTTTCTGAGCAGTGGAAATTGAGACTTCTTTATTGTGCGGATTTGCATTTCCCTCTTGCTTCGTTGGCCAAAAACTCTGTATGTGTTTTTTTCCTGAAGATATTCACGAAAAAAACGCATACACCCTTTTGCCCAACTGCATCATTTTAGAAATTCTGCTGCTTTTCATATGCTTTAAATGTGAGTACAATCTACCTTTTGAAAAATGTTTCCTGCAATTCTGCCTCTCATTCAGAACATCTTCGTTGCCTTACCTGAATATATTTTTGGACGTTGGTTATCATTTATATCTTTGCAGGTCTTTGCATTGTCTGCTCCTGAGCTCCATTTTGCAACTCGCTTTTTTTGTGACCTGACCGCCAAACCATTGGATTGATTCCGGCCCTATTCTGGTTCTGGGGAGGCAGGCTGAGCCTTTGGTAAATCTTCTTCCTAATGGGAAATTAGAGTGACATGTGCCTGTCAAAACTACTACAGCTAATCTCTCATTGGTTCCTCCTCTTCCCATTTATCCTCTGCACAAATTGCAAACTGTGTGAAACAGGAGGTTAAAGGTGCTGATTCTCCATGTGGGGATATTGTTACTAATGTGGCTGGAATGGCGAACCCCAGCACCAGGAGATTAAAAATGAGGTGCATTTTAGACACCTCTCCTGAGCACACGGTGTACATTCATCTCGGTTTCGCAGGCATGTTTTCGCTGTCAGAAGATTCCCTTGAAACTGCAGATTTGGGACCCATGGAATGGGTATCAGGCAGTATTACTTTAAAAGGTATGCATTTCCTCACCCAGCTTCTCTAACATCTCTTAGAGTGCATAGCTTCCAGCCTTATATATCATC
Source organism: Mesoplodon mirus (assembly GCF_964341445.2). Lineage (NCBI taxonomy): Eukaryota > Metazoa > Chordata > Mammalia > Artiodactyla > Ziphiidae > Mesoplodon > Mesoplodon mirus. The sequence continues at coordinate 2,685,520 of NW_028295813.1, read as the reverse complement.
CTGCTGTGGGTCTACATGTGTTCAATCCATGTTACATCGTAGCCCTTCAACAAAAGTTGTAAGAATTTTTGTCTGTCTCACTGTTTTTATAAATATATTTAAATTTATTTTTATATTGGTTACAGCTGATTTTCAAAGCTCTGTTTTTTGCTGCTGTACATCCACTTGACTCATGTACTGTGAGACAACAATAAATTCTTTCTCAGATCCTTACGAGTCATATGTATTATTTTCCAGTGACTTGAGTGGACTGAGTGCAGTTCTTTGAGGTACCGTGTAGGCCTTGCCAGTTATTCAATTCGGTACTTGGAATGGTATCTTTGCTAATTTCAACCTCCTGGATAATACCTCACCATTCCCCACCTTTCCCATTTAGCAGCCTTATGTCTATTTTCTACATATTTGACTATGTTTCTGTTTTGTAGTTTATTTCATGTGTAGCCATTTTTGATTCCACCTTTAAGTGACATCTTATGATATGTGTCTTTTTCTTTCTGACATGTGTCACTTAGAATGATCGTACGTAACTCCTCCAGAGTTGTTACAACTGGCCTTATTTCATTGATTTCTGGATGAGTAATATTCCACTCTACATAAGTATCCAATCTCGTTTATCCATTTTCTCCTTCCAGGGACATTATGTTATATCCAACTGGGGGCCCTTTTTAACAGAGAAGTGGTAAACGTCGGGGTGCCTGTTTTCTGTCATTTTTTGTTTTTCCCAAGGTACACGCCCATGAGTGCAAGTGCCCTATGCTCTGTAGCTCAGTTTTCAGATGTTTTAGCAAACACAATACACTTATCCAGAGTGGCCGTTGGCAAATTACATTTCCACTATCAGCCTCACAGGGCTCCCTTTTCTCCTCACCCTGTCCTGCATTTCTGGTGTTTACACTTTATGTGGATGGCCCTTCTGACTGATGTGAAGTGATACATTTTGTAGTATTGATTTCCAGTGCCCACCTGTTTGGTTGGATAAAAAGTGTGTATGTCCTTTACTTGAATATATTCAGAAAAAATGCATACGCCCTTTTGGGCCAAGTGCATCATTGGCGATGTTCAGCCCCTTTTCTTGTGCTTTAATGGGGAGTCCTTTCTACCTCTTCAAATCTGTTTCCTGCCACTCCCCCTTGCTAACAAGTCCTTTTCTGTGACTTACCTCAAGACATTTTTCAACAATAGATATTTTCAACTCTGCAGTTTCATGAATTTTAGTGCCCCTGAGTTCCATTTTTCAACTTGTGTTTTTGGAAACTGGACACAAAACAGCGGGATTTCCTCTAGCCCTATTCTCTTTCCGTGGGCAATTCTAGGCTTTGATGAATTTGTCTTCCGGATTGGAAATTAGAGTGGCATGTGCCTGTCTGAACACGAAGACTTGTCTCTAAATTTTTCTCATCCTTCCGCTTCATCCTCTGAACAAATTCCAAACTGTGTGCAACAGGATGTTGACGGTGCTGATATCCCCAAGTGAGGAGATTGTTAGGAAAGATGCTGGAGGGTTGAACCCGAGCACCAGGCGATGAGGAGATGAGGTGCCTTTTCCAAACTCTTTCCGATCAAACGGTATACCATCCTCTAGGTGTGACAGGCATGGTTTAGCTGTAGGAAGGGTCCCGTGCATGGAAGGAGAACACCAGGGATTTTTCCAAATCAGTGCCTCCCCGAACCCCAAACTGGGGAATTTTTAAGCTACGGCTACACGTATGTCCATTAAGGGCCTTGGGAAATAGGCAGAGCCCAACATTAGATGATTGAAATCTTCAGGTTCAAAAGCGCTCACCATCGGCCTTGCTTAGGTTACATTTTATCTGTCATTGATAGATGATATCAATAAAAAATATCGATTCTTTTTCAGATTATTTCCCCTTATAGGTTATTGCAAAATATTCAGTGTAGTTCCCTGTGCTATACAGTAATTCCTTGTTGATGATCTATTTTATACATAGCAGTGTGTATGTGTTAATCCCAAACTGTTTATTTATCCCTTTTCCTACCTTTCCCCTTTGGTAATAATAAATTATAAGATTTTATACTTCTCAGAAATGGGGGAGCTGAAAGAGAGGTATCCTTTTCAATGGAAAAGCATTCAAAACAAGATTGAAGCTTCAGCCAAGAGTATTCGATGTACAACCTTGGAAATAAATCACTTCATTTCTCTAATGTTGACCTGGCAAATAAGACAGACGTCTTCACTGAACTTGCTTATAGTAAAGTGATGGAAATATCAAATGTAAGTCTTAGAAACATCTTATTTTACCCGAGCATTATACACTGCTCTATGTTAACTACAGTTTGGCTCACACATCTGTTCATTGAAGTTACAATGTTCTCAATTTCTGTTACTGATCCTCCAGAGTGGACCCCAACAGGAGTCCCCATGCCCAGTGTCATTGGAGCCAACAGATCAAGACTGAGTTTGGTTCAGAAGCAAAGGAAACATTATTTTGAAAACAGAATGGAGAGGTGAGAGTGTGCCCTCCCCCACGGGCTGTGGGCTGGGATGCTGTGTAGGGATCCCGGCAGCGTCAGTGGGAGTTAGGGGATGGAGCTCTCGAGGGCTGGGTTGGCTGCAGCTCAGGCTCTATGCCGTGGAGTCTGCATGGGACTCCGCTAGCTGAGGTGTCGACCCAGACATTCTGCACTAGGAAATCGGGTCTGAAGTGCCGGGTGTGGGACCTCTGCAGGCGGAACCCTAGGAGCATGTGAAATTAGACAAAGCACAAAGGAAAAACAGGTTAGACTTTATTTTATTGCCCAGATTCTCTTTTTATCTCCCAGGAATTTTTAATGAACGTTGCCAGAGACGAACCCCTCCTCTGCTTTTTGTTCTGTTCCTCATTCTTGGGGTGTTGAGGGTGCAGACCCCTCTTTTGTAACTGCTTCATGCTGTGGTGGGAGCCCTGATACCTGAGGGGAGGGGCAAAACGTCTCCCCACCAGCCTCCAGGTGAGGTTGATTGTCCCAAGGCCTCCTGCCTCACTTCTCGTTCACATGAGCACCAGCATTGGAAGTGTTATAGATTCTAATGACCTTTAAGGGTCCAGGAAAGAGATGTGCAGAGATGCTGAGGTGGCAGGTTTCACCCCACCCCACATTTGTTTGGCGACCTTAGGCTGACGGTGTTTGCCAGCCTAGATGCTCTGACCAGTAGTCTGTGCTTTCTTTAATTAGGTCCCTGAATTAATGTACAAACAGCACCATGTGTCAGAACCGTGACCACGCAACTCCCAGACAGTCCAGGGTCAGTGGTGATCCAGGACCATGACGTCCACTGAGTCAACGGCCTTTAGAAGTAGCCAGCAGTCCAGGCGGTCATATTGGCCACCATCACCGTGGTGTCTGTAGGGTTTTCTATGGTGAAAGCGTGATATACGTTTCCCCCGCCAAGCTTATTAGCTCCCCTCTGGGTGCAGTAAGTCCTGCAAGCAGTAGTCTGCTCTTTCGCAGCACAGTCTTCTTGTTTTCTGAGAGAAACTCCAGGTCAAGTGATGGTCACACGAGTCATCTTGGGGGCCCGTTGCCCCCATTTGTCTCTCTGGAGGTTGGAGTTGGAGGGCCTCCTCACTCGAGGTCAGTGTGTCCACAGAGCGACCCCTGCAACTTCAGGGCATGATGGGTGGTTAGGATCACGACGTGGGGTCCTTTTCCCTTAGGAGGGAGCTGGCCTTGTGGGCTGCTGATTTCCAGCTTTTTAGATACCCCAGTATACTGGCCTGATGAGTCGGTGGGCAAAGCCCTTGGTGACCATAGTTTATCATACCTGAAGGGCATTCTTGTGTTGCTCCATTTCAAGTGGTCCCAGTTTTTGCACTAAGGCTCCAAGGGCGATTAACCTTTGTCCGGGTATGTAATGGTCAAAGGGTTTAGCTAAATTAGCGAGTTGCTGGGCAAGGATCTGAATTGACTGCTCATTCCATTCTTGAAAGGCTGCTTCTGGATTCTATTCAAAAGGATCATCATCTTTTCGTGTCAGTGTTTCATGTAGAGGCCCAGCTATTAGACTGTAGTTAGGGATCCAGATGCAGAAAACCTTGGACTCCCCAGGAACCCCTAAGCTGTCTTCTAGTTTTAGAAGAGGTAAGGCTGCAAATGGCTTCTTCCCTATCCTGGGATGTGTTTCTCCGAATATCTGTGAGAATGAAGCCCAGGCATGTCACCTGAGCCTGGTATATTTGAGCCTTTTCCTTGGACACCTTCTATCCATTCTTGGCTAGGTAGTTCAGAGGCGTCTTTAGTAGGCCTGGCGATCAGAATGTCATCTGCATATTGAAGGAGGGTTCCCTTTTACAGAGGTAGAACGTTTAGGTCTTTAGATGACATTTCCCCAATGATGGTGTGGGGATTTTTGAACCATTGGGGCAGGACGGCCCAGCATTATTGCTTGTGTTGCATGTTGTGTCCTGCCACTCACAAGCCAAAAATTCTTGTGACTCTGAGATGAATGGAATACAGAAGAAGGCATCATTGAAGTGTAATACAGAATGCCATGGCCTGGTGGATGGTAGAATGAGCAGCAGGGTGTAGGAAATAGGAGCTACTGGATGTATATCCTCGGTGGCTTCACTAAATGTCCTGATATACTTTACCAGGTCTCCAGCAGCCCATGGGGCTCTCGTGGTCAGGCCAATCCCAGGATATGGAGCTCACCTGGGCTGCATCCCGCACCCCAGAGCCCACGGGGCTCTCATGGTCAAGTCCCTCCCAGGGTATGGAGCTCACCTGTGCAGCTACCCAGCAGCCCATGGGGCTCTCATAGTCTGGCCCTTCCCAGGATACGGAACTCCCCTGGGCATGTACCACAGCAGGGCTGGACACACAGGAACTGTGCACATAGCCCACCTTGCAGAGAACCCCCAGCTCACCTGTCGCTCACAGCTGACACAGAACACCTCCGAGCAGGACTTGAACTAACAAACAGCAGCTCTGTCAGGTCTGTGTTCCTGGCTATCACTCCGTGCAGCCTCTCTCTGCCTGGTCTTCCAGACACTTCCACTGCAGCCAGGGCACCAGGCCTCTGTCTCCACCCACCATCACTCCTCTCCCTGACTCCTGGGTTCCTCTCATTAGGATAGGGTCTTCTTGAAGTTGTTTTCCACTCATGGACCAGATAAAATGATAAGAAAACAAGACGCAGCTGCAGCCCCTTGTCTATCCTGACTCTCAAGACCCCACACCTGTTCCTTGGGACTGACCCGTTTAGCAAGGTTCATTTTCTGCAACTGTGAGCCCCTGAGGGGTGAGGATTGGCTGATTTGGGCAGCCTGACACTGCCTGCCAGCACCCCCCCACAGGTGTGCCTGGGTTGAGGTCAATATAAACACCTCTCCAGTCAGCAAGAGCACCTGTAGCTGTGCCTGACGCCATATTCTCTGCCCCGTCAGCAGTGTCGGGGCTGCGGTGGTGGGAGGGAGTGAGGGGCCGTGGCTTTGTGGGTGGCCCAGTGTGAGTGGGGCTCTGCTGGACTTTCTGCAGGATTTGCCAGGCTGCCACCTGCTAAAGAAGAGGATGTGTCACCCATACCTGCCACTGAAATTTCTCCCCAGGCAGAGGTGAGGAAGTAAAAAAGCAGTGGGTGCCGTGGCAGGAGGCGTATCTCAGGCAGGGAAATGGAAAGATTCCAGAAGAGCATCTGGGGCCAGGACCATCCTGACTGGCCTGCAGGCACCAAGTCGGCATGCGTGCTCTCGCTAGTGTGGCTCCACAGCCCTTCCTCTAGTCTTGCAAGTGCTTGTACATATTCAGGTGTTTTACCTGGAAAGGGTGGGAAGAGTTCAGCTGCAGCAGGACTGGGGCTCAGCTCACATTTACTCACAGACGCCTCGACACAGTCCCCCAGCTTTGCAATGAGGATGTTCCTTGTAGGGGGCAGCGCTGCTGAGTGCATGGGAGATGATTTCCCACCTCTGACCTACATAAGAATTTTTTACAACTGGAGCAAGTGCCCTGATACGATTTTCCTCTGTATAACTGGTGAGTTCTGTTTTATTTTCCTTTTTATCTTTTTGGTTCAAGTTAGATTTTATTTATTCATCTTTTTTTTAATTTGGAGATATAAACATGGAAATAATGCATTAATATAAAGACGTCTATGTGAAGGGAAAAACTTTTTTTCTGTTTTATTTTATTAAATGTTATTTATTTATTTTTAATTTTTTTAAATTTATTTCTTTTATACAGCAGGTTCTTATTGGATATATATTTTATACATATAAGTGTGCACATGTGAATCCCAGTCTCCCAATTCAACCCACCACCACCCTCACATGGCTTTCCCTCCTTGGTGTCCATATGTTTGTTCTCTACATCTGTCTCTATCTCTGCCCTGCAAACTGGTTCATCTGTACCATTTTTCTAGGTTCCACATATATGCATTAATATACAATATTTTTTTTTCTCTTTCTGACTTACTTCACTCTGTATGACAGTCTCTAGATCCATCAAGGTCTCTACAAATGACCCAATTTCATTCCTATGTATGGCTGAGTAATATTCCGTTGTATATATCTACCACGTCTTTATCCATTCTTTTGTCTGTGGGCACTTAGGTTGCTTTCATTACCTGTCTATTGTAAATAGTGCTGCAGTGAACATTGAGGTGAATGTGTCTTTTTGATTTATGGTTTTCTCTGGGTATATTCCCAGTAGTGGGATAGCTGGATTATATGTTAATTCTATTTTTGTTTTTTAAGGAACCTCCATACTGTTCTCCATAGAGACTGTATCAATTTACATTCCCAACAATAGTGGAAGAAGTTTCCTTTTCTCCACACCCTCTCCAGCATTTGTTGTTTGTAGATTTTCTGATGATGCCCATTCTAACAGGTGTGACGTGATACCTCATTGTAGTTTCGATTTCCATTTCTCTAATAATTAGTGATGTTGAGCAGATTTTCATGTGCGTACTGGCCATCTCTATGTCTTCTGCGAAGAAATGTCTATTTAGATCTTCCATTTTTTTATTGGGTTGTTTGTTTTATTAATATTGAGCTGCATGAGCTGTTTATATATATTGGAGATTAATCATTTGTCCATTGATTCGTTTGCAAATATTTTCTGCCATTCTGAGGGTTGTCTTTTTGTCTTGTTTGTAGTTTCCTTTACTTTGCAAAAGCTTTTACGTTTCATTAGGTCCCATCTGTTTAGATTTCTTTTTAATTTCATTGCTATAGGAGGTGGATCAAAAAAATCTTGCTGTGATTTACGTCAGAGTATCCTTCGTAAGTTTTCCTGTCAGAGTTTTATACTGTCCGGTCTTACATTAAGGTCTCTAATCCATTTTGAATATATTTTTATGTATGGTGTTGGGGAGTGTTCTAATTTCATTCTTTTACATGTAGCTCTCCATATTTACCAGCACCAATGATTGAAGCGATTGTCTTATCTCCATTGTATAGTCTTGCATCCATTGCCATAGATTAGTTGACCATAGGTGTGTAGGTTTATCCTTGGGCTCTCTTTTTTTTTTTCCTTTTACACGTTTATTGGAGTATAATTGCTTTACAATGGAGTGTTCGTTTCTGCTGTATAACAAAGTGAATCAGCTATACATATACAAATATCACCAGATCCCCTCCCTCTTGCATCTCCCTCCCACACTCCATATCCCACCCCTTTATGTGGTCACAAAGCACCGAGCTGATCTCCCTGTTCTATGTGGCTGCTTCCCAGTAGCTGTCGGTGTTACATTTGGTAATGTATTTATGTCCATGCCACTCTCTTTCTTCGTCCCAGCTTACCCATCCCCCTTCCGGCGTCCTCAAGTCCTTTCTCTATGTCTGTGTCCTTAATCCTGTCCTACCACTAGGTTCTTCAAAATCTTTTTTTTTCATCATTAGATTCCATATATCTCTGTTAACATACAGTATTTGTTTTTCCCTTTCTGACTTACTTCACTGTGTAGGACAGATTCTAAGTCCATCCACCTCAGTACAAATAACTCAGTTTTGCTTCTTTTTATGGTTGAGTAATATTTGATTGTATATATGTGCCAGATCTTCTTTATCCATTCATCTGTCGATGGACACTTAGGTTGCTTCCATGTCCTGGCTAATGCAAATAGAGCTGCAATGAACATTTTTGTACATAACTCTTTTTGAATTATGTTTTTCACAAGGCAAATGCCCAGTAGTTGGATTGTTGTGTCGTATGGTACTTCTATTGTTAGTTATTTAAAGGACCCTCCGTACTGTTCTCCCTAGTGCCCATATCAATTTACATTCCCACCCACAGTGCAAGTGTGTTCCCTTTCCTCCAATAAAGGCCTCTCCAGCATTTATTGTTTTGTAGATGTTTTTGATGATTGCCACTCTGATTGCTGTGAGGTGATACCTCACGGTAGTTTGGATTTGCATTTCTCTAATGATTAGTGATGTTCAGCATCCTGTCATGTGTTTCTTGGTAATCTGTATATCTTCTTTGGAGAAATGTCTATTAGGTCTTCTGCCCATTTTTGGATTGGGTTGTTTGTTTTTGTGATATTGAGCTACATGAGGTGCTTGTAAAGTTTGGAGATTAATCCTTTGTCAATTGCTTCATTTGAAAATATTTTCTCCCATTCTGAGGGTTGTTTTTGCATCTTGTTTATGTTTTCCTGTACTCTGTAAAAGCTTTTAAATTTCATTAGGTCCCATTTGTTGATTTCTGTTTTTATTTCCATTTCTCTAGGAGGTGGGTCCAAAAGGATCTTGCTGTGATTTATGTCATAGAGTGTTCTGCCTATGGTTTCCTCTAAGTGTTTTATAGTGTCTGGTCTTATATTTAGATCTCTAATCAATTTAGAGTTTATTTTTGTGTATGGTGTTATGGAGTGTTCTAATTTCATTCCTTTATGTGTAGGGGTCCAGTTTTCCCAGCACCAATTACTGAAGAGACTGTCTTTTCTCCATTGTATATCCTTAGCTCCTTTGTCATAGATGAGATAGCCATAGGTATGTAGGTTTATCTCTGGGCTTTCTGTCCTGTTCCATTGATCTGTGTTTATGCCAATCTACATACACTTGATTCCATTATGGAGACATATAAATACATAGGTTTCAAGGTTATTACCAGTCAGATATATTCCTCTTCAGTGAATAGGTTGTTTTGTGTCGAGTTTATTGAGAAAGGAGTAGGTCTTGTCTATTACATATTTGGTATATGGAATGGGATCTGTGCTCATTTCAAACTCTGCTTTTACACATCACCCCATGTCACCTTTCCTCTTAGGGAGGCATAAGTGTGTTTTCTAAATGTGTAACTCTGTTCTCTTTTGAAATTCAGTTCATGTGTAGCCATGTTTACATTTCCTCTATAAGTGATATATTACAATAAGTTTCTTTTTCTTTGTGGCTCATTTCACTTAGCATCATCGTACCTAAAGCCACTCATTATGCTGCTATTGGCCTTATGACATTGATTTTATGTCTGAGTGACATTCCATTGTATATAAGTACCACAACATCTATATCCATTTTTTTTTCCTTTCCTGGGATATATAAAGTGTACCGAAGTCGAGGTTCTTGTAAACAGAGCAGCCCTAAACTTTGGGCTGGCTGTGTGTTGTGGATTTTTAGTTTTCTCAAAATACACGCCCATGAGTGGAAGTGTGCTATGCTCTGTAGCTCTGTTTTAGAAAACAACATACTGTTCTCCAGAGAGGCTGTTGGCAATTTACATCCTGTCCATCGTCGTAACCAGCCTCCCTTTTCTCCATGGCCTGTCCTGCATTTGTGGGTTTACACTATTTGTGGATGTCCCTTTTGACTGGAGGTAAGGGACACTTCTATGTAGTGTGGATTTGCAATGCCTGATGGCTTGCTTGGCCAAAAAGGGCATATGCATTTTTTCCCGAATATATTCAAGAAAATACACATAATCCCTTTTCAGCCAAGGGCAACATTGTCGAAATTCTGTCTCTTTTCATGTGCTTTAAAGACGACTCCAGTCTACCTCTTGTAATCTGTTTCCTTCAATTCTGCCTTGCATTCAAATCCTCTTCACTGCCTTTCCTCAATATATTTCTGGATGATAGTTGTCCTTTATAACTCTGCAAGTTTGTGAATTGCTGTGCCCCTGATTTCCATTTTTCAACTCGCCTCTTTGTGAGCTGGCTGCAATACCGCAGGATGGCTTTAGGCCCTAGTCTGGTTCCGGGGCTTCAGACTGAGCCTTTGGTTAATTCTTTTTCCTGATGGGAAACTAGAGTGACATGTGCCCATCCAAACACCTACAGCTAATCTCTCATTTATTTCCCCTCTTCCTGTTCATCCTCTGCACAATTTGCAAACTGTGCATAACGGGAGGGTAAAGGCGCTGACACTCAAAGTGGCGAGTTTTTGAGTAATGCAGATGGAATGGCGAAGCCGAGCACGACAAAAGAAAAAAGAGGTACCTTTTAGAAAAATTTCCCAATTACACAGTGTACCATCCACTGGGTTTCCCATGCATGTTTTAACTGGTGGAAGATTCCCTTAAACCTGGAGAGTTGGGACCACTAGAATGGATAGCACACAGTATTGCTCTAAGTGGTGTTCTTTTGTTCACACAACCTCAGCAATCTTGTCAGCCCCAAGTGTGCAGTCTTATGTCTCATCCAGCTGTGGGTGTAAAGGTGGTCAATCTAGCTTGCATCACAGGCCCTGAACGTAGTTTTTAAAACTTTCTCTCTGTTTTTGCATGTTGCTTTTGAAATTTATTTTTATAAGTGGGTTTAACTGAATTTCAGTGCTGTGTTCATGCCGTTATACACACATATGATTCCTTTATGGAGACATGAGAATACATATGTTTTAAAATACTTAGAGTCAGACATATTCCTCTGCAATGAATAGGGGGTGTTGAGTCCAGTTCATTGTGCCGGGAGTAGGTGTTGTCTATTACATACATGGTTTATATAACGGTATCTGTGCTAATTTAAAACTGTGGTTTTATGCATCACCCCACCTCGGCTTTCCCATTAAGCAGGCAGAAGATGTTTTCTAAATGTGTGAATCTGTTGTGTTTGTCATTCAGTTCATGTGTAGTCATGTGTACATTCCCGCTATGAGTGATACCTTATGATAAGATTAGTTACTCTGTAATCTTTCCTAACTCAGTTCATGTGTAGCCATGTTTACAGGACCTACATAAGTGATATCTTATGATAAGTTTCTTTTTCTCTGTGACTAATTTCACTTAGAATCATCGTACCTGAATCCACTCATTTTGCTGCTACTGGTCTTATGACATTGATTTCATGGCTGAGGGATATTCCATCGTACAAAAGTACCACAATTTTTTGAACCATATTTATCTTTATTGGGATACTTAAGGTGTACCCAAGTTGAGGTTCTTGTAAGCAGTGCAGCCCTAAATATGAGGTGGCTCTGTCGTACTGATTTTCAGTTTTCCAAAGGTATATTCCCTAGACTGGAAGTGCCCTTGGCTCTGTAGCTCTGTATTTTACTTGTTTTAGGGAACACAATGCACTCCTCCAGAGAGGCAGTTGGCAATATACATCCCGCCCATCAGCATAACAAGGCTCCCTGTTCTCCAGGGCCTGTCTTGCCTTTCTGATTTTTAGACATTTTGCGTATGTCCCTTTTGTCCGGTGGGAAGTGAAAATATTATGTAGTGCAGATTTGCATTGCCCGCTTGCTTGCTTGGGCAAAAAGGGCGTTGCGTTTTCTCCTGAACGCATACGCTCTTTTTGGCCAAGTGCATCATAGTCGAAGTTGTGCCCCTCTTCATGTGCTTTAAAGGCACTTCCAACGTACCTCTTGAAATCCGTTTCCTGCTATTCTGCCTCGCTTTCAAGTCTGCATCATTGCCATCCCTCAGCAGATTTTTGGACGATAGTTGCCCTTTATTACTCTGCCAGTTTGTGAATTGCTGTGCCCCTGAGCTCCATTTTTTAACTCGTTTTTTGTGAGCTGAACGCAAGTCCAATATTTTGGTTCAGAACCTATACTGGTTTTCGGTGGGTGGCTGAGACTTTGGTTAATTCTTCTTCCTCCCGGGAAATAAGAGTGACATGTGCCCGTCCAAATGCTTAACAGCTACTCTCTCATTGGTTCTCCCACTTCCCTTTCATCCTTTGCCAAGTAGGCAACCTGTGCGAACCAGGAAGTTAAAGGGGCTGTCTCTCCAATTTGGGAGCTTGATAGTAAAGCAGTTGGAAAGTCAAACTGTAGCAAATGGAGATGGACTATTTGTTGATTTTTAGAAACCTTTCATATTCAGAGTGTGTCCATTATCTAGGTTTCCCATACATGTTATAGCTATAGTAATATCCCCTTCAACGTGGAGAGTTGGGAACCATGGAATGGGTGCCATGCATTATTGCTTTAAAGGGTCTGCATTTGCTCACCCAATCTCACCAATCCTCTCAGTCCCATGTGTCCAGCCTTATGCCACATCCAGCTGTCATTGTAGATAGGGTCATTCCAGGTTTCATCAGAGACCCTGAAGGAAATGTAAAGAATTTCCCTGTTTTTATGTTTTGTTTTTGAAATTCCTTTTTATAGTGGGTTTGAGCTGATTCTTGCTGCCATGTTTATGCCAGTCTAGAAACACTTGATTCCCTTAAGAAGACATATCAATACATAGATTTTAAGTTTCTTACAGGTCACATATATTCCTCTACGGGAAATATGGGTTTATGATTCCCTTTCACTGAGGAAGGTGTAGGTCTTGTCTATTCCATAGTTGGTTTTTGGAACAGTACCTGTGCTTATATCAAACTCTTGTTTTATGCATCACCCCACCTCTCCTTCCCCCTTAAGCAGGCATAAGAGGGTTTTCTAAATGTGAGACTCTGTTCTCTTTCCTAACTCAGTTCATGTGTAGCCATGTTTACAGGATCTTCATAAGTGATATCTTATGATTAGCTTCCTTTTCTGTGTGACTTATTTCACTTAGAATTATCGTACCTGAATCCACTCATTTTGCTGCTACTGGTCTTATGACATTGATTTCATGGCTGAGGGATATTCCATCGTATGTAAGTACCACAATTTTTTGAACCATTTTTATCTTTCCTGGGATATTTAAGGTGTACACAAGTTGAGGTTCTTGTAAGCAGTGCAGCCCTAAATATTGGGGTGGCTCTGTCTTATTGATTTTCAGTTTTCCCAAGGTATATTCCCTAGACTGGAAGTGCCCTTGGCTCTGTAGATCTGTTGTTTACGTCTTTCAGGGAACACAATGTACTCCTCCAGATAGGCAGTTGGCAATTTACATCCCGCCCATCAGCATAACAAGGCTCCATTTTCTCCAGGGCCTGTCTTGCCTTTCTGGTTTTTACCCATTTTGTGGATGTCCCTTTTGACCGGTGGGAAGTGATACTTCTTTGTAGTGCAGATCTGCATTGCCCACTTTCTTGCTTGGCCAAAAAGGGCATATGCGTTTTCTCCAGAATATATTCAGGGGAATACGCATACGACGTTTTTGGCCAAGTGCATCTTTGTCGAATTTGTGCCCCTCTTCGTGTGCTTTAAAGGCAATTCCAACATATCTGTGGAAATCTCTTTTCTTCTATTCTGCCTCGCTTTCAATTCCGCCTTGTTGCCTTCCCTTAACAGATTTTTTAACGATAGTTGTCCTTTATTACCCTACGAGTTTGTGAATTGCTATGCCCCTGAGCTCCATTTTTAACTCGTTTTTTGTGAGCTGAACCCTAGTCCTATATTTTGGTTCAGGAACTATTCTGGTTCCCGGTGGGTGGCTGAGACTTTGGTTAATTCTTCTTCCTCCCATAAAATAAGAGTGACATGTGCCCGTCCAAATGCCTAACAGCTACTCTCTCATTGGTTCTCCCTCTTCCCTTTCATCCTCTGCCAAATTGGCAACCTGTGCGAACCTGGAGGTTAAAGGGGCTGTCTCTGCAAGTTGGGAGACTGTTATTGAAGAAGTTGGAAAGTCAAACCGGAGCACCAGGAGAGGGATTATTCGTTGAGTTTTAGAGACCTTTCGTATTCACAGTGTGTCAATTCTCTAGGTTTCCTGTACATGCTAATAATGTAGTAATATTCCCTACAACCTGTAGAGTTGGGACCCATTGAATGGGTGCCATGTATTTTTGCATTAAAGGGTCTGCATTTGCTCACCCAATCTCACCAATCCTCTCAGTTCCATGTGTCCAGCCTTATGCCACATCAAGCTATCGTTGTAGATAGGGTCATTCCAGGTTTCATCACAGACTCTGAAGGAATTGTAAAGAATTTCCCTGTTTTTTTGTTTTGTTTTTGAAATTCATTTTTATAGTGGGTTTGTGCTGATTCTCACTGCCATGTTTATGCCAGTCTAGACACACTTGTTTCCCTTACGGAGACATATCAATACATAGGTTTTAAGGTTATTACTAATCAGATATATTCCTCTGTGGGAAATATTGGGATTTGAGTCCCTTTCACTGAGGAAGGTGTAAATATTTTCTATTCCATAGTTGGTTTTTGAACGGTACCTGTGCTTATATCAAACTCTGGTTTTATGCATCACCCCACCTCTCCTTCCCCCTTAAGCAGGCATAAGAGTGTTTTCTAAATGTGAGACTCTCTTCTCTTTCCTAACTCAGTTCATGTGTAGCCATGTTTACAGGATCTTCATAAGTGATATCTTATGATAAGTTTCTTTTTCTGTGTGACTTAATTCACTTAGAATCATCGTACCTGAATCCACTCATTTTGCTGCTACTGGTCTTATGACATTGATTTCATGGCTGAGGGATATTCCATCATACGTAAGTACCACTATTTTTTGAACCATTTTAATCTTTCCTGGGATATTTAAGGTGTATCCAAGATGAGGTTCTTGTAAGCAGTGCAGCCCTATGTTTTGGGGTAATTCTGTCTTATTGATTTTCAGTTTTCCCAAGGTATATTCCTTAGACAGGAATTGCCCTTGGCTCTGTAGCTCTGTTGTTTACTTGTTTCAGGGAACACAATGCACTCCTCCAGATAGGCAGTTGGCTATTTACAGGCCGCCCATCAGCATAAGAAGGCTCCCTGTTCTCCAGGGCCTGTCTTGCCTTTCTGGTTTTTATCCATTTTGTGGATGTCCCTTTTGACCGGTGGGAAGTGATACTTCTTTGTAGTGCAGATTTGCATTGCCTGCTTGCTTGCTTGGCCAAAAAGCACGTATGCATTTTCTCTTGAATATATTGAGTAGAAAACGCAAACGCCCTTTTTGGCCAAGTGCATCATTGTCGAAGTTGTGACCCTCTTCCTGTGCTTTAAAGGCGATTCCAATGTACCTGTTGAAATCTGTTTCCTGCTCTTCTGCCTCGCTTTCAAGTCCGCCTCGTTGCCTTCCCTCAACAGATTTTTGGACGATAGTTGCCCTTTATTACTCTGCCAGTTTGTGAATTGCTGTGCCCCTGAGCTCCATTTTTTATCTCGTTTTTTGTGAGATGAACGCAAGTCCAATATTTTGGTTCAGAACCTATACTGGTTTTCGGTGGGTGGCTGAGTATTTGGTTAATTCTTCTTCCTCCCGGGAAATAAGAGTGACATGTTCCCGTCCAAATGCCTAACAGCTATTCTCTCATTGGTTCTCCCTCTTCCTTTTCATCATTTGCGAAATTGGCAACCTGTGCGAACCAGGAGGTTAAAGGTGCTGTCTCTCCAACTTTGGAGATTGATAGTAAAGCAGTTGGAAAGTCAAACTGTCGCACAAGGAGAGAGACTATTCGTTGAGATTTAGAAACCTTTCGTATTCACAGTGTGCCCATTCTTAGGTTTCCCTTACATGTTATAGCTATAGTAATATACCCTTCAACCTGGAGAGTTGGGACACATGGAATGGGTGCCATGCATTATTGCTTTAAATGGTCTGCATTTGCTCACCCAATCTCAACAATCCTCTCAGTCCCATGTGTCCAGCCTTATGCCACATCCAGCTGTCGTTGTAGATAGGGTCATTCCAGGTTTCATCAGAGACCCTGAAGTAATTGGAAAAAATTTCCCTTTTTTTTTTGTTTTGTTTTGAAATTCCTTTTTATAGTGGGTTTGAGCAGATTCTCGCTTCCATGTTTATGCCAGTCTAGAAACACTTGATTCCCTTATGGAGACATATCAATACATAGGTTTTATGATTCTTACTAGTCAGATATATTCCTCTGTGGGAAATATGGCATTTTGAGTCCCTTTCACTGAGGAAGCTGTAGGTCTTGTCTATTCCATAGTTGGTTTTTGGAACGGTACCTGTGCTTATATCAAACTCTGGTTTTATGCATCACCCCACCTCTCCTTTCCCCTTAAGCAGGCATAAGAGTGTTTTCTAAATGTGAGACTTTGTTCTCTTTCCTAAATCTGTTCATGTGTAGCCATGTTTACAGGATCTTCGTAAGTGATATCTTATGATAAGTTTCTTTTTCTGTGTGACTTATTTCACTTAGAATCATCGTACCTGAATCCACTCATTTTGCTGCTACTGGTCTTATGACATTGATTTCATGGCTGAGGGATATTCCATCATACGTAAGTACCACAATTTTTTGAACCATTTTTATCTTTCCTGGGATATTTAAGGTGTACCCAAGATGAGGTTCTTGTAAGCAGTGCAGCCCTAAATTTTGTGGTGGTTATGTCTTATTGATTTTCAATTTTCCCAAGGTATATTCCCTAGACTGGAAGTGCCCTTGGCTCTGTAGCTCTGTTTTTTACTTGTTTCAGGGAACACAATGTACTCCTCCAGATAGGCAGTTGGCAATTTACATGCCGCCCATCAGCATAACAAGGCTCCCTGTTTTCCAGGGCCTGTCTTGCCTTTCTTGTTTTTACCCATTTTGTGGATGTCCCTTTTGACCAGTGGGAAGTGATACTTCTTTGTAGATTAGATTTGCATTGCCCGCTTGCTTGCTTGGCCAAAAAGGGCGTATGCATTTTCTCCTGATTATATTTAGGAGAAAACGCAAACACACTTTTTGGCCAAGTGCATCATTGTCGAAGTTGTGACCCTCTTCCTGTGCTTTAAAGTCGATTCCAACGTACCTCTTTGAATCTGTTTCCTGCTCTTCTGCCTCACTTTCAAGTCCGCCTCGTTGCCTTCCCTCAACAGATTTTTGGACGATAGTTGCCCTTTATTACTCTGCCAGTTTGTGAATTGCTATGCCCCTGAGCTCCATTTTTTATCTCATTTTTTGTGAGCTGAACGCAAGTCCAATATTTTGGTTCAGAACCTATACTGGTTTTCGGTGGGTGGCTGAGTCTTTGGTAAATTCTTCTTCCTCCCGGGAAATAAGAGTGACATGTGCCCGTCCAAATGCCTAACAGCTACTCCTTCATTGGTTCTCCCACTTCCCTTTCATCATTTGCCCAATTGGCAACCTGTGTGAACCAGGAGGTTAAAGGTGCTGTCTGTCCAAGTTGGGAGATTGATAGTAAAGCAGATGGAAAGTCAAACTGGCGCACAAGGAGAGGGACTATTCGTTGAGATTTAGAAACCTTTTGTATTCACATTGTGTCCATTCTTAGGTTTCCCTTACATGTTATAGCTATAGTAATATACCCTTCAACCTGGAGAGTTGGGACACAGGGAATGGCTGCCACACATTATTGCTTTAAGTTTCTGCATTTGCTCACCCAATCTCACCAATCGTCTCAGTCCCATGTGTCCAGCCATATTTCACATCCTTCTGTCATTGTAGATAGAGTCATACCAGGTTTCATCAGAGACCCTGAAGGAATTGTAAAGAATTTCCCTGTTTTTTTGGTTTGATTTTGAAATTCCTTTCTATAGTGGGTTTGAGCTGATTCTCACTGCCATGTTTATGCCAGTCTAGACATACTTGATTCCCTTACGGAGATATATCAATACATAGGTTTTAAGATTCTTATTAGTAAGATATATTCCTCTGCGGGGAATATGGGTTGTTGTGTCCCTTTCCCTGAGGAAGGTGTAGGTCTTGTCTATTCCATATTAGGTTTTTGGAAATGTACGTGTACTAATTCAAACTCTGGTTTTATGCATCACCCCACCTCTCAATCCCCCTTAAGCAGGCATAAGAATGTTTTCTAAATGTGAGTCTCTCTTCTCTTTCCTAACACAGTTCATGTGTAGCCATGTTTACAGGATCTTCATAAGTGATATCTTATGGTAATTTCTTTTTCTGTGTGACTTATTTCACTTAGAATCATCGTACCTGAATCCACTCATTTTGCTGCTACTGGCCTTATGACATTGATTACATGGCTGAGGGATATTCCTTGTACATAAGTACCACAATTTCTTAAACCATTTTTGTCTTTCCTGGGATATTTAAGGTGTACCCAAGTTGAGGTTCTTGAAATAAGTGAAACCCTTAATTTTGGGGTGGCTCTGTCTTATTGATTTTCAGTTTTCCCAATGTATATTTCCTAGACTGGACGTGCCCTTGGCTCTGTAGCTCTGTTATTTATTTGTTTTACGGAACACAATGCACTCCTCGAGAGAGGCAGTTGGCAACTTAATCCCGCCCATCAGCATAACAAGGCTCCCAGTTCTCCAGGGGCTGTCTTGCCTTTCTGGTTTTTACACATTTTGCGGATATCCCTTTTGACTGGTTTGAGGTGATAATTCTTTGTAGTGCAGATTTGCATTGCCTGCTTGCTGGATGGCCAAAAAGGGCGTATTCGTTTTATCCTGAATATATTCAGGAGAAAAGGCATACGCCCTTTTTGGCCAAGTGCATCATTGTCGAAGTTGTGCCCCTCTTCCTGTGCTTTAAAGGCGATTCCAACATACCTCTCGAAATCTGTTTCCTGCTATTCTGCCTCACATTCAAGTCCGCCTCCTTGCCTTCCATTAAACAAATATTTGGACGATAGTTGTCTTGTATTTCTCTGCCAGTTTGTGAATTGCTGTGCCCATGAGCTCCATATTTCAACTCGTTTTTTTGTGAGCTGAATGCAAGTCCAAACTTTGGTTCAGGATCTATACTGGTGTGTGGTGGGTGGCTGAGACTTTGGTTAATTCTTCTTCCGGCCGGGAAATTAGAGGGATATATTCCCGTCCAAATGCCTAACAGCTACTCTCTTATTGGTTCTCCCTCTTCCCTTTCATCCTCTGCCAAATTGGCATCCTGTGAGAACCAGGAGGTTAAAGGGGCTGTCTCTCCAAGTTGGGAGATTGATAGTAAAGCAAATGGAAAGTCAAACCGGAGCACCAGGAGAGGGACTATTAGTTGAGTTTTAGAGACCTTTCATATTCACAGTGTGTCCATTCTCTAGGTTTCCCGTACATGTTATAGCTGTAGTAATATTCCCTTCAACCTTGAGAGTTGGGACCCATGGAATGGGTGCCACTCATTATTGCTTTAAAGGGTCTGCATTTGCTCACCCAATCTCACCAATCCTCTCAGTCCCAAGTGTCCAGCCTTATGCCACATCCAGCTGTCATTGTAGATAGGGTCATTCCAGGTTTCATCAGAGACCCTGAAGGAATTGTAAGAATTTTCCCTATTTTTTTGTTTTGTTTTTGAAATTCCTTTTTATAGTGGGTTTGAGCTGATTCTCCCTGTCACGTTTATGCCAGTCTACACACACTTGATTCCCTTTCGGAGACATATCAATACATAGGTTTTAAGATTCATACAAGTAAGTTATATTACTCTGTGGTGAATATGAGGTGTTGAGTCCCTTTCACTGAGGAATGTGTAGGTCTTGTCTATTTCGTATTTGGTTTTTGGAACGGTACCTGTACTAATATCAAAATCTGATTTTATGCATCACCCCACCTCTCCTTCCCCCTTAAGCAGGCATAAGCGTTTTTTTTTAAATGTGAGTCTCTCTTCGCTTTGCTAACTCAGTTCATATGTAGCCATGTTTACAGGACCTTCATAAGTGATATCTTATGATAAGTTTCTTTTTCTGTGTGACTTATTTCACTTAGAATTATCGTACCTGAATCCACTCATTTTGCTGCTACTGGCCTTATGACATTGATTTCATGGCTGAGCGATATTCCATCATACGTAAGTACCACAATTTCTTGAACCATTTTTGTCTTTCCTGTGATATTGAAGGTGTACACAAGTTGAGGTTTTTGTAAGCAGTGCAGCCCTGAATTTTGGTGTGGATCTGTCTTATTTATTTTCAGTTTTCCCAAGGTATATTCCCTAGACTGGAAGTGCCCTTGGCTCTGTAGCTCTGTTGTTTACTTGTTTTAGGGAACACAATGCACTCCTTCAGAGAGGCAGTTGGCAATTTACATCCCGCCCATCAGCATAACAAGGTTCCCTGTTCTCCAGGGCCTGTCTTGCCTTTCTGGTTTTTACCCATTTTGTGGATGTCCCTTTTGACCGGTGGCAAGTGATACTTCTTTGTAGTGCAGATTTGCATTGCCCGCTTGCTTGCTTGTCCAAAATGGGCATATGCGTTTTCTCCTGAATATATTCACGTGAAAACCCATATGCCCTTTATGGCCATTTCCATAATTTTCGAAGTTGTAATCCTTTTCCTGTGTTTAAAGGCGATTCCAATGTACCTCTTGAAATCGGTTTCATGCCATTCTGCCTCATTTTCCCTTCTGCCTCGTGGCTTTCCCTCAACAGATTTTTCGAAGAGAGTAGTCCTTTATAACTCTGCAGGTTAGTGAATTGCTGTGGCCCTGAGCTCCATTTTTCAACTCGCGTTTTTGTGAGCTGACCGCAAATCAACTGTTTTGCTTCTGGACTTATACTGGTTCTGGGGGGCAGGCTGAGAGTTTGGTTAATTCCTCTTTGTGATGGGAAATTAGAGAGTCATGTGGCCGTCCAAATGCCTACAGCTACTCTCTCATTGGTTCTCTCTCTTCCCTTATATCCTCTGCACAATTTGCCAACATTGTGAACCAGGAGGTTATAGGGGCTGACTTTCCAAGTTGGGAGATTGATAGTCAAGCAGTTGGAATGTCAAACTGGAGCACAAGGAGAGAAAAAAGTAGTAGAGTTTTAGAAACCTTTCACCATCAGATGGTTTCCATTCTCTAGGTTCCCATACACGTTATAACTGTAGTGATATTCCCTTCTACCTGGAGAGTTGGGAACCATGGAATGGGTGGCAGGCATTATTGCTTTAAACGGTCTGCATTTTTTCACCCAATCTCACCAATGCTCTCAGTCCCAAGTGACCAGCCTTATGCCACATCCAGCTGTCATTGTAGATAGGGTCATTCCAGGTTTCATCAGAACCCCTGAAGGTATTGTGTAAGAATTTTACTGATTTTATGTTTTGTTTTGAAATTCATTTTTATAGTGGGTTTGAGCTGATTCTCACTGCCATGTTTATGTCGTTCTAGACACACTTGGTTCCCTTACGGAGACATATCAATACATAGGTTTTAAAATTCTTACTAGTCAGATATATTTCTCTGTGAGGAATAGGGTTGGTGAGTTCCATTCACTGAGGAAGGAGTAGGGCTTGTCTCTTCTGTTTTTGGATTATGGAACGGTACCTGTGCTAATATCAATCTTATGTTTTGTGCATCTCCCCACCTCTCTTTCCCCTTAAGCAAGCGTTAGATTGTTTTCTAAATCTGATATTCTGTTCTCTTCCCTAAA
Organism: Mesoplodon mirus; assembly: GCF_964341445.2. Classification (NCBI taxonomy): domain Eukaryota; kingdom Metazoa; phylum Chordata; class Mammalia; order Artiodactyla; family Ziphiidae; genus Mesoplodon; species Mesoplodon mirus. The sequence goes on along the minus strand of NW_028295813.1, from coordinate 2,664,045 downwards.
TCAGTTCATATGTAGCCATGTTTACATTCTCTTCATAAGTGATATCTTATGTCAGAATGCACCATGGCCGTTCTCATAATAATGCTCCATGACCCCTGTCATCACAATGCACCATGCCCTGGTTATCAAAATGCTCCATGTCCCTTCTCATCACAATTCTCCACGTCCTTGTCATCACAATGCTACATGACACTACTCATCAAAATGTTACATGCTCTTGTCATCAAAATTCACTATCCACTTGACATTGAAATGCTCCATGCACTTGTCATCACAATGCTCCATGCACATGTCATCACAAAGCTCCATGCATTTGTCATCACAATGCTGCATGACCCCTGTCATCACAATGCTCACTGACACCTGTCATCACAGTGCTACATGCCCCTTGTCATTACAGTGCTCCATGATGCTCGACATCACAATTACCCAAGGTCTCCTCATCACAATGCTCCATGGCCAATATCATCACAATTCTTCATAACCACTGTCAACACAACACTCCATGACACCTAACAACACAATGATTCGGGACTCTTGTCATCACAATGATCCATTCCCTATTCATCACAATGCTGCATGACGCCTGTCATCAAAATACTCCATGAATATTTTCAGCCCAATGTTCCATGACCCTTGTCATCACAGTGATCCATGTCGTTGTCACCCCTATGCTCCATGACCACTGTTTTCACAATGCTCCGTGACGCTTTTCATCACAGTGCTCCATGCCACCTGTCATCACAATGCTCCTTGCCTTTGTCAGAAAAATGCTACATGACCTTGTCATTATAATGCTCTATGCGCTTGTCATCACAATACTCCATTTCCATTGTCATCACAATCCTTCATGAAACTTGGGATCACATTGCTTCATGCCCTTGTCATCACAATGCTCCATGCTCCTTGAAATCAAAATGATCCATGACCTCTGTCATCAAAATGCTCAAATCCCATGTGATCACCTTGTTCCATAACACTTGTCATCACAACGCCTCATGATGCCTGTCATCACAATACTCCATGCCCTTTTCATCACAATGCTCCATGACCTTTGTCATCACAATTCTCAATACACTTGTCATCACAATGCTCCCTGATACTTGTCGTCAGAATGCTCCTTGACCCCTGTCACGAAAAGGCTCCTTGTCTTTTTCACCACAATGCCCCATGCCGTTATCATCACAATGCTCCATGCCATTGTCATTATAATACTCCACAAGCTTGTCATCAGAATGTTCCATGACCCTTGTCATCACAAATCTCCATGCACTTGTCAGCAAAATGCTCCCTTACCCTTGTCATCACAATGCTCCAATCCATTGTCATCACAATGCTCAAGTATCTTTGACAGCAGAATCCAACATGACAATTGGCATGACAATTCTCCATGCCCTTGTCATAACAATGCCCCATTCCAAATGTCATCACAATAATCCATGAAACTAAATAGACCACTGTTCCATCCCCTTGTCATCACATTGCTCCATGCCCTTGTTATCACAATGCTCCATGACCCCTGTCATCACAATGCTCCATGTCTCCAGTCATCACAATGCTTCATTAACTTTGTCATCACAATTGTCCATGTCCTCGTCATCAACAGTCTCTGTGACCTTTTTAACCAAAATGCTCCATGAAATTTTCATCACAATGCTCTTTGATCCTTGTCATCAAACTGCTCTATGCCTTTCTCAGCACAATGCTCCATAACACATGTCATCACAATGCACCATGCGCTTGTCATCACAATGCTCCACAAATTTCACATCACAGTACTCCATAAAACTTGTCATCACAATGCTCCATGCACTTCTCATCAAAATGCTCTCTCACCACTGATATCACAATGCTACATCACTATTTGTCACAATAATCCCTCACCACTCTCATCACAATGATTCATGGCATCTGTCATCACAATGCTACATGCACTTATCATCACAATGTTCGATGACCACTGACATCAAAATGTTCCATAACACCTGTCATCAAACTGCTCCATGATCCTTTTCATCAATATGCTCCATGACCCCTGACATCACAATGTTCCATAACACCAGTCATCAAAATATTCCATGACCGTTTTCATCAAATTGTTCCATGACCCTGTCATCAAAATGCTCCCTGCCCTTCTCATCAAAATGCACCTCACCCTTGTCATCAAAATGCTCCATGACTTGTCATCACAATGCACCATGCCCTTGCCATCACAGTGCTCCATTACCCCAGTCATAACAATGCTCCATGACCCCTGCTATTACGATGTTCCATGGCCTTGTCATCACAAAGCTCCATGACCCTTCTCATCACAATGCTCCAAGAACCCTCTAATCACAATGCTCTATGCCCCTTTTCATCTCAATGATCCACGAACCCTCTCATCACAATGCACCATGCCCATCACCATAATGCTTCATGCTATTGTCATCACAATGAAATCAAAATGCTCCATGAACTCTGTCATAACAATGCTCCAAACCCTTGTGATCACAATATTCCATATCACTTATCATCACAATGCCCCATGACGCTCGTCATCACAGTTATACATGGTCTTCTCCTCAGAATGCTCCATGACCTTTGTCATCACAATGCTCAGTACACTTGTCATCAACATGTTCCCTGACACTTGTTGTCTGCATGCTCCTTGAATCCAGTCATGACAAGGCTCCATGCATTTTTCATCACAATGATCCCTGCCCTTTTCATCACAATGCTCCAAGACCCCTGTAATCACAATGCTCCATGCCCTTGTCATCACAAAGCTCAATGACGCTTGCCATCAGAATGCTCCTTGGCCTTGTCCTCACAATGCTCCATGCCCTAGTCATCACAATGTGCCAAGTCCCCTCTAATCACAATGCTCCATGCCCATTTTCATCTGTATGCTCCAGGAGACTTGTCATCACAAGGCTCCATGGTTTTCTCATCACAATGCTCCAGGACCTTGTCATCACAATGCTTCACGACCTTGTCATGAAAATTCTCAATGGCCATTGTCATCATAATGCTCCTAGCCCTAGTCATCACAATACTCCATTATATTTGTCATCACAATCCTCCACTACATTTGGCATCACAATACTCCCAGCCATTGTCATCACAATGGACCATGACATATGTCATCACAATGCTCCCTGACACCTGTCTTCAAAATAATCCATGACCTTCTCTTCACAATGATCCATGTCCTTGTCATCACAATGCACCATGTCCACTGTCATAACAATAATCTATGAATCTTGTCAGACCAATGCTCCATGCCCCTGTCATCACAATGCTCCATGCCCTTGTCATCACAATGCTCCATGACTTGTCATCACAATACTCCAAGACCCCTGTAATCACAATGCTCCATGCCCCTTTTCATCAGAATGCTCCATGAGAATTGTCATCATAAGAATCCATGGTCTTCTCATCACAATGCTGCAGGACCTTGTCATCACCATGCTCCACTCCCTTGTCATCACAATGCTCCATGACCCCTGTCATCACAATAATCCATGAATATTTTCAGCCCAATGCTCCACGACCTATTCATCACAATGCTCCATGGCCAATATCATCTCAATGCTCCATGACCACTGTCATCACAACACTCCATGACACATGACGACACAGTGATCCGGGACTCTTGTCTTCACAATGCTCCATTCCCTACTCATCACTATGCTCCATGACCCCTGTCATCACAACACTCCATGAAAATTTTCAACCCTGTGCTCCATGACATTTGTCATCACAATGATCCATGCACTTGTCATCCCAATGCTCCATGACCCCTGTATTCACAATGATCTGTGACGCTACTCATCACAGTGCTCCATGACACATGTCATTACAATGCTCCATGCCTTTGTCAGCAAAATGCTACATGACCTTGTCGTTACAATGCTCTATGCGCTTGTCATCAGAATGCTCCCTGACCCTTGTCATCACAATGCTCCAAGCCATTGTCATCACAATGCTCCATTACCTTTGTCATCAGAATCCTCCCTGACAATTGGCATCACAATGCTCCATGCCATTGTCATCACAATGGGCCATTACATATGTCATCACAATGCTCCCTGACACCTGTCTTCACAATACTGCATGACCTGGTCATCACAGTGCTCCATGCCCTTTTCATCACAATGCACCATTCCAAGTTTCATCGCAATAATCCATGAAACTTATTAGATCAATGCTCCATGCCCTTGTCATCACAATGCTCCATGCCCTTGTTATCACAATGCTCCATGTCCCCTGTCTTCACAATGCTCCGAGACTCCAGTCATCACAATGCTTCATGACCTTTGTCACCACAATGGTCCATGCCCTCGTCATCAACAGTCTTTGTGACTTTTTTAACCACAATGCTCCATGAAATTTTCATCCCAATTGTCTTTGACCCTTGTCATCACAATGCTCTATGCTTTTCTCAGCACAATGCTCCATGACTCTTGACATCACAATGCTCCATGCACTTGTCAGCACAATGCTCCATGACACATGTCATCACAATGCTCCATGACCCCTTTCATCACAATGCTCCGTGACTCCAGTCATCACAATGCTTCATAACGTTTGTCATCACAATGTTCCATGCCCGTGTCATCACAAGGCTCTGTGACCTTTGTAACCACAATGCTCCATGAACATTTCATCACAATTCTCTGTGACCTTTGTCATCACAATGCTCCATTTCTTTGTGAGAACAATGCTCCATGACCATTGTCTTCAAAATGTGCCATGTGCATTTCATCACAACGGTCCACATACTTGTCATTGCAATGCTCCATAAATCTTGTAATCACAATGCTCCATGCACTTCTCATCAAAATGCTCTCTCACCACTGATATCACAATGCTACATCACTATTTGTCACAATACTCCCTCACCCCTGTCATCACAATGTTCCATGACTCCTGTCATCACAATGCTACATGCACTTATCATCACAATGTTCGATGACCCCTGACATCACAATGTTCCATAACACCTGTCATCAAAATGTTCCATGACACTTTTCATCAAATTGCTCCATGACCCTGTTATCAGAATGCTCCCTGCCTTTCTCATCACAATGCACAACGCCCTTGCCATCAAAATGCTCCATGTCGAGAGACTTCCGGGTAAGATGACGGAATAGTAAGACGCTGAGGTCACCGTCCTCCCCACGGATACACCATAAATACAGCTGCACGTGGAGCAACTTCTACAGAACACCTGCTGGATGCTGGCAGAGGACCCCGGACCTCCCAAAAGGCAAGAAACTCCCCACATTCCTTGGTAGGGCAAAGCGGAGAGATTCCCGCAGAGAGGATAGGGGCCGAGCAGCACTCACCAGCCCGAGAGGCTTGTCCGCTCGCCCCGGCATCGCTGGAAGCTGAGGCTCGGGCTTCGGTCAGAGCGCAGGGAGAGGACTGGTGCTGGCGGCGAGAACTCAGCCGGAAGGGGGCTAATGAGCCACAGCTAGCCGGCAGGGAGTCCGGGAAAACACTGGAGCTGCCGAAGAGGCAAGAGACTTTTTCTCCCCTCTTGGTTTCCTGGTGCGCGAGGAGAGGGAATTAAGAGCACTGCTTAAAGGGGCTCCACAGATGGGCGCGAGACGCGACTGAAGACGCGGAGCCCGGTGACGGGCGTGGGACGCTGGGGCTGCTGCTGCCACCGGCAAGATGCCTGTGTGCGAGCGTGGGTCACTGTCCACACCGCCCTTCCTGGAGCATTTGTAGCCCGCCACTGCCAGGGTCCCGGGATCCAGGGGCGGCTTCTCGGGGAGAACGCACGGTGCGCCTCGGGCTGGTGCAACATCATGCCGAACTCTGCCGCTGCAGGCTCGCGCCGCACTCCTTGCCCCTCCCTCCCGCCCGGCCTGAGTGAGCCAGAGTCCCCGAGGAGGCTGCTCCTTTAACCCTGTCCTGTCTAAGTGAAGAACAGACACCCTCCGGCGACCAACATGCAGAGGCGGGGCCAAATCCAAACCTGAGACCCAGGAGCTGTGAGAACAAAGAGAAAGGGAAACCTCTCCCAGCAGCCTCAGAAGCAGCAGATTAAAGCTCCACAATCAACTTGATGTACCCTGCATCTGTGGAATATATGAATGGACAACAAATCATTCCAAATTGAGGAGCCAGGAGTCAGTGCTGTGCCTCTGAGGTGGGAGAGCCAACTTCAGGACACTGGTCCACAAGAGACCTCCCAGCTCCACATAATATCAAACGGCGAAAATCTTCCAGAGATCTCTATCTCAACACCAGCACCCAGCTTCACTCAACGACCAGCAAGCTACAGTGCTGGACACCCTATGCCAAACAACTAGCAAGACAGGAACACAACGCCACCCATTAGCAGAGAGGCTGCCTAAAATCATAAAAAGTCCGCAGACACCCCAAAACACACCACCAGACGTGGACCTGCCCACCAGAAAGACAAGATCCAGCCTCACCCACCAGAACACAGGCACTAGTCCCCTCCACCAGGAAGCCTACACAACCCACTAAACCAACCTTAGCCACTGGGGACAGACAACAAAAACAACGGAAACTACGAACCTGCAGCCTGAAAAAAGGAGATCCCAAACACAGTAAGATAAGCAAACTGAGAAGACAGAAAAACACACAGCAGGAGAAGGAGCAAGATAAAAACCCACCATACCTAACAAATGAAGAGGTAATAGGCAGTCTACCTGAAAAAGAATTCAGAATAATGATGGTAAAGATGATCCAAGATTCTATTTCCCAGATCCAAAATCTTGGAAATAGAATAGACAAAATGCAAGAAACAGTTAACAAGGACCTAGAAGAACTAAAGATGAATCAAGCATCGATTAAAAACACAATACATGAAATAAAAAGTACTCTAGATGGGATCAATAGCAGAAAAACTGAGGCAGAAGAACGGATAAGTGAGGTGGAAGATAAAATAGTGGAAATAACTGCTGCACAGCAAAATAAAGAAAAAAGAATGAAAAGAACAGAGGACAGTCCCAGAGACCTCTGGGACAACATTAAATGAACCAACATTCGAATTATAGGGGTCCCAGAAGAAGAAGAGAAAAAGAAAGGGACTGAGAAAATATTTGAAGAGATTATAGTTGAAAACTTCCCTAATATGGGAAAGGAAATAGTTCATCAAGTCCAGGAGGCACAGAGAGTCCCATACAGAATAAATCCAAGGAGAAATACGCCAAGACACATATTAATCAAACTGTCAAAAATTAAACACAAAGAAATCATATTAAAAGCAGCAAGGCAAAAACAACAAATAACACACAAGGGAATCCCCATCAGGATAACAGCTGATCTCTCAGCAGAAACTCTACAAGCCAGAAGGGAGAGGCAGGACATAATTAAAGTGATGAAAGAGAAAAACCTGCAACCAAGATTACTCTACCCAGCAAGGATCTCATTCAGATTTGATGGAGAAATTAAAACGTTTACAGACAAGCAAAAGCTGAAAGTGTTCAGCACCACCAAACCAGCTTTACAACAAATGCTAAAGGAACTTCTCTAGGCAAGAAACACAACAGAAGGAAAAGACCTACAATAACGAACCCAAAACAATTAAGAAAATGGGAATAGGAACATACATAACAATAATTACATTAAATGTAAATGGACTAAATGCTCCCACCAAAAGACACAGATTGGCTGAATGGATACAAAAACAAGACCCATATATATGCTGTCTACAAGAGACCCACTTCAGACCTAGAGACACATACAGACTGAAAGTAAGGGGATGGAAAAAGATATCCCATGCAAATGGAAACCAAAAGAAAGCTGGAGTAGCAATTCTCATATAAGACAAAATAGACTTTAAAATAAAGACTACTAGAAGAGACAGAGAAGGACACTACATAATGATCAAGGGATCGATCCAAGAAGAAGATATAACAAATGTAAATATTTATGCACCCAACATAGGAGCACCTCAATACATAAGGCAAATACTAACAGCCATAAAAGGAGAAATCGACAGTAACACAATCATAGTAGGGGACTTTAACACCCCACTTTCACCAAAGGACATATCATCCAAAATGAAAATAAATAAGGCAACACAAGCTTTAAATGATACATTAAACAAGATGGACTTAATTGATATTTATAGGACATCCCATCCAAAAACAACAGAATACACATTTTTCTCAAGTGCTCATGGAACATTCTCCAGGATAGATCATATCTTGGGTCACAAATCAAGCCTTGGTAAATGTAAGAAAATTGAAATTGTATCAAGTATCTTTTCTGACCACAATGCTATGAGACTAGATATCAATTACAGGAAAAGAGCTGTAAAAAATACAAACACATGGAGGCTAAACAATACACTACTTAATAACAAAGTGATCACTGAAGAAATCAAAGGGGAAATTAAAAAAATACCTAGAAACAAATGACAATGGAGACATGACGACCCAAAACCTATGGGACGCAGCAAAAGCAGTTCTAAGGGGGAAGTTTATAGCAATACAATCCCACCTTAAGAAACAGGAAACATCTCGAATAAACAACCTAAATTTGCACCTAAAGCAATTAGAGAAAGAAGAACAAAAACATCCCAAAGTTAGCAGAAGGAAAGAAATCATAAAAATCAGATCAGAAATAAATGAAAAAGAAATGAAGGAAACGATAGCAAGGATCAATAAAACTAAAAGCTGGTACTTTGAGAAGATAAACAAAATTGATAAACCATTAGCCAGACTCATCAAGAAAAAAAGGAGAAGACACAAATCAATAGAATTAGAAATGAAAAAGGAGAAGTAACAACTGACACTGCAGAAATACAAAAGATCATGAGAGATTACTACAAGCAACTCTATGCCAATAAAATGGACAACCTGGAAGAAATGGACAAATTCTTAGAAATGCACAACCTGCCAAGACTGAATCAGGAAGAAATAGAAAATATGAACAGACCAATCACAAGCACTGAAATTGAAACTGTGATAAAAAATCTTCCAACAGGGCCTCCCTGGTGGCGCAGTGGTTGAGAGTCCGCCTGCCGATGCAGGGGATACGGGTTCGTGCCCCGGTCTGGGAGGATCCCATATGCCGCGGAGCGGCTGGGCCCGTGAGCCATGGCCGCTGGGCCTGCGCATCCGGAGCCTGTGCTCCGCAACGGGGGAGGCCACAACAGTGAGAGGCCCGCATACCGCAAAAAGAAAGAAAAAAAAAAAATCTTCCAACAAACAAAAGCCCAGGGCCAGATGGCTTCACAGGTGAATTCTATCAAGCATTTAGAGAAGAGCTAACACCTATCCTTCTCAAACTCTTCCAAAATATAGCAGAGGGAGGAACACTCCCAAACTCATTCTATGAGACCACCATCACCCTGATACAAAAACCAGACAAAGATGTCACAAAGAAAGAAAACTATAGGCCAATATCACTGATGAATATAGATGCAAAAATCCTCAACAAAATACTAGCAAACAGAATCCAACAGCACATTAAAAGGATCATACACCATGATCAAGTGGGGTTTATTCCAGGAATGCAAGGATTCTTCAATATACGCAAATCAATCAACGTGATACACCATATTACCAAATTGAAGGAGAAAAACCATATGATCATCTCAATAGATGCAGAGAAAGCTTTCGACAAAATTCAACACCCATTTATGATAAAAACCCTGCAGAAAGTAGGCATAGAGGGAACTTTCCTCAACATAATAAAGGCCATATATGACAAACCCACAGCCAGCATCGTCCTCAATGGTGAAAAACTGAAACCATTTCCACTAAGATCAGGAACAAGACAAGGTTGCCCACTTTCACCACTCTTATTCAACCTAGTTTTGGAAGTTTTAGCCACAGCAATCAGAGAAGAAAAGGAAATAAAAGGAATCCAAATCGGAAAAGAAGAAGTAAAGCTGTCACTGTTTGCAGATGACATGATACTATACATATAGAATCCTAAAGATGCTACCAGAAAACTACTAGAGCTAATCAATGAATTTGGTAAAGTTGCAGGATACAAAATTAATGCAAAGAAATCTCTGGCATTCCTATATACTAATGATGAAAAATCTGAAAGTGAAATTAAGAAAACACTCCCATTTACCATTGCAACAAAAAGAATAAAATATCTAGGAATAAACCTACCTAAGGAGACAAAAGACCTGTATGCAGAAAATTATAAGACACTGATGAAAGAAATTAAAGATGATACAAATAGATGGAGAGATGTACCATGTTCTTGGATTGGAAGAATCAACATTGTGAAAATGACTCTACTACCCAAAGCAATCTACAGATTCAATGCAATCCCTATCAAACTACCACTGGCATTTTTCACAGAACTAGAGCAAAAAATTTCACAATTTGTATGGAAACACAAAAGACCCCGAATAGCCAAAGCAATCTTGAGAACGAAAAATGGAGCTGGAGGAATCAGACTCCCTGACTTCAGACTATACTACAAAGCTACAGTAATCAAGACAGTATGGTACTGGCACAAAAACAGAAATATAGATCAGTGGAACAGGATAGAAAGCCCAGAGATAAACCCACGGACATATGGTCACCTTATCTTTGACAAAGGAGGCAGGAATGTACAGTGGAGAAAGGACAGTCTCTTCAATAAGTGGTGCTGGGAAAACTGGATAGGGACATGTAAAAGTATGAGATTAGATCACTCCCTAACACCATACACAAAAATAAGCTCAAAATGGATTAAAGACCTAAATGTAAGGCCAGACACTCTCAAACTCTTAGAGGAAAACATAGGCAGAACACTCTATGACATAAATCACAGCAAGATCCTTTTTGACCCACCTCCTAGAGAAATGGAAATAAAGACAAAAATAAACACATGGGACCTAATGAAACTTAAAAGCTTTTGCACAGCAAAGGAAACCATAAACAAGACCAAAAGACAACCCTCAGAATGGGACAAAATATTTGAAAATGAAGCAACTGACAAAGGATTAATCTCCAAAATTTATAAGCAGCTCATGCAGCTCAATAACAAAAAAACAAAGGACCCAATCCAAAAATGGGCAGAAGACCTAAATAGACATTTCTCCACAGAAGATATACAGACTGCCAACAAACACATGAAAGGATGCTCAACATCTTTGCTCATTAGAGAAATGCCAATCAAAACTACAATGAGATATCATCTCACACCAGTCAGAATGGCCATCATCAAAAAATCTAGAAACAATAAATGCTGGAGAGGGTGTGGAAAAAAGGGAACACTCTTGCACTGCTGGTGGGAATGTGAATTGGTACAGCCGCTATGGAGAACGGTATGGAGGTTCCTTAAAAAACTACAAATAGAACTACCATATGACCCAGCAATCCCACTACTGGGCATATACCCTGACAAAACCATAATTCAAAAAGAGACATGTACCAAAATGTTCATAGCAGCCCTATTTACAATAGCCCGGAGATGGAAACAACCTAAGTGACCATCATCAGATGAATGTATAAAGAAGATGTGGCACATATATACAATGGAATATTACTCAGCCATAAAAAGAAATGAAATTGAGCTCTTTGAATGAGGTGGATGGACCTAGAGTCTGTCATACAGAGTGAAGAAAGTCAGAAAGAGAAAGACAAATACTGTATGCTGACACATATATATGGAACTTAAGAAAAAAATGTCATGAAGAACATAGGGGTAAGACAGGAATAAAGACACAGACCTACTAGAGAATGGACTTGAGGATATGGGGAGGGGGAAGGGTAAGCTGTGACAAAGTGAAAGAGCGGCATGGACATATATACACTACCAAACGTAAGGTAGATAGCTAGTGGGAAGCAGCCGCATAGCACAGGGAGATCAGCTCGGTGCTTTCTGACCACCTGGAGGGGTGGGATAGGGAGGGTGGGAGGGAGACGCAAAAGGGAGGGGATATGGGAATATAGGTATATGTATAACTGATTAAATTTGTTATAAAGCAAAAAAAAATTTTTTTTCAGGAGGAAAAAAAAAAAAGAAACAAAGTCCCAACACAGCAATAATAAATAAATTAAATAATAAAAACTCCTACACCCAACATTTAAAAAAAATGCTCCATGTCTTTGTCATCACAAAGATCCATGACCCTTGGCATCACAATGCTCAATGTCATTGTCATCACAATGCTCCATGAACACTCTCATCACATTGCTCCATGCCATTGTCTTCACAAAGCTCCATGACACATGTCATCAGAATGCTCCATGGCCTTCTCATCACAATGCTCCATGCCCTTGCCATCACAATGCTCCATTACCCCAGTCATAACAATGCTCCATGACCCCTGCTATCACGATGATCCATGGCCTTGTCATCACAAAGCTCCATGACACATGTCATCAGAATGTTCGATGGCCTTCTCATCAAAATGCTCCATGCTCTTGTCATCACAATGCTCCAAGACCCCTGGAATCACAATGCTCCATGCCCATATTCATCTCAATGCTCCATGAAACCCGTCATCACAATGCATCATACCCTTCATCATAAAGCTTCCGGCTATTGTCAGCACAATGAAATAAAAATTCTCCATGACCTCTGTCATAACAATGCTCCATGACCGCTGTATTCACAATGCTCGTGACGCTTGTCATCACAGTGCTCCATGACACCTGTCATCACAATGTTCCATGACTTTGTCAGCAAAATGCTACATGACCTTGTCATTAAAATGCTCTATGCGCTTGTCATCACAATACTCCATTACCATTGTCATCACAATCCTCCATGAACCTTGGGATCACACTGCTTCATGCCCTTGTTATCACAATGCTCCATGCTCCTTGAGATCAAAATGATCCATGACCTCTGTCATCACAGTGCTCCAAACCCTTGTGATCACAATGTTCCATAACACTTGTAATGACAACGCTCCATGGTGGCTGTCATCACAATACTCCATGCACTTTTCATCACAATGCTCCATGACCTTTTTCATCACAATTCTCAATACACTTGTCATCACAATGCTCCCTGACCCTTGTCGTCAGAATGCTCCTTGAACCCTGTCACGAAAAGGCTCCATGCATTTTTCAACACAATGCCCCATGCCGTTTTCATCACAATGCTCCACGCCACTGTCATCAAAATACTCCACAAGCTTGTCATGAGAATGATCCATGACACTTGTCATCAAAATTCTCCATGCACTTGTCAGCACAATGCTCCCTGGCCCTTGTCATCTCAATGCTCCAAGTCACTGTCATCACAATGCACCATTACCTTTGTCATCAGAATCCTCCATGACACCTGGCATCACAATGCTCCATGCCATTGTCATCACAATGGGCCATTACATATGTCATCACAATGCTCCCTGACAACTGTCTTCACAATACTGCATGACCTGGTCATCACAATGCTCCATGCCCTTGTCACCACAATGCACCATTCCAACAGTCATCACAGTAATCCATGAATCTTATTAGACCAATGCTGAATGCCCTTGTCATCACAATGCTCCATGACCCTTGTCATCACAATGCTCCGTGAACTTTTCATCACAATGTTCTTTGATCCTTGTCATCACAATGCTCTATGCCTTTCTCAGCACAATGCTCCATGTCCCTTGTCATCACAATGCTCCATGCTCATGTCAGCACGATGCTCCATGACACATGTCATCACAATGCACCATGCGCTTGTCATCACAGTGCTCCACAATCTTGTCATCACAATGCTCCATAAACCTTGTCATCACAATGCTCCATGCACTTCTCATCAAAATGCTCTCTCACCACAGATATCAAAATGTTACATCACTATTCGTCACAATACTCCCTCACCCCTGTTATCACAATGTTCCATGACTCCTGTCATCACAATGCTACATGCACTTACCATAACAATGTTCGATGACCCCTGACATCACAATGTTCCATAAGCCCTGTCATCAAAATATTCCATGACCCTTTTCATCAAATTGCTCCATGACCCTGTCATCACAATGCTCCCTGCCCTCCTCATCACAATGCACAACGCCCTTGTCATCAAAATGCTCCATGACCTTTGTCATCACGAAGATCCATGACCCTTGGCATCACAATGCTCCATGTCATTGTCATCACAATGCTCCATGATCACTCTCATCACATTGCTCCATGCCCTTGTCATCACAAAGCTCCATGACACGTCCTCAGAATCCTCCATGGCCTTCTCATCACAATGCTCCATGCACTTGCTGTCACAATGCTCCATTACCACAGTCATAAAAATTCTCCATGAACCCTGCCAGCATGATGTTCCGTGGCCTTGTCATCACAAGGCTCCATGACCCTTCTCATCACAATGCTCCAAGAACCCTGTAATCACAATGCTCCATGCCCCTTTCCATCTCAATGATCCATGAACCCTGTCATCAAAATGCACCATGCCCATCATCATAATGCTTCATGCTATTGTCATCACAATGAATTGTAAATGCTCCATGACCTCTGTCATAACAATGCTCCAAACCCTTTTGATCACAATGTTCCATAACACTTGTCATCACAGTGCCCCATGATGCTCGTCATCACAATTATCCATGCTCTTCTCATCACAATGCTCCATGACCTTTGTCATCACAATGCTCAATACACTTGTCATCAAAATGATCCCTGACACTTTTTGTCTGTATGCTCCTTGAACCCTGTCATGACAAGGCTCCATGCCTTTTTCATCACAATGATCCATGCCCTTTTCATCACAATGCTCCAAGACCCCTTTAAACACAATGCTCCATGCCCTTGTCATCACAAAGCTCAATGAAACATGTCTTCAGAATGCTCCTTGGCCTTCTCCTCACAATGCTCCATGCCCATGTGATCAAAATGTTCCAAGACCCCTGTAATCACAGTGGTCCATGAACTTTTTCATCAGTATGCTCCATGAGATTTGTTATCACAAGTCTCTATAGATTTCTCATCACAATGCTCCAGGACCCTGTCATCACAATGCTTCACGACCTTGTTCTAAAAATTCTCAATGGCCCTTGTTCTCATAATGCTCCAAGCCCTAGTCATCACAATGCTCCATTATATTTGTCATCACAATCCTCCATTACATTTGGCATCACAATGCTCCCTGCCATTGTCATTGCAATGGACCATGACATATGTCATCACAATGCTCCCTGACACCAGTCTTCACAATAATCCATGACCTTCTCATCACAATGATCCATGCCCTTGTCATCACAATGCTCCATGACCCATTTATTCACAATGCTCCGTGACGCTTGTCATCACAGTGCCCCATGACACCTGTCATAACAATGCTCCATGCCTTTTTCAGCAAAATGCTACATAACCTTGTCATTGCAATGCTCTATACGCTTGTCATCACAATACTCCATTACCATTGTCATCACAGTCCTCCATGAACATTGGGATCACATTGCTTCATGCCCTTGTCATCAAAATGCTCCATGCTCCTTGAAATCAAAATGATCCATGAACTCTGTCATCACAATGCTCCAAACCCTTGTGATCACAATGTTCCATAACACTTGTCATCACAACGCTCCATGATGACTGTCATCACAATACTCCATGCCCTTTTCATCACAATGCTCCATGACCTTTGTCATCACAATTCTCAATTCAGTTGTCATCACAATGCCTCATGCATTTTTCATCACAATTCTCCATGCCACTGTCATCAAAATACACCACAAGCTTTTCATCAGAATACTCCATGACCCTTTTCATCACAATTCTCAATGCACCTGTCAGCACAATGCTCCCTGACCCTTGTCATCACAATGCTCCAAGCCATTGTCATCACAATGCTCCATTACCTTTCTCATCAGAATCCTCCATGACACTTGTCATCACAATGCTCCAAGCCATTGTCATCACAATGCTCCATTAGCTTTCTCATCAGAATCCCCCATGACCCCTGTCATCACAATGCTACATCCCCTTATTATCACAATATTCCATAACCCCTGTCATCAAAATGCTCCATGACCCTTTTCATCCCAATGCTCTATGACACCTGGCATCACAATGTTCTATATCCCCTGTCATCAAAATGTTCCATTACATTTTTCATCAAATTTCTGCATGACCCTGTCATCAAAATGCTCCCTGCCCTTCTCATCACAATGCACCACACACTTGTCATCAAAATGCTCCATGACCTTTGTCATCACAAAGCTCCATGACCCTTGGCATCACAATGCTCCATGTCATTGTCATCACAATTCTACATGAACACTCTCATCACATTGCTCCAAGCCCTTGTCATCACAAAGCTCCATGACACTTGTCATCACAATGCTCGATGCCCTTCTCATCACAATGCTTCATGCCCTTGTCATTACAATCCTCCATGACCCATATATCACAGTGTTCCATGCCCTTGTCATCACAATGCTCCATGCCCACTCTAATCACAATAATCCATGAAATATTTCACACCAATGCTCAATGCCCTTCTCATCACAATGCTCCATTACCTGTGTCATAACAATGCTCCATGACCCGTGCCATCACAATGTTCCACGGCCTTGTCATCACAAGGCTCCATGACCCTTGTCATCACAATGCACCAAGACCCATGTAATCACAAGGCTCCATGCCCTTGTCATCACAAAGCTCCGTGAGGCATGTCATCAGAATGTTCCATGGCCTTCTCCTCACAATGCTCCATGCACTTGTCATCACAATGCTCCAAGACCCCTGTAATCACAGTGTTCCATGAGACTTTTCATCTCAATGCTCCATGAACCCTGTCATCACAGTGAACCATGCCCATCATCATGATGCTTCAGGCTATTGTCATCACAATGAAATCAAAATTCTCCATGACCTCTGTCATCATAATGCTCCAAACCCTTGTGATCACAATGTTCCTTAACACTTATCATCACAATACACCATGACGCTCATCATCACAATTATCCATGGTCTTCTCATCACAATGCTCCATTACCTTTGTCTTCAGAATCCTCTATGACACTTGGCATCACAATGCTCCATGCGATTGTCATCACAATGGGCCATTACATATGTCATCACAATGCTCCCTGACACCTGTCTTCACAATACTGTATGTCCTGGTCATCACAATGCTCCATGCCCTTGTCATCACAATGCACCATTCCAACTCTCATCGCAATAATCCATGAAACTTATTATTCCAATGCTCCATGCCCTTGTCATCACCATGCTCCAATCCCTTGTTATCACATTGTTCCATGACCCCTGTCATCAGAATGCTCCGTGACTTCATTCATCACAATGATTCATGACCTTTATCATCTCAGTGGTCCATGCCCTCGTCATCAACAGTCTCTGTGACCATTTTAACCACAATGCTCCATGAACTTTTCATCACAATGCTCTTTGACCCTTGTCATCACAATCCTATATGCCTTTCTCAGCACAATGCTCCATGACCCTTGTCATCACAATGCTCCATGCGCTTGTCAGCACGATGCTCCATGACACATGTCATCAAAAGGCACCATGCGCTTGTCATCACAGTGCTCCACAATCTTGTCCTCACAATGCTCCATAAAACTTGTCATCACAATGCTCCATGCACTTCTCATCAAAATGCTCTCTCTCCACTGATATCACAATGTTACATCACTATTCGTCACAATACTCACTCACCCCTGTCATCACAATGTTCCATGACTCCTGTCATCACAATGCTACATGCACATATCATCACAATGTTCGATGGCCCCTGACATCACAATGTTCCATAACCCCTGTCATCAAAATGCTCCCAAAATCTTTTCATCAAAATGCTCCATGACCCCTGGCATCACAATGTTCCATAACCCCTGTCATCAAAATATCCCATGACCATTTTCATCAAATTGCTCCATGACCCTGTCATCACAATGCTCCCTGCCCTTGTCCTCACAATGCACAATGCCCTTGTCTTCAAATTCCTACAAGACCTTTGTCATCACAAAGATCCATGACCCTTGGCATCACAATGCTCCATGTCATTGTCATCACAATGCTCCATGAACGCATTCATCACATTGCTCAATGCCATTGTCATCACAAAGCTCCATGACACGTCATCATAATGCTCCATGGCTTTCTCATCACAATCCTACATGCCATTGCCCTCACAATGTTCCATAACCCCTGTCATAACAATGCTCCATGACCCCTGCCATCACGATGTTCCATGGCCTTGTCATCACAAGGCTCCATGACCATTCTCATCACAATGCTCCTAGACCCCTGTAATCACAATGTTCCATGACCCCTGTCATCACAGTGCTACATCCCCTTATCATCATAATGTTCCATGACCCCTGTCATCACAATGCTACATCCCCATTTCATCACAATGTTCTATAACCCCTGTCATCAAAATGTTCCATTACAATTTTCATCAAATTGCTGCATGACACTGTCATCAAAATGCTCCCTGCCGTTCTCATCACAATGCACCACGCCCTTGTCATCAAAATGCTCCGTGACTTTTGTCATCACAAAGCTCCATGACCGTTGACATCACAATGCTCCATGTCATTGTAATCACAATGCTCCATGAACCCTCTCATCACATTGCTCCATGCCCTTGTCATCACAAAGCTCCATGACACTGGTCATCACAGTGCTCGATGCCCTTCTCATCACTATGCTGCATGCCCTTGTCATTACAATACTCCATGATCATTGTATCACAGTGTTCCATGCTCTTGTCATCACAATGCTCCATGCCCACTCTTATCACAATAATCCATGAAACATTTCACACCAATGCTTCCTGTCCTTCTCATCACAATGCTCCATTACAACTGTCATAATAATGTTCCATGACCCCTGACATCACAATGTTCCATGGCCTTGTCATTCACAAGGCTCCATGACACTTGTCATCACAATGTTCCAAGAACACTGTAATCACAATGCTCCATGCCCTTGTCATCACAAAGCTCCATGACGAATGTCATTAGATTGTTCCATGGACTTCTCATCAAAATGCTCCATGCCCTTGTCATCACAATGCTCCAAGACACTTTTTTTCACAATGCTCCATCCCCCTTTTCATCTCAAAGCTCCATGAATCCTATCATCACAGTGCACCATGCCCATTATCATAATGGTTCAGGGTATTTTTATCATAATGAAATCAGAATGCTCCATGACCTCTTTCATCACAATGCTCCAAACTGTTGGGATCACAATGTTCCATAACACTTCTCATCACAACAACCCATGATGCTCATAATCACTATTATCCATAGTCTTCTCATCACTATGCTCCATAAACTTTGTCATCACAATGCTCAATACACTTGTCATCACAATGCTCCCTGACACTTGTCGTCAGTATGCTCCTTGAACACTGTCATGACAAGGCTCCATGCCTTTTTCATCACAATGTTCCATGCCCGTTTCATCACAGTGCGCCAAGACACCTGTAATCACAATGCTCCATGCACTTGTCATCACAGTGCTCCATGACGCATTCATCAGAATGCTCCATGGCCTTCTCTTCACAATGCTCCATGCCCTTGTCATCACAATGCTCCAAGACCCCTGTAATCACAATGCTCCATGCCGCTTGTCATTATAGCGCTCCATGACGCTCGTCATCACAATTATCCATGGTCTTCTCATCACAGTGCTCCACGGTCTTGCCATCACAATGCTCCATGTCCTGGTCATCACAATGCTCTATGTTCCCTGTCATCACAATTCTCCACGTTCTTGGCATCACTATGTTCCATGACACTTCCCATCACAGTGTTAAATGCTTTGTCATCACAATACTTCACAAGCTTGTCATCAGAATACTCCATGACCCTTGTCATCACAATGACCCATGACCCCTGTCATCACAATGCTCCATGAGACGTATCATCACAATGCTCCATGCCCCTTGTCATTACAGTGCTCCATGTTGCTCATCACCAGAATTATCCATGGACTTCTCATCAGAGTGCTCCACGGTCTTGCCATAACAATGCTCCATGCCCTGGTCATCACAATGCTCCATGTCCCTTGTCATCACAATTCTCCTCGTCCTTATCATCACAATGCTCCATGACAGTTCTCATCACAATGTTACATGCTCTTGTCATCACAATTCTCCATGCACTTGTCATCGCAATGCCCCATGACCCCTGTCATAGCAAGCTCCATTCATTTGTCATCACAATGCTTCACGACCTTTTCATCAAAATTCTCAATGGCCGTTGTCATCACAATGCTCCATGCGCTTGTCATCACAAAACTCCATGACACATGTCATCAGAATGTTCCATTGCCTTCTCATCAAAATGCTCCATGCCCTTTTCATTACAGTGCTCCTAGACCCCTGTAATCACAATACTCCATGCCCCTTTTCATCTCAATGCTCCATGAAACCTGTCATCACAATGAATCATACCCTTCATCATAATGCTTCCGGCTATTGTCAGCACAATGAAATCAAAATTCTCCATGACCTCTGTCATCACAATGCTCCATGACCCCTGTCATCAAAATACTCCATGAACATTTTCAGCCCAATGCTCCATGACACTTGTCATCAAAATGATCCATGCCCTTGTCATCCCAATGTTCCATGACCCCTGTATTCACAATGCTCCGTGACGCTTGTCATCACAGTGCTCCATGACACCTGTCATCACAATGCTCCAAGGCTTTGTCAGCAAAATGCTACATGACCTTGTCATTACAATGCTCTATGCGCTTGTCTTCACAATACTCCATTTCCATTGTCATCACAATCCTCCATGAACCTTGGGATCACATTGTTTCATGGCTTTGTCATCACAATGATCCATGCTCCTAGAAATCAAAATGATCCATGCCCTCTGTTATCACAATGCTCCAAACACTTGTGATCACAATGTTCCATAACACTTGTCATCACAACGCTCCATGATGCCTGTCATCACAATACTCCATGCCCTTTTCATCACAATGCTCCATGACCTTTGTCATCACAATTCTCAATACACTTGTCATCACAATGCTCCCTGACACTTGTCGTCAGAATGCTCCTTGAACCCTGTCAGGAAAAGGCTCCATGCCTTGTTCATCACAATGCCCCATGCCGTTTTCATCACAATGCCCCATGCCATTGTGATCAAAATACTCCACAAGCTTGTCATCAGAATGCTCCATGACCCTTGTCATCACAATTCTCCATGCAATTGTCAGCACAATGCTCCCTGACCCTTGTCATCACAATGCTCCAAGCCATTGCCATCACAATGCTCCATTACCTTTGTCATCAGAATCCTCCATGACACTTGGCATCACAATGCTCCATGCCATTGTCATCACAATGGGCCATTACATATGTCATCACAATGCTCCCTGACACCTGGCTTCACAATACTGCATGACCTTGTCATCACAATGCTCCATGCCCTTGTCATCACAATGCGCTATTCCAAATGTCATCGCAATAATCCATGAAATTTATTAGAACAATGCTTCATGCCCTTTTTATCACAATGCTCCATGCCCTTTTTATCACAATGCTCCATGACCCCTGTCATCACAATGCTCCGTGACTCCAGTCATCACAATGCTTCATGACATTTGTCATCACAATGGTCCATGCCCTCGTCATCAACAGTCTCTGTGACCTTTTTAACCACAATGCTCCATGAACTATTCATCACAATGCTCTTTGACCCTTTTTTATCACAATGCTCTATGCTTTTCTCAGCACAATGCTCCATGACCCTTGTCATCACAATGCTCCATGCGCTTGTCAGGATGCTCCATGACACATGTCATCACAATGCACCATGCGCTTGTCATCACAGTGCTCCACAATCTTGTCATCACAATGCTCCATAAACCTTGTCATCACAATGCTCCATGCAATTTTCATCAAAATGCTCTCTCACCACTGATATCACAATGTTACATCACTATTCGTCACAATACTCCCTCACCCCTGTCATCACAATATTCCATGACTCCTGTCATCACAATGCTACATGCACTTATCATCACAATGTACGATGACCCCTGACATCACAATGTTCCATAACCCCGTCATCAAATTGCTTCGTGACCCTTTTCATCAAAATGTTCCATGACCCCTAACATCACAATGTTCCATAACCCCTGTCATCAAAATGTTCCATGACCCTTTTCATCAAATTGCTCCATGACCCTGTCATCGCTATGCTCCCTGCCCTTCTCATCACAATGCTCAACGCCCTTGTCATCAAAATGCTCCATGACCTTTGTCATCACAAAGATCCATGACCCTTGGCATCACAATGCTCCATGCCATTCTCATCACAATGCTCCATGAACGCTCTCAGCACATTGCTCCATGCACTTTTCATCCCAAAGATCCATGAAACATGTCATCAGAATGCTCCATGGCCTTCTCTTCACAATGCTCCATGCCCTTGCCATTACAATGCACCATGTCCACTGTCATCACAATAATCTATGAAACTTGTCATCACAATGCTCCATGACCCTGTCATCACAATACTCCATGCCCTTGTCATCACAATGCTCCATGACCCATGTCATCACAATGCTCCGTGACTCCAGTCATCACAATGCTTCATAATGTTTGTCATCACAATGGTCCATACCCGCATCATCACAAGGCTCTGTGACCTTTGTTACCACAATGCTCCATGAACATTTCATGACAATGCTCCGTGAACCTTGTCATCACAATGCTCCATGCCTTTTTCAGAACAATACTCAATGACCCTTTTCATCACACTGTGCCACATGCTTTTCATCACAACGGTCCACAACCTTGTCATTGCTATGCTCCAAAAAAATTGAAATCACAATGCTCCATGCACTGTTCATCCAAATGCTCTCTCACCAGAGATATCACAATATTCCATCCCTAGTCATCCAAATACTCCCTCACCCCGGTAATCACAATGTTCCATGACCCCTGTCATCACAATGCTACATCCCTTTATCATCACAATGTTCCATAACCCCTGTCATCAAAATGCTCCATGACCCTTTTCATCCCAAAGCTCCATGATCCCTGGCATCACAATGTTCTATAACCCCTGTCATCAAAATGTTCCATTACACTTTTCATCAAATTGCTGCATGACCCTGTCATCAAAATTATCCCTGCCCTTCTCATCACAATGCACCATGCCCTTGTCATCAAAATGCTCCGTGACTTTTGTCATCACAAAGCTCCATGACCCTTGACATCACAATGCTCCATGTCATTGTCATCACAATGCTCCATGAACCCTCTCATCATATTGCTCTTGCCCTTGTCATCACAAAGCTCCATGACACTGGTCTTCACAATGCTCGATGCCCTTCTCATCTCAATGCTCCATGCCCTTTTCATTAAAATCCTCTATGATCATTGTATCACAGTGTTCCGTGCTCTTGTCATCACAATGCTCCATGCCCACTCTCATCACAATAATCCATGAAACATTTCACACCAATGTTTCCTGTCCTTCTCATCACAATGCTCCATTACACCTTTCATAACAATGTTCCATGACCCCTGCCATCACAATGTTCCACGGCCTTGTCATTCACAAGGCTTCGTGACACTTGTCATCACAATGTTACAAGACCCCTGTAATCACAATGCTCCATGCCCTTGTCATCACAAAGCTCCATGACGCCTGTCATTAGAATGTTACATGGACTTCTCATCACAATGCTCCATGCCCTTGTCATCACAATGCTCCAAGACACTTTTTATCACAATGCTCCATCCCCCTTTTCATCTCAAAGCTCCATGAATCCTATCATCACAATGCACCATGCCCATTATCATAATGCTTCAGTGTATTTTCATCACAATGAAATCAAAATGCTCCATGACCTCTGTCATCACAATGCTCCAAACCATTGGGATCACAATGTTCCATAACACTTCTCATCACAACAACCCATGATGCTCATAATCACAATTATCCATGGTCTTCTCATCACTATGCTCCATAACTTTGGTCATCACAATGCTCAATACACTTGTCATCACAATGCTCCCTGACACTTGTCGTCAGTATGCTCCTTGAACACTGTCATGACAAGGCTCCATGCCTTTTTCATCACAATGATCCATGCCCTTTTCATCACAATGCTCCAAGACACCTGTAATCACAATGCTCCATGCACTTGTCATCACAGTGCTGCATGACGCATTCATCAGAATGCTCCATGGCCTTCTCTTCACAATGCTCCATGCCCTTGTCATCACAATGCTCCAAGACCCCTGTAATCACAATGCTCCATGCCGCTTGTCATTATAGTGCTCCATGACGCTCGTCATCACAATTATCCATGGTATTCTCATCACAGTGCTCCACGGTCTTGCCATCACAGTGCTCCATGCCCTGGTCATCACAATGCTCTATGTTCCCTGTCATCACAATTCTCCACGTTCTTGGCATCACTATGTTCCATGACACTTCCCATCACAGTGTTAAATGCTTTGTCATCACAATACTTCACAAGCTTGTCATCAGAATACTCCATGACCCTTGTCATCACAATGATCCATGACCCCTGTCATCACAATGCTCCATGAGACGTATCATCACAATGCTCCATGCCCCTTGTCATTACAGTGCTCCATGATGCTCGTCACCAGAATTATCCATGGACATCTCATCACAGTGCTCCACGGTCTTGCCATAACAATGCTCCATGCCCTGGTCATCACAATGCTCCATGTCCCTTGTCATCACAATTCTCCACGTCCTTGTCATCACAGTGCTCCATGACAGTTCTCATCACAATGTTACATGCTCTTGTCATCACAATTCTCCATGCACTTGTCATCGCAATGCCCCATGACCCCTGTCATAGCAAGCTCCATTCGTTTGTCATCACAATGCTTCACGACTTTTTCATCAAAATTCTCAAAGGCCGTTGTCATCACAATGCTCCATGCCCTTGTCATCACAATGCTCCATGACCCTTGTCATCTCAATGCTCCAAGCCCTTGTCGTCACAGTGCTCCATTACCTTTGTCATCACAATCCTCCATAACACTTGGCATCACAATGCTCCATGTCATTGTCATCACAATGGAACATGAAATATGCCATCACAATGCTCCCTGACACCTGTCTTCACAATACTCCATGACCTTGTCATCACAATGCTCCATTCCCTTGTCATCACAATATGCCATGCCCACTGTCAACACAATTATCCATGAAACTTGTCAGACCAATGCTTCATGCTCCTGTCATCACAATGCTACATGACCCCAGTCATGACAATGCTCCGTTTGTCCCGTCATCACAAGGCTCCATGACCTGTGTCACCACAAATGTCAATGTCCTCATCATCACAAGGCTCTGTGAAATGTGTCACCACAATGCTCCATGAACTTTTCATCACAATGCTCAATGTCATTGTCATCACAATGCTCCATGAACGCTCACATCACATTGCTCCATGACCTTGTCATCACAAAGCTCCATGACGCATGTCATCAAAATGCTCCATGGCCTTCTCATCACAATGTTCCATGTCCTTGCCATCACAATTCAAAATAACCCCTGTCATAACAATGCTCCATGACCACTGCCTTCACGATGTTCCATGGCCTTGTCATCACAAGGCTCCTTGCCCTTGTCATCACAATGCTCCAAGACCCCTGTAATCAAAATGCTCCATGCCCCTTTTCATCTCAATGCTCCATGAACCCTGTCAACACAATACACCATGCCCATCATCAAAATGCTTCATGCTATTGTCATTACAATGAAATCAAAATGCTTCATGACCTCTGTCATCACAATGCTCCAAATCCTTGTGATCAAAATTTTCCATAACACTTATCATCACAACGCCCCATGACGCTCGTCATCACAGTTATCCATGGTCTTCTCATCACAATGCTCCATGACCTTTGTCATCACAATGCTCAATACACTTGTCATCAAAATGCTCCCTGACACTTTTCGTCAGTATGCTCCTTGAACCCTGTCATGACAAGGCTCCATGCCTTTTTCATCACAATGTTCCATGCCCTTGTCTTCAAAAGCTCCATGATGCATGTCATCCAAACGCTCCATGGCCATCTCATCCCAATGCCACATGCCGTTGTCATCACTATGCCCCAAGACCCCTGTAATCACAATGCTCCATGCCCCTTTTCATCAGAATATTCCATGAGACTTGTCATCACATGTCTCCATGGTCTTCTCATCACAATGCTCCAGTACCTTGTCATCACAAGCCTCCATGTCCCCTGTCATCACAATACTCCATGAACGTTTTCAGCCCAATGCTCCTTGACCTTCTCATCACAATGCTCCATGACCCCTGTCATCACAATTCTCCATGACTCCTGTCATCACAATGATCCATGAACCCTGACAAAACAATGATCCGGGACTCTTGTCATCAAAATGCTCCATGCCCTTGCCATCCCAATGCTCCATGACCCCTGTAATCACAATGCTCCGTGACACTTGTCATCACAGTGCTCCATGAAACTTGTCATCACAATGCTCCATGCCTTTGTCAGCAATATGCTACATAATCTTGTCATCATAATGCTCCATGCGCTTGTCATCACAATCCTTCATGACACTTTGGATCATATTGCTTCATGCCCTTGTCATCTCCCTCTTGCCTTTCTGGTTTTTACAGATTTTCAGATGTCCCTTTTGACCCGTGGGAAGTGACAATTCTTTGTAGTGTGGATTTGCATTGTGCGCTTGCTTGATTGTCCAAAAAGGTCGTATGTGTTTTCTCCTGAATATATTCAGGAGAAAAAGCATACGCCCTTTTTAGCCAAGTGCATCATTGTTGAAGTTGTGATGCTTTTCCTGTGCTTTAAAGGTGATTCCTATTTACCTCTTGAAATATGTTTTGTGCAGTTCTGCCTCATTTTCAAGTCAGCTTCGTGGCCTTCCCTCAACTGATTTTTGGAAGACAGTAGTCCTTTATAACTGTAGGTTTGTGAATTGCTGTGCCCGTGAGCTCCAAATTTCAAATCCCATTTTTGGGAGCTGACCGCAAATCCACAATTTTGCTTCAGGACCTATACTTGTTCCAGGGGTGGATATACTGTTCCCTGCGGGTGGCTGAGGCTTTGGTTAATTATTCTTCCTGACGGGAATTTAGAGTGACATGTGCCCGTCCAAATGCCTACATCTACTCTCTGATTGGTTCTCCCTCTTCCCTTTCATCCTCTGCACAATTAGCAAACTGTGCGAACCAGGAGGTTATAGGGGCTGGCTCTCCTAAGTTGGGAGATTGATAGTAAAGCAGTTGGAATGCCAAACTGGAGCACAAGGAGAGGAAAAATTAGGAGACTTTTAGAAACCTTTCACCATCACAGGGTGTCCATTCTCTAGGTTTCCCATACATGTTATAACTGTAGTGATATTCCCTACTACCTGGAGATTTGGGATCCATGGAATCGTGGCATGCATTACTACTTTAAAGGGTCTGCATTTTCTCTCCCAATCTCACCAGTCCTCTCAGTCCCAAGTGTCCAGCCTTATGTCTCATCCAGCTGTCTTTGCAGATAGGGTCATTCCCGGTTTCATCAGAACCCCTGAAGGAATTGTGTAAGAATTTCGCTGTTTTTTTTTTTTTTTTTTTTTTTTTGTGGTACGCAGGCCTCTCACTGTTGTGGCCTCTCCCGTTGTGGAACACAGGCTCCGGACGTGCAGGTTCAGCAGCCATGGCTCACGGGCCCTGCCGCTCCGCGGCATGTGGGATCTTCCCGGACCGGGACACGAACCCGTGTCCCCTGCATCGGCAGGCGGACTCTCAACCACTGCGCCACCAGGGAAGCCCTTTTGTTTGTTTTTGAAATTCATTTTTATAATGGGGTTGAGCTGATTTTCGCTGACGTGTTTATGCCAGTCTAGACAAACTTGATTCCCTTATGGAGACAAATCAATACATAGGTTTTAAGATTCTCACTAGTCAGATATATTCCTCTGCGGGGAATAGGGGGTTTGAGTCCGGTTCACTGAGGAAGGGGTAGGTCTCGTCTATTCTCTGTTTGGTTTATGGAATGGTACCTGTGCTAATATCAAACTCTGGTTTTATGCATCACCTTACCTCTCCTTTCCCATTAAACAGGCATAAGAGTGTTTTCTAAATGTGAGACTCTGTTCTCTTTCTTAATTCAGTTCATGTGTTGTGATGTTGACATTCCCTCTGTAAGTGATATCTTATGAATAGATTCTTTTTCTGTGTGACTAATTTCACTTAGAATCATCATACCTAAATCCTCTCATTATGCTCCTACTGGCCTTATGACATTGATTTCACGTCTGAGTGATATCCCGTTGTACAAAATTACCACAAGTTATTTATGCATTTCTCTTTTTCCTTCGATATTTTAGATGTACCGAAGTTGAGGTTCTTGTATGCAGAGCAGCCCTAAACTTTGGGGTGCCTGTGTGTTGTCGATATTTAGTCTTCCCAAGTTATATGTCCATGAGTTGAAGTCCCCTTTGCTCGGGGGCTTTGTATTTAAATGATTTAGGAAACAGCATACACTTCTTCAGAGTGGCTCTTGGATATTTATACCCCACCCATCAGCGTGACTAGGATCCCTGTTCTCCATGGCCTCTCCAGCATTTCTGGTTTGTACACATTTTTTGGATGGCCTTTCTGAGCAGTGGACATTGAGACTTCTTTGTTGTGCGGATTTGCATTTCCCGCTTGCTTGGTTGGCCAAAAACTCTGTATGTGTTTTTTTCCTGAAGATATTCACGAAAAAAAGGCATACACCCTTTTGCCCAACTGCATCATTTTAGAAATTCTGCTGCTTTTCATATGCTTTAAATGTGAGTACAATCTACCTTTTGAAATCTGTTTCCTGCAATTCTGCCTCTCATTCAGATCCTCTTTGTTGCCTTACCTGAATATATTTTTGGACGTTGGTTATCATTTATATCTTTGCAGGTCTTTGAATTATCTGCTCCTGAGCTCCATTTTGAAACTCGCTTTTATTGTGAGCTCGCCGCCAAACCATTGGATTGCTTCTGGCCCTATTCTGGTTCTGAGGAGGCAGGCTGAGCCTTTGGTTAAATCTTGTTCCTAATGGGAAATTAGAGTGACATGTGCCTGTCAAAACTCCTACAGCTAATCTCTCATTGGTTCCCCCTCTTCCCATTTATCCTCTACACAAATTGCAAACTGTGTGAAACAGGAGGTTAAAGGTGCTAATTCTCCAAGAGGGGAGATTGATAATAATCTGGCTGGAATGGCGAACCCCAGCAACAGGAGATCAAAAATGAGGTGCATTTTAGACACCTTTCCTGAGCACACAGTGTACATTCATCTTGGTTTCGCAGGCATGTTTTTGCTGTCAGAAGATTCCCTTGAACCTGCCGATTTGGGACCCATGGAATGGGTACCAGGCAGTATTACTTTAAAAGGTCTGCATTTCCTCACCCAGCCTCTCTAACATCTCTTAGCTTGCATAGCTTCCAGCCTTATATATCATCCTGCTGTGGGCCTACATGTGTTCAATCCATGTTACATCGTAGCCCTTCAACAAAAGTTGTAAGAATTTTTGTCTGTCTCACCGTTTTTATAAATATTTTTAAATTTATTTTTATATTGGTTACAGCTGATTTTCAAAGCTCTGTTTTTTGCTGCTGTACATCCACTTGATTCATGTACTGTGAGACAACAATAAATTCTTTCTCAGATCCTTATGAGTCATATGTATTATTGTCCAGTGACTTGAGTGGGCTGAGTGCAGTTCTTTGAGGTACCGTGTAGGCCTTGTCAGTTATTCAATTTGGTACTTGGAATGGTATCTTTGTTAATTTCAACCTCCTGGATAATACCTCACCATTCCCCACCTTTCCCATTTAGCAGCCTTATGTCTATTTTCTACATATTTGACTATGTTTCTGTTTTGTAGTTTATTTCATGTGCAGCCATGTTTGATTCCACCTTTAAGTGACATCTTATGATATGTGTCTTTTTCTTTCTGACATATGTCACTTAGAATGATCGTATGTAACTCCTCCAGAGTTGTTCCAACTGGCCTTATTTCATTGATTTTGGGATGAGTAATATTCCACTCTACATAAGTACCCCATCTCTTTTATCCATTTTATCCTTCCAGGGACATTTAGGTTATATCCAAGTGGAGGCCCTTTTTAACAGAGAGGTGGTAAACATTGGGGTGCCTGTTTTCTGTCCATTTTTGTTTTTCCCAAGGTATACGCCCATGAGTGCAAGTGCACTATGCTCTTTAGCTCATCTTTTAGATGTTTTAGCAAACACAATACACTTCTCCAGAGTGGCCGTTGGCAAATTACATTTCCACTATCAGCCTCACAGGGCTCCCTTTTCTCCTCGCCCTGTCCTGCATTTCTGTTGTTTACACTTTATGTGGATGGCCCTTCTGACTGATGTGAAGTGATACATTTTGTAGTATTGATTTCCAGTGCCCACCTGTTTGGTTGGATAAAAAGCGTGTATGGCCTTTACTTGAATATATTCAGAAAAAATGCATACGCCCTTTTGGGCCAACTGCATCATTGGCGATGTTCAGCCCCTTTTCTTGTGCTTTAATGGGGAGTCATTTCTACCTCTTCAAATCGGTTTCCTGCCACTCTCCCTTGCTTACAAGTCCTTTTCTGTGACTTACCCCAAGACAGTTTTGGACGATAGATATTTTCAACTCTGCAGTTTCATGAATTTTAGTGCCCCTGAGTTCCATTTTTCAACTTGTGTTTTTGGAAACTGGACACAAAACAGCGGGATTTCCTCTAGCCCTATTCTCTTTCCGTGGGCAATTCTAGCCTTTGATGAATTTGTCTTCCAGATTGGAAATTAGAGTGGCATGTGCCTGTCTGAACAACTAAGACTTGTCTCTAAATTTTTCTCATCCTTCCGCTTCATCCTCTGGACAAATTCCAAACTGTGTGCAACAGGATGTTGACGGTGCTGATATCCCCAAGTGAGGAGATTGTTAGAAAGATGCTGGAGGGGTGAACCCGAGCACCAGGCGATGAGGAGATGAGGTGCCTTTTCCAAACTCTTTCCGATCAAACGGTGCACCATCCTCTAGGTGTGACAGGCATGTTTTAGCTGTAGGAAGGGTCCCGTGCATGGAAGGAGAACACCAGGGATTTTTCCAAATCAGTGCCTCTCCGTACCCCAAACTGGGGAATTTTTAAGCTACAGCTACACGTATGGCCATTAAAGGCCTTGGGAAATAGGCAGAACCCAAACTTTAGATGATTGAAATCTTCAGGGTCAGAAGCGTTCACCATCGGCCTTGCTTAGGTTACATTTTATCTGTCATTGATAGATGATGTCAATAAAAATATCGATTCTTTTTCAGATTATTTCCCCTTATAGGTTATTGCAAAATATTCAGTGTAGTTCCCTGTGCTATACAGTAGTTCCTTGTTGATGATCTATTTTATACATAGCAGTGTGTATGTGTTAATCCCAAACTGTTAATTTATCCCTTCTCCTACCTTTCCCCTTTGGTAATAATAAATTATAAGATTTTATACTTCTCAGAAATGGGGGAGCTGAAAGAGAGGTATCCTTTTCAATGGAAAAGCATTCAAAACAAGATTGAACATTCAGCCAAGAGTATTCCATGTACATCCATGGAAATAAATCACTTCATTTCTCTAATGTTGACCTGACAAATAAGACAGACGTCTTCACTGAACTTGCTTATAGTAAAGTGATGG
This sequence comes from Mesoplodon mirus, assembly GCF_964341445.2. Lineage (NCBI taxonomy): Eukaryota > Metazoa > Chordata > Mammalia > Artiodactyla > Ziphiidae > Mesoplodon > Mesoplodon mirus. Next base: position 2,632,457 of record NW_028295813.1, on the reverse strand, counting down.
AAATATCAAAGATAAGTCTTAGAAATATCTTATTTTACCCGAGCATTATACACTGCTCTATGTTAACTACAGTTTGGCTCACACGTCTGTTCATTGAAGTTACAATGTTCTCAATTTCTGTTACTGATCCTCCAGAGTGGACCCCAACAGGATTCACCGTGCCCAGTGTCATTGGAGCCAACAGATCAAGACTGAGTTTGCTTCAGAAGCAAAGGAAACATTATTTTGAAAACAGAATGGAGAGGTGAGAGCTTGCAGTCCCCCATGGGCTGTGGGCTGGGCTGCTCTGTAGGGATCCCGGCAGCGTCAGTGGGAGGGAGGGCATGGAGCTCTCGAGGGCTGGGTTGGCTGCAGCTCAGGCTCTATGCCGTGGAGTCTGCATGGGACCCCGTTAGCTGAGGTGTCGACCCAGCCATTCTGCACTAGGAAATCGGGTCTGAAGTGCCAGGCGTGGGACCTCTGCATGCGGAACCCTAGGAGCACGTGAAATTAGACAAAGCACAAAGGAAAAACAGGTTAGACTTTATTTTATTGCCCAGATTCTCTTTATATCTCCCAGGAATTTTTAATGAACGTTGCCGGAGACGAACACCTCCTCTGCTTTTTGTTCCGTTCCTCATTCTTGGGGTGTTGAGGGTGCAGACCCCTCTTTTGTAACTGCTTCATGCTGTGGTGGGAGCCTTGATACCTGGGGGGAGGGGCAAAACGTCTCCCCACCAGCCTCCTGGTGAGGTTGATTGTCCCAAGGCCTCCTGCCTCACTTCTCGTCTGCCTGAGCACCAGCATTGGAAGTGTTATAGATTCTAATGACCTTTAAGGGTCCAAAAAAGAGATGCGCAGAGATGCTGAGATGGCAGGTTTCACCCCACCGCACATTTGTTCGGCGACCTTAGGCTGACGGTTTTTGCCAGTCTAGATGCTGTGACAAGTAGTCTGTGCTTTCTTTAATTAGGTCCCTGAATTAATGTACAAACAGCACCATGTGTCAGAACCCTGCCCGCACAACTCCCAGACAGTCCAGGGTCAGTGGTGATCCAGGACCATGACGTCCACTGAGTCAACGGCCTTTAGAAGTAGCCAGCAGTCCAGGCGGTCAAATTGGCCAACATCACCGCGGTGTCTGTAGGGTTTTCTATGGTGAAAGCGTGATATACGTTTCCCCCACCAAGCTTATTAGCTCCCCTCTGGGTGCAGTAAGTCCTGCAAGCAGTAGTCTGCTCTTTCGGGGCACAGTTTTCTTGTTTTCTGAGAGAAACTCCAGGTCAAGTGATGGTCACACGAGTCATCTTGGGGGCCCGGTGCCCCCATTTGTCTCTCTGGAGGTTGGAGTTGGAGGGCCTCCTCACTCGAGGTCAGTGTGTCCACAGAGCGACCCCTGCAACTTCAGGGCATGATGGGTGGTTAGGATCATGACGTGGGGTCCTTTTCCCTTAGGAGGGAGCTGGCCTTGTGGGCTGCTGATTTCTAGCTTTTTAGGTACCCCAGCATCCTGGCCTGATGAGTCGGTGGGCAAAGCCCTTGGTGACCATAGTTTATCATACCTGAAGGGCATTCTTGTGTTGCTCCATTTCAAGTGGTCCCAGTTTTTGCACTAAGGCTCAAGGGCGATTAACCTTTGACCGGGTATGTAAAGGTCAAAGGGTTTAGCTAAATTAGGGAGTTCCTGGGCAAGGGTCTGAATTGACTGCTCTTTCCATTCTTGAAAGGCTGCTTCTGGATTCTATACAAAAGGATCATCATCTTTTCGTGTCAGTGTTTCATGTAGAGTCCCAGCTATTAGACTGTAGTTAGGGATCCAGATGCAGAAAACCTTGGCCTCCCCAGGAACCCCTAAGCTGTCTTCTAGTTTTAGAAGAGGTAAGGTTGCAAATGGCTTCTTCCCTATCCTGGGATGCGTTTCTCTGAATATCTGTAAGAATGAAGCCCAGGCATGTCACCTGAGCCTGGGATATTTGAGCCTTTTTCTTGGACACCTTCTATCCTTTCTTGGCTAGGTAGTTCAGAGGCGTCTTTAGTAGGCCTGGCGATCAGAATGTCATCTGCATATTGAAGGAGGGTTCCCTTTTACAGAGGTAGAACGTTTTGGTCTTTAGAGGTCATTTCCCCAATGATGGTTTGGGGATTTTTGTACCGTTGGGGCAGGAGGGCCAGCATTATTGCTTTTGATGCATGTTGTGTCCTGCCACTCACAAGCCAAAAATTCTTGTGACTCTGAGATGAACGGAATACAGAAGAAGGCATCATTGAAGTGTAATACAGAATGCCATGGCCTGGTGGATGGTAGAATGAGCAGCAGGGTGTAGGAAATAGGAGCTACTGGATGTATATCCTCGGTGGCTTCACTGACTGTTCTGATTTCCTTTACCAGGTCTCCAGCAGCCCATGGGTCTCCGTGGTCAGGCCAATCCCAGGATATGGAGCTCACCTGGGCTGCATCCCGCACCCCCACAGCTCACGGGGCTCTCGTGTTCAAGTCCCTCCCAGGGTATGGAGCTCACCTGTGCAGCTACCCAGCAGCCCATGGGGCTCTCATAGTCAGGCCCTTCCCAGGATACAGAGCTCCCCCGGGCAGGTACCCCAGCAGGGCTGGACACACAGGAACTGTGCACATAGCCCACATTGCACAGAAGCCCCAGCTCACCTGTCGCTCACAGCTGACAAAGAACACCTCAGAGCAGGACTTGAACTAACAAACAGCAGCTCTGACAGGTCTGTGACCCTGGCTATCACTCTGTGCAGCCTCTCTCTGCCTGGTCTTCCAGACACTTCCACTGCAGCCAGGGCACCAGGCCTCTGTCTCCACCCACCATCACTCCTCTCCCTGACTCCTGGGTTCCTCTCATTAGGATAGGGTCTTCTTGAAGTTGTTTTCCACTCATGGACCAGATAAAATGATAAGAAAACAAAACGCAGCTGCAGCCCCTTGTCTAGCCTGACTCGCAAGGGCCCACACCTGTTCCTTGGGCCTGGCCCGTTTAGCAAGTTTCATTTTCTGCAACTGTGAGCCCCTGAGGGGTGAGGATTGGCTGATTTCTGCAGCCTGACACTGCCTGCCACCCCCCCCCAGGTGTGCCTGGGTTGAGGTCAATATAAACACCTCTCCAGTCAGCAAGAGTCCCTGTAGCTGTGCCTGACGCCATATTCTCTGCCCCGTCAGCAGTTTCGGGGCTGGGGTGGTGGTAGGGAGTGAGGGGCCGTGGCTTTGTGGGTGGCCCAGTGTGAGTGGGGCTCTGCTGGACTTTCTGCAGGAGTTGCCAGGCTGCCACCTGCTAAAGAAGAGGATGTGTCATCCATACCTGCTGCTTGAAATTCTCCCCAGGCAGAGGTGAGGAAGTAAAAAAGCAGTGGGTGCCGTGGCAGGAGGGGTATCTCAGGCAGGGAAATGGAAAGCTTCCAGAAGAGCATCTGGGGCCAGGACCATCCTGACTGGCCTGCAGGCACCAAGTCGGCCTGCGTGCTGTCGCTGGTGTGGCTCCACAGCCCTTCCTGTAGGCTTGCAACTGCTTGTATATATTCAGGTGTTTTACCTGGAAAGGGTGGGAAGAGTTCAGCTGCAGCAGGACTGGGGCTCAGCTCACATTTACTCACAGACGCCTCGACACAGTCCCCCAGCTTTGCAATGTGGATGCTCCTTGTGGGGGGGAGCGCTGCTGACTGCATGGGAGACGATTTCCCACCTCTGACCAACTTAAGAATTTTTTACCACTGGAGCAAGTGCCCTGATACGATTTTCCTCTGTATAACTTGTGGGTTCTGTTTTTTTTTTTTTTTTTTTTTTTTTTCTTTTTGGTTCAAGGTAGATTTTATTTATTCCTCTTTTTTTTAATTTGGAGATATAAACATGGAAATAATGCATTAATATAAAGACGTCTATGTGAAGGAAAAACGTTTTTTCTGTTTTCTTTTATTAAATGCTATTTATTTTTATTTTTTAAAATTTATTTCTTTTATACAGTAGGTTCTTATTGGATATCTATTTTATACATATAAGTGTGCACATGTGAATCCTAGTCTCCCAATTCATCCCACCACCACCCTCACATGGCGTTTCCCCTTGGTGTCCATATGTTTGTTCTCTACATCTGTGTCTCTATCTCTGCCCTGCAAACTGGTTCATCTGTATCATTTTTCTAGGTTCCACATATATGCATTAATATACAATATTTCTTTTTCTCTTTCTGACTTACTTCACTCTGTATGACAGTCTCTAGATCCATCAAGGTCTCTACAAATGACCCAATTTCATTCCTATGTATGGCTGAGTAATATTCCATTGTATATATGTACCACATCTTTATCCATTCGTCTGTCTGTGGGCACTTAGGTCGCTTTCATTACCTGGCTATTGTAAATAGTGCTGCAATGAACATTGTGGTGAATGTGTCTTTTTGATTTATGGTTTTCTCTGGGTATATGCCCAGTAGTGGGATTGCTTGATTATATCGTAATTCTATGTTTAGTTTTTTAAGGAACCTCCATACTGTTCCCCATAGAGACTGTATCAATTTACATTCCCAACAATAGTGGAAGAAGTTTCCTTTTCTCCACACCCTCTCCAGCATTTGTTGTTTGTAGATTCTCTGTTGATGCCCATTCTAACAGGTGTGTTGTGACACCTCATTGTAGTTTCCATTTCCACTTCTCTAATAATTAGTGATGTTCAGCAGATTTTCATGTGCATACTGGCCACCTCTATGTCTTCTTGGAAGAAATGTCTATTTATATCTTCTTCCATTTTTGTATTGGGTTGTTTGTTTTATTAATATTGAGCTGCATGAGCTGTTTATATATATTGGAGATTAATCATTTGTCCATTGATTTGTTTGCAAATATTTTCTGCCATTCTGAGGGTTGTCTTTTCGTCTTGTTTGTAGTTTCCTTTGCTTTGCAAAACCTTTTACGTTCCATTAGGTCCCATCTGTTTAGTTTTCTTTTTTATTTCATTACTATAGGAGGTGGATCAAAAAAGATCTTGCTGTGATTTACGTCAGAGTATCCTTCGTAAGTTTTCCTCTCAGAGTTTTATACTATCCGGTCTTACATTAAGGTCTCTAATCCATTTTGAATATATTTTTATGTATGGTGGTGGGGAGTGTTCTAATTTCATTCTTTTACATGTAGCTGTCCATATTTCCCAGCACCAATGATTGAAGAGACTGTCTTATCTCCATTGTATAGTCTTGCCTCCTTTGTCATAGATTAGGTGACCATAGATGTGTAGGTTTATCCCTGTGATTTCTTTTTTTTTTCCTTTTACACGTTTATTGGAGTGTAATTGATTTACAATGGAGTGTTCGTTTCTGCTGTATAAAAAAGTGAATCAGCTATACATATACAAATATCACCAGATCCCCTCCCTCTTGCATCTCCCTCTCACACCCCATATCCCACCCCTTTATGTGGTCACAAAGCACCGAGCTGATCTCCCTGTTCTATGTGGCTGCTTCCCAGTAGCTATCGGTGTTACATTTGGTAATGTATTTATGGCCATGCCACTCTCTCACTTCGTCCCAGCTTACCCATCCCCCTTCCGGTGTCCTCAAGTCCTTTCTCTATGTCTGTGTCCTTAATCCTGTCCTGCCACTAGGTTCTTCAAAATCTTTTTTTTTTTTCTTCATTAGATTCCATATATCTCTGTTAACATACAGTATTTCTTTTTCCCTTTCTGACTTACTTCACTGTGTAGGACAGATTCTAAGTCCATCCACCTCAGTACAATAACTCAGTTTTGCTTCTTTTTATGGCTGAGTAATATTCCATTGTATATATGTGCCAGATCTTCTTTATCCATTCATCTGTCGATGGACACTTAGGTTGCTTCCATGTCCTGACTATTGTAAATAGAGCTGCAATGAACATTTTGGTACATAACTCTTTTTGAATTATGGTTTTCACAAGGCAAATACCCAGTTGTTGGATTGTTGTGTCGTATGGTACTTCTATTGTTAGTTATTTAAAGGAACCTCCGTAATGTTCTCCCTAGTGCCCATATCAATTTACATTCCCACCCACAGTGCAAGTGTGTTCCCTTTTCTCCAATAAAGGCCTCTCCAGCATTTATTGTTTTGTAGATTTTTTTGATGATTGCCACTCTGACTGCTGTGAGGTGATACCTCACGCTAGTTTTGATTTGCATTTCTCTAATGATTAGTAATGTTAAGCATCCTTTCATGTGTTTCTTGGTAATCTGTATATCTTCTTTGGAGAAATGTCTATTTAGGTCTTCTGCCCGTTTTTGGATTGGGTTGTTTGTTTTTGTGATATTGAGCTACATGAGGTGCTTGTAAAGTTAGGAGATTAATCCTTTGTCAATTGCTTCATTTGAAAATATTTTCTCCCATTCTGAGGGTTGTTTTTGCATCTTGTTTATGTTTTCCTGTACTGTGTAAAAGCTTTTAAGTTTCATTAGGTCCCATTTGTTGATTTCTGTTTTTATTTCCATTTCTCTAGGAGGTGGGTTCAAAAGGATCTTGCTGTGATTTATGTCATAGAGTGTTCTGCCTATGGTTTCCTCTAAGTGTTTTATAGGGTCTGGTCTTATATTTAGATCTCTAATCAATTTAGAGTTTATTTTTGTTTATGGTGTTATGGAGTGTTCTAATTTCATTCTTTTATGTGAAGGGGTCCAGTTTTCCCAGCACCAATTACTGAAGAGACTGTCTTTTCTCCATTGTATATCCTTAGCTCCTTTGTCATAGATGAGATAGCCATAGGTATGTAGGTTTATCTCTTGGCTTTCTGTCCTGTTCCATTGATCTGTGTTTATGCCAATCTACATACACTTGATTCCATTATGCAGACATATAAATACATATGTTTCCAGATTATTACCAGTCAGATATATTCCTCTTCAGTGAATAGGGTGTTTTGTGTCCAGTTCATTGAGAAAGGAGTAGGTCTTGTCTATTACATATTTGGTATATGGAATGAGATCTGTGCTAATTTCAAACTCTGCTTTTACACATCACCCCACGTCACCTTTCCCCTTAAGGAGGCATAAGTGTGTTTTCTAAATGTGTAACTCTGTTCACATTTGAAATTCAGTTCATGTGTAGCCATGTTTACATTCCTTCTATAAGTGATATATTACAATAATTTTTTTTTCTTTGTGGCTCATCTCACTTAGCATCATCGTACCTAAAGCCACTCATTATGCTGCTATTGGCCTTATGACATTGATTTTATGTCTGAGTGACATTCCATTGTATATAAGTACCACAATATCTATATCCATTTTTTTCCCTTTCCTGGGATATTTAAAGTGTACTGAAGTCGAGGTTCTTGTAAACAGAGCAGCCCTAAACTTTGGGCTGGCTGTGTGTTGTGGATTTTTAGTTTTCTCAAAATACACGCCCATGAGTGGAAGTGTGCTATGCTCTGTAGCTCTGTTTTAGAAAACAACATACAGTTCTCCAGAGAGGCTGTTGGCAATTTACATCCTGTCCATCGGCGTAACCAGGCTCCCTTTTCTCCATGGCCTGTCCTGCATTTGTGGTTTTTACACTATATATGGATGGCCCTTTTGACTGGAGGTAAGGGACACTTCTATGTAGTGTGGAATTGCAATGCCTGATGGCTTGCATGGCCAAAAAGGGGGTATGCATTTTTTCCAGAATATATTCAAGAAAATACACATACTCCCTTTTCGGCCAGGGGCAACATTGTCGAAGTTCTGTCGCTTTTCATGTGCTTTAAAGACAACTCCAATCTACCTCTTGAAATATGTTTCCTTCAATTCTGCCTTGCATTCAAATCCTCTTCACTGCCTTACCTCAATATATTTCTGGATGATAGTTGTCCTTTATAACTCTGCAAGTTTGTGAATCTCTCTGCCCCTGATTTCCTTTGTTCAACTCGCCTCTTTGTGAGCTGGCTGCAATACAGCAGGATGGCTGTAGGCCCTAGTCTGGTTCCGGGGCGTCAGGCGGAGCCTTTGGTTAATTCTTCTTGCTGATGGGAAACTAGAGTGACATGTGCCCATCCAGACACCTACAGCTAATCTCTCATTTGTTTCCCCTCTTCCTGTTCATCCTCTGCACAGTTTGCAAACTGTGCATAACAGGATGGTAAAGGCACTGACACTCCAAGTGGGGAGATTTATAGTAATGCAGATGGAATGGTGAAGCCGAGCACGACAAAAGGAAAAATGAGGTACCTTTTAGAAAACTTTCCCAATTACACAGTGTACCATCCACTGGGTTTCCCATGCATGCTTTAACTGTAGGAAGATTCCCTTAAAGTTGGAGAGTTGGGACCACTAGAATGGGTAGTACACAGTATTGCTCTAAGTGGTGTTCTTTTGCTCACACAACCTCAACAATCTTGTCAGCCCCAAGTGTCTAGTTTTATGTCTCACCCAGCTGTGGGTGTAAAGGTGGAAAATCCAGGTTGCATCACAGGCCCTGAACGTAATTCTTAAGGCTTTCCCTCTGTTTCGCTGTTTTTGCATTTTGCTTTTGAAATTTATTTTTATAAAGGTGTTTACCTGAATTACAGTGCTGTGTTCATGCGATTATACACACACATGATTCCTTTATGGAGACATGATAATACATATGTTTTAAAATTCTTGGAGTCAGATATATTCCTCTGCAATGAATAGGGGGTGTTGAGACGAGTTCATTGTGTGGGGAGTAGGTGATGTCTATTATATACTTGGTTTATGTAACGGTATCTGTGCTAATTTAAAACTGTGGTTTTATGCATCAACCCACCTCGCCTTTCCCCTTAAGCAGGCAGAATATTGTTTTCTAAGAGTGTGACTCTGTTGTGTTTGTAATTCAGTTCATTCGTAGCCAAGTGTACATTCCCACTATGAGTGATATCTTATGATAAGATTCGGTACTCTGTTATCTTTCCTAACTCAGTTCATATGTAGCCATGTTTACAGGATCATCATAAGTGATATCTTATGATAAGTTTCTTTTACAGGGCTCCTTGCTTGGCTAAAAATGCGTATGAGTTTTCTCCTGAATATATTCAGGAGAAAACGAATACGCCCGTTTTGGCCAAGAGCATCATTGTCGAAGTTGTGCCCCTCTTCCTGTGCTTTACAGGTGATTCCAATGTACCTGTTGAAATCTGTTTCCTGCTATTCCACCTCGCTTTCAAGTCCGCCTTGTTGCCTTCCTTCAAAATATTTTTGGATGATAGTTGTCCTTTATTACTCTGCCAGTTTGTGAATTGCTGTGCCCCTGAGCTCCATTATTTAACTCGTTTTTTTTTTTTAGCTGAATGAAAGTCCAATATTTTGGTTCAGGACCTATACTGGTTTTCGGTGGGTGGCTGAGACTTCGATTAAGTCTTCTTCCTCCCGGGAAATAAGAGTGACATGTGCCCGTCCAAATACCTAACAGCTATTATCTCATTGGTTCTCCCTCTTCCCTTTCATCCTCTGCCAAATTGGCAACCTGTGCGAACCAGGAGGTTAAAGGTGCAGTCTCTCCAAGCTGGGAGATTGATAGTAAAGCAGTTGGAATGTCAAACCGGAGCACCAGGAGGGGGACTATTCGTTGAGATTTAGAGACCTTTCTTATTCACAGTGTGTCCATTCTCTAGGTTTCCCGTACATGTTATAGCTGTAGTAATATTCCCTTCAACCTGGAGACATGGGACCCATGGAATGGGTGCCATGCATTATTGCTTTAAATGGTCTGCATTTGCTCACCCAATCTCACCAATCCTCTCAGTCCCAAGTGTCCATCCTTATGCCATATCCACCTGTAGTTGTAGATAGGGTCATTCCAGGTTTCATCAGAGACCCTGAAGGAATTGTAAAGAATTTCCCTGTTTTTTTGTTTTTGAAATTCCTTTTTATAGTGGCTTTGAGCTGATTCTCGCTGCCATGTTTATGCCACTCTAGACACACTTGATTCCCTTATGGAGACATATCAATATATATGTTTTAAGATTCTTACTAGTGAGATATATTCCTCTGCGGGAAATATGGGGTTTTGAGTCCCTTTCACTGAGGAAGGTGTAGGTCTTGTCTAATCCATAGTTGGCTTTTGGAACGGTACCTGTGCTTATATCAAACTCTGGTTTTATGCATCACCCCACCTCTCCTTCCCCCTGAAGCAGGCATAAGAGTGTTTTCTAAATGTGAGACTTTGTTCTCTTTCCTAAGTCAGTTCATGTGTAGCCAGGTTTACAGGAGCTGCATAAGTGATATCTTATGATAAGTTTCTTTTTCTGTGTGACTTATTTCACTTAGAATCATCGTACCTGAATCCACTCATTTTGCTGATACTGGTCTTATGACATTGATTACATGTCTGAGGGATATTCCATCATACGTAAATACCACAATTTTTTGAACCATATTTATCTTTCCTGGGATACATCAGGTGTACCCAAGTTGAGGTTCTTGTAAGAAGTGCAGCCCAAAATTTGGGGTGGCTCTGTCTTATTGATTTTCAGCTTTCCAAATGTATATTCCCTAGCCTGGAAGTGCCCTTGGCTTTGTAGCTCTGTTGTTTATTTGTTTTAGGGAACACAATGCACTCCTCCAGAGAGGCAGTTGGCAATTTACATCCCGCCCATCAGCATAACAAGGTTCCCTGTTCTCCAGGGCCTGTCTTGCCTTTCAGGTTTTTACCCATTTTGTGGATGTCCCTTTTGACCGGTGGGAAGTGATACTTCTTTGTAGTGCAGATTTGCATTGCCCGCTTGCTTGCTTGCCCAAAAAGGGTGTTTGCGTTTTCTCCTGAATATTTTCAGGAGAAAATGCAGACGCCCTTTTTGGCCAAGTGCATCATTGTTGAAGTTGTGCCCCTCTTCCTGTGCTTTAAAGGCAATTCCAACGTACCTCTTGAAATCTGTTTCCTGCTATTCTGCCTCGCTTTCAAGTCCACCTCGTTGCCTTCCCTCAATAGATTTTTTGACGATAGTTGTCGTTTATTACTCTGCCAGTTTGTGAATTGCTTTGCCCCTGAGCTCCGTTTTTTAACTCTATTTTCTGAGCTGTACGCAAGTCCAATATTTTGGCTCAGGACTTACACAGTTTCCCGGTGGGTGGCTGAGACTTTGGTCAATTCTACTTCCTCCCGGGAAATAAGAGTGACATATGCCCGTCCAAATGCCTAACAGCTACTCTCTCATTGGTTCTCCCTCTTCCCATTCATCCTCTGCGAAATTGGCAACCAGTGCGAAACAGGAGTTTAAAGGTGCTGTCTCTCCAGGTTGGGAGTTTGATAGTAAAGCAGTTGGAAAGTCAAACCGGAGCACCAGGAGAGGGACTATTCGTTGAGTTTTAGAGACCTTTCGTATTCTCAGTGTGTCCATTCTCTAAGTTTCCCGTACATGTTTTAGCTGTAGTAATATTCCCTTCAACCTGGAGCATTGGGAACAATGGAATGGGTGCCTTGCATTATGGCTTTAAAGGGTCTGCATTTGCTCACCCAATCTCACCAATCCTCTCACTCCCATGTGTCCAGCCTTATGCCACCTCCAGCTGTTGTTGTATATAGGGTCATTCCAGGTTTCTTCAGAGACCCTGAAGGAATTGTAAAGAATTTCCCAGTTTTTTTGTTTTGTTTTTGAAATTCCTTTTTATAGTGGGTTTGAGCTGATTCTCACTGCCATGATTATGCCAGTCTAGAAACATTTGATTCCCTTACAGAGACCTACCAATACATAGGTTTTAAGATTTTTGCTAGTCAGATATATTCCTCTGCGAGAAATATGGGGTTTTGAGTCCCTTTCACTGAGGTAGGTGTAGGTCTTGTCTATTCCATAGTTGGTTTTCGGAACGGTACCTGTGCTTATATCAAACTCTGGTTTTATACATCACCCCACCTCTCCTTCCCCCTTTAGCAGGCATAAGAGTGTTTTCTAAATGTGAGACTCTGTTCCCCTTCCTAAATCTGTTCATGTGTAGCCATGTTTACAGGATCTTCATAAGTGATATCTTATGATAAGTTTCTTTTTCTGTGTGACTTATTTCACTTAGAATCACCATACCTGAATACACTCATTTTGCTGCTACTGTTCTAATGACATTGATGTCATGGCTGAGGAATATTCCATCGTACGTAAGTACCACAAATTTTTGAACCATTTTTATCTTTCCTGGGATATTTAAGGTGTACCCAAGTTGAGGTTCTTGTAAGCAGTGCAGCCCTAAATTTTGTGGTCGCTTTGTCTTATTGATTTTCAGTTTTCCCAAGGAATATTCCCTAGACTGGAAGTGCTCTTGGCTCAGTAGCTCTGTTGTTTACTTGGTTTAGGGAACACAATGCACTCCTCCAGAGAGGCAGATGGCAATTTACATCCCGCCCATCAGCATAACAAGGCTCCCTGTTCTCCAGGGCTACTCTTGCCGTTCTGGTTTTTATCCATTTTGTGGATGTCCCTTTTGACTGGTGGGAAGAGATACTTCTTTGTAGTGCAGATTTGCATTACCCGCTTGCTTGCTTGGCCAAAAAGGGCATATGAGTTTTCTCCTGAATATATTCAGAAGAAAACGTATACGCCCTTTTGGCCAAGTGCATCATTGTCAAAGTTGTGCCCCTCTTCCTGTGCTTTAAAGGTGATTCCAAAGTACCTCTTGAAATCTGTTTCCTGCTATTCTGCCTCGCTTTCAAGTCCACCTCGTTGCCTTCCCTCAACAGATTTTTGGATGATAGTTGTCCTTTATTACTCTGCCAGTTTGTGAATAGCTGTGCCCCTGAGCTCCATTTTTTAACTCGTTTTTTTGTGAGCTGAACGCAAGTCCAAAATTTTGTTTCAGGACCTATACTGGTTCCCGGTGGGTGGCTGAGATTTTGGTTAATTCTTCTTCCTCCCGGGATATAAGAGTGACATGTGCCCGTCCAAATGCCTAACATCTACTCTCTCATTGGTTCGCCCTCTTCCCTTTCATCCTCTGCCAAATTGGCAACCTGTGCGAACCAGGAGGTTAAAGGTGCTGTCTCTCCATGTTGGGAGATTGATAGTAAAGCAGTTGGCACGTCAAACCAGAGCACCAGCAGAGGGACTATTTGTTGAGTTTTAGAGACCTTTCGTATTCACAGTGTCCATTATCTAGGTTTCCCGTACATGTTATAGCTGTAGTAATATTCCCTTCAACCTGGAGACATGGGACCCATGGAATGGGTGCCATGCATTATTGCTTTAAAGGGTCTGCATTTGCTCACCCAATCACACCAATCATCTCAGTCCCATGTGTCCAGCCTTATGCCCTATCCAGCTGTCATTGTAGATAGTGTCATTCCAGGTTTCATCAGAGACCCTGAAGGAATTGTAAAGAATTTCCCTTTTTTTTTGTTTTTCAAATTCCTTTTTATAGTGGGTTTGAGCTGATTCTCACTGCCATGTTTATGCCAGTCTAGACACACTTGATTCCCTTATGGAGACATATCAATACATAGGTTTTAATATTCTTACTAGTCAGATATATTCCTTTGCGGGAAATATGTGGTTTTGAGTCCCTTTCACTGAGGAAGGTGTAGGTCGTGTCTATTCCATAGTTGGTTTTTGGAACGGTGCCTGTGCTTATATCAAACTCTGGTTTTATGCATCACCCCACCTCTCCATCCCCCTTGAGCAGGCATAAGAATGTTTTCTAAATGTGAGACTCTGTTCTCTTTCCTAAATCAGTTCATGTGTAGCCATGTTTACAGGATCTTCATAAGTGATATCTTATGATAAGTTTCTTTTTCTGTGTGACTTATTTCACTTAGAATCATCGTACCTGAATCCACTCATTTTGGTGCTACTGGTCTTATGATATTGATTTCATGGCTGAGGGATACTCCAGCATACGTAATTACCAAAATTTTTTGAACCAATTTTATCTTTCCTGGGATAATTATGTTGTACCCAAGTTGAGGTTCTTGTAAGCAGTGCAGCCCTATATTTTGTTGTGGCTCTGTCTTATTGATTTTCAGTTTTCCCAAGGTATATTCCCTAGAATGGAAGTGCCCTTGGCTCTGTAGCTCTGTTGTTTACTTGGTTTAGGGAACACAATGCACTCCTCCAGAGAGGCAGTTGGCAATTTACATCCCGCCCATCAGCATAACAAGTCTCCCTGTTCTCCAGGGCCTGTCTTGCCTTTCTGAATTTTACCCATTTTGTAAATGTCCCTTTTGACTGGTGGGAAGTGATACTTCTTTGTAGTGCAGATTTGCATTGCACGCTTGCTTGCTTGGCCAAAAAGGGCGTATGTGATTTGTTCTGAATATATTCAGGACAAAACACATACGCCCTTTTTGTCCAAGTGCATCATTGTCGAAGTTTTGCCCCTCTTCCTGTGCTTTAAAGGCGATTCCAACGTACCTCTTGAAATCTGTTTCCTGCAATTCTGCCTCGTTTTCAAGTCCACCTCGTTGCCTTCAGTCAACAGATTTTTGGACGATAGTTGTCCTTTATTACTCTGACTGTTTGTGAAGTGCTGTGACACTGAGCTCCATTTCTTAACTCGTTTTCTGTGAGCTGAACGCAAGTCCAATATTTTGGTTCAGGACCTATACTTGTTCCCGGTGGGATGCTGAAACTTTGGTTAATTCATCTTCCTCCCGGAAAATAAGAGTGACATGTGCCCGTCCAAATGCCTAACAGCTACGCTCTCATTGGTTCTCCCTCTTCCCTTTCATCCACTGCCAATTTGGCAAGGTGTGCGATCCAGAAGATTAAAGGTGCTGTCTCTCCAAGCTGGGAGATTGATAGTAAAACAGTTGGAAATTCAAACCGGAGCACCAGGAGAGGGACTATTCGTTGAGTTTTAGAGACTTTTCATATTCACTGTGTGTCCATTCTCTAGGTTTCCCGTACATGTTATAGCTGTAGTAATATTCCCTTCAGTCTAGAGACATGGGACCCATGGAATGGGTGCCATGCATTATTGCTTTAAAGGGTCTGCATTTGCTCACCCAATCTCACCCATCCTCTCAGTCCCATTTGTCCAGCCTTATGCCACATCCAGCTGTCATTGTAGATAGGGTCATTGCAGGTTTCATCAGAGACCCTGTAGGAATTGTAAAGAATTTACCTTTTTTTTTGTTTTTCAAATTCCTGTTGATACTGGATTTGAGCTGATTCTCTCTGCCATGTTTATGCCACTCTAGACACCCTTGATTCCCTTACAGAGACATACCAATACATAGGTTTTAAGATACTTACTAGTCAGATATATTCCTCTACGGGAAATATTGTGTTTTGAGTCCCTTTCACTGAGGAAGGTGTAGGTCTTGTCTATTCCATAGTTGGTTTTTGGAACGGTACCTGTGCTTATATCATACTCTGGTTTTATGCATCACCCCACCTCTCTTTCCCCCTTTAGCAGGCATAAGAGTGTTTTCTAAATGTGAGACTCTGTTATATTTCATAACTCAGTTCATGTGTAGCCATGTTTACAGGATCTTCATAAGTGATATCGTATGATAAGTTTCTTTTTCTGTGTGACTTATTTCACTTAGAATCATCGTACGTGAATCCAGTCATTTTGATGCTACTGGTCTTATGACATTGATTTCATGGCTGAGGGATATTCGATCGTATGAAAATAACACAATTTTTTGAAGCATTTTTATCTTTCCTGGGATATTTAAGCTGTACCCAAGTTGAGGTTGTTGTAAGCAGTGCAGCCCTAAATTTTGGGGTGGCTCTGTCTTATTGATTTTCAGTTTTCCCAAGGTATATTCCCTAGACTGGAAGTGCCCTTGGCTCTGTAGCTCGGTTGTTTACTTGTTTATGGAGCACAATGCACTCCTCCAGTGAGGCAGTTGGCAATTTACATCCCGCCCATCAGCATAACAAGGCTCCCTGTTCTCCAGGGCCTCTCTTGCCTTTCTGGTTTTTACACATTTTGTGGATGTCCCTTTTGACCGGTGGGAAGTGATACTTCTTGTAGTGCAGATTTGCATTGCCGGCTTGCTTGCTTGGTCAAAAAGGGTGTATGTGTTTTCTCCTGAATATATTCACGAGAAAACACATTCACGCTTTTTGGCCAAGTGCATCACTGTCGATGTTGTGCCCCTCTTCCTGTGCTTTAAAGTTGATTCCAACGTACCTCTTGAAATCTGTTTCCTGCTATTCTGTCTCGCTTTCAACTACGCCTCGTTTCCTTCCCTCAACAGATTTTTGGACGATAGTTGTCCTTTATTACTCTGCCAGTTTGTGAATTGCTGTGCCCCTGAGCTCCATTTTTTAACTCGTTTTTTGTGAGCTGAACGCAAGTCCAAAATTTTGGTTGAGGACCTATACTGGTTCCCGGTGGGTGGCTGAGACTTTGGTTAATTCTTCTTCCTCCCGGGATATAAGAGTGAAATATGCCCGTCCAAATGCGTAACAGCTACTCTCTCATTCGTTCTCCCTCTTCCCTTTCATCCTCTGCCAAATTGGCAAGCTGTGCGAACCAGGAGGTTAAAGGTGCTGTCTCTCCAAGTTGGGAGACTGATAATAGAGCATTTGGAAAGTCAAAGCGTAGCACCACGAGAGGGACTATTCGTTGAGTTTTAGAGACCTTTCGTATTCACAGTGTGTCCATTCTCTAGGATTTCAGTACATGTTATAGCTGTAGTAATATTCCCTTCAACCTGGAGAGTTGGGACCCATGGAATGGGTGCCATGCATTATTGCTTTAAAGGGTCTGCATTTGCTCACCCAATCTCACCAATCCTCTCAGTCCCAAGTGTCCAGCCTTATGCCACATCCAGCTATCATTGTAGACAGGGTCATTCCACGTTTCATCAGAGACCCTGAAGGAATTGTAAAGAATTTACCTTTTATTTTTTTGTTTTTCAACTTCCTGTTTATAGTGGGTTTGAGCTCATTCTCGCTGCCATGGTTATGCCAGTCTAGACACCCTTGATTCCCTTACAGAGACATATCAATACATAGGTTTTAAGATTCTTACTAGTCAGATATATTCCTCTGCGGGAAATATGGTGTTTTGAGTCCCTTTCACTGAGGAAGGTGTAGGTCTTGTCTATACCATACTTGGTTTTTGGTACGGTACCTGTGCTTATATCAAACTCTGGTTTTATGCATCACCCCACCTCTCCTTCCCCCTTAAGCAGGCATAAGAGTGTTTTCTAAATGTGAGACTCTGTTCTCTTTCCTAACTCAGTTCATGTGTAGCCATGTTTACAGGATTTTCATAAGTGATATCTTATGATACGTTTCTTTTTCTGTGTGACTTATTTCACTTAGAATCATCGTACCTGAATAGACTCATTTTGCTGCTACTGGTCTTATGACATTGATTTCATGGCTGAGGGATATTCGATCGTATGTAAGTAACACAATTTTTTGAACCATTTTTATCTTTCCTGGGATATTTAAGCTGTACCCAAGTTGAGGTTGTTGTAAGCAGTGCAGCCCTAAATTTGGGGGTGGCTCTGTCTTATTGATTTTCAGTTTTCCCGAGGTATATTTCCTAGACTGGAAGTGCCCTTGGCTTCATAGCTCGCTTGTTTACTTGTTTATGGAACACAATGCACTCCTCCAGTGAGGCAGTTGGCAGTTTACATCCCTCCCATCAGCATAACAAGGCTCCCTGTTCTCCAGGGCCTCTCTTGCCTTTCTGGTTTTTACACATTTTGTGGATGTCCCTTTTGACCGGAGGGAAGTGATAATTGTTTGTAGTGCAGATTTGCACTTCCTGCTTGCTTGCTTGGCCAAAAAGGGCGTATGCGTTTTCTCCTGAATATATTCAGGATAAAACACATTCACCCTTTTTGGCCAAGTGCATCACTGTCGAAGTTGTGCCCCTCTTCCTGTGCTTTAAAGGCGATTCCAACGTACCTCTTGTAATCTGTTTCCTGCTATTCTGCCTCGCTTTCAAGTCCACCTCGTTGCCTTCCATCAACAGATTTTTGGACGATAGTTGTCCTTTAATATTCTGCCAGTTTGTGATGTGCTGTGCCCCTGAGCTCCATTTTTTAACTCGTTTTTTGTGAGCTGAACGCAAGTCCAAAATTTTGGTTGAGGGCCTATACTGGTTCCCGGTGGGTGGCTGAGACTTTGGTTAATGCTTCTTCCTCCCGGGATATAAGAGTGACATGTGCCCGTCCTAATGTGTAACAGCTACTCTCTCATTCGTTCTCCCTCTTCCATTTCATCCTCTGCCAAATTGGCAAGCTGTGCGAACCAGGAGGTTAAAGGTGCTGTCTCTCCAAGTTGGGAGATTGATAATAGAGCATTTGGAAAGTGAAAGCGTAGCACCACGAGAGGGACTATTCGTTGAGTTTTAGAGACCTTTCGTATTCACAGTGTGTCCATTCTCTAGGATTTCAGTACATGTTATAGCTGTAGTAATATACCCTTCAACCTGGAGAGTTGGGACCCATGGAATGGGTGCCATGCATTATTGCTTTAAAGGGTCTGCATTTGCTCACCCAATCTCACCAATCCTCTCAGTCCCAAGTGTCCAGCCTTATGCCACATCCAGCTCTTATTGTAGACAGGGTCATTCCACGTTTCATCAGAGACCCTGAAGGAATTGTAAAGAGTTTACCTTTTTTTTTGTTTTTCAACTTCCTGTTTATAGTGGGTTTGAGCTCATTCTCGCTGCCATTAATATGCCAGTCTAGACACCCTTGATTCCCTTACAGAGACATATCAATACATAGGTTTTAAGATTCTTACTAGTCCAATATATTCCTCTGCGGGAAATATGGTGTTTTGAGTCCCTTTCACTTAGGAAGGTGTAGGTCTTGTCTATTCCATACTTGGTTTTTGGAACGGTACCTGTGCTTATATCAAACTCTGGTTTTATGCATCACCCCACCTCTCCTTCCCCCTTAAGCAGGCATAAGAGTGTTTTCTAAATGTGAGACTCTGTTCTCTTTCCTAACTCAGTTCATGTGTAGCCATGTTTACAGGATCTTCATAAGTGATATCTTATGATAAGTTTCTTTTTCTGTGTGACTTATTTCAGTTAGCATCATCGTACCTGAATCCACTCATTTTGCTGCTACTGGTCTTATGACATTGATTTCATGGCTGAGGGATATTCCATCATACCTAAGTACCACAATTTTTTGAACCATTTTTATCTTTACTGGGATATTTAAGGTGTACCCAAGTTGAGGTTCTTGTAAGCAGTGCAGCCCTAAATTTTGGTGTCGCTCTGTCTTACTGATTTTCAGTTTTCCCAAGGTATATTCCCTAGACTGGAAATGCCCTTGGCTCTGTAGCTCTGTTGTTTAATTGTTTTAGGGAACACAATGCACTCCTCCAGAGAGGCAGTTGGCAACTTAGATCCCCCCAATCAGCATAACAAGGCTCCCACTTTTCCAGGGCCTGTCTTGCCTTTCTGTTATTTATCCATTTTGTGGATGTGCCTTTTGACTGGAGAGAAGTGATATTTCTTTGGAGTGCAGATTTGCATTGCCCGCTTCCTTGCTTGGCTAAAAATGCGTATGAGTTTTCTCCTGAATATATTCAGGAGAAAATGCATACACCCTTTTTGGCCAAGTGCATCATTGTCAAAGTTGTGTCCATCTTCCTGTGCTTTAAAGGTGATTCCAACGTACCTCTTGAAATCTGTTTCCTGCTATTCTGCCTCGCTTTCAAGTCCGCCTCGTTGCCTTCCCTCAACAGATTTTTGGAAGATAGTTGTCCTTTATTACTCTGCCAGTTTGTGAATTGCTGTGCCCCTGAGCTCCATTTTTTAACTCGTTTTTTGTGAGCTGAACGCAAGTCCAAAATTTTCGTTCAGGACCTATACTGGTTCCCGGTGGGTGGCTGAGATTTTGGTTAATTCTTCTTCCTCCCGGGATATAAGAGTGACATGTGCCCGTCCAAATGCCTAACAGCTACGCTCTCATTGGTTCTCCCTCTTCCCTTTCATCCTCTGCCAAATTGGCAACCTGTGCGAACCAGGAGGTTAAATGTGCTGTCTCTCCAAGTTTGGAGATTGATAGTAAATCAGTTGGAAAGTGAAACCGGAGCACCAGGAGGGGGATTATTCGTTGAGTTTTAGAGACATTTCATATTCACAGTGTGTCCACTCTCTAGGTTTCCCGTACATGTTATAGCGGTAGTAATATTCCCTTCAACCTGGACACATGGGACCCATGGAATTGTTGCTATGCATTATTGCTTTAAAGCGTCTGCATTTGCTCACCCCATCTCACCAATCCTCTCAGTCCCATGTGTCCAGCCTTATGCCACATTCAGCTCTCTTTGTAGATAGGGTCATTCCAGGTTTCATCTGAGACACTGAAGGAATTGTAAAGAATATCCTTATTTTTGTTTTTCAAATTCCTTTTTATAGTGGGTTTGAGCTGATTCTCGCTGCCATGTTTATCCAAGTCTAGGCATACTTGATTCCCTAACGGAGACATATCAATACATAGGTTTTAAAATCCTTACTAGTCAGATATATTTCTCTGTGGGTAATATGGGGTTTTGAGTCCCTTTCACTGAGGAAGGTGTAGGTCTTCTCTATTACATAGTTGGTTTTTGGAATGGTACCTGTGCTTATATCAAACTCTGGTTTTATGCATCACCCCACCTCTCCTTCCCCGTTAAGCAGGCATAAGAGTGTTTTCTAAATGTGAGACTCTCTTCTCTTTCCTAACTCAGTTCATGTGTAGCCATGTTTACAGGGTCTTCATAAGTGATATCTTATGATAAGTTTCTTTTTCTGTGTGACTTATTTCACTTAGAATCATCGTACCTGAATCCACACATTTTGCTGCTACTGGTTTATGACATTGATTTCATGGCTGAGGGATATTCCATTGTGTGTAAGTAACATAATTTTTTGAACCGTTTTTATCTTTCCTGGGATATTTAAGGTGTACCCAAGTTGAGGTTCTTGTAAGCAGTGCAGCCCTACATTTTGGAATGGCTCTGTCTTATTGATTTTCAGTTTTCCCAAGATATATTCCCTAGACTGGAAGTGTCCTTGGCTCTGTAGCTCTGTTGTTTACTTGGTTTAGGGAACACAATGCACTCCTCCACAGAGGCCATTGGCAATTTACATCCCACCCATCAGCATAACAATGCTCCCTGTTCTCCAGGGCCTGTCTTGAATTTCTGGATTTTACCCATTTTGTGGATGTCCCTTTTGAGAGGTGGGAAGTGATACTTCTTTGTAGTGCAGATTTGCATTGCCCGCTTGCTTGCTTGGCCAAAATGGGTGTATGCGTTTTCTCCTGAATATATTCTGGAGAAAACGCATACACCCTTTTTGGCCTAGTGCATCATTGTCGAAGTTGTGACCCTCTTCCTGTGCTTTAAAGGCGATTCCAACGTACCTCTTGAAATCTGTTTCCTGCTATTCTGCCTCGCTTTCAAGTCCGCCTCGTTGACTTCCCTCAACAGATTTTTGGACGATAGTTGTCCTTTATTACTCTGCCAGTTTGTGAAGTGCTGTGCCCGTGAGCTCCATTTTTTAACTCGTTTTTTGTGAGCTGAACGCAAGTCCATAATTTTGGTACAGGACCTATACTGGTTCCCGGTGGGTGGCTGAGACTTTGGTTAATTATTCTTCCACCCGGGATATAAGAGTGACATGTGCCCGTCCAAATGCCTAACAGCTACACTCTCATTGGTTCTCCCTCTTCGCTTTCATCCTCTGCCAAATTGGCAACCTCTGCGAACCAGGAGGTTAAAGGTTCTTTCTCTCCAAGTTGGGAGATTGATAGTAAAGCAGTTGGAAAGTCAAACCAGAGCACCAGCAGAGGGACTATTTGTTGAGTTTTAGAGACCTTTCATGTTCACAGTGTGTCCATTCTCTAGGTTTCCCATACATATTATAGTTGTAGTAATATTCTCTTCACCCTGGAGAGTTGGGACCCATGGAAGGGGGGCCATGCATTATTGCTTTAAAGGGTCTGCCTTTGCTCACCCAATCTCACCTATCCTCTCAGTCCCAAGTGTTCAGCCTTATGCCAAATCCAGCTGTCGTTATAGATAGGGTCATTCCAGGTTTCGTCAGAGACCCTGAAGAAATTGTAAAGAATTTCCTGTTTTTTTTGTGTGTCTGAAATTCCTTTTTATAGTGGGTTTGAGCTGATTGTCAATGCCATGTTTATGCCAGTCTAGACACAGTTGATTCCCTCATGGAGACATATCAATAAATAGGTTATAAGATTCTTACTAGTCAGATATATTCCTCTGAGGGAAATATGGGGTGTTTAGTCCCTTTCACTGAGGAAGGTGTAGGTCTTGTCTATTCCGTATTTAATTTTTTGAACGGTACCTGTGGTTATATAAAACTCTGGGTTTTATGCATCACCCCACCTCTCCTTCCCCCTTAAGCAGGCATAAGAGTGTTTTCTAAATGTGAGACTCTGTTCTCTTTCCTAACTCAGTTCATGTGTAGCCATGTTTACAGGATCTCTATAAGTGATATCTTATGATAAGTTTCTTTTTCTGTGTGACTTATTTCACTTAGAATCATCGTACCTGAATCCACTCATTTTGCTGCTACTTGTCTTATGACATTGATTTCATGGCTGAGGGATATTTCATCGGACGTAAGTACCACAAATTTTTGTACCATTTTTATCTTTCCTGGGATATTTAAGGTGAATCCAAGATGAGGTTCTTGTAAGCAGTGCACCCCTAAATATTGTGGTGGCTGTGTCTTATTGATTTTCAGTTTTCCCAAGGTATATTCTGTAGACTGGAAGTGCCCTGGGCTCTGTAGCTCTGTTGTTTACTTGTTTTAGGGAACACAATGCACTGTTCCAGAGAGGCAGTTGGCAATTTACATCCCTCCCATCAGCATAACAAAGCTCCCAGTTCGCCAGGGCCTGTCTTGCCTTTCTGGTTTTTACATATTTTGTGGATATCCCTTTTGACTTGTGGGAAGTAATACTTCTTTGTAGTGCAGATTTGCATTGCCCGCTTGCTTGCTTGGCCAAAAAGGGCGTATGTGTTTTCTCCTGAATATATTCAGGAGAAAACTCATACACACTTTTTGGCCAAGTGCATCATTGTCGAAGTTTAGCTCCTCTTCCTGTGCTTTCAACGCGATTCCAGCATACCTCTTGAAATCTGTTTCCTGCTATTCTACCTCACTTTCACGTCTGCCTCTTAACCTTCCCTCAACAGTGTTTTGGACGAGAGTTGTCCTTTAGTACTCTGCCATTTGTTGAATTGTTGTGCCACTGAGCTCCATTTTTCAACTCGTTTTTTGTGAGCTGAATGCAAGTCCAAATTTTGGTTCAGGACTTATACTGGTGTCCAGTGGGTGGCTGAGACTTTGGTTAATTCTTCTTCCGGCCAGAAAATTAGAGCGACATTTGCCGGTCCAAATGCCTAACAGCTACTCTCTCATTGGTTCTCCCTCTTCCCTTTCATCCTCTGCCAAATTGGCAACCTGTGAGAACCAGGAGGTTAAAGGGGCTGTCTCTCTAACTTGGGAGATTGATAGTAAAGCAGTTGGAAAGTCAAACCGGAGCACCAGGAGAGGGACTATTTGTTGAGTTTTAGAAACCTTTCGTATTCACAGTGTGTCCATTCTCTAGGTTTCCGGTACATGTTATATCTGTTGTAATATTCACTTCAACCTGGAGAGTTGGGACCCATGGAATGGGTGCCACTCATTATTGCTTTAAAGTGTCTGCATTTGCTCACCCAATCTCAACAATCCTCTCAGTCCAAAGTGTCCAGCCTTATGCCACATCCAGCTGTCATTGTAGATAGGGTCATTCCAGGTTTCATCAGAGACCCTGAAAGAATTGTAAGGAATTTCCCTGTTTTTTTGTTTTGTTTTTGAAATTCCTTTTTATAGTGGGTTGAGCTGATTCTCACTGCCATGTTTATGCCAGTCTAGACACACTTGATTCCCTTACGGAGACATATCAATACATAGGTTTTAAGATCCTTACTAGTAAGACATATTACTCTGCGGTGAATATGGGGTGTTGAGTCCCTTTCACTGAGGAAGGTGTTGGTCTTGTCTATTCCGTATTTGGTTTTTGGAACTGTACCTGTACTAATATCAAACTCTGGTTTTATGCATCACCCCACCTCTCCTTCCCCATTAAGAAGGCATAAGAGTGTTTTCTATATGTGAGACTCTGTTCTCTTTCCTAACTCAGTTCATGTGTAGCCATGTTTACAGGATCTTCATAATTGATATCTTATGATAACTTTCTTTTTCTGTGTGACTTATTTCACTTAGAATTATCGTATCTGAATCCCCTCATTTTGCTGCTACTGGTCTTATGACATTGATTTCATGGCTGAGGGATATTCTGTCATACGTAAGTACCACAATTTCTTGAACCATTTTTGTCTTTCCTGGGATATTTAAGGTGAACCCAAGTTGAGGTTTTTGTAAGCAGTGCAGCCCTGAATTTTGGTGTGGATCTGTCTTATTAATTTTCAATTTTCCCAAGCTATATTTCCTAGACTGGAAGTGCCCTTGGCTCTGTAGCTCTGTTGTTTACTTGTTTTGGGGACCACAATACACTCCTCCAGAGAGGCAGTTGGCAGTTTACATCCCGCCCATCAGCATAACAAGGCTCCCTGTTCTCCAGGGCCTGTCTTGCCTGTCTGGTTTTTACACATTTTGCAGATGGCCCTTTCGGCTGGTGGGAAGTGATACTTCTTTGTAGTGCAGATTTGCATTTCCCGCTTGCTTGCTTGGCCAAAAAGGGCATATGCGTTTTCTCCTGAATATATTCACATGAAAACCCTTATGCCCTTTATGACCATTTCCATTATTTTCGTAGTGGTGATGCTTTTCCTGTGTTTAAAGGCCATTCCAATGTACCTCTTGAAATCTGTTTCATGCCATTCTGCCTCATTTTCACTTCCGCCTCGTGGCTTTCCTTCAACAGATTTTTGGAAGAGAGTAATCCTTTATAACTCTGCAGGTTAGTGAATTGCTGTGGCCCTGAGCTCCATTTTTCAAATCGTGTTTTTGTGAGCTGACCGCAAATCCACCATTTTGCTTCTGGACCTATACTGGTTCTGGGTGGGGGCAGGCTGATTCTTTGGTTAAATCCTCTTCGTGATGGGAAATTAGAGTGAAATTTGGCCGTCCAAATGCCTACAGCTACTCTCTCATTGTTTCTCTCTCTTCCCTTATATCCTCTGCACAATTTGCCAACTGTGCGAACCAGGTGGTTATAGGGGCTGACTCTCCAAGTTGGGAGATTGATAGTTAAGCAGTTGGAATGTCAAACTGGAGCACAAGGAGAGAAAAAAAGTAGTAGAGTTTTAGAAACCTTTCACCATCAGATGGTTTCCATTCTCTAGGTTCCCATACATGTTAAAACTGTAGTGATATTCCCTTCTACTTGGAGAGTTGCGAACCATGGAATGGGTGGCGGCATAATTGCTTTAAAGGGTCTGCCTTTTTTCACCCAATCTCACCAATCCTCTCAGTCCCAAGTGACCAGCGTTATGCCACATCCAGCTGTCATTGTAGATAGGGTCATTCCAGGTTTCATCAGAACCCCTGAAGGTATTGTGTAAGAATTTTACTGTTTTTATGTTTTGTTTTGAAATTCATTTTTATAGTGGGTTTGAGCTGATTCTCACTGCCATGTTTATGTCATTCTAGACACACTTGGTTCCCTTACGGAGACATATCAATACATAGGTTTTAAAATTCTTACTAGTCAGATATATTTCTCTGCGGGGAATAAGGATGTTGAGTTCCGTTCACTGAGGAAGGAGTAGGGCTTGTCTCTTCTGTTTTTGGATTATGGAACGGTACCTGTGCTAATATCACACTTTTGTTTTGTGCATCTCCCCACCTCTCTTTCCCCTTAAGCAAGCGTTAGAGTGTTTTCTAAATCTGAGACGCTGTTCTCTTCCCTAATTCAGTTCATATGTAGCCATGTTTACATTCCCTTCATAAGTGATATCTTATGTCAGAATGCACCATGGCCTTGTCATAATAATGCTCCGTGACCCTTGTCATCACAATGCTCCATGCCCTGGTTATCACAATGCTCCATGTCCCTTGTCATCACAATTCTCCACGTCCTTGTCATCACAATGATACATGACACTACTCATCAAAATATTACATGCTCTTGTCATCACAATTCTCCATGCACTTGAAATTGCAATGCTCCATGCACTTGTCATCACAATGCTCCATGTACTTGTCATCACAATTCTCCATGCCCTTGTCATCACATTGCTCCATGACACCTGTCATCACAATGCTCTCTGACACCTGTCATCACAATGCTTCTTGCCCCTTGTCATTACAGTGCTCCATGATGCTCAACTCCACAATTACCCAAGGTCTTCTCAACACAATGCTCCACGGTTTTGCCATCACCATGCTCCATGCCTTGTCATCTCAAAGCTCAATGTCCCTTGTCCTCACAATTCTCCACGTCCTTGTCATTACAATGCTCCATGGCACTTCACATCAAAATGTAATATGCTCTTGTCATCACAATACTCCATGCACTTGTCATCGCAATGCTCCATGACCCCTGTCATAGGAAGCTCCATGCGCTGTTCATCACAATGTTTCACGACCTGGACATTAAAATTATCAATGGCCCTTGATATCACAATGCTCCATGCCCTTGTCATCACAGTGCTCCTTTATTTTGTCACAGCAATCCTCCATGACACTTGTCATCACAATGCTCCATGATATTGTCATCAAACTGGAACATGACATATTTCATCACAATGCTCCCTGACAACTTTCTTCAAAATAATCCATGACCTTGTCATCACAGTGCTCCATGCCCTTGTCATCACAATGTGTCATGCCCAATCTTATCACAATAATCCATGAAACTTGTCAGACCAATGCTCCATGCCACTTTTCATCACAATGCACCATGAACGCTGTCATCACAATGCACCATGCCCATCATCATAATGCTTCATGCTATTGTCATCACAATGAAATCAAAATGCTCCATGACCTCTGTCCTCACAATGCTGCAAACCTTGTAATCACAATGTTCCATAACACTTGTCATCACAATGCCCCATGACGCTGGTCAGCACAATTATCCATGGTCTTCTCATCACAATGCACCATGACTTTTGTCAAAATAATGCTCAATACACTTGTCATCACAGTGCTCTCTGACTATTGCCCTCAGTATGCAGCTTGAACTCTTTCATGACAAGGCTCCATGCCTATTTCATCACAATGATCCATGCCCTTTTCATCACAATGCTCCAAGGCACCTGTGATCACAATGCTCCTTGCACTTGTCATCACAAAGCTCCATGACGCATGTCATCAGAATGCTCCATGGCCTTCTCATCATAATTTTCCATGCCCTTGTCATCACAATGCTCCAAGACCCCTGTAATCACAATGTTACCTTCGACTTTTCATCAGAATGCACCATGAGAATTGTCATCACAAGTTTCCATGGTCTTCACATCACAGTGCTCCATGACCTTGTCATCACAGTGCTCCATTCCCTTGTCATCAAAATGCTCCATGAACCCTGTCATCACAATAATCCATGAACATTCTCAGCCCAATGATCCATGACACTTCTAATCACAATGATGCATGCCCTTGTCATCCCAATGCTCCATGACCCCTGTATTCACAATGCTCTGTGACGCTTGGCACCACAGTGCTCCATAATACCTGTCATCAAAATGCTCCATGCCTTTGTCAGCAAAATGATACATGACCTTGTCATTATGATGCTCTATGTGCTTGTCATCACAATACTCCACTACCCATGCCATCACAATCCTTCATGAACCTTGGGATCACATTGCTTCATGCCCTTGTCATCACAATGCTCCATGCTCCTTGAAATCAAAATGAGCCATGACCTCTGTCATCACAATGCTCCAAACACTTGTGATCACAGTGTTCCATAACACTTGTCATCACAATGCTCTATGATGCCTGTCATCACGATACTCCATGCCCTTTTCATCACAAATCTCCAAGACCTTTGTCGTCACAATTCTCAATACACTTGTCATCACAATACTCCCTGACACCTGTCGTCAGAATGCTCCTTGAACCCTGTCACGAAAGGCTACATGCGTTTTTCATCACAATGCCCAGCGCAGTTTTCATCACAAAGCTCCATGCCATTGTCATCAAAATACTCCACAAGCTTGTCATCAGAATGCTCCATGACCCTTGTCATCACACTTCTCCTTGCACTTGTCAGCAGAATGCTCCTTGACCCTTGTCATCACAATGCTCCAAGCTATTGTCATCACAATGCTCCATTACGTTTGTCATCAGAATCCTCCATGACACTTGGCATCACAATGCTCCATGCCATTGTCATCACAATGGGCCATTACATATGTCATCACAGTGCTCCCTGACACCTGTCTTCACAACACTGCTTGACCTGGTCATCAAAATGCTCCATGCTCTTGTCATCACAATACGCCATTCGAACTGTCATCGCAATAATCCATGAAACTTATTAGACCAATGCTCCATGCCCTTGATATCACAATGCTCCATGCCCATGTTATCAAAATGCTCCACGACCCCTGTCATCACAATGTTCCATGACTCCAGTCATCACAATGATTCATGACGTTTGTCATCACGATGATCCATGCCCTCATCATCAGCAGTCTCTGTGAACTTTTAACCAAAATGCTCCATGAAATTTTCATCACAATGCTGTTTGACCATTGTCATCAAACTGCTCTATGCCTTTCTCAGCACAATGCTCCATAACACTTGTCATCACAATGCTCCATGCGCTTGTCTGCACAATGCTCCATGACACATGTCATCACAATGCACCATGCACCTGTCAGCACAGTGCTCCACAATCTTGTCATCACAATGCTCCATAAAACTTGTCATCACAATGCTCCATGCACTTCTCATCAAAACGCTCTCTCACCACTGATATCACAATGCTACATCACTATTTGTCACAATACTACCTCATCCCTGTCATCACAATGTTCCATGACTCCTGTCATCACAATGCTACATGCACTTATCATCACAATGTTCGATGACGCCTGACATCACAATGTTCCATAACCCATGTCATCAAAATGCTCCATGACACTTTTCATCAAAATGCTCCATGACCACTGACATCACAATGTTTCATAACCCCTGTCAAGAAAATGCTCCATGACATTTTCATCAAAATGCTCCATGACCCCTGAAATCACGATGTTCCATGGCCTTGTCATCACAAAGCTCCATTACCCTTCTCATCAAAATGCTCCAAGAACCCTGACATCACAGTGTTCCATAACACCTGTCATCAAAATATTCCATAACACTTATCATCAAATTGCTCCATGACCCTGTAATCAGACTGCTCCCTGCCGTTCTCATCAAAATGCACAATGCCCTTGCCATCAAAATGTTCCATGACCTTTGTCATCAGAAAGATCCATGACACTTGGCATCACAGTGCTCCATGTCATTGTCATCACAATGCTCCATGAACGCTCTCATCACATTGCCCCATGCCCTTGTCTTCAGAAAGCTCCATGACACAGGTCATCAGAATGCTCCATGGTCTTCTCATCACAATGTTCCATGCCCTTGCCATCACAATGCTCCATTACCACAGTCATAACAATTCTCCATGAACCCTGCCATCACGATGTTCCATGGCCTTGTCATCACAAAGCTCCAAGACCCTTCTCATCACAATGCTCCAAGAACCCTGTAATCACAATGCTCTATGCCCCTTTTCATCTCAATGATCCATGAACCCTGTCATCACAATGCACCTTGCCCATCATCATAATGCTTCATGCTATTGTCATTACAATGAAATCAAAATGCTCCATGACCTCTGTCATAACAATGCTCTAAACCCTTGTGATCACAATGTTCCATAACACTTATCATCACAACACCCTATGACGCTCATCATCACAATTATCCATGGTCTTCTCAAAACAATGCTCCATGATCTTTGTCATCACAATGCTCAATACAATTGTCATCACAATGCTCCCTGACACTTGTCGTCAGTATGCTCCTTGAACCCTGTCATGACCAGGCTCCATGCCTTTTTCATCACAATAATCCATGCCCTTTTCATCACAATGCTCAAAGATCCCTGAAATCAAAGTGTTCCATGCCCTTCTCATCAAAATGCTCCATGACGCATGTCATCAGAATGCTTCATGGCCTTCTCATCACAATGCTCCAGGACCTTGTCATCACCATGCTCCATTCCCTTGTCATCACAATGCTCCATGACCCCTGTCCTCACAATAATCCATGAATATTTTCAGCCCAATGCTCCACGATCTTCTCATCACAATGCTCCATGGCCAATATCATCACAATGCTCCATGACCACTGTCATCACAACACTCCACGACACATGACAACAAAATGATCCGGGACTCTTGTCATCACAATGCTCCATTCCCTAGTCATCACAATGCTCCATGTTCCCTGTCATCACAACACTCCATGAACATTTTCAGCCCAGTGATCCATGACCCTTGTCATCACAATGATCCATTCCCTTGTCATCCCAATGTTCCATGACCCCTGTATTCACAATGCTCCATGACGCTTGTCATTACAGTGCTCCATGACACATGTCATCACAATGCTCCATGCCTTTGTCAGCAAAATTCTACATGACCTTGTCATTACAATGCTCTATGCGCTTTTCATCACAATACTCCATTTCCATTGTCATCACAATCTTCCATGAACTTCGGGATCACATTGCTTCATGCCCTTGTCATCACAATGCTCCATGCTCCTTGAAATCAAAATGATCCATGACCTCTGTCATCACAATGCTCCAAACCCTTGTGATCACAGAGTTCCATAACACTTGTCATCACAACGCTTCATGATGCCTGTCATCACAATACTCCATGCCCTTAACATCACAATGCTCCATGACCTTTGTCATCACAATTCTCAATACACTTGTCATCACAATGCTCCATGACAGTTGTCATCAGAATGCACCTTGAAACCTGTCACGAAAAGGCTCCATGCATTTTTCATTACAATGCCCCATGCCGTTTTCATCAAAATGCTCCATGCCATTGTCATCAAAATACTCCACAAGCGTGTCATCAGAATGCTCCATGACCCTTATCATCACAATTCTCCATGCACTTGTCAGCAAAATGCTCCCTGACCCCTGTCATCACAATGCTCCAAGCCATTGTCATCACAATGCTCCATTACCTTTGTGCTCAGAATCCTCCATGACACTTGGCATCACAATGCTCCATGCCATTGTCATCCCAATGGGCCATTACATATGTCATCACAATCATCCCTGACACCTGCCTTCACAATACTGCATGACCTGGTCATCACAATGCGCCATTCCAACTGTCATCACAATAATCCATGAAATATATTAGACCAATGTTCCATGCCCTTGTCGTCACAATGCTCCATGCCCTTGTTATCACAATGCTCCATGACCCCTGTCATCACAATGCTCAGTGACTCCAGTCATCTCAATGCTTCATAACGTTTGTCATTACAATGGTCCACTCCCCCGTCATTACAAGGCTCTGTGACCTTTGTAACCACAATGCTCCATGATCTATTCATCACAATTCTCTGTGACCCTTGTCATCACAATGCTCCATCTCTTTGTCAGAACAATGCTCCATGACCATTGTCTTCACAATGTGCCACGCACATTTCATCACAACGGTCGACAACCTTGTCATTGCAATGCTCCATAAACCTTGTAATCACAATGCTCCATGCACTTCTCATCTAAATGCTCTCTCACCAGAGATATCACAGTGTTCCATCACTAGTCATCACAGTACTCCCTCACCCCTGTAATCACAATGTTCCATGACCTTGTCATCACACTGCTACATCCACTTATCATCACAATGTTCCATGACCCCTGTCATCAAAATGCTCCATGAACCTTTTCATCCCAAAGCTCCAAGCCCCTTGACATCACAATGATCTATAACCCCTGCCATCAAAATGTTCCATTACACTTTTCATCAAATTGCTGCATGACCCGGTCATCAAAATGCTCCCTGCCATTCTCATTACAATGCACCATGCCCTTGTCATCAAAATGCTCCATGACTTGTCATCACAAAGCTTCATGACACTTGGCATCACAGTGCTCCATGTCATTGTCATCACAGTGCTTCATGAACACTCTCATAACATTGCTCAATGCACTTGTCATCACAAAGCTCCATGACACTTGTCATCACAATGCTCGATGCCCTTCTCATCACAATGCTCCATGCCCTGGTCATTACAATCCTGCATGACCCATGTATCATAGTGTTCCATACCCTTGTCATCACAATGCTCCATGCCCACTCTCATCACAATAATCCATGAAATATTTCAGACCAATGTTCCATGCCCTTCTCATCACAATGCTCCATTACCACTGTCATAACAATGCACCATGACCCCTGCCATCGCAATGTTCCACGGCCTAGTCATCACAAGGTTCCATGGCACTTGTCATCACAATGCTGAAGACCCCTGTAATCACAATGCTCCATTCCCATTTCATCACAAAGCTCCATGACGCATGTCCTCAGAATGTTCCATGGCCTTCTCATCACAATGCTCCATGCCCTTGTCATCACAATGCGCCATTCCAACTGTCATCGCAATAATCCATGAAACTTATTAGACCAATGTTCCATGCCATTGTCATCACAATGCTCCATGCCCTTTTTATCACAATGCTCCATTACCCCTGTCATCACAATGCTCTGTGACTCCAGTCATCACAGTGCTTCATGACATTTCTCATCACAGTGGTCCATGCCCTCCTCATCAATAGTCTCTGTGACCTTTTTAACCACAATGCTCCATGAGCTTTTCATCACAATGCTCTTTGACCCTTGTCATCAAAATGCTCTATGCCTTTCTTAGCACAATGCTCCATGTCCCTTGTCATCACAATGCACCATGCTCTTGTCATCACAGTGCTCCGCAATGTTGTCATCACAATGCTCCAAAAAATTTGTCATCACAATGCTCCATGCACTTCTCTTCAAAATGCTCTCTCACCACTGATATCACAATGCTACATCACTATTTGTCACAATACTCCCTCACCACTTTCATCACAATGTTCCATGACTCCTGTCATCACAATGCTACATGCACTTATCATCACAATGTTCGATGACACCTGACATCACAATGTTCCATAACACCTGTCATCAAAATATTCCATGACACTTTTCATCAAATTGCTCCATGACCGTCATCACAATGCTCCCTGCCATTCTCATCACAATGCACAACGCCCTTGCCATCAAAATGTTCCATGATCTTTGTCATCACAAAGATCCATGACCCTTGGCATGACAATGCTCCATGTCATTTTCATCACATTCCTCCATGCCCTTGTCTTCACATAGCTCCATGACACATGTCATCAGAATGCTCCATGGCCTTCTAATCACAATGCTCCATGCCCTTGCCATCACAATGCTCCATTACCTCTGTCAAAACAATGCTTCATGACCCCTGCCATCACGAAGTTCCATGGCCTTGTCATCACAAAGCTCCAAGACCCTTCTCATCACAATGCTGAAGAACACTGTAATTACAATGCTCTATGCCCCTTTTCATCTCAATGATCTACGAAACTTGTCATCAAAATGCACCATGCCCATCACCATAATGCTTCATGCTATTGTCATCACAATGAAATCAAAACGCTCCATGACCTCTGTTATAACAATGCTCCAAACCCTTGTGATCACAATATTCCATAACCCTTCTCATCACAATGCCCCATGATGCTCGTCATCAAAATTATCCATGGTCTTCTCATCACAATGCTCCATGACTTTCGTCATCACAATGCTCAATACACTTGTCATCAAAGTGCTCCCTGACACTTCTTCTCTGTATGCTCCATGAACACTGTCATGACAAGGCTCCATGCATTTTTCATCACAATGATCCATGCCCTTTTCATCACAATGCTCCAAGACCCATGTAATCACAATGTTCCATGCCCTAGTCATCACAAAGCTCAATGACGCATGCCATCAGATTTCTCCATGGTCTTCTACTCACCATGCTCCATGCCCTTGTCATCACAATGTTCCAAGACCCCTGTAATCAGAATGCTCCATGCCCCTTTTCATCAGTATGCTCCATGAGAACTTTCATCAGAAGGCTCCATGGTTTTCTCATCACAATGCACCAGGAACTTGTCATCACAGTGCTTCACGACATTGTCATGAAAATTCTCACTGGACCTTGTCATCATAATGCTCCAAGCCCTGGTCATCACAATGCTCCAATACATTTGTCCTCACAATCCTCCATTATATTTGGCATCACAATGCTCCATGCCATTGTCTTCATAATGCACCATGCCCATTCTCATCACAATAATCTATGAAAATTGTCAGACCAATGCTCCATGCCCTTGTCATCACAGTGCTCCATGACACCTGTCATCACAATTCTCCATGCCTTTGTCAGCAAAATGTTACATGACTTTGTCATTACAATGCTCTGTGCGCTTGTCATCACAATACTCCATTTCCATTGTCATCACAGTCCTCCATGAACCTTGGGATCACATTGCTTCATTCCTTTGTCATCACAGTGCTCCATGCTCCTTGAAATGAAAATGATCCATGACCACTGTCATCGCAATGCTCCAAACTCTTGTGATCACAATGTTCCATAACTCTTTTCATCACAACGGTCCATGATGCCTGTCATCACAATACTCCATGCCCTTGTCATCACAATGCTCCATGCCCTTGTTATCACAATGTTCCAAGACCCCTGTAATCAGAATGCTCCATGCCCCTTTTCATCAGTATGCTCCATGAGACTTTTCATCTCAAGGCTCCATGATTTTCTCATCACAATGCTCCAGGACATTGTCATCACAATGCTTCACGACATTGTCATGAAAATTCTCAATGGCCCTTTTCATCATAATGCTCCAAGCCCCAGTCATCACAATGTTCCATTATACTTATCATCACAATCCTCCATTACATTTGGCATCAAAATGCTCCATGCCATTGTCTTCGCAAGGGACCATGACATATGTCATCACAATGCTCCCTGACAACTGTCTTCACAATACCCCATGACTTTCTCATCACAATGCTCCATGCCCTTGTCATCACAATGCTCCATGCCCTTGTCATCACAATGCACCATGTCCACTGTCATCACAATAATCTATGAAAAAAGTCAGACCAATGCTCCATGCCCCTGTCATCAACATGCTCCATGCCCCTGTCATAACAATGCTCCATGACCCCTGTCATCACAATGCTCCGTGCCTCCAGTCATCACAATGCTTCATAATGTTTGTCATCACAACGGTCCATCCCCACATCATCACAAGGCTCTGTGACATTTGTAACCACAGTGCTCCATGAACTTTTCATCACAAAGCTCCGTGACACTTGTCATCACAATGCTCCATGCCTTTGTCAGGAAAATGCTCCATGACCATTGTCATCACAATGTGCCACGCGCTTCTCATCCCAACGGTCCAAAAATTTGTCATGACAATGCTCCATAAACCTTGTAATCACAGTGTTCCATGCCCTTCTCATCACAATGCTCGATGTCCTTGCCATCACAATGCACCATGTGCACTGTCATCACAATAGTCTATGAAACATGTCACACAAATGCTCCATGCCCCTATCATCACAATACTCCATGCCCTTGTCATCACAATGCTCCATGACCCATGTCATCACAATGCTCCGTGACTCCAGTCATCGCAATGCTTCCTAACGTTTGTCATCACAATGGTCCATGCCCGCGTCATCACAAGGCTCTGTGAATTTGTAACCACAGTGCTCCTTGAACATTTCATCACAATGCTCCGTGACCCTTGTCATCACAATGCTCCATGCCTTTGTCAGAACAATGCTCAATGACCCTTGTCATCACACTGTGCCACGCGCTTTTCATTACAACGGTCCACAACCTTGTCATTGCTATGCTCCATAAATCTTGTAATCACAATGCTCAATGAACTTTTCATCCAAATGCTCTCTCACCAGATATATCACAATGTTCCATCCCTAGTCATCACAATACTCCCTCACCCCTTATCATCACAATGTTCCATGACCCCTGATATCACAATGTTCCATAACCCCTGTCATCAAAATGCTCCATGACCCTTTTCATCCCAAAGCTCCATGACCCTTGGCATCACAATGTTCTATAACCCCTGTCATCAAAATGTTCCATGACACTTTTCATCAAATTGCTGCATGACCCTCTCATCAAAATTCTCCCTGCCCTTCTCATCACAATGCACCACACTCTTCTCATCAAAATGCTCCATAATCTTTGTCATCACAAAGCTCCATGACCCTTGGCATCACAATGCTCCATGTCATTGTCATCACAATGCTCCATTAACACTCTCATCACATTGTTCCATGCTCTTGTCATCACAAAGCTCCATGACACTTGTCATCACAATGCTCGATGCTCTTCTCATCACAATGCTCCATGCCCTTGTCATTACAAACCTCCATGACCCATGTATCACTGTGTTCCGTGCCCTTGTCATCACAATGCTCCATGCCCACTCTCATCACAATAATTCATGAAACATTTCAGACCAGTGATCAATGCCCTTCTCATCATAATGCTCCATTACCTCTGTCATAACAATGCTCCTTGAACCCTGCCATCACAATGATCCACGGCCTTGTCATCACAAGGCTCCATGACCCTTGTCATCACAATGCTCCAAGACCCCTGTAATCACAATGCTCCATGCCCTTGTCATCACAAAGCTCCATGACGCATGTCATCAGAATGTTCCATGGCATTCTCATCACAATGCTCCATGCCCTTGTCATCAAAATGCTCCAAAACCCTGTAATCACAGAGCTCCATGACACTTTTCATCACAATGCTCCATGAACCCTGTCATCAGAATAAAGCATGCCCATCATCCTAATGCTTCATGCTATTGTCATCACAATGAAATCAAAATGCTCCATGACCTCTGTCATAACAATGCTCTAAACCCTTGTGATCACAATATTCCATAACACTTGTCATCACAATGCCCCATGACGCTCGTCATCACAGTTATCTATGGTCTTCAAATCACAATGCTCCATGACCTTTGTCATCATAATGCTCAATACACTTGTCATCAAAATGCTCCCTGACACTTGTTGTCTGTACGCTCCTTGAACGCTGTCATAACAAGGTTCCATGCCCTTTTCATCACAATGATCCAAGACCCCTGTAATCACAATGGTCCATGAACCTTTTCATCAGTAGGCTCCATGAGATTTGTCATCACAAGATTCCATGGTTTTCTCATCACAATGCTCCAGGACCTTGTCATCACAATGCTTCACGACATTGTCATGAAAATTCTCAAAGGCCCTTGTCATCATAATCCTTCAAGCCCTAGTCATCACAATGCTCTATTATATTTGTCATAACAATCCTCCATTACATTTGCCATAACAATGCTCCATGCCATTTTCATCGCAATGGACCATGACATACGTCATCACAATGCTCCGTGAAACCTGTCTTCACAATACTCCATGACCTTCTCATCACAATGCTCCATGCCCTTGTCATCACAATGCTCCGTGACTCCAGTCATCACAATGCTTCATGACCATTGTCATCACAATGCTCCATGCCCTTTTCATTACAATCCTGCATGACTCATGCATCATAGTGTTCCGTACCCTTGTCATCACAATGCTTTATGCCCACTCTCATCACAATAATCCATGAAACATTTTAGACCAATGTTCCATGCCCTTCTCATCACAATGCTCCAATACCTCTGTCATAACAATGCACCATTACCCCTGCCATCACAATGTTCCACGGCCTAGTCATCACAATGTTCCATAACACTTGTTATCACAATGATGAAGACCCTTGTAATCACAATGCTCCATGCCCTTGTCATCACAAAGCTCCATGACGCATGTCAAAAGAATGTTCCATGGCCTTCTCATCACAATGCTCCATGCCCTTGTCATCACAATGCTCCAAGACATCTGTAAACAAAATGCTCCATGCCACTTTTCATCTCAATGCTCCATGAACACTGTCATCACAGTGCAGCATGCCCATCATCATAATGCTTCAGACTACTGTCATCACAATGAAATCAATAATCTCCATGACCTCTGTCACCATAATGCTCCAAACCCTTGTGATCACAATGTTCCATAACACTTATCATCACAACACCCCATGACGCTCATCATAAAAATTAACCATGGTCTTCTTATCACAATGCTCCATGAGCATTGTTATCACAATTCTCAATACACTTTTCATCACAATGCTCCCTGACACTAGTCGTCAATATGCTCATTGAACCCTGTCATGACAAGGCTCCATATATTTTTCATAACAATGATCCGTGC
Organism: Mesoplodon mirus; assembly: GCF_964341445.2. NCBI lineage: Eukaryota > Metazoa > Chordata > Mammalia > Artiodactyla > Ziphiidae > Mesoplodon > Mesoplodon mirus. The sequence goes on along the minus strand of NW_028295813.1, from coordinate 2,594,207 downwards.
CGTTTTCATCACAATGCTCCAAGATCCCTGTAATCACAATGCTCCATGCCCTTGTCATCACAAAGCTCCATGACACATGTCATCAGAATGCTCCATTGCCTTCTCATCACAATGCTCAATGCCCTAGTCATCACAGTGCTCCAAGACCCCTGTAATCACAATGCTCCATGCCCATTTTCATCAGAATGCTCCATGAGACTTGTCATCACAAGTCTCCATGGTCTTCTCATCACAATGTTCCAGGACATTGTCATCACCATGCTCCATTCCCTTGTCATCACAATGCTTCATGACCCGTATCATCACAATAATCCATGAACATATTCAGCCCAATGCTCCACCACCTACACATCACAGTGCACCATGGCCAATATCATCACAATGCTCCATGATCACTGTCATCAGAACACGCCATGACTCCTGACAACACAATGATCCGGGACTCTTGTCATCACAATGCTCCATTCCCTAGTCATCACAATGCTCCATGACCCCTGTTATCACAACACTCCATGAACATTTCAGCCCAGTGCACCATGACACTTGTCATCACAATGATCCATGCCCTTGTCATCCCAAAGCTCTATGACCCCTGTATTCACAATGCTCCGTGACGCCTGTCATCACAGTGCTCCATGGCACATGTCATCACAATGGTCCATGCCTTTGTCAGCAAAATGCTACATGACCTTGTCATTACAATGCTCTATGCACTTGTCATCACAATACTCCTTTTCCATTGTCATCACCATCCTCCATGAAACTTGGGATCACATTGCCTCATGCCCTTGTCATCACAATGCTCCAAACCCTTGTGATCACAATGTTCCATAACACTTGTCATCACAACGCTCCATGATGCCTGTCATCACAATATTCCATGCGCTTTTCATCTCAATACTCCATGACCTTTGTCATCACAATTCTCAATACACTTGTCATCACAATGCTCCCTGACACTTGTCATCAAAATGCTCCTTGAACCCTGTTACGAAAAGGCTCCATGTCTTTTTCATCACAATACCCCATACAGTTTTCATCACAATGCTCCATGCCATTGTCATCAAAATACTCCACAAGCGTGTCATCAGAATGCTCCATGACCCTTGTCATCACAATTCTCCATGCACTTGTCAGCACAATGCTCCCTGACCCTTGTCATCACAATGCTCCAAGCCATTGTCATCACAATACTCCATTACATTTGTCATCAGACTCCTCCATGACACTTGGCATCACAATGTTCCATGCCATTGTCATCACAATGGGCCATTACATATGTCATCACAATGCTCCCTGACACCTCTCTTCACAATACTGCATGGCCTGGTCATCACTATGCTCCATGCACTTGTCATCAAAATGCGCCATTCCAACTGTCATTGCAACAATCCAAGAAACTTATTAGACCAATGTTCCATGCCCTTGTCACCACAATGTTCCATGCCCTTGTTATCACAATGCTCCATGACCCCTGTCAACAGAATGCTCCGTGACTCCAGTCATCACAATCCTTCATGTCGTTTGTCATCACAATTGTCCATGCCCTCGTCATCAACAGTCTCTGTGACCATTTGAACCACAATGCTCCGTGAACTTTTCATCACAATGCTCTTTGACCCTTGTCATCACAATGCTCTATGCCTTTCTCAGCACAATGCTCCATGACCCTTGTCATCACAATGCTCCATGCGCTTTTCAGCACAATGCTCCACGACACATGTCATCACAATGCACCATGCGCTTGTCATCACAGTGCTCCACAAACTTGTCATCGCAGTGCTCCATAAACATTGTCATCAAAATGCCCCATGCACTTCTCATCAAAATGCTCTCTCACCAATGATATCAAAATGCTACATCACTATTTGTCACAATACTCCCTCACCCCTGTCATCACAATGTTCCATGACTCCTGTCATCACAATGCTACATGCACTTATCATCACAATGTTCGATGACCCCTGACATCACAATGTTCCATAACACCTGTCATCAAAATGTTCCATGACACTTTTCATCCAATTGCTCCATGACACTGTCATCACTATGCTCCCTGCCTTTCTCATCACAATGCACAACAAACTTGCCATCAAAATGCTCCATGGTCTTGTCATCAGAAACCTCCAAGACCCTTCTCGTCACAATGCTCCAAGAACCCTGTAATCACAATACTCCATGCCCCTTTTCATCTCAATGATCCATGAACCCTGTCATCACAATGCACCATGCCCATCATCATAATGCTTCATGCTATTGTCATCACAATGAAATCAAAATGCTCAATGACCTCTGTCATAACAATGCTCAAAACCCTTGTGATCACAATATTACATAACACTTTTCATAACAATGCCCCATGAAGACCATCATCACAGTTATCCATGGACTTCTCAACACAATGCTCCATGACCTTTGTCATCACAATGCTCAATACATTTGTCATGAAAATGCTTCTCGATAGTTGTTGTCTGTATGCTCCTTGAACCCTGTCATGACAAGGCTCCATGCCTTTTTCATCACAAAGATCCATGCCCTTTTCATCACGATGCTCCAAGACCGATGTAATCACAATGTTCCTTGCCCTTGTCATCACAAAGCTCAATGATGCATGCCATCAGAATGCTCCTTGGTCTTCTCCTCACAATGTTCCATGACCTTGTCATCACAATGTTCCAAGACCCCTGTAATCACAATGCTCCATGCCCCTTTTCATCAGTATGCTCCATGAGACTTGTCATCACAAGGCTCCATAGTTTTGTCATCACAATGTTCCAGGACCTTGTCATCACAATGCTTCACGACCTTATCATGAAAATTCTCAATGGCCCTTGTCATCATAATGCTCCAAGCGCTAATCATAACAATGCTCCATTATATTTGTCATCACAATCCTCCATTACATTCGGCATCACAATGCTCCATGCCATTGTCATCACAATGGACCATGACATATGTCATCACAATGCTCCCTGACACCTGTCTTCACAATACTCCATGAGCTTCTCATCACAATGCTCCATGCCCTTGTCATTAGAAAGCTCCATGACCCCTGTCATCACAATGCTCCGTAACTCCAGTCATCACAATGCTTCATAACGTTTGTCATCACAATGGTCCATGCCAGCGCCATCACAAGGCTCTGTGACCTTTGTAACCTCAATGCTCCATGAACATTTCATCACAATTTTCTGTGACCCTTCTCATCTCAATGCTCCATGTCTTTGTCAGAACAATGCTCCATAACCATTGTCATCACAATGTGCCACGTGCATTTCATCACAACGGTCCACAACCTTATTATTGCAATGCTCCATAAACTTTGTAATCATAATGCTCCATGCACCTCTCATCAAAATGCTCTCTCACCAGATATATCACAGTGTTCCATCACTAGTCATCACAATACTCCCTCACCCCTGGAATCACAATGTTCCATGACCCTGTCATCACAATGCTACATCCCCTTATCATCACAATGTTCCATGACCCCTGACATCAGAATGTTCCATAAACCCTGTCATCAAAAAGCTCCATGACCTTTGTCAACACAATTCTCCATGCACTAGCCAGCACAATGCTCCCTGACCCTAGTAATCACAATGCTCCAAGCCATTGTCATCACAATGCTCCATTACCTTTGTCATCATACTCCTCCATGACGCTTGTCATCACAGTTCTCCATGACACCTGTCATCACAATGCTCCATGCCTTTGTCAGCGAAATGCTACATGAACTTGTCATTACAATGCTCTATGTGCTTGTCATCACAATACTCCATTACCATTTTCATCACAACCCTCCATGAACCTTGGGATCACATTGCTTCATGCCCTTGTCATCACAATGCTCCATGCTCCTTTAAATCAAAATGATCCATGACCTCTGTCATCACAATGCTCCAAGCCCTTGTGATCACAATGTTCCATAACACTTGTCATCACAACGCTCCATGATGCCAGTCATAACAGTACTCCATGTCCTTTTCATCACAATGCTCCATGACCTTTCTCATCACAACTCTCAATACACTTGTCATCACAATGCTCCCTGACACTTGTCCTCAGAATGCTCCTTGAACACTGTCACGAAAAGGCTCCTTGCCTTATTCATCACAATACCCCATGCCGTTTACATCACAATGCTCCATGCCATTGTCATCAAAATACTCCACAAGCTTGTCATCAGAAAGTTCCATGACCCTTGTCATCACAAATCTCCATGCATTTGTCAGCACAATGCACCCTGACCCTTGTCATCACAATGCTCCAAGCCATTGTCATCACAATGCTCCATTACTTTTGTCATCAGAATCCTCCAGGACACTTAGCATCACAATGCTCCACGCCATTGTCATCACAATGGACCATGACATATGTCATCACAATGCTCCCTGACAGCTGTCTTCACAATACTGCATGACCTGATCATCACAATGATCAATGCCCTTTTCATCACAATGCGCCATTCCAACTCTCATCGCAATAATTCATGAAACTTATTAGACCAATGTTCCATGCCCTTGTCATCACCATGCTCCATGCCCTTGTTATCACAATGCTCCATGACCCCGGTCATCACAATGCTCCATGCCTCCAGTCATCAAAATACTTCATGACCTTTGTCATCACAATGGTCCATGTCCCCGTCATCAACTGTCTCTGTGACATTTTTAACCACAATGCTCTATGAATTTTCATCACAATTCTCTTTGACCCTTGTCATCAAACTGCTCTATGCCTTTCTCAGCACAGTGCTCCATGACACTTGTCATCACAATGCTCCATGCGCTTGTCACCAAAATGCTCCATGACACGTCATCACAATGAACCATGCGCTTATCATCACAGTGCTCCACAATCTTGTCATCACAATGCTCCATGCACTTCTCATCAAAATGCTCTCTCACCACTGATATCACAATGCTATATCACTATTTGTCACAGTACTCCCTCATCCCTCTCATCACAATGTTACATGACTCCTGTCATCACAGTGCTACATGCACTTATCATCACGATGTTCGATGACCCCTGACATCACAATGTTCCATAACATCTGTCTTCAAAATGCTCCATGACCCCTGATATCACAATGATCCATACCACATGTCATCAAAATGTTCCATGACACATTTCATCAAATTGCTCCATGACACTGTCATCACAATGCTCCCTGCCCTTCTCATCACAATGCACAACGCACTTGCCATCAAAATGCTCCATAACCTTTGTCACCAGAAATATCCATGACACTTGGCATCACAATGCTCCATATCATTGTCATCACAATGCTCCATGAACACCCTCGTCACATTGCTCCATGCCCTTGTCATCACAAAGCTCCATGACACATGTCATCAGAATGCTCCATGGCCTTCTCATCAGAATGTTCCATGCCCTTGCCATCACAATGCTCCATTACCACTGTCATAACAATGCTCCATGACACCTGCCATCACAATGATCCATGGCCTTGTCATCACAAGGCTCCATGACCCTTCTCATCACAATGCTCCAAGAACCCTGTAATCACAATGCTCTATGCCCCTTTTCATCTCAATGATCCATGAACGCTGTCATCAAAATGCACCATGCCCATCATCATAATGCTTCATGCTATTGTCATCACAATGAAATCAAAATGCTCCATGACCTCTGAAATAACAATGCTCCAAACCCTTGTGATCACAATATTCCATAACACTTGTCATCACAATGCCCCATGACGCTCGTCATCACAATTATCCATGGTCTTCTCATCACAATGCTCCATGACCTTTGTCATCACAATGCTCAATACACTTGTCATCAAAGTGCTCCCTGACATTTGTTTTCTGTATGCTCCTTGAACCCTGTCATGACAAGGCTCCATGCATTTTTCATCACAATGATCCATGCCCTTTTCATCACAATGCTCCAAGACCAATGTAATCACAATGCTCCATGCCCTTGTCATCACAAAACTGAATGACTCATGCCATCAGAATGCTCCTTGGTCTTCTCCTCACAATGTTCCATGCCCTTGTCATCACAATGTTCCAAGACCCCTGTAATCACAATGCTCCATGCCCCTTTTCATCAGTATGCACCATGAGACTTCTCATCACAAGGCTCCATGGTTTTGTCATCACAATGCTCCAGGACCTTGTCATCACAATGCTTCACGACTTTGTCATGAAAATTTTCACTGGCCCTTGTCATCATAATGCTCCAAACCCTAGTCATCACAATGCTCCATTATATTTGTAATTACAATCCTCCATTACATTTGGCATCACAATGATCCCTGCCATTGTCATCGCAATGGACCATGACATATGTCATCACAATGCTCCCTGACACCTGTCTTCACAATACTCCATGACCTTCTCATCACAATGCTCCATGCCCTTGTCATCACAATGCACCATGCCCACTGTCATCACAATAATCTATGAAACTTGTCAGACCAATGCTCCATGCCCCTGTCATCACAATGCTCCATGCCCTTGTCCTCACAATGCTCCATGACCCCTGTCATCACAACGCTCCGTGACTCCAGTCATCACAATGCTTCATAACGTTTGGCATCAGAATGTTCCATGCACGAATCATCACAAGGCTTTGTGACTTTTGTAACCACAATGCTCCATGAACTTTTCATCACAATTCTCTGTGACCCTTGTCATCACAATGCTCCATGTCTTTGTCAGAAGAATGCTCCATGACCATTGTCATCACAATGTGCCATGCGCATTTCATCACAACGGTCCACAACCTTGTCATTGCAATGCTCCATAAACTTTGTAATCACAATGCTCCATGCACTTCTCATCAAAATGCTCTCTCACCAGAGATATCACAGTGTTCCATCAGAGGTCATCACAATAATCCCTCACCCCTGTAATCACAATGTTCCATGACACTATCATCACAATGCTACATCCACTTATCATCACAATGTTCCATGATCTCTGACATCACAATGATCCATAACCCCTGTCATCAAAATGCTCCATGACCCTTTTCATCCAAAAGCTCCAAGACCCCTAACATCACAATGTTCTATAACCTGTGCCATCAAAATGTTCCATTACATTTTTCATCAAATTGCTGCATGACCCAGTCATCAAAATGCTTCCTGCCCTTCTCATCACAGTGCACCATGCCCTTGTTATCAAAATGCTCCATGACTTGTCATCACAAATCTCCATGACTCTTGGCATCACAATACTCCATGCCATTGTCATCAGAATGTTCCATGAACCCTGTCATAACATTGCTCCATGCCCTTTTCATCACAAAGCTCCATTACACTTGTCATTACAATGCTCGACGCCCTTCTCATGACAATGCTCCATGCCCTTGTCATTACAATCCTGCATGACTCATGCATCATAGTGTTCCGTACCCTTGTCATCACAATGCTCCATGCCCACTCTCATCACAATAATCCATGAAACATTTCAGACCTATATTCCATGCTCTTCTCATCACAATGCTCCATTACCCCTTTCATAACAATGCACCATGACCACCGCCATCACAATGTTATACGGCCTGTTAATCACATGGTTCCATGACAATTGTCATCACAATGCTCAGGACGCCTGAAATCACAATGCTCCTTGCCCATGTCATCACAAAGCTCCATGACGCATGTCATCAGAATGTTCCATGGCCTTCTCATCTCAATGCTCCATGCCCTTGTCATCACAATGCTCCAAGACCATTGTAATCACAATGCTCCATGCCCCTTTTCATCTCAATGGTCCATGAACCCTGTCATCAAAATACACCATGCCCATCATCATAATGCTTCAGGCTATTGTCATCACAATGAAATCAAAATGCTCCATGACCTGTGTCATCATAATACTCTGAACCCTTGTGATCACAATGTTCCATAACACTTATCATCACAACACCCCATGACGCTCATCATCACAATAATCCATGGCCTTCTCATCACAGTGCTCTATGACCTTTGTCATCACAATGCTCAATACACTTGTCATCACAATGCTCCCTGACACTTGTCTTCAGTATGCTCCTTGTACCCTGCCATGACAAAGCTCCATGCCTTATTCATCACAATGATCCATGGCTTTCTCCTCACAATGCTCCATGACACCTGTAATCACAATGCTCCATGCCCTTGTCATCACAAATCTCCAGGACGCATGTCATCAGAATGCTCCATGGCCTCCTCATGACCATGATCCTTACCCTTCTCATCACAATGCTCCAAGACCCCTGTAATCACAATGCTCCATGCCCCTTTTCAACAGAATGCTCCATGAGACTTCTCATCAAAAGTCTCCATGGTATTCTCATCACAATATTCCAGGACTTTGTCATCACCATGCTTCATTCGCTTGTCATCGCAATGCTCCATGACCAATATCATCACAATTCTCCATGACCACTGTCATCACAACACTCCATGACACCTGACAGCACAATGATCCGGGACTCTTTTCATCACAATGCTCCATTCCCTAGTCATAACAATGCTCCAGGACACTTGTCATCACAATGATCCATGCCCTTGTCATCCCAATGCTCCATAACCCCTGTATTCACAATGCTCCATGGTGCTTGTCATCACAGTGCTCCATGACACCTGCCATCACAATGCTCCATGCCTTTGTCAGCAAAATGCTACATGACCTTGTCATTACAATGCTCTATGTGCTTCTCATCACAATACTCCATTACCATTGTCATCACAACCCTCCATGAACCTTGGGATCACATTGCTTCATGCCCTTGTCATCACAATGCTCCATGCTCCTTGAAATCAAAATGATCCATGACCTCTGTCATCACAATGCTCCAAGCCCTTGTGATCAAAATGTTCCATAACACTTGTCATCACAACGCTCCATGATGCCTGGCATCACAATGCTTCATGCCCTTGTCATCACAATGTTCCATGAATTTTCATCACAAAGCTGCATGACCCATGAACCATGTATCAAAGTGTTCCGTGCCCTTTTCATCACAATGCTCCATGCCCACTCTCATCACAATCATCAATGAAATATTTCAGACCAATTATCCATGCCCTTCTCATCACAATGATCCATGCCATTGTCATCAAAATACTCCACAGGCTTGTCATCAGAATGTTCCATGACACTTGTCATCACAAATCTCCATGCACTTGTCAGCACAATGCTCCCTGACACTTGTCATCACAATGCTCCAAGCCATTGTCATCACAATGCTCCATTACCTTTGTCATCAGAATCCTCCATGACACTTGGCATCACAACGCTCCATGCCATTGTCATCACAATGAGCCATTACATATGTCATCACAATTCTCCCTGACACCTGTCTTCACAATACTGCATGAACTGGTCATCACAATGCTCCATGCCCTTCTCATCACAATGCGCCATTCAAACTGTCATCACAATAATTCATGTAACTTATTAGACCAATGTTCCATGCCCTTGTCATCACAATGCTCCATGCCCTTGTTATCACAATGCTCCATGACCCCTGTCATCACAATGCTCCGTGACTCCAGTCATAACAATGCTTCATAACATTTGTCATCACAGTAGTCCATGTCCTCATCATCAATTTTCTCTGTGAACTTTTTAACCACAATGCTCCAAGAATTTTCATCACAATGCTCTTTGACCCCTGTTATCAAAATGCTCTATGCCATTCTCAGCACAATGCTCCATGACACTTGTCATCACAATGCTCCATGCGCTTGTCACCAAAATGCTCCATGACACAAGTCATCACAATGCACCATGCGCTTGTCATCACAGTGCTCCACAATATTCACATCACAATGCTCCATGCACTTCTCATCAAAATGCTCTCTCACCACTGATATCACAATGCTACATCACTATTTGTCACAGTACTCCCTCATCCCTGTCATCACAATGTTCCGTGACTCCTGTCATCACAATGCTACATGCAATTATCATCACAATGTTCGATGACCCCTGACATCACAATGTTCCATAACACCTGTCATCAAAATGCTCCATGACCCTTTTCATCAAAAGGCTCCAAGACCCCTAACATCACAAGGTTCCATAACACCTGTCATCAAAATATTCCATGACACATTTCATCCAATTGCTCCATGACCCTGTCCTCACAATGATCCCTGACCTTCTCATCACAATGCACAACGCCCTTGCCATGAAAATGCTCCATGACCTTTGTCATCATAAAGCGCCATGACCCTCGGCATCACAATGGTCCATGTCATTGTCATCACAGTGCTCCATGAATGCTCTCATCACATTGCTCCATGTGCTTGTCATCACAAAGCTCCAAGACACATGTCATCAGAATGCTCCATGGCCTTCTCATCACAATGTTCCATGCCCTTGTCATTACAATCCTCCATGACCCATGTATCATAGTGTTCCGTACCCTTGTCATTCCAATGCTCCATGCCCACTCTCATCACAATAATCCATGAAACATTTCAGACCAATGTCCCATGCCCTTCTCATCACAATGCTCCATTACCTCTGTCATAACAATGCACCATGACCCCTGCCATCACAATGTTCCACGGCCTAGTCATTACAAGGCTCAGTGACACTTGTCATCACAATGCTGAAGGCCCCTTAAATCACAATGCTCCATGACCTTGTCATCACAAAGCTCCATGACGCATGTCATCAGAATGTTCCATGGCCTTCTCATCACAATGCTCCAAGACCCCTGTAAACACAATGCTCCATGCCCCTTTTCATCTCAATGCTCCATGAACCCTGTCATCACAATGCACCATGCCCGTCATCATAATGCTTCAGGCTATTGTCATCACAGTGAAATCAATATTCTCCATGACCTCTGTCATAACAATGCTCCAAACCCTTGTGATCACAATGTTCCATAACACTTATCATCACAACACCCCATGACGCTCATCATCACAATTATCCATGGCCTTCTCATCACAAAGCTCCATGATCTTTGTCATCACAATGCTCAATACACTTGTCATCACAATGCTCCCTGACAATTGTCGTCAGAATGCTCCTTGAAACCTGTCATGACAAGGCTCCATGCCTTTTTCATCACAATAATCCATGCCCTTTTCATCACAATGCTCCAAGATCCCTGTAATCACAAAGCTCCATGCCCTTATCATCAAAAATCTCCATGACGCATGTCATCAGAATGCTTCATGGCCTTATCATCACAATGCTCCATGCCCTTGCCATCACAATGCTCCATTATCCCTGTCAAAACAATGCTCCAGGACCCCTGCCATCACGATATTCCATGGCCTTGTCATCACAAGGCTCCATCACCCTTCTCATCGCAATGCTCCAAGAACACTGTAATCACAATGCTCTATGCCCCTTTTCATTTCAATGATCCATGAACCCTGTCATCACAATGCACCATGCCCATCATCATAATGTTTCATGCTATTGTCATCATAATAAAATCAAAATGCTCCATGACCTCTGTCATAACAATCCTCCAAATGCTTCTGATCACAATATTCCATAACACTTTCATCACAATGACCCATGACGCTCGTCATCACAATTATCCATGGTCTTCTCATCACAATGTTACATGACCTTTGTCATCACAATGCTCAATACACTTGTCATCAAAATTCTCCCTGACACTTGTTTTCTGTATGCTCCTTGAAACATGTCATGACAAGGCTCCATGACTTTTTCATTACAATTATCCATGTCCTTTTCATCACAATGCTTCAAGACCCCTGTAATCACAAAGCTCCATGCACTTGTCATCACAAAGCTCAATGACACATGTCATCAGAATGCTCCTTGGCCTTCTACTCACAATGCTCCATTCCCTTGTCATCACAATGTGGCAAGACCCCTGTAATCAGAATTCTCCATGCCCCTTTTCTTCAGTATGCTCCATGAGACTTGTCATCACAAAGCTACATGGTTTTCTCATCACAGTGCTCCAGGAACTTGTCATCACAGTGCTTCATGACTTTGTCATGAAAATTCTCAATGGCCCTTGTCATCATAATGCTCCAAGCCCTAGTCATCACAATGCTCCATTATATTTGTCATCACAATCCTCCATTATATTTGGCATCACAATACTCCCTGCCATTGTCATCGCAATGGACCATGACATATGTCATCACAATGCTCCCTGACACCTGTCTTCACAATACTCCATGACCTTCTATTCACAATGCTCCGTGCCATTGTCATCACAATGCACTATGTCCACTGTCATCACAATAATCTATGAAACTTGTCTGACCAATGCTCCATGCCCCTGTCATCACAATGGTCCATGTCCCTGTCATCACAATGCTCCATGCCCTTGTCATCACAATGCTCCATAACCTGTCATCACAAAGCTCCATGACCCATGACCCATGTATCACAGTGTTCCGTGCCCTTGTCATCACAATGCACAATGCCACTCTCATCACAATAATCCATGAAATATTTCAGACCAATGCTCCATGCCCTTCTCATCAAAATGCTCCATTACCCCTGTCATCACAATGTTCCACGGCCTTGTCATCAAAAGGCCTCATGACACTTGTCATCACAATGCCCCATGACGCTTGTCATCACAATTATCCATGGTCTTTTCATCACAATGCTCCATGATCTTTGTCATCACAATGCTCAATACACTTGTCATCACAATGATCCCTGACACTTGTCGTCAGTATGTTCCTGAACCCTGTCATGACAAGGCTGCATGCCTTTTTCATCACAATGTTCCACGCCCTTTTCATAACAATGCTCCAAGACCTCTGTAATCACAATGCTCCATGCCCTTGTCTTCACAAATCTCAATGACGCATGTCATCAGAATGCTCCATGGTGTTCTCATCACCATGATCCATGCCCTTGTCATCACAATGCTCCAAGACCCCTGTAATCACAATGATCCATGCCCCTTTTCAACAGAATGCTCCATGAGACTTCTCATCAAAAGTCTCCATGGTCTTCTCATCACAATGCTCCAGGACCTTGTCATCACCATGCTCCATTCCCTTGTCATCACAATGCTCCATGACCAATATCATCACAATTCTCCATGACCAATGTCATCACAACACTCCATGACACCTGACAACACAATGATCCGGGACTCTTGTCATCACAATGATCCATTCCCTAGTCATCACAATGCTCCAGGACACGTCATCACAATGCTCCATGCCCTTGTCATCCCAATACTCCATGAACCCTGTATTCACAATGCTCCATGACTCTTGTCATCACAGTGCTCCATGACACCTGTCAACACAATGCTCCATGCCTTTGTCAGCAAAATGCTAAATGACCTTGTCATTACAATGCTCTATGTGCTTGTCATCACAATACTCCATTACCATTGTCATCACTATCCTCCATGAACCTTGGGATCACATTGCTTCATTCCCTTGTCATCACAATGCTCCATGCTCCTTGAAATCAAAATAATCCATGACCACTGTCATCACAATGCTCCAAGCCCTTGTGATCACAGTGTTCCATAACATTTGTCATCACAACGCTCCATGATGCCTGTCATCACAATACTCCATGTCCTTTTCATCACAATGCTCCATGACCTTTGTCATCACAATGCTCAATACACTTGTCATCACAATGCTCCCTGACACTTGTCGTCAGAATGCTCCTTGAACCCTGTCACGAAAAGGTTCCATGCTTTTTCATCACAATGCCCCATGCCGTTTACATCACAATGCTCCTTGCCATTGTCATCAAAACACTCCACAAGCTTGTCATCAGAATGTTCCATGACCCTTTTCATCACAAATCTCCATGCACTTGTCAGCACAATGCTCCCTGACCCTTGTCATCACAATGCTCCCAGCCATTGTCATCACAATGCTCCATTACCTTTGTCATCAGAATCCTCAATGACACTTGGCATCACAATGTTCCATGAAATTGTCATCACAATGGGCCATTACATATGTCATCACAATGCTCCCTGACACCTCTCTTCACAATACTGCATGACCTGCTCATCACAATGCTCCATGCCCTTGTCATCACAATGCGCCATTCCAACTGTCATCACAATAATTCATGAAACTTATTAGACCAATGTTCCATGCCCTTGTCATCACAATGCTCCATGCCCTTGTTATCACAATGCTCCATGACCCCTGTCATCACAATGCTCCGTGACTACAGTCATCACAAGGCTTCATGACATTTGTCATTACAATGATCCATGTCCTCGTCATCAACAGTCTCTGTGACATTTTTAAACACAAGTCTCTGTGACATTTTTAAACACAATGCTCCATGAACTTTTCATCACAAAGCTCTTTGACACTTGTCATCATAATGCTCTAAGACTTTCTCAGCACAATGCTCCATGACCCTTGTCATCACAATGCTCCATGCACTTGTCAGCACAATGCTCCATGACACATGTCATCACAATGCACCATGCGATTGTCATCACCGTGCTCCACCATCTTGTCATCACAATGCTCCATAAAACTTGTCATCACAATGCTCCATGCACTTCTCATCAAAATGCTCTCTCACCACTGATATCACAGTGCTACATCACTATTTGTCACAATACTCCCTCACCCCTGTCATCTCAATGTTCCATGACTCCTGTCATCACAATGCTACATGCACTTATGATCACAATGTTCGATGACCCCTGACATCACAATGTTCCATAACACCTGTCATCAAAATGTTCCATGACACTTTTCATCAAATTGCTCCATGACCCTGTCATCAGAATGCTCCCTTCCCTTCTCATCACAAAGCACAACGTACTTGCCATCAAAATGCTCCATGACCTTTGTCATCACAAAGATCCATGACCCTTGACATCACAATGCTCCATGTCATTGTCATCACAATGCTCCATGAATGCTCTCATCACATTGCTCCATGCCCTTGTCTTCACAAAGCTCCATGACACATGTCATCAGAATGCTCCATGGCCTTCTCATCACAATGATCCATGACCTTGCCATCACAATGCTCCATTACGCCTGTCATAACAATGCTCCATGACCCCTAACATCACGATGTTCCATGGCCTTGTCATCACAAAGCTCCATGACCCTTCTCATCACAATGCTCCAAGAACCCTGTAATCACAATGCTCTATGCCCCTTTCCATCTCAATGATCCATGAACCCTGTCATCACAATGCACCATGCCCATCATCATAATGCTTCATGCTATAGTCATCACAATGAAATCAAAATGCTCCATGACCTCTGTCATAACAATGCTCCAAACCGTTGTGATCACATTGTTCCAGTACACTTTTCATCACAATGCCCCATGACGGTCGTCATTACAATTATCAGTGGCCTTCACAACACAATGCTGCATGACCTTTGTCATCAAAATGCTCAATACACTTGTCATCACAATGCTCCCTGACACTTGTTGTCTGTATGCTCCTTGAACCCTGTCATGACAAAGCTCCATGCCTTTTTCATCACAATGATCCATGCCCTTTTCATCACAATGCTCCTAGACCCATGTAATCTAAATGTTCCATGCCATTGTCATCACAAACCTCAATGACGCATGCCATCAGAATGCTCCTTTGCGTTCTCCTCACAATGCTCCATGCGCTTGTCATCACAATATTCCAAGACCCCTGTAATCACAATGCTCCATGCCGTTGTCATCAAAAAACTACATGACGCATGTCATCAGAATGCTCCATGACTTGTCAGCACAAAGCTCCATGACCCTTGGCATCACAATGCTCCATGTTATTGTCATCATAATGCTCCATGAAACTTCTCATCACATTGCTCCATGCCCTTGTCATCACAAAGCTCCATGACACTTGTCATCACAATGCTCGATGCCCTTCTCATCACAATGCTCCATGCCTTGTTCATTACAATCCTGAATGACACATGTATCACAATATTCCGTGCCCTTCTCCTCACAATGCTCCATTACCCCTGTCATAACAATGCACCATGAACCTTGCCATAAAAATGTTCCACGGCTTAGCCATCACAAGGTTCCATGACCCTTGTCCTCACAATGCTGAAGACCCCTGTAATCACAATGCTCCATGCCCTTGTCATCAGAAAGCTCCATGACGCATGTCGTCAGAATATTCCATGGCCTTCTCATCACAGTGCTCCATGCCCTTGTCATCACAATGCTCCAAGACCCCTGTAAACACAATTCTCCATGCCCCTTTTCATCTCAATGCTCCATGAACCCTGTCATCACAATGCACCATGCACATCATCATCATGCTTCAGGCTATTGTCATCACAATGAAATCAATATTCTCCATGACCTCTGTCATCATAATACTCCAAACCCTTGTGATCACAATGTTCCATAACACTTATCATCACAACACCCCATGACGCTCATCATCACAAATATCCATGGTCTTCTCATCACAATGCTCCATGACCTTTGTCATCACAATTCTCAATATACTAGTCATCACAATGCTCCCTGACACTTGTCGTCAGTATGCTCCTTGATCCCTGTCATGAAAAGTCTCCGTGAATTTTTCATCAAAATAATCCATGCCCTTTTCATCACAATGCTCCAAGATCCCTGTAATCACAATGCTCCATGCCATTGTCATCAAAAACTCCATTACGCATGGCATCAGAATGCTCCTTGGTCTTCTCCTCACAATGCTCCATGCCCTTGTCATCACAATGTTCCAATACCCCTGTAATCACAATGCTCCATGCCCCTTTTCATCAGAATGCTCCATGAGATTTTCATCACATATCTCCATGGTTTTCTAAACACAATGCTCCAGGACCTTGTCATCACAATGCTTCACGACATTGTCATGAAAATTTTCAATGACCATTGTCATCATAATGCTCCAAGCCCTAACCATCACAATGTTCCATTATATTTGTCATCACAATCCTCCATTACATTTGGCACCACAATGCTCCATGCCATTGCCATCGCAATGGACCATGACATATTTCATCACAATGCACCCTGACACCTGTCTTCACAATAATCCATGACCTTCTCATCACAATGCTCCATGCCCTTGTCATCACAATGCACCATGCCCACTGTCATCACAATAATATATGAAACTTGTCAGACCAATGCTCCTTGCCCCTGTCATCACAATGCTCCATGAACACTGTCATCACAATGCTCCATGCCACTTTTCATCAGAATTCTCCATGAGACTTGTCATCACAAGTCTCCATGGTCTTCTCATCACAATGCTCCATTACCTCTGTCATCACAATGCTCCAAGACCCCTGTAATCACAAAGCTCCATGCCCTTGTCATCACAAAGATCCATGGCACATGTCATCAGAATGTACCATGGCCTTCTCATCACAATGCTCCATGCCCTAGTCATCAGAGTGCTCCAAGACTCCTGTAATCACAATGCTCCATGACAATTTTCATCAGAATGCTCCATGAGACTTGTCATCACAAGTCTCCATGGTCTTCTCATCACAATGCTCCAGGAGTTGTCATCACCATGCTCCATTCACTTGTCATCACAATGCTCCATGACCCCTGTCATCACAATAATCCATGAACGTTTTCAGCCCAATGCTCCACGACGTACTCATCACAATGTTCCTTGGCCAATATCATCACAATGCTCCATGACCACTGTCATCACAACACTCCATGTCACCTGACAACACAATGATCCAGGACTCTTGTCATCAGAATGCTCCATTCGCTAGTCATCACAATGCTCCATGACCCCTGTCATCACAACACTCCATGAAGATTTTCAGCCCAGTGCTCCATGAACCTTGTCATCACAATGATCCATGCTCTTGTAATCTCAATGCTCCATGACCCCTGTATTCACAGTGCTCCATGCCTTTGTCAGCAAAATGCTACATGACCTTGTCATTACAATGCTCTATGCACTTGTCATCACAATACTCCATTTCCATTGTCATCACAATCCTCCATGAACCTTGGGATCACATTGCTTCATGCCCTTGTCATCACAATGCTCCTTTACCCCAGTCATAACAATGGTCCATGACCCCTGCCATCACGATGTTCCATGGCCTTGTCATCACAAAGCTCCATGACCTTTCTCATCACAATGCTCCAAGAACCCTGTAATAACAATGCTCTATGATCCTTTCCATCTCAATATTCCATGAACCCTGTCTTCACAGTGCACCATGCCCATCATCATACTGCTTCATGCTATTGTCCTCACAATGAAATCAAAATGCTCCATGACCTCTGTCATAACAACGCTCCAAACCCTTGTGATCACATTATTCCATTACACTTTTCATCACAATGCCCCATGACGCTCATCATTACAATTATCAGTGGCCTTCTCAACACAATGCTCCATGACCTTTGTCATCAAAATGCTCAATACACTTGTCATCACAATGCTCCCTGACACTTGTTGTCTGTATGCTCCTTGAACCCTGTCATGACAAAGCTCCATGCCTTTTTCATCACAATGATCCATGCCCTTTTCATCACAATGCTCCAAGACCCATGTAATCTAAATGCTCCTTGCCATTGTCATCACAAAGCTCAATGACGCATGCCATCAGAATGCGCCTTGGTCTTCTCCTCACAATGCTCCCTGTCCTTGTCATCACAATATTCCAAGACCGCTGTAATCACAATGCTCCATGCCGCTGTCATCAAAAAACTCCATGACGCATGTCATCAGAATGCTCCATGGCCTTCTCATCACAATGTTCCATGCCCTAGTAATCACAATGCTCCAAGATCCCTGTAGTCACAATGCTCCATGCCCCTTTTCATCAGAATTCTCCATGAGACTTGTCATCACAAGTCTCCATGGTCTTCTCATCACAATGCTCCAGGACCTTGTCATCACCATGCTCCATTCCATTGTCATCACAATGCTCCAAGACCCCTGTAAACACAATGCTACATGCCCCTTTTCATCTCAATGCTCCATGAACCCTGTCATCACAATGCACCATGCCCATCATCATCATGCTTCAGGCTATTGTCATCACAATGAAATCAATATTCTCCATGACCTCTGTCATCATAATGCTCCAAACCCTTGTGATCACAATGTTCCATAACACTTATCATCACAACACCCCATGACGCTCATCATCACAAATATCCATGGTCTTCTCATCACAATGCTCCATGACCTTTGTCATCACAATTCTCAATACACTAGTCATCACAATGATCCCTGACACTTGTCGTCAGTATGCTCCTTGATCCCTGTCATGAAAAGGCTCCATGCATTTTTCATCAAAATAATCCATGCCCTTTTCATCACAATGCTCCAAGGTCACTGTAATCACAATGTTCCATGGCATTGTCATCAAAAACCCCATGACGCATGTGATCAGAATGTTCCTTGTTCTTCTCCTCACAATGCTCCATGCCCTTGTCATCACAATGTTCCAAGACCCCTGTAATCACAATGCTCCATGCCCCTTTTCATCAGAATGCTCCATAAGCCTTTCATCACAAGTCTCCATGGTTTTCTAAACACAATGCTCTAGGACCTTGTCATCACAATGCTTCACGACATTGTCATGAAAATTTTCAATGACCCTTGTCATCATAATGCTCCAAGCCCTAACCATCACAATGTTCCAATATATTTGTCATCACAATCCTCCATGACACTTGGCATCACAATGCTCCATGCCATTGTCATCCCAATGGGCCACTACATATGACATCACAATGCTCCCTGACACCTCTCTTCACAATACTGCATGACCTGGTCATCACAATGCTCCATGTCCTTGTCATCACAATGCGCCATTCCAACTGTCATCACAATAATCCATGAAACATATTAGACCAATGTTCCATGCCCTTGTCATCACAATGCTCCATGCTCTTGTTATCAGAATTCTCCATGAACCCTGTCATCACAATGCTCCGTGACTCCAGTCATCACAATGCTTCATGACCTTTGTCATCACAATGGTCCATGCCCTCGTCATCAATAGTTTCTGTGACCTTTTTAACCACAATGCTCCATGAACTTTTCATCACAATGCTCTTTGACCCTTGTCATCACAATGCTCCTTGCGCTTGTCAGCACAAATGTCCATGACCCATGTCATCACAATGCACCATGCGCTTGTCATCACAGTGCTCCACAATCTTCTCTTCACAATGCTCCTTAAAATTTGTCATCACAATGCTCCATGCACTTCTAATCATAATGCTCTCTCACCAATGATATCACAATGCTACATCACTATTTGTCACAATACTCCCTCACCCCTGTCATCACAATGTTCCATGACTCCTGTCATCACAATGCTACATGCACTTATCATCACAATGTTCGATGACCCCTGACATCACAATGTTCCATAACACCTGTCATCAAAAGGTTCCATGACACGTTTCATCAAATTGCTCCATGACCCTGTCATCACAATGCTCCAAGAACCCTGTAATCACAATGCTCTATACCCCTTTTTATCTCAATGATCCATGAACACTGTCATCACAATGCACCATGCCCATCATCATAATGCTTCATGCTATTGTCATCACAATGAAATCAAAATGCTCCATGACCTCTGTCATAACAATGCTCCAAACCCTTGTGATCATAATATTCCATAACACTTTTCATCACAATGCCCCATGAAGCTCGTCATCACAATTATCAATGGTCTTCTCATCACAATGCTCCATGACCTTTGTCATCACAATGCTCAATACACTTGTCATCAAAATGCTCCCTGACACTTGTTGTCTGTATGCTCCTTGAACCCTATCATGACAAGGCTCCATGCCTTTTTCATCACAATGATCCATGGTCTTTTCATTACAATGGTCCAAGACCCATGTAATCACAATGCTCCATGCCCTTGTCATCACAAAACTCAAGGACGAATGCCATCAGAATGCTCCTTGGATTTCTCCTTACAATGCTCCATGCCCTTGTCATCACAATGTTCCAAGACCCCTGTAATCACAATGCTCCATGCCCCTTTTCATCAGTATGCTCCATGAGACTTGTCATCACAAGGCTCCATGGTTTTGTCATCACAATGCTTCAGGACCTTGTCATCACAATGCTTCTCGACATTGTCTTAAAAATTTTCTATGGCCCTTGTCATCATAATGCTCCAAGCCCTAATCATCACAAAGCTCCATTATATTTGTCATCACAATTCTCCATTACATTTGGCATCACAATGCTCCATGCCATTGTCATCGCAATGGACCATGACATATGTCATCACAATGCTCCCTGACACCTGTCTTCACAATACTCCATGACCTTCTCATCACAATGCTCCATGCCCTTGTCATCACAATGCACCATGCCCACTGTCATCACAATAATCCATGAAAATTGTCAGACTAATGCTCCATGCCCCTATCATCACAATGCTCCATGCCCTTGTCATCACAATGCTCCAGGAACCATGTCATCTCAATGCTCCGTGACTCCAGTTATCACAATGTTTCATAAAGTTTGTCATCACAATGGACCATGCCCGCATCATCACAAGGCTCTGTGCCCATTGTAACCACAATGCTCCATGAACATTTCATCACAATTCTCTCTGATCATTGTCATCACACTGCTCCATGTCTTTGTCAGAACAGTGCTCCATGACCATTGTCATCACAATGTTCCACGCGCATTTCATCACAACGGTCCACAACTTTGTCATTGCAATGCTACATAAACTTTGTAATCAAAATGGTCCATGCACTTCTCATCAAAATGCTCTCTCACCAGAGATATCACAATGTTCCATCACTAGTCATCACAATACTTCCACACCCCTGGTATCACAAAGTTCCATGACCCTATCATCACAATGCTATATCACATTATCATCACAATGTTCCATGACCCCTGACATCATAATGTTCCATAACCCCTGTCATCAAAATGCTCCATGACCCTTTTCATCCCAAAGCTCCAAGACCCCTGACATCACAATGTTCTATAACCCCTGCCATCAAAATGTTCCATTACACTTTTCATCAAATTGCTGCATGACCCGGTCATCAAAATTCTCCCTGAACTTCTCATCACAATGCACCATGCCCTTGTCATCAAAATGCTCAATGACTTGTCATCACAATGCTCCATGAGCTTTGTCATCACAATTCTCAATACACTAGTCATCACAATGATCCCTGACACTTGTCGTCAGTATGCTCCTTGATCCCTGTCATGAAAAGGCTCCATGCATTTTTCATCAAAATAATCCATGCCCTTTTCATCACAATGCTCCAAGGTCACTGTAATCACAATGTTCCATGGCATTGTCATCAAAAACCCCATGACGCATGTGATCAGAATGCTCCTTGTTCTTCTCCTCACAATGCTCCATGCCCTTGTCATCACAATGTTCCAAGACCCCTGTAACCACAATGCTCCATGCCCCTTTTCATCAGAATGCTCCATGAGCCTTTCATCACAAGTCTCCATGGTTTTCTAAACACAATGCTCCAGGACCTTGTCATCACAATGCTTCACGACATTGTCATGAAAATTTTCAATGACCCTTGTCATCATAATGCTCCAAGCCCTAACCATCACAATGTTCCAATATATTTGTCATCACAATCCTCCATGACACTTGGCATCACAATGCTCCATGCCATTGTCATCCCAATGGGCCACTACATATGACATCACAATGCTCCCTGACACCTCTCTTCACAATACTGCATGACCTGGTCATCACAATGCTCCATGTCCTTGTCATCACAATGCGCCATTCCAACTGTCATCACAATAATCCATGAAACATATTAGACCAATGTTCCATGCCCTTGTCATCACAATGCTCCATGCTCTTGTTATCAGAATTCTCCATGAACCCTGTCATCACAATGCTCCGTGACTCCAGTCATCACAATGCTTCATGACCTTTGTCATCACAATGGTCCATGCCCTCGTCATCAATAGTTTCTGTGACCTTTTTAACCACAATGCTCCATGAACTTTTCATCACAATGCTCTTTGACCCTTGTCATCACAATGCTCCTTGCGTTTGTCAGCACAAATGTCCATGACCCATGTCATCACAATGCACCATGCGCTTGTCATCACAGTGCTCCACAATCTTCTCTTCACAATGCTCCTTAAAATTTGTCATCACAATGCTCCATGCACTTCTAATCATAATGCTCTCTCACCAATGATATCACAATGCTACATCACTATTTGTCACAATACTCCCTCACCCCTGTCATCACAATGTTCCATGACTCCTGTCATCACAATGCTACATGCACTTATCATCACAATGTTCGATGACCCCTGACATCACAATGTTCCATAACACCTGTCATCAAAAGGTTCCATGACACGTTTCATCAAATTGCTCCATGACCCTGTCATCACAATGCTCCAAGAACCCTGTAATCACAATGCTCTATACCCCTTTTTATCTCAATGATCCATGAACACTGTCATCACAATGCACCATGCCCATCATCATAATGCTTCATGCTATTGTCATCACAATGAAATCAAAATGCTCCATGACCTCTGTCATAACAATGCTCCAAACCCTTGTGATCATAATATTCCATAACACTTTTCATCACAATGCCCCATGAAGCTCGTCATCACAATTATCAATGGTCTTCTCATCACAATGCTCCATGACCTTTGTCATCACAATGCTCAATACACTTGTCATCAAAATGCTCCCTGACACTTGTTGTCTGTATGCTCCTTGAACCCTATCATAACAAGGCTCCATGCCTTTTTCATCACAATGATCCATGGTCTTTTCATTACAATGGTCCAAGACCCATGTAATCACAATGCTCCATGCCCTTGTCATCACAAAACTCAAGGACGAATGCCATCAGAATGCTCCTTGGATTTCTCCTTACAATGCTCCATGCCCTTGTCATCACAATGTTCCAAGACCCCTGTAATCACAATGCTCCATGCCCCTTTTCATCAGTATGCTCCATGACACTTGTCATCACAAGGCTCCATGGTTTTGTCATCACAATGCTTCAGGACCTTGTCATCACAATGCTTCTCGACATTGTCTTAAAAATTTTCTATGGCCCTTGTCATCATAATGCTCCAAGCCCTAATCATCACAAAGCTCCATTATATTTGTCATCACAATTCTCCATTACATTTGGCATCACAATGCTCCATGCCATTGTCATCGCAATGGACCATGACATATGTCATCACAATGCTCCCTGACACCTGTCTTCACAATACTCCATGACCTTCTCATCACAATGCTCCATGCCCTTGTCATCACAATGCACCATGCCCACTGTCATCACAATAATCCATGAAAATTGTCAGACTAATGCTCCATGCCCCTATCATCACAATGCTCCATGCCCTTGTCATCACAATGCTCCAGGAACCATGTCATCTCAATGCTCCGTGACTCCAGTTATCACAATGTTTCATAAAGTTTGTCATCACAATGGACCATGCCCGCATCATCACAAGGCTCTGTGCCCATTGTAACCACAATGCTCCATGAACTTTTCATCACAATTCTCTGTGATCATTGTCATCACACTGCTCCATGTCTTTGTCAGAACAGTGCTCCATGACCATTGTCATCACAATGTTCCACGCGCATTTCATCACAACGGTCCACAACTTTGTCATTGCAATGCTACATAAACTTTGTAATCAAAATGGTCCATGCACTTCTCAGCAAAATGCTCTCTCACCAGAGATATCACAATGTTCCATCACTAGTCATCACAATACTTCCACACCCCTGGTATCACAAAGTTCCATGACCCTATCATCACAATGCTATATCACATTATCATCACAATGTTCCATGACCCCTGACATCATAATGTTCCATAACCCCTGTCATCAAAATGCTCCATGACCCTTTTCATCCCAAAGCTCCAAGACCCCTGACATCACAATGTTCTATAACCCCTGCCATCAAAATGTTCCATTACACTTTTCATCAAATTGCTGCATGACCCGGTCATCAAAATTCTCCCTGAACTTCTCATCACAATGCACCATGCCCTTGTCATCAAAATGCTCAATGACTTGTCATCACAATGCTCCATGAGCTTTGTCATCACAATTCTCAATACACTTGTCATCACAATGCTCCCTGACACTTGTCAGAAGAATGCTCCTTGAACCCTGTCACGAAAAGGCTCCATGCCTCTTTCAACACAATGCCCCATGCCGTTTTCTTCACAATGCTCCATGCCATTGTCATCAAAATACTCCACAAGCTTGTCATCAGAATGCTCCATGACCCTTGTCATCACAATTCTCCATGCACTTGTCAGCACAATGCTCCCTGACCCTTGTCATCAGATTGCTCCATTACCTTTGTCAACAGAATCCTCCATGACACTTGGCATCACAATGCTCCATGCCATTGTCATCGCAATGGACCATGACATATGTCATCACAATGCTCCCTGACACCTGTCTTCACAATACTCCATGACCTTCTCATCACAATGCTCCATGCCCTTGTCATCACAATGCACCATGCCCACTGTCATCACAATAATCCATGAAAATTGTCAGACTAATGCTCCATGCCCCTATCATCACAATGCTCCATGCCCTTGTCATCACAATGCTCCAGGACCCATGTCATCTCAATGCTCCGTGACTCCAGTTATCACAATGTTTCATAAAGTTTGTCATCATAATGGACCATGCCCGCGTCATCACAAGGCTCTGTGCCCATTGTAACCACAATGCTCCATGAACTTTTCATCACAATTCTCTGTGATCCTTGTCATCACACTGCTCCATGTCTTTGTCAGAACAGTGCTCCATGACCATTGTCATCACAATGTTCCACGCGCATTTCATCACAACGGTCCACAACTTTGTCATTGCAATGCTACATAAACTTTGTAATCAAAATGGTCCATGCACTTCTCAGCAAAATGCTCTCTCACCAGAGATATCACAATGGTCCATCACTAGTCATCACAATACTTCCACACCCCTGGTATCACAGTGTTCCATGACCCTATCATCACAATGCTACATCACATTATCATCACAATGTTCCATGACCCCTGACATCATAATGTTCCATAACCCCTGTCATCAAAATGCTCCATGACCCATTTCATCCCAAAGCTCCAAGACCCCTGACATCACAATGTTCTATAACCCCTGCCATCAAAATGTTCCATTACACTTTTTATCAAATTGCTGCATGACCCGTTCATAAAAATGCTCCCTGCCTTTCTCATCACAATGCACCATGCCCTTGTCATCAAAATGCTCCATGACTTGTCTTCACAAAGCTCCATGACCCATGGCATCACAGTGCTCCATGTCATTGTCATCACAATGCTCCATGAACCCTCTGATTACATTGCTCCATGCCCTTGTCATCACAAAGCTCCATGACACTTGTCATCACAATGCTCGATGCCCTTCTTATCACAATGCTCCATGCCCTTGTCATTACAATCCTGAATGACCCATGTATCACAGTGTTCCGTACCCTTGTCATCACAGTGCTCCATGCCCACTCTCATCACAATAATCCATGAAACATTTCAGACAAATGTTCCATACACTTCTCATCAAAATGCTCCATTACCCCTGTCATAACAATGCACCATGACCCTTGCCATAACAATGTTCCACGGCCTAGTCATCACAAGGTTCCATGACACTTGTCATCACAATGCAAAAGACCACTGAAATCACAATGCTCCATGCCCTTGTCATCACAAAGCTCCATGACGAATGTCATCAGAATGTTCCATGGCCTTCTCATCACAGTGCTCCATGCCCATGTCATCACAATGCTCCAAGACCCTTGTAATAACAATGCTCCATGCCCCTTTTCATCTCAATGCTCCATGAACCCTGTCATCACAATACACCATGCCCATCATCATAATGCTTCAGGCTATTTTCATCACAATGAAATCAATATTCTCCATGACCTCTGTCATCATAATGCTCCAAACCGTTGTGATCACAATGTTCCATAACACTTATCATCACAACACCCCATGACGCTCATCATCACAATTATCCATGGTCTTCTCATCACAATGATCCATGATCTTTGTCATCACAATGCTCAATACACTTGTCATCACAATGCTCCCTGACACTTGTCGTCAGTATGCTCCTTGAACCCTGTCATGACAAGGCTCCATGCCTTTTTCATTACAATAATCCATGCCCTTTTCATCACTATGCTCCAAGATCCCTGTAATCACAAAGCTCCATGCCCTTGTCATCAAAAAGCTCCATGACGCATGTCATCAGAATGCTTCATGTCCTCCTCATCACAATGCTCCATGCCCTTGTCACCACAATGCTCCAAGACCCCTGTAATCACAATGCTCCATGCCCCTTTCAATCAGAATGCTCCATGAGACTTGTCATCACAATTCTCCATGGTCTTCTCATCACAATGCTCCAGGACCTTGTCAACACCATGCTCCATTCCCTTGTCATCACAATGCTCCATGACCCCTGTCATCACAATAATCCATGAATATTTTCAGCCCAATGCTCCACGACCTACTCATCACAATGCTTCATGGCCAATATCATCACAATGCTCAATACAATTGACATCACAATGCTCCCTGACACTTGTCGTCAGTATGCTCCTTGAACCCTGTAATGACAAGGCTCCATGCCTTTTTCAACACAATAATCCATGTCCTTTTCATCACAATGATCCAAGATCCCTGTAATCACAATGCTCCATGCCACTTTGCATCAGAATGCTCCATGAGACTTGTCATCACAAGTCTCCATAGCCTTCTCATCACAATGCTCAAGGACCTTGTCATCACCATGCTCCATTCCCTTGTCATCACAATGCTCCATGAACCCTGTTATCACAATAATCCATGAACATTTGCAGCGCAATGCTCCACGACCTACTCATCACAATTTTCCATGGCCAATGTCATCACAATGCTCCATGACCACTGTCATCACAACACTCCATGACACCTGACAACACAATGATCCGGGACACTTGTCTTCACATTGCTCCATTCCCTAGTTATCACAATGCTCCATGACCCCTGTCATCACAACACTCCATGAACATTTTCAGCCCAGTGCTCCATGACCCTTGTCATCACAATGATCCATGCCCTTTTCATCCCAAAGCTCCATGACCCCTGTATTCACAATGCTCCGTGACACTAGTCATCACAGTGCTCCATGACACATGTCATAACAATGCTCCATGCTTTTGTCAGCAAAATGCTGCATGACCTTGTCATTACAATGCTTTATGCGCTTGTCATCACAATACTCCATTTCCATTGTCATCACAATCCTCCATGAACCTTGGGATCACATTGCTTCATTCCTTTGTCTTCACAATGCTCCATGCTCCTTGAAATCAAAATGATCCATGACCTCTGTCATCGCAATGATCCAAACCCTTGTGATCACAATGTTCCATAACACTTGTCATCACAACGCTCCATGATGCCTGTCATCACAATATTCCATGCCCTTTTCATCACAGTGCTCCATGATCTTTGTCATCACAATTCTCAATACACTTGTCATTACTATGCTTCCTGACACTTGTCATCAGAATGCTCCTTGAACCATGTCACAAAAAGACTCCATGCCTTTTTCATCACAATGCCCCATGCCGTTTTCATCAAAATGCTGCATGCCATTGTCATCAAAATACTCCACAATCTTTTCATCAGAATGCTCCATGACCCTTGTCATCACAATTCTCCATGCACTTGTCAGCAAAATGCTCCCTGACCCTTGTCATCACAATGCTCCAAGCCATTGTCATCACAATGCTCCATTACCTTTGTCATAGAATCCTCCATGACACTTGGCATCACAATGCTCCATGCCATTGTCATCACAGTGGGCCACTACATATGTCATCACAATGCTCCCTGACACCTCTCTTCACAATACTGCATGACCTGGTCATCTCAATGCTCCATGCCCATGTCATCACAATGCACCATTCCAACTGTCATCACGATAATCCATGAAACGTATGAGACGAATGATCCATGCCCTTGTCTTCACAATGCTCCATGCCCTTGTTATCACAATGCTCCATGAACCCTGTCATCACAATGCTCCGTGACTCCAGTCACCACAATGCTCCATGACCTTTTCATCATAATGGTCCATGCCCTCATCATCAACAGTCTCTGTGACCTTTTTAACCACAATGCTCCATGAACATTTCATCACAATGCTCTTTAACACTTGTCATCACAAAGCTCCTTGCCTTTCTCAGCACAATGCTCCATGCCCTTGTCATCACAATGCTCCATGACCCCTGTCATCACAATGCTCCTTGACTCCAGTCATCACAATTCTTCATAACATTTGTCATCACAATCATCGATGCCCGCATCATCACAAGGGTCTGTTACCTTTGTAACCACAATGCTCCATGAATATTTCATCACAATGCTTCGTGACCCTTGTCATCAAAATGCTCCATGCCTTTGTCCGAAAAATGCTCCATGACACTTGTCATCACAATGTGCCACACTCTTTTCATCCCAACGGTCCACAAATTTGTCATCGCAATGCTCCCTAAACCTTGTAATCACAATGCTCCATTACCCCTGTCATAACAATGCTCCATGACCCCTGCCATCACAATGTTCCACGGCATTGTCATCACAAGGCTCCATGACCCTTGTCATCACAATGCTCCAAGACCCCATAATCACAGTGCTCAATGCCCTTGTCATCACAAAGCTCCATCACACATGTCATCAGAATGTTCCATGGCCTTCTCATCAAAATGCTCCATGCCCTTGTCATCACAATGCTACCACACCCCTGTAATCACAATGCTCCAGGCCCCTTTTCATCTCAATGCTCCATGAACCCTGTCATCACAATGCATCATGCCCATCATCATAATGCTTCTGGCTATTGTCAGCACAATGAAATCAAAATTCTCTATGACCTACGTCATCACAATGCTCCATGACCCCTGTCATCACAATACTCCATGAACATTTTCAGCCCAATGCTCCATGACCCTTGTCATCACAATGATCCATGCCCTTGTCATCCCAATGCTCCATGACCCCTGTATTCACAATGTTCCTTGACACTTGTCTTCACAGTGCTCCATGACACCTGTCATCACAATGCTCCATGCCTTTGTCAGCAAAATGCTACATGACCCTGTCATTACAATGCTCTATGCGCTTGTCATCACAATACTCCATTACCATTGTCATCACAATCCTCCATGAACCTTGGGATCACATTGCTTCATGCCCTTGTCATCACAATGCTCCATGATCCTTGAAATCAAAATGATCCATGACCTCTGTCATCGCAATACTCCAAACCCTTGTGATAACAATGTTCCATAACACTTGTCATCACAACACTCCATAATGCCTGTAATCACAATACTCCATGCCCTTTTCTTCACAATTCACCATGACCTTTGTCATCACAATTCGCAATACTCTTGTCATCACAGTGCTCCATGACACTTGTCGTCAGAATGCTCCTTGAACCCTGTCACGAAAGGTTCCATGACTTTTTCATCACAATGCCCCATGCCGTTTTCATCAGTATGTTCCATGTCATTTTCATCAAAATACTCCAAAGCTTTTCATCAGAATGCTACATGACTCTTGTCATCATAATTCTCTATGCACTTGTCTGCAAAATGCTCCCTGACACTTGTCATCACAATGTTCCAAGCCATTGTCATCACAATGCTCCATTACATTTGTCATCAGAATCCTCCATGACACTTGGCATCACAATGCTCCATGCCATTGTCATCACAATGGTCCATTACATATGTCATCACAATGTGCCCTGACAACTCTCTTCACAATACTGCATGACCTGGTCATCACAATGCTCCATGCCCTTTTCATCACAAATCGCCATTCCAAATCTCATCGCAATAATTCATGAAACTTATTAGACCAATGCTCCATGCCCTTGTCATCACAATGCTCCATGCCCTTATTATCACAATGCTCCATGACCCCTGTCATCACAATGTTCCGTGATTCCAGAAATCAAAATGCTTCATGACCTTTGTCATCACAATGGTCCATGCCCTCTTCATCAACAGTCTCTGTGACCTTCTTAAGCACAATGCTCCATGAACTTTTCATCACAATGCTCTTTGACCATTTTCATCGCAATACTCCATGAACGTTTTCAGCCCAATGCTCCATGACCTTCTCATCACAATGCTCCATGACCAATATCATCACAATGGTCCATGACCACTGTCGTCACAACACTCCATGACACCTGACAACACAATGATCTGGGACTTTTGTCATCACAATGCTCCATTCCCTAGCCATCAGAATGCTCCATGACCCCTGTCATCACAATACTCCATGAATATTTTCAGCCCAATGCTCCATGACCCTTGTCATCAAAATGATCCATGAAACTTGGGATCACATTGCTTCATGCCCTTGTCATCACAATGCTCCATGCTCCTTGAAATCAAAATGATCCATGACCTCTGTCATCACAATGCTCCAAACCCTTGTGATCACAATGTTCCATAACACTTGTCATCACAATGCTCCATGATGCCTGTCATCACAATACTCCATGCCCTTTTCATCACAATGCTCCATGACATTGTCATCACAATTCTCAATACAGATGTCATCACAATGCTCCCTGACACTTGTCGTCAGAATGCTCCTTGAACCCTGTCACGAAACGTCTCCATGCCTTTTTCATCACAAAGCCCCATGCCATTTTCATCACAATGCTCCATGCCATTGTCATCAAAATACTCCACAAGCTTGTCATCAGAATGCTCCATGACCCTTGTCATCACAATTCTGCATGCCCTTGTCATCAAAATGCTCCATGCCCTTGTCATCACAATGCTTCCAGACCCCTGTATTCACAATGCTCCATGCCCCTTTTCATCTCAATGCTCCATGAACCCTGTCATCACAATGCATCATGCCCATCATCATAATGCTTCCGACTATTGTCAGCACAATGAAATCAAAATTCTCCATGACCTCTGTCATCACAATGCTCCATGACCCCTGTCATCACAATACTCCATGGACATTTTCAGCCCAATGCTCCATGACGCTTGTCTTCACAATGATCCATGCCCTTTTCATCCCAGTGCTCCATGACCCCTGCATTCACAATGCTCCGTGACGCTTGTCATCACAGTGCTCCATGACACCTGTCATCACAATGCTCCATGTCTTTGTCAGAAAATGCTACATGACCTTGTCATTACAATGCTCTATGCGCTTGTCATCAATATACTCCATTGCCATTGTCATCACAATTCTCCATGAACCTTGGGATCACATTGCTTCATGCCCTTGTCATCACAATGCTCCATGCTCCTTGAAATCAAAATGATCCATGACCTCTGTCATCGCAATGCTCCAAACCCTTGTGATCACAATATTCCATAACACTTGTCATCACAATGCTCCATGATGCCTGTCATCACAATACTCCATGCCATTTTCATCACAATGCTCCATGACCTTTGTCATCACAATTCTCAATACACTGGTCATCACAATGCTCCCTGACACTTGTCTTCAGAATGCTCCTTGAACCCTGTCACGAAAAGGCTCCATGATGTTTTCATCACAATGCCCCATGCCATTATCATCACAATGCTCCATGCCATTGTCATCCCAATGGGCCATTGCATATGTCATCACAATGCTCCCTGGCACCTATCTTCACAATACTGCATGACCTGGTCATCACAATGCTCCATGCCCTTGTCATCACAATGCTCCAAGACCCCTGTAATCACAATGCTCCATGCCCCTTTTCATCTCAATGATCCATGAACCCTGTCATCACAATGCACCATGCCCATCATCATAATGCTTCATGCTATTGTCATCACAATGAAATCAAAATGCTCCATGACCTCTGTCATAACAATGCTCCAAACCCTTGTGATCAAAATATTCCATAACACTTGTCATCACAATGCCCCATGACGCTCGTCATCACAGTTATCTATGGTCTTCTCATCACAATGCTCCGTGACCTTTGTCATCACAATGCTCAATACTCTTGTCATCAAAATGCTCCCTGACACTTGTTGTCTGTACTCTCCTTGAACTCTGTCATAACAAGGTTCCATGCCATTTTCATCACAATCTTCCAAGACCCCTATAATCACAATGGTCCATGACCCTTTTCATCAGTATGCTCCATGATATTTGTCATCACAAGGCTCCATGGATTTCTCATCACAATGCTCCAGGACATTATCATCACAATGCTTCACGACCTTGTCATGAAAATTCTCAATGGCCCTTGTCATCATAATTCTCCAAGCCCTAGTCATCACAGTCCTCCATTATATTTGTCATAGCAATCCTCCATTACATTTGGCATCACAGTGCTCCATGCCATTGTCATCGCAATGGACCATGACATAGGTCATCACAATGCTCCCTGACACCTGTCTTCACAATACTCCATGACCTTCTCATCACAATGCTCCATGCCCTTGTCATCACAATGCTCCGTGACTCCAGTCATCACAATGCTTCATGACCTTTTTCATCACAATGCTCCATGCCTCTGTCAGTACAATCCTGCATGACTCATGCATCATAGTGTTCCATACCCTGGTCATCACAATGCTCTATGCCCACTCTCATTACAATAATCCATGAAATATTTTAGACCACTGTTCCATGCCCTTCTCATCACAATGCTCCATTACCTCTGTCATAACAATGCAACATGACCCCTGCCATCACAATGTTCCACGGCCTAGTCATCACAAGGTTCCATGACACTTGTTATCACAATGCTGAAGACCCTTGTAATCACAATGCTCCATGCCCTTGTCATCACAAAGCTCCATGACGCATGTCATCAGAATGTTCCTTGGCCTTCTCATCACAATGCTCCATGCCCTTGTCATCACAATGCTCCAAGAACCCTGTAAACATAATGCTCTATGCCCCTTTTCATCTCAATGCTCCATGAACCCTGTCATCACAATGCACCATGCCCATCATCATAATGCTACAGGCTATTGTCATCACAATGAAATCAATATTCTCCATGACCTCTGTCATCATAATGCTCCAAACCCTTGTGATCACAATGTTCCATAACACTTAGCATCAAAACACCCCATGACGCTCATCATAACAATTAACCATGGTCTTCTTATCACAATGCTCCATGAGCTTTGTCATCACAATGCTCCCTGACACTAGTCATCAGTATGCTCCTTGAAACCTGTCATGGCAAGGCTCCATGCCTTTTTCATAACAATGATCCGTTCCGTTTTCATCACAATGCTCCAAGATCCCTGTAATCACAATGCTCTATGCCCTTGTCATCACAAAACTCCATGACACATGTCATCAGAATGCTCCATGGCCTTCTCATCACAAAGCTCCATGCCCTAGTCATCACAGTGCTCCATGACCCCTGTAATCACAATGCTCCATGCCCCTTTTCATCAGACTGCTCCATGAGACTTGTCATCACAAGTCTCCATGGTCTTCTCATCGCAATGCTCCAGGACATTGTCATCACCATGCTCCATTCCCTTGTCATCACAATGCTCAATGACCCGTATCATCACAATAATCCATGAACATATTCAGCCCAATGCTCCACGACCTACACATCACAGTGCTCCATGGCCAATATCATCACAATGCTCCATGACCACTGTCATCACAACACTCCATGACTCCTGACAACACAATGATCCGGGACTCTTGTCATCACAATGCTCCATTCACTAGTCATCACAATGCTCCATGACCCCTGGCATCACAACACTCCATGAATATTTCAGCCCAGTGCTCCATGAACCTTGTCATCACAATGATCCATGCACTTGTCATCCCAATGCTCCCTGATGCCTGTATACAAAATGCTCCGTGACGCCTGTCATCACAGTTCTCCATGACACATGTCCTCACAATGCTCCATGCCTTTGTCACCAAAATGCTACATGACGTTGTCATTACAATGCTCTATGCACTTGTCATCACAATACTCCATTTCCATTGTCATCAACATCCTCCATGAACCTTGGGATCACATTGCCTCATGCCCTTGTCATCACAATGTTCCATGCTACTTGAAATCAAAATGATCCATGACCTCTGTCATCACAATGTTCCAAACCCATGTGATCACAGTGTTCAATAACACTTGTCATCACAACGCTCCATGATACCTATCATCACAATACTCCATGCACTTTTCATCACAATGCTCCATGACATTTGTCATCACAATGCTCAATACACTTGTCATCACAATGCTCCCTGATATTTGTCATCAGAATGCTCCTTGAACCCTGTCACGAAAAGGCTCCATGCCTTTTTCATCACAAGGCCCCATGCCATTTTCATCACAATGCTCCATGTCACTGTCATCAAAATACTCCATAAGCTTGTCATCAGAATGCTCCATGACCCTTGTCATCACAATTCTCCATGCATTTGTCAGCACAATGCTCCCTGACCCTTGTCATCACAATGCTCCAAGCCATTGTCATCACAATGCTCCATTAACTTTGTCATCAGAATCCTCCATGACACTTGGCATCACAATGCTCCATGCCATTGTCATCACAATGGGCCATTGCATATGTCATCACAATGCTCCCTGACACCTGTCTTCACAATAATGCATGACCTGGTCATCACAATGATCCAGGCCCTTGTCATCACAATGCGCCATTCCAACTGTCATCACAATAATCCATGAAATTTATTAGACCAATGTTCCATGCCCTTGTCATAACAATGCTCCATTCCCTTATTATCACAATGCTCCATGACCCATGTCATCACAATGCTCCGTGACTACAGTCATCACAATGCTTCATGACCTTTGTCATCACAATGGTCCATGCCCTCGTCATCAACAGTCTCTGTGACCTTTTTAACCACAATGCTCCATGAACTTTTCATCACAATGCTCTTTGACCCTTGTCATCAATGTGCTCTATGCCTTTCTCAGCACAATGCTCCATAACACTTGTCATCACAATGCTCCATGAGCTTGTCAGCACAATGCTCCATGACACATGTCATCACAATGTGCCATGCACCTGTCATCACAGTGCTCCACAATCTTGTCATCACAATGCTCCATAAAACTTGTCATCACAATGCTCCATGCACTTTTCATCAAAACGCTCTCTCACCACTGATATCACAATGATACATCACTATTCGTCACAATACTACCTCACCCCTGTCATCACAATATTCCATGACTCCTGTCATCACAATGCTACATGCACTTATCATCACAATGTTCGATGATGACTGACATCACAATGTTCCATAACCCATGTCATCAAAATGCTCCATGACCCTTTTCATCAAAATGCTCCATGACCACTGACATCACAATGTTCCATAACCCCTGTCATCAAAATGCTCCATGGCATTTTTCATCAAAATGCTCCATGACCCCTGCCATCACGATGTTCCATGGCCTTGTCATCACAAAGCTCCCTGACCCTTCTCATCAAAATGCTCCAAGAACGCTGACATCACAATGTTCCATGACACCTGTCATCAAAATGTTCCATGACACTTTTCATCAAATAGCTCCATGACCCTGTCATCAGAATGCTCCCTGCCCTTCTCATCACAATGCACAATGCCCTTCCAATCAAAATGTTCCATGACCTTTGTCATCACAAAGATCCATGACCCTTGGCATCACAATGCTCCATGTCATTGTCATCACAATGCTCCATGAACGCTCTCATCACATTGCTCCATGCACTTGTCTTCACAAAGCTCCATGACACATGTCATTAGAATCCTCCATGGCCTTCTCAGCACAATGCTCCATGCCCTTGCCATAAGAATGCTCCATTACACCAGTCATAACAATGCTCCATGAACCCTGCCATCACGATGTTCCATGACCTTGTCATCACAAAGCTAGATGACCCTTCTCATCACAATGCTCCAATAACGCTGTAATCACAATGCTCTATGCCCTTTTTCATCTCAATGATCCATGAACCCTGTCATCACAGTGCACCTTGCCCATCATCATAAGGCTTCAGACTATTGTCATCACAATGAAATCAAAATTATCCATGACCACTGTCATCATAATGCCCCAAACCCTAGTGATCACAATGTTCCATAACACTTGTCATCACAACACCCTGTGATGCTCATCATAACAATTATCCATGGTCTTCTCATCACAATTCTCCATGACCTTTGTCATCACAATTCTCAATACAGTTGTCATCACAATGCTCCCTGACACTTGTCGTCAGTATGCTCCTTGAAACCTGTCATGACAAGGCTCCATGCCTTTTCATCACAATGATCCATGCCCTTTTCATCACAATGCTTCAAGACCCCTGTAATCACAATTCTCCATGCGCTTGTCATCACAAAGCTCCATGACACATGTCATCAGAATGCTCCATGGCCTTCTCCTCACAATGCTCAATGCCCTTGTCATCACAATGCTCCAAGACCCCTGTAATCACAATACCCCATGCCCCTTTTCATCAGAATGCTCCATGAGACTTGTCATTACAAGTCTCCATGGTCTTATCATCACAATGCTCCACGACCTTGTCATCACCATGCTCCATTCCCTTGTCAACACAATGCTCCATGACCCCTGTCATCACAATAATCCATGAATATTTTCAGCCCAATGCTCCATGATATTCTCATCACAATGCTCCATGACAAATATCATCAAAATGCTCCATGACCATGGTCATCACAACACTCCATGACACCTGACAACACAATTATCCGGGACTCTTGTCATCACAATGCTCCACTCTCTACTCATCACAATGCTCCATGACCCGTGTCATCACAATGATCCATGCCCTTGTCATCCCAATGCTCCATGACCCATGTATTCACAATGCTCCATGACACTTGTCATCAAAGTGCTCCATGACACATGTCATCACAATGCTCCATGCCTTTGTCAGCAAAATGCTACATGACCTTGTCATTAAAATGCTCTATGCGTTTGTCATCACAATACTCCATTACCATTGTCATCACAATCCTCCATGAACCTTGGGATCACATTGCTTCATGCCCTTGTCATCACAATGCTCCATGCTCCTTGAAATCAAAATGATCCATGACCTCTGTCATCTCAGTGCACCAAACCCTTGTGATCACAAAGTTCCATAACACTTTTCATCACAACGATCCATGATGCCTGTCATCACGATACTCCATGCCCTTTTCATCACAATGCTCCATGACATTTGTCATCACAATTCTCAATACACTTGTCATTACAATGCTTCCTGACACTTGTCATCAGAATGCTCCTTGAACCATGTCACAAAAAGGCTCCATGCCATTTTCATCACAAGGCCCCATGCAGTTTTCATCAGAATGCTGCATGCCATTGTCATCAAAATACTCCACAATCTTGTCATCAGAATGCTCCATGACCCTTGTCATCAAAATTCTCCATGCACTTGTCAGCAAAATGCTCCCTGACCCTTGTCATCACAATGCTCCAAGCCATTGTCATCACAATGCTCCATTACCTTTGTCATCAGAATCCTCCATGACACTTGGCATCACAATGCTCCATGCCATTGTCATCCCAATGGGTCACTACATATGACATCACAATACTCCCTGACACCTCTCTTCACAATACTGCATGACCTGGTCATCACAATGCTCCATGTCCTTGTCATCACAATGCGCCATTCCAACTGTCATCACAATAATCCATGAAACATATTAGACCAATGTTCCATGCCCTTGTCATCACAATGCTCCATGCTCTTGTTATCAGAATTCTCCATGAACCCTGTCATCACAATGCCCCGTGACTCCAGTCATCACAATGCTTCATGACCTTTGTCATCACAATGGTCCATGCCCTCGTCATCAATAGTTTCTGTGACCTTTTTAACCACAATGCTCCATGAACCTTTCATCACAATGCTCTTTGACCCTTGTCATCACAATGCTCCTTGCGCTTGTCAGCACAAATGTCCATGACCCATGTCATCACAATGCACCATGCGCTTGTCATCACAGTGCTCCACAATCTTCTCTTCACAATGCTCCTTAAAATTTGTCATCACAATGCTCCATGCACTTCTAATCATAATGCTCTCTCACCAATGATATCACAATGCTACATCACTATTTGTCACAATACTCCCTCACCCCTGTCATCACAATGTTCCATGACTCCTGTCATCACAATGCTACATGCACTTATCATCACAATGTTCGATGACCCCTGACATCACAATGTTCCATAACACCTGTCATCAAAAGGTTCCATGACACGTTTCATCAAATTGCTCCATGACCCTGTCATCACAATGCTCCAAGAACCCTGTAATCACAATGCTCTATACCCCTTTTTATCTCAATGATCCATGAACACTGTCATCACAATGCACCATGCCCATCATCATAATGCTTCATGCTATTGTCATCACAATGAAATCAAAATGCTCCATGACCTCTGTCATAACAATGCTCCAAACCCTTGTGATCATAATATTCCATAACACTTTTCATCACAATGCCCCATGAAGCTCGTCATCACAATTATCAATGGTCTTCTCATCACAATGCTCCATGACCTTTGTCATCACAATGCTCAATACACTTGTCATCAAAATGCTCCCTGACACTTGTTGTCTGTATGCTCCTTGAACCCTATCATGACAAGGCTCCATGCCTTTTTCATCACAATGATCCATGGTCTTTTCATTACAATGGTCCAAGACCCATGTAATCACAATGCTCCATGCCCTTGTCATCACAAAACTCAAGGACGAATGCCATCAGAATGCTCCTTGGATTTCTCCTTACAATGCTCCATGCCCTTGTCATCACAATGTTCCAAGACCCCTGTAATCACAATGCTCCATGCCCCTTTTCATCAGTATGCTCCATGAGACTTGTCATCACAAGGCTCCATGGTTTTGTCATCACAATGCTTCAGGACCTTGTCATCACAATGCTTCTCGACATTGTCTTAAATTTTTTCAATGGCCCTTGTCATCATAATGCTCCAAGCCCTTATCATCACAAAGCTCCATTATATTTGTCATCACAATTCTCCATTTCATTTGGAATCACAATGCTCCATGCCATTGTCATCACAATGGACCATGACATATGTCATCACAATGCTCCCTGACACCTGTCTTCACAATACTCCATGACCTTCTCATCACAATGCTCCATGCCCTTGTCATCACAATGCACCATGCCCACTGTCATCACAATAATCCATGAAAATTGTCAGACTAATGCTCCATGCCCCTATCATCACAATGCTCCATGCCCTTGTCATCACAATGCTCCAGGAACCATGTCATCTCAATGCTCCGTGACTCCAGTTATCACAATGTTTCATAAAGTTTGTCATCACAATGGACCATGCCCGCGTCATCACAAGGCTCTGTGCCCATTGTAACCACAATGCTCCATGAACTTTTCATCACAATTCTCTGTGATCATTGTCATCACACTGCTCCATGTCTTTGTCAGAACAGTGCTCCATGACCATTGTCATCACAATGTTCCACGCGCATTTCATCACAACGGTCCACAACTTTGTCATTGCAATGCTACATAAACTTTGTAATCAAAATGGTCCATGCACTTCTCAGCAAAATGCTCTCTCACCAGAGATATCACAATGTTCCATCACTAGTCATCACAATACTTCCACACCCCTGGTATCACAAAGTTCCATGACCCTATCATCACAATGCTATATCACATTATCATCACAATGTTCCATGACCCCTGACATCATAATGTTCCATAACCCCTGTCATCAAAATGCTCCATGACCCTTTTCATCCCAAAGCTCCAAGACCCCTGACATCACAATGTTCTATAACCCCTGCCATCAAAATGTTCCATTACACTTTTCATCAAATTGCTGCATGACCCGGTCATCAAAATTCTCCCTGAACTTCTCATCACAATGCACCATGCCCTTGTCATCAAAATGCTCAATGACTTGTCATCACAATGCTCCATGAGCTTTGTCATCACAATTCTCAATACACTTGTCATCACAATGCTCCCTGACACTTGTCAGAAGAATGCTCCTTGAACCCTGTCACGAAAAGGCTCCATGCCTCTTTCAACACAATGCCCCATGCCATTTTCTTCACAATGCTCCATGCCATTGTCATCAAAATACTCCACAAGCTTGTCATCAGAATGCTCCATGACCCTTGTCATCACAATTCTCCATGCACTTGTCAGCACAATGCTCCCTGACCCTTGTCATCAGATTGCTCCATTACCTTTGTCAACAGAATCCTCCATGACACTTGGCATCACAATGCTCCATGCCATTGTCATCGCAATGGACCATGACATATGTCATCACAATGCTCCCTGACACCTGTCTTCACAATACTCCATGACCTTCTCATCACAATGCTCCATGCCCTTGTCATCACAATGCACCATGCCCACTGTCATCACAATAATCCATGAAAATTGTCAGACTAATGCTCCATGCCCCTATCATCACAATGCTCCATGCCCTTGTCATCACAATGCTCCAGGAACCATGTCATCTCAATGCTCCGTGACTCCAGTTATCACAATGTTTCATAAAGTTTGTCATCACAATGGACCATGCCCGCGTCATCACAAGGCTCTGTGCCCATTGTAACCACAATGCTCCATGAACTTTTCATCACAATTCTCTGTGATCCTTGTCATCACACTGCTCCATGTCTTTGTCAGAACAGTGCTCCATGACCATTGTCATCACAATGTTCCACGCGCATTTCATCACAACGGTCCACAACTTTGTCATTGCAATGCTACATAAACTTTGTAATCAAAATGGTCCATGCACTTCTCAGCAAAATGCTCTCTCACCAGAGATATCACAATGTTCCATCACTAGTCATCACAATACTTCCACACCCCTGGTATCACAAAGTTCCATGACCCTATCATCACAATGCTATATCACATTATCATCACAATGTTCCATGACCCCTGACATCATAATGTTCCATAACCCCTGTCATCAAAATGCTCCATGACCCTTTTCATCCCAAAGCTCCAAGACCCCTGACATCACAATGTTCTATAACCCCTGCCATCAAAATGTTCCATTACACTTTTTATCAAATTGCTGCATGACCCGTTCATAAAAATGCTCCCTGCCTTTCTCATCACAATGCACCATGCCCTTGTCATCAAAATGCTCCATGACTTGTCTTCACAAAGCTCCATGACCCATGGCATCACAGTGCTCCATGTCATTGTCATCACAATGCTCCATGAACCCTCTGATTACATTGCTCCATGCCCTTGTCATCACAAAGCTCCATGACACTTGTCATCACAATGCTCGATGCCCTTCTTATCACAATGCTCCATGCCCTTGTCATTACAATCCTGAATGACCCATGTATCACAGTGTTCCGTACCCTTGTCATCACAGTGCTCCATGCCCACTCTCATCACAATAATCCATGAAACATTTCAGACAAATGTTCCATACACTTCTCATCAAAATGCTCCATTACCCCTGTCATAACAATGCACCATGACCCTTGCCATCACAATGTTCCACGGCCTAGTCATCACAAGGTTCCATGACACTTGTCATCACAATGCAAAAGACCACTGAAATCACAATGCTCCATGCCCTTGTCATCACAAAGCTCCATGACGAATGTCATCAGAATGTTCCATGGCCTTCTCATCACAGTGCTCCATGCCCATGTCATCACAATGCTCCAAGACCCTTGTAATAACAATGCTCCATGCCCCTTTTCATCTCAATGCTCCATGAACCCTGTCATCACAATACACCATGCCCATCATCATAATGCTTCAGGCTATTTTCATCACAATGAAATCAATATTCTCCATGACCTCTGTCATCATAATGCTCCAAACCGTTGTGATCACAATGTTCCATAACACTTATCATCACAACACCCCATGACGCTCATCATCACAATTATCCATGGTCTTCTCATCACAATGATCCATGATCTTTGTCATCACA
This sequence comes from Mesoplodon mirus, assembly GCF_964341445.2. Lineage (NCBI taxonomy): Eukaryota > Metazoa > Chordata > Mammalia > Artiodactyla > Ziphiidae > Mesoplodon > Mesoplodon mirus. The sequence goes on along the minus strand of NW_028295813.1, from coordinate 2,551,238 downwards.
ATGCTCAATACACTTGTCATCACAATGCTCCCTGACACTTGTCGTCAGTATGCTCCTTGAACCCTGTCATGACAAGGCTCCATGCCTTTTTCATTACAATAATCCATGCCCTTTTCATCACTATGCTCCAAGATCCCTGTAATCACAAAGCTCCATGCCCTTGTCATCAAAAAGCTCCATGACGCATGTCATCAGAATGCTTCATGTCCTCCTCATCACAATGCTCCATGCCCTTGTCACCACAATGCTCCAAGACCCCTGTAATCACAATGCTCCATGCCCCTTTCAATCAGAATGCTCCATGAGACTTGTCATCACAATTCTCCATGGTCTTCTCATCACAATGCTCCAGGACCTTGTCAACACCATGCTCCATTCCCTTGTCATCACAATGCTCCATGACCCCTGTCATCACAATAATCCATGAATATTTTCAGCCCAATGCTCCACGACCTACTCATCACAATGCTCCATGGCCAATATCATCACAATGCTCAATACAATTGACATCACAATGCTCCCTGACACTTGTCGTCAGTATGCTCCTTGAACCCTGTAATGACAAGGCTCCATGCCTTTTTCAACACAATAATCCATGTCCTTTTCATCACAATGATCCAAGATCCCTGTAATCACAATGCTCCATGCCACTTTGCATCAGAATGCTCCATGAGACTTGTCATCACAAGTCTCCATAGCCTTCTCATCACAATGCTCAAGGACCTTGTCATCACCATGCTCCATTCCCTTGTCATCACAATGCTCCATGAACCCTGTTATCACAATAATCCATGAACATTTGCAGCGCAATGCTCCACGACCTACTCATCACAATTTTCCATGGCCAATATCATCACAATGCTCCATGACCACTGTCATCACAACACTCCATGACACCTGACAACACAATGATCCGGGACACTTGTCTTCACATTGCTCCATTCCCTAGTTATCACAATGCTCCATGACCCCTGTCATCACAACACTCCATGAACATTTTCAGCCCAGTGCTCCATGACCCTTGTCATCACAATGATCCATGCCCTTTTCATCCCAAAGCTCCATGACCCCTGTATTCACAATGCTCCGTGACACTAGTCATCACAGTGCTCCATGACACATGTCATAACAATGCTCCATGCTTTTGTCAGCAAAATGCTGCATGACCTTGTCATTACAATGCTTTATGCGCTTGTCATCACAATACTCCATTTCCATTGTCATCACAATCCTCCATGAACCTTGGGATCACATTGCTTCATTCCTTTGTCTTCACAATGCTCCATGCTCCTTGAAATCAAAATGATCCATGACCTCTGTCATCGCAATGATCCAAACCCTTGTGATCACAATGTTCCATAACACTTGTCATCACAACGCTCCATGATGCCTGTCATCACAATATTCCATGCCCTTTTCATCACAGTGCTCCATGATCTTTGTCATCACAATTCTCAATACACTTGTCATTACAATGCTTCCTGACACTTGTCATCAGAATGCTCCTTGAACCATGTCACAAAAAGACTCCATGCCTTTTTCATCACAATGCCCCATGCCGTTTTCATCAAAATGCTGCATGCCATTGTCATCAAAATACTCCACAATCTTTTCATCAGAATGCTCCATGACCCTTGTCATCACAATTCTCCATGCACTTGTCAGCAAAATGCTCCCTGACCCTTGTCATCACAATGCTCCAAGCCATTGTCATCACAATGCTCCATTAACTTTGTCATCAGAATCCTCCATGACACTTGGCATCACAATGCTCCATGCCATTGTCATCACAGTGGGCCACTACATATGTCATCACAATGCTCCCTGACACCTCTCTTCACAATACTGCATGACCTGGTCATCTCAATGCTCCATGCCCATGTCATCACAATGCACCATTCCAACTGTCATCACGATAATCCATGAAACGTATGAGACCAATGATCCATGCCCTTGTCTTCACAATGCTCCATGCCCTTGTTATCACAATGCTCCATGAACCCTGTCATCACAATGCTCCTTGACTCCAGTCACCACAATGCTCCATGACCTTTTCATCATAATGGTCCATGCCCTCATCATCAACAGTCTCTGTGACCTTTTTAACCACAATGCTCCATGAACATTTCATCACAATGCTCTTTAACACTTGTCATCACAAAGCTCCTTGCCTTTCTCAGCACAATGCTCCATGCCCTTGTCATCACAATGCTCCATGACCCCTGTCATCACAATGCTCCTTGACTCCAGTCATCACAATTCTTCATAACATTTGTCATCACAATCATCGATGCCCGCATCATCACAAGGGTCTGTTACCTTTGTAACCACAATGCTCCATGAATATTTCATCACAATGCTTCGTGACCCTTGTCATCAAAATGCTCCATGCCTTTGTCCGAAAAATGCTCCATGACACTTGTCATCACAATGTGCCACACTCTTTTCATCCCAACGGTCCACAAATTTGTCATCGCAATGCTCCCTAAACCTTGTAATCACAATGCTCCATTACCCCTGTCATAACAATGCTCCATGACCCCTGCCATCACAATGTTCCACGGCATTGTCATCACAAGGCTCCATGACCCTTGTCATCACAATGCTCCAAGACCCCATAATCACAGTGCTCAATGCCCTTGTCATCACAAAGCTCCATCACACATGTCATCAGAATGTTCCATGGCCTTCTCATCAAAATGCTCCATGCCCTTGTCATCACAATGCTACCACACCCCTGTAATCACAATGCTCCAGGCCCCTTTTCATCTCAATGCTCCATGAACCCTGTCATCACAATGCATCATGCCCATCATCATAATGCTTCTGGCTATTGTCAGCACAATGAAATCAAAATTCTCTATGACCTACGTCATCACAATGCTCCATGACCCCTGTCATCACAATACTCCATGAACATTTTCAGCCCAATGCTCCATGACCCTTGTCATCACAATGATCCATGCCCTTGTCATCCCAATGCTCCATGACCCCTGTATTCACAATGTTCCTTGACACTTGTCTTCACAGTGCTCCATGACACCTGTCATCACAATGCTCCATGCCTTTGTCAGCAAAATGCTACATGACCCTGTCATTACAATGCTCTATGCGCTTGTCATCACAATACTCCATTACCATTGTCATCACAATCCTCCATGAACCTTGGGATCACATTGCTTCATGCCCTTGTCATCACAATGCTCCATGATCCTTGAAATCAAAATGATCCATGACCTCTGTCATCGCAATACTCCAAACCCTTGTGATAACAATGTTCCATAACACTTGTCATCACAACACTCCATAATGCCTGTAATCACAATACTCCATGCCCTTTTCTTCACAATTCACCATGACCTTTGTCATCACAATTCGCAATACTCTTGTCATCACAGTGCTCCATGACACTTGTCGTCAGAATGCTCCTTGAACCCTGTCACGAAAGGTTCCATGACTTTTTCATCACAATGCCCCATGCCGTTTTCATCAGTATGTTCCATGTCATTTTCATCAAAATACTCCAAAGCTTTTCATCAGAATGCTACATGACTCTTGTCATCATAATTCTCTATGCACTTGTCTGCAAAATGCTCCCTGACACTTGTCATCACAATGTTCCAAGCCATTGTCATCACAATGCTCCATTACATTTGTCATCAGAATCCTCCATGACACTTGGCATCACAATGCTCCATGCCATTGTCATCACAATGGTCCATTACATATGTCATCACAATGTGCCCTGACAACTCTCTTCACAATACTGCATGACCTGGTCATCACAATGCTCCATGCCCTTTTCATCACAAATCGCCATTCCAAATCTCATCGCAATAATTCATGAAACTTATTAGACCAATGCTCCATGCCCTTGTCATCACAATGCTCCATGCCCTTATTATCACAATGCTCCATGACCCCTGTCATCACAATGTTCCGTGATTCCAGAAATCAAAATGCTTCATGACCTTTGTCATCACAATGGTCCATGCCCTCTTCATCAACAGTCTCTGTGACCTTCTTAAGCACAATGCTCCATGAACTTTTCATCACAATGCTCTTTGACCATTTTCATCGCAATACTCCATGAACGTTTTCAGCCCAATGCTCCATGACCTTCTCATCACAATGCTCCATGACCAATATCATCACAATGGTCCATGACCACTGTCGTCACAACACTCCATGACACCTGACAACACAATGATCTGGGACTTTTGTCATCACAATGCTCCATTCCCTAGCCATCAGAATGCTCCATGACCCCTGTCATCACAATACTCCATGAATATTTTCAGCCCAATGCTCCATGACCCTTGTCATCAAAATGATCCATGAAACTTGGGATCACATTGCTTCATGCCCTTGTCATCACAATGCTCCATGCTCCTTGAAATCAAAATGATCCATGACCTCTGTCATCACAATGCTCCAAACCCTTGTGATCACAATGTTCCATAACACTTGTCATCACAATGCTCCATGATGCCTGTCATCACAATACTCCATGCCCTTTTCATCACAATGCTCCATGACATTGTCATCACAATTCTCAATACAGATGTCATCACAATGCTCCCTGACACTTGTCGTCAGAATGCTCCTTGAACCCTGTCACGAAACGTCTCCATGCCTTTTTCATCACAAAGCCCCATGCCATTTTCATCACAATGCTCCATGCCATTGTCATCAAAATACTCCACAAGCTTGTCATCAGAATGCTCCATGACCCTTGTCATCACAATTCTGCATGCCCTTGTCATCAAAATGCTCCATGCCCTTGTCATCACAATGCTTCCAGACCCCTGTATTCACAATGCTCCATGCCCCTTTTCATCTCAATGCTCCATGAACCCTGTCATCACAATGCATCATGCCCATCATCATAATGCTTCCGACTATTGTCAGCACAATGAAATCAAAATTCTCCATGACCTCTGTCATCACAATGCTCCATGACCCCTGTCATCACAATACTCCATGGACATTTTCAGCCCAATGCTCCATGACGCTTGTCTTCACAATGATCCATGCCCTTTTCATCCCAGTGCTCCATGACCCCTGCATTCACAATGCTCCGTGACGCTTGTCATCACAGTGCTCCATGACACCTGTCATCACAATGCTCCATGCCTTTGTCAGAAAATGCTACATGACCTTGTCATTACAATGCTCTATGCGCTTTTCATCAATATACTCCATTGCCATTGTCATCACAATTCTCCATGAACCTTGGGATCACATTGCTTCATGCCCTTGTCATCACAATGCTCCATGCTCCTTGAAATCAAAATGATCCATGACCTCTGTCATCGCAATGCTCCAAACCCTTGTGATCACAATATTCCATAACACTTGTCATCACAATGCTCCATGATGCCTGTCATCACAATACTCCATGCCATTTTCATCACAATGCTCCATGACCTTTGTCATCACAATTCTCAATACACTGGTCATCACAATGCTCCCTGACACTTGTCTTCAGAATGCTCCTTGAACCCTGTCACGAAAAGGCTCCATGACGTTTTCATCACAATGCCCCATGCCATTATCATCACAATGCTCCATGCCATTGTCATCCCAATGGGCCATTGCATATGTCATCACAATGCTCCCTGGCACCTATCTTCACAATACTGCATGACCTGGTCATCACAATGCTCCATGCCCTTGTCATCACAATGCTCCAAGACCCCTGTAATCACAATGCTCCATGCCCCTTTTCATCTCAATGATCCATGAACCCTGTCATCACAATGCACCATGCCCATCATCATAATGCTTCATGCTATTGTCATCACAATGAAATCAAAATGCTCCATGACCTCTGTCATAACAATGCTCCAAACCCTTGTGATCAAAATATTCCATAACACTTGTCATCACAATGCCCCATGATGCTCGTCATCACAGTTATCTATGGTCTTCTCATCACAATGCTCCGTGACCTTTGTCATCACAATGCTCAATACTCTTGTCATCAAAATGCTCCCTGACACTTGTTGTCTGTACTCTCCTTGAACTCTGTCATAACAAGGTTCCATGCCATTTTCATCACAATCTTCCAAGACCCCTATAATCACAATGGTCCATGACCCTTTTCATCAGTATGCTCCATGATATTTGTCATCACAAGGCTCCATGGATTTCTCATCACAATGCTCCAGGACATTATCATCACAATGCTTCACGACCTTGTCATGAAAATTCTCAATGGCCCTTGTCATCATAATTCTCCAAGCCCTAGTCATCACAGTCCTCCATTATATTTGTCATAACAATCCTCCATTACATTTGGCATCACAGTGCTCCATGCCATTGTCATCGCAATGGACCATGACATAGGTCATCACAATGCTCCCTGAAACCTGTCTTCACAATACTCCATGACCTTCTCATCACAATGCTCCATGCCCTTGTCATCACAATGCTCCGTGACTCCAGTCATCACAATGCTTCATGACCTTTTTCATCACAATGCTCCATGCCTCTGTCAGTACAATCCTGCATGACTCATGCATCATAGTGTTCCATACCCTGGTCATCACAATGCTCTATGCCCACTCTCATTACAATAATCCATGAAATATTTTAGACCACTGTTCCATGCCCTTCTCATCACAATGCTCCATTACCTCTGTCATAACAATGCAACATGACCCCTGCCATCACAATGTTCCACGGCCTAGTCATCACAAGGTTCCATGACACTTGTTATCACAATGCTGAAGACCCTTGTAATCACAATGCTCCATGCCCTTGTCATCACAAAGCTCCATGACACATGTCATCAGAATGTTCCTTGGCCTTCTCATCACAATGCTCCATGCCCTTGTCATCACAATGCTCCAAGAACCCTGTAAACATAATGCTCCATGCCCCTTTTCATCTCAATGCTCCATGAACCCTGTCATCACAATGCACCATGCCCATCATCATAATGCTACAGGCTATTGTCATCACAATGAAATCAATATTCTCCATGACCTCTGTCATCATAATGCTCCAAACCCTTGTGATCACAATGTTCCATAACACTTAGCATCAAAACACCCCATGACGCTCATCATAACAATTAACCATGGTCTTCTTATCACAATGCTCCATGAGCTTTGTCATCACAATGCTCCCTGACACTAGTCATCAGTATGCTCCTTGAAACCTGTCATGGCAAGGCTCCATGCCTTTTTCATAACAATGATCCGTTCCGTTTTCATCACAATGCTCCAAGATCCCTGTAATCACAATGCTCTATGCCCTTGTCATCACAAAACTCCATGACACATGTCATCAGAATGCTCCATGGCCTTCTCATCACAAAGCTCCATGCCCTAGTCATCACAGTGCTCCATGACCCCTGTAATCACAATGCTCCATGCCCCTTTTCATCAGACTGCTCCATGAGACTTGTCATCACAAGTCTCCATGGTCTTCTCATCGCAATGCTCCAGGACATTGTCATCACCATGCTCCTTTCCCTTGTCATCACAATGCTCAATGACCCGTATCATCACAATAATCCATGAACATATTCAGCCCAATGCTCCACGACCTACACATTACAGTGCTCCATGGCCAATATCATCACAATGCTCCATGACCACTGTCATCACAACACTCCATGACTCCTGACAACACAATGATCCGGGACTCTTGTCATCACAATGCTCCATTCACTAGTCATCACAATGCTCCATGACCCCTGGCATCACAACACTCCATGAATATTTCAGCCCAGTGCTCCATGAACCTTGTCATCACAATGATCCATGCACTTGTCATCCCAATGCTCCCTGATGCCTGTATACAAAATGCTCCGTGACGCCTGTCATCACAGTTCTCCATGACACATGTCCTCACAATGCTCCATGCCTTTGTCACCAAAATGCTACATGACGTTGTCATTACAATGCTCTATGCACTTGTCATCACAATACTCCATTTCCATTGTCATCAACATCCTCCATGAACCTTGGGATCACATTGCCTCATGCCCTTGTCATCACAATGTTCCATGCTACTTGAAATCAAAATGATCCATGACCTCTGTCATCACAATGTTCCAAACCCATGTGATCACAGTGTTCAATAACACTTGTCATCACAACGCTCCATGATACCTATCATCACAATACTCCATGCACTTTTCATCACAATGCTCCATGACATTTGTCATCACAATGCTCAATACACTTGTCATCACAATGCTCCCTGATATTTGTCATCAGAATGCTCCTTGAACCCTGTCACAAAAAGGCTCCATGCCTTTTTCATCACAAGGCCCCATGCCATTTTCATCACAATGCTCCATGTCACTGTCATCAAAATACTCCATAAGCTTGTCATCAGAATGCTCCATGACCCTTGTCATCACAATTCTCCATGCATTTGTCAGCACAATGCTCCCTGACCCTTGTCATCACAATGCTCCAAGCCATTGTCATCACAATGCTCCATTAACTTTGTCATCAGAATCCTCCATGACACTTGGCATCACAATGCTCCATGCCATTGTCATCACAATGGGCCATTGCATATGTCATCACAATGCTCCCTGACACCTGTCTTCACAATAATGCATGACCTGGTCATCACAATGATCCAGGCCCTTGTCATCACAATGCGCCATTCCAACTGTCATCACAATAATCCATGAAATTTATTAGACCAATGTTCCATGCCCTTGTCATAACAATGCTCCATTCCCTTATTATCACAATGCTCCATGACCCATGTCATCACAATGCTCCGTGACTACAGTCATCACAATGCTTCATGACCTTTGTCATCACAATGGTCCATGCCCTCGTCATCAACAGTCTCTGTGACCTTTTTAACCACAATGCTCCATGAACTTTTCATCACAATGCTCTTTGACCCTTGTCATCAATGTGCTCTATGCCTTTCTCAGCACAATGCTCCATAACACTTGTCATCACAATGCTCCATGAGCTTGTCAGCACAATGCTCCATGACACATGTCATCACAATGTGCCATGCACCTGTCATCACAGTGCTCCACAATCTTGTCATCACAATGCTCCATAAAACTTGTCATCACAATGCTCCATGCACTTTTCATCAAAACGCTCTCTCACCACTGATATCACAATGATACATCACTATTCGTCACAATACTACCTCACCCCTGTCATCACAATATTCCATGACTCCTGTCATCACAATGCTACATGCACTTATCATCACAATGTTCGATGATGACTGACATCACAATGTTCCATAACCCATGTCATCAAAATGCTCCATGACCCTTTTCATCAAAATGCTCCATGACCACTGACATCACAATGTTCCATAACCCCTGTCATCAAAATGCTCCATGGCATTTTTCATCAAAATGCTCCATGACCCCTGCCATCACGATGTTCCATGGCCTTGTCATCACAAAGCTCCCTGACCCTTCTCATCAAAATGCTCCAAGAACGCTGACATCACAATGTTCCATGACACCTGTCATCAAAATGTTCCATGACACTTTTCATCAAATAGCTCCATGACCCTGTCATCAGAATGCTCCCTGCCCTTCTCATCACAATGCACAATGCCCTTCCAATCAAAATGTTCCATGACCTTTGTCATCACAAAGATCCATGACCCTTGGCATCACAATGCTCCATGTCATTGTCATCACAATGCTCCATGAACGCTCTCATCACATTGCTCCATGCACTTGTCTTCACAAAGCTCCATGACACATGTCATTAGAATCCTCCATGGCCTTCTCATCACAATGCTCCATGCCCTTGCCATAAGAATGCTCCATTACACCAGTCATAACAATGCTCCATGAACCCTGCCATCACGATGTTCCATGACCTTGTCATCACAAAGCTAGATGACCCTTCTCATCACAATGCTCCAATAACGCTGTAATCACAATGCTCTATGCCCTTTTTCATCTCAATGATCCATGAACCCTGTCATCACAGTGCACCTTGCCCATCATCATAAGGCTTCAGACTATTGTCATCACAATGAAATCAAAATTATCCATGACCACTGTCATCATAATGCCCCAAACCCTAGTGATCACAATGTTCCATAACACTTGTCATCACAACACCCTGTGATGCTCATCATAACAATTATCCATGGTCTTCTCATCACAATTCTCCATGACCTTTGTCATCACAATTCTCAATACAATTGTCATCACAATGCTCCCTGACACTTGTCGTCAGTATGCTCCTTGAAACCTGTCATGACAAGGCTCCATGCCTTTTCATCACAATGATCCATGCCCTTTTCATCACAATGCTTCAAGACCCCTGTAATCACAATTCTCCATGCGCTTGTCATCACAAAGCTCCATGACACATGTCATCAGAATGCTCCATGGCCTTCTCCTCACAATGCTCAATGCCCTTGTCATCACAATGCTCCAAGACCCCTGTAATCACAATACCCCATGCCCCTTTTCATCAGAATGCTCCATGAGACTTGTCATTACAAGTCTCCATGGTCTTATCATCACAATGCTCCACGACCTTGTCATCACCATGCTCCATTCCCTTGTCAACACAATGCTCCATGACCCCTGTCATCACAATAATCCATGAATATTTTCAGCCCAATGCTCCATGATATTCTCATCACAATGCTCCATGACAAATATCATCAAAATGCTCCATGACCATGGTCATCACAACACTCCATGACACCTGACAACACAATTATCCGGGACTCTTGTCATCACAATGCTCCACTCTCTACTCATCACAATGCTCCATGACCCGTGTCATCACAATGATCCATGCCCTTGTCATCCCAATGCTCCATGACCCATGTATTCACAATGCTCCATGACACTTGTCATCAAAGTGCTCCATGACACATGTCATCACAATGCTCCATGCCTTTGTCAGCAAAATGCTACATGACCTTGTCATTAAAATGCTCTATGCGTTTGTCATCACAATACTCCATTACCATTGTCATCACAATCCTCCATGAACCTTGGGATCACATTGCTTCATGCCCTTGTCATCACAATGCTCCATGCTCCTTGAAATCAAAATGATCCATGACCTCTGTCATCTCAATGCACCAAACCCTTGTGATCACAAAGTTCCATAACACTTTTCATCACAACGATCCATGATGCCTGTCATCACGATACTCCATGCCCTTTTCATCACAATGCTCCATGACATTTGTCATCACAATTCTCAATACACTTGTCATTACAATGCTTCCTGACACTTGTCATCAGAATGCTCCTTGAACCATGTCACAAAAAGGCTCCATGCCATTTTCATCACAAGGCCCCATGCAGTTTTCATCAGAATGCTGCATGCCATTGTCATCAAAATACTCCACAATCTTGTCATCAGAATGCTCCATGACCCTTGTCATCAAAATTCTCCATGCACTTGTCAGCAAAATGCTCCCTGACCCTTGTCATCACAATGCTCCAAGCCATTGTCATCACAATGCTCCATTACCTTTGTCATCAGAATCCTCCATGACACTTGGCATCACAATGCTCCATGCCATTGTCATCCCAATGGGTCACTACATATGACATCACAATGCTCCCTGACACCTCTCTTCACAATACTGCATGACCTGGTCATCACAATGCTCCATGTCCTTGTCATCACAATGCGCCATTCCAACTGTCATCACAATAATCCATGAAACATATTAGACCAATGTTCCATGCCCTTGTCATCACAATGCTCCATGCTCTTGTTATCAGAATTCTCCATGAACCCTGTCATCACAATGCCCCGTGACTCCAGTCATCACAATGCTTCATGACCTTTGTCATCACAATGGTCCATGCCCTCGTCATCAATAGTTTCTGTGACCTTTTTAACCACAATGCTCCATGAACCTTTCATCACAATGCTCTTTGACCCTTGTCATCACAATGCACCTTGCGCTTGTCAGCACAAATGTCCATGACCCATGTCATCACAATGCACCATGCGCTTGTCATCACAGTGCTCCACAATCTTCTCTTCACAATGCTCCTTAAAATTTGTCATCACAATGCTCCATGCACTTCTAATCATAATGCTCTCTCACCAATGATATCACAATGCTACATCACTATTTGTCACAATACTCCCTCACCCCTGTCATCACAATGTTCCATGACTCCTGTCATCACAATGCTACATGCACTTATCATCACAATGTTCGATGACCCCTGACATCACAATGTTCCATAACACCTGTCATCAAAAGGTTCCATGACACGTTTCATCAAATTGCTCCATGACCCTGTCATCACAATGCTCCAAGAACCCTGTAATCACAATGCTCTATACCCCTTTTTATCTCAATGATCCATGAACACTGTCATCACAATGCACCATGCCCATCATCATAATGCTTCATGCTATTGTCATCACAATGAAATCAAAATGCTCCATGACCTCTGTCATAACAATGCTCCAAACCCTTGTGATAATAATATTCCATAACACTTTTCATCACAATGCCCCATGAAGCTCGTCATCACAATTATCAATGGTCTTCTCATCACAATGCTCCATGACCTTTGTCATCACAATGCTCAATACACTTGTCATCAAAATGCTCCCTGACACTTGTTGTCTGTATGCTCCTTGAACCCTATCATGACAAGGCTCCATGCCTTTTTCATCACAATGATCCATGGTCTTTTCATTACAATGGTCCAAGACCCATGTAATCACAATGCTCCATGCCCTTGTCATCACAAAACTCAAAGACGAATGCCATCAGAATGCTCCTTGGATTTCTCCTTACAATGCTCCATGCCCTTGTCATCACAATGTTCCAAGACCCCTGTAATCACAATGCTCCATGCCCCTTTTCATCAGTATGCTCCATGAGACTTGTCATCACAAGGCTCCATGGTTTTGTCATCACAATGCTTCAGGACCTTGTCATCACAATGCTTCTCGACATTGTCTTAAATTTTTTCAATGGCCCTTGTCATCATAATGCTCCAAGCCCTTATCATCACAAAGCTCCATTATATTTGTCATCACAATTCTCCATTTCATTTGGAATCACAATGCTCCATGCCATTGTCATCACAATGGACCATGACATATGTCATCACAATGCTCCCTGACACCTGTCTTCACAATACTCCATGACCTTCTCATCACATTGCTCCATGCCCTTGTCATCACAATGCACCATGCCCACTGTCATCACAATAATCCATGAAAATTGTCAGACTAATGCTCCATGCCCCTATCATCACAATGCTCCATGCCCTTGTCATCACAATGCTCCAGGAACCATGTCATCTCAATGCTCCGTGACTCCAGTTATCACAATGTTTCATAAAGTTTGTCATCACAATGGACCATGCCCGCGTCATCACAAGGCTCTGTGCCCATTGTAACCACAATGCTCCATGAACTTTTCATCACAATTCTCTGTGATCATTGTCATCACACTGCTCCATGTCTTTGTCAGAACAGTGCTCCATGACCATTGTCATCACAATGTTCCACGCGCATTTCATCACAACGGTCCACAACTTTGTCATTGCAATGCTACATAAACTTTGTAATCAAAATGGTCCATGCACTTCTCAGCAAAATGCTCTCTCACCAGAGATATCACAATGTTCCATCACTAGTCATCACAATACTTCCACACCCCTGGTATCACAAAGTTCCATGACCCTATCATCACAATGCTATATCACATTATCATCACAATGTTCCATGACCCCTGACATCATAATGTTCCATAACCCCTGTCATCAAAATGCTCCATGACCCTTTTCATCCCAAAGCTCCAAGACCCCTGACATCACAATGTTCTATAACCCCTGCCATCAAAATGTTCCATTACACTTTTCATCAAATTGCTGCATGACCCGGTCATCAAAATTCTCCCTGAACTTCTCATCACAATGCACCATGCCCTTGTCATCAAAATGCTCAATGACTTGTCATCACAATGCTCCATGAGCTTTGTCATCACAATTCTCAATACACTTGTCATCACAATGCTCCCTGACACTTGTCAGAAGAATGCTCCTTGAACCCTGTCACGAAAAGGCTCCATGCCTCTTTCAACACAATGCCCCATGCCATTTTCTTCACAATGCTCCATGCCATTGTCATCAAAATACTCCACAAGCTTGTCATCAGAATGCTCCATGACCCTTGTCATCACAATTCTCCATGCACTTGTCAGCACAATGCTCCCTGACCCTTGTCATCAGATTGCTCCATTACCTTTGTCAACAGAATCCTCCATGACTCCTGTCATCACAATGCTACATGCACTTATCATCACAATGTTCGATGACCCCTGACATCACAATGTTCCATAACACCTGTCATCAAAAGGTTCCATGACACGTTTCATCAAATTGCTCCATGACCCTGTCATCACAATGCTCCAAGAACCCTGTAATCACAATGCTCTATACCCCTTTTTATCTCAATGATCCATGAACACTGTCATCACAATGCACCATGCCCATCATCATAATGCTTCATGCTATTGTCATCACAATGAAATCAAAATGCTCCATGACCTCTGTCATAACAATGCTCCAAACCCTTGTGATAATAATATTCCATAACACTTTTCATCACAATGCCCCATGAAGCTCGTCATCACAATTATCAATGGTCTTCTCATCACAATGCTCCATGACCTTTGTCATCACAATGCTCAATACACTTGTCATCAAAATGCTCCCTGACACTTGTTGTCTGTATGCTCCTTGAACCCTATCATGACAAGGCTCCATGCCTTTTTCATCACAATGATCCATGGTCTTTTCATTACAATGGTCCAAGACCCATGTAATCACAATGCTCCATGCCCTTGTCATCACAAAACTCAAAGACGAATGCCATCAGAATGCTCCTTGGATTTCTCCTTACAATGCTCCATGCCCTTGTCATCACAATGTTCCAAGACCCCTGTAATCACAATGCTCCATGCCCCTTTTCATCAGTATGCTCCATGAGACTTGTCATCACAAGGCTCCATGGTTTTGTCATCACAATGCTTCAGGACCTTGTCATCACAATGCTTCTCGACATTGTCTTAAATTTTTTCAATGGCCCTTGTCATCATAATGCTCCAAGCCCTTATCATCACAAAGCTCCATTATATTTGTCATCACAATTCTCCATTTCATTTGGAATCACAATGCTCCATGCCATTGTCATCACAATGGACCATGACATATGTCATCACAATGCTCCCTGACACCTGTCTTCACAATACTCCATGACCTTCTCATCACATTGCTCCATGCCCTTGTCATCACAATGCACCATGCCCACTGTCATCACAATAATCCATGAAAATTGTCAGACTAATGCTCCATGCCCCTATCATCACAATGCTCCATGCCCTTGTCATCACAATGCTCCAGGAACCATGTCATCTCAATGCTCCGTGACTCCAGTTATCACAATGTTTCATAAAGTTTGTCATCACAATGGACCATGCCCGCGTCATCACAAGGCTCTGTGCCCATTGTAACCACAATGCTCCATGAACTTTTCATCACAATTCTCTGTGATCATTGTCATCACACTGCTCCATGTCTTTGTCAGAACAGTGCTCCATGACCATTGTCATCACAATGTTCCACGCGCATTTCATCACAACGGTCCACAACTTTGTCATTGCAATGCTACATAAACTTTGTAATCAAAATGGTCCATGCACTTCTCAGCAAAATGCTCTCTCACCAGAGATATCACAATGTTCCATCACTAGTCATCACAATACTTCCACACCCCTGGTATCACAAAGTTCCATGACCCTATCATCACAATGCTATATCACATTATCATCACAATGTTCCATGACCCCTGACATCATAATGTTCCATAACCCCTGTCATCAAAATGCTCCATGACCCTTTTCATCCCAAAGCTCCAAGACCCCTGACATCACAATGTTCTATAACCCCTGCCATCAAAATGTTCCATTACACTTTTCATCAAATTGCTGCATGACCCGGTCATCAAAATTCTCCCTGAACTTCTCATCACAATGCACCATGCCCTTGTCATCAAAATGCTCAATGACTTGTCATCACAATGCTCCATGAGCTTTGTCATCACAATTCTCAATACACTTGTCATCACAATGCTCCCTGACACTTGTCAGAAGAATGCTCCTTGAACCCTGTCACGAAAAGGCTCCATGCCTCTTTCAACACAATGCCCCATGCCATTTTCTTCACAATGCTCCATGCCATTGTCATCAAAATACTCCACAAGCTTGTCATCAGAATGCTCCATGACCCTTGTCATCACAATTCTCCATGCACTTGTCAGCACAATGCTCCCTGACCCTTGTCATCAGATTGCTCCATTACCTTTGTCAACAGAATCCTCCATGACACTTGGCATCACAATGCTCCATGCCATTGTCATCGCAATGGACCATGACATATGTCATCACAATGCTCCCTGACACCTGTCTTCACAATACTCCATGACCTTCTCATCACAATGCTCCATGCCCTTGTCATCACAATGCACCATGCCCACTGTTATCACAATAATCCATGAAAATTGTCAGACTAATGCTCCATGCCCCTATCATCACAATGCTCCATGCCCTTGTCATCACAATGCTCCAGGAACCATGTCATCTCAATGCTCCGTGACTCCAGTTATCACAATGTTTCATAAAGTTTGTCATCACAATGGACCATGCCCGCGTCATCACAAGGCTCTGTGCCCATTGTAACCACAATGCTCCATGAACTTTTCATCACAATTCTCTGTGATCCTTGTCATCACACTGCTCCATGTCTTTGTCAGAACTGTGCTCCATGACCATTGTCATCACAATGTTCCACGCGCATTTCATCACAACGGTCCACAACTTTGTCATTGCAATGCTACATAAACTTTGTAATCACAATGCTCCATGCACTTCTCATCAAAATGCTCTCTCACCAGAGATATCACAATGTTCCATCACTAGTCATCACAATACTTCCACACCCCTGGTATCACAAAGTTCCATGACCCTATCATCACAATGCTATATCACATTATCATCACAATGTTCCATGACCCCTGACATCATAATGTTCCATAATCCCTGTCATCAAAATGCTCCATGACCCTTTTCATCCCAAAGCTCCAAGACCCCTGACATCACAATGTTCTATAACCCCTGCCATCAAAATGTTCCATTACACTTTTTATCAAATTGCTGCATGACCCGTTCATAAAAATGCTCCCTACCTTTCTCATCACAATGCACCATGCCCTTGTCATCAAAATGCTCCATGACTTGTCTTCACAAAGCTCCATGACCCATGGCATCACAGTGCTCCATGTCATTGTCATCACAATGCTCCATGAACCCTCTGATTACATTGCTCCATGCCCTTGTCATCACAAAGCTCCATGACACTTGTCATCACAATGCTCGATGCCCTTCTTATCACAATGCTCCATGCCCTTGTCATTACAATCCTGAATGACCCATGTATCACAGTGTTCCGTACCCTTGTCATCACAGTGCTCCATGCCCACTCTCATCACAATAATCCATGAAACATTTCAGACAAATGTTCCATACACTTCTCATCAAAATGCTCCATTACCCCTGTCATAACAATGCACCATGACCCTTGCCATCACAATGTTCCACGGCCTAGTCATCACAAGGTTCCATGACACTTGTCATCACAATGCAAAAGACCACTGAAATCACAATGCTCCATGCCCTTGTCATCACAAAGCTCCATGACGAATGTCATCAGAATGTTCCATGGCCTTCTCATCACAGTGCTCCATGCCCATGTCATCACAATGCTCCAAGACCCTTGTAATAACAATGCTCCATGCCCCTTTTCATCTCAATGCTCCATGAACCCTGTCATCACAATACACCATGCCCATCATCATAATGCTTCAGGCTATTTTCATCACAATGAAATCAATATTCTCCATGACCTCTGTCATCATAATGCTCCAAACCGTTGTGATCACAATGTTCCATAACACTTATCATCACAACACCCCATGACGCTCATCATCACAATTATCCATGGTCTTCTCATCACAATGATCCATGATCTTTGTCATCACAATGCTCAATACACTTGTCATCACAATGCTCCCTGACACTTGTCGTCAGTATGCTCCTTGAACCCTGTCATGACAAGGCTCCATGCCTTTTTCATTACAATAATCCATGCCCTTTTCATCACTATGCTCCAAGATCCCTGTAATCACAAAGCTCCATGCCCTTGTCATCAAAAAGCTCCATGACGCATGTCATCAGAATGCTTCATGTCCTCCTCATCACAATGCTCCATGCCCTTGTCACCACAATGCTCCAAGACCCCTGTAATCACAATGCTCCATGCCCCTTTCAATCAGAATGCTCCATGAGACTTGTCATCACAATTCTCCATGGTCTTCTCATCACAATGCTCCAGGACCTTGTCAACACCATGCTCCATTCCCTTGTCATCACAATGCTCCATGACCCCTGTCATCACAATAATCCATGAATATTTTCAGCCCAATGCTCCACGACCTACTCATCACAATGCTCCATGGCCAATATCATCACAATGCTCAATACAATTGACATCACAATGCTCCCTGACACTTGTCGTCAGTATGCTCCTTGAACCCTGTAATGACAAGGCTCCATGCCTTTTTCAACACAATAATCCATGTCCTTTTCATCACAATGATCCAAGATCCCTGTAATCACAATGCTCCATGCCACTTTGCATCAGAATGCTCCATGAGACTTGTCATCACAAGTCTCCATAGCCTTCTCATCACAATGCTCAAGGACCTTGTCATCACCATGCTCCATTCCCTTGTCATCACAATGCTCCATGAACCCTGTTATCACAATAATCCATGAACATTTGCAGCGCAATGCTCCACGACCTACTCATCACAATTTTCCATGGCCAATATCATCACAATGCTCCATGACCACTGTCATCACAACACTCCATGACACCTGACAACACAATGATCCGGGACTCTTGTCTTCACATTGCTCCATTCCCTAGTTATCACAATGCTCCATGACCCCTGTCATCACAACACTCCATGAACATTTTCAGCCCAGTGCTCCATGACCCTTGTCATCACAATGATCCATGCCCTTTTCATCCCAAAGCTCCATGACCCCTGTATTCACAATGATCCGTGACACTAGTCATCACAGTGCTCCATGACACATGTCATAACAATGCTCCATGCTTTTGTCAGCAAAATGCTGCATGACCTTGTCATTACAATGCTTTATGCGCTTGTCATCACAATACTCCATTTCCATTGTCATCACAATCCTCCATGAACCTTGGGATCACATTGCTTCATTCCTTTGTCTTCACAATGCTCCATGCTCCTTGAAATCAAAATGATCCATGACCTCTGTCATCGCAATGATCCAAACCCTTGTGATCACAATGTTCCATAACACTTGTCATCACAACGCTCCATGATGCCTGTCATCACAATATTCCATGCCCTTTTCATCACAGTGCTCCATGATCTTTGTCATCACAATTCTCAATACACTTGTCATTACAATGCTTCCTGACACTTGTCATCAGAATGCTCCTTGAACCATGTCACAAAAAGACTCCATGCCTTTTTCATCACAATGCCCCATGCCGTTTTCATCAAAATGCTGCATGCCATTGTCATCAAAATACTCCACAATCTTTTCATCAGAATGCTCCATGACCCTTGTCATCACAATTCTCCATGCACTTGTCAGCAAAATGCTCCCTGACCCTTGTCATCACAATGCTCCAAGCCATTGTCATCACAATGCTCCATTACCTTTGTCATAGAATCCTCCATGACACTTGGCATCACAATGCTCCATGCCATTGTCATCACAGTGGGCCACTACATATGTCATCACAATGCTCCCTGACACCTCTCTTCACAATACTGCATGACCTGGTCATCTCAATGCTCCATGCCCATGTCATCACAATGCACCATTCCAACTGTCATCACGATAATCCATGAAACATATGAGACCAATGATCCATGCCCTTGTCTTCACAATGCTCCATGCCCTTGTTATCACAATGCTCCATGAACCCTGTCATCACAATGCTCCGTGACTCCAGTCATCACAATGCTCCATGACCTTTTCATCATAATGGTCCATGCCCTCATCATCAACAGTCTCTGTGACCTTTTTAACCACAATGCTCCATGAACATTTCATCACAATGCTCTTTAACACTTGTCATCACAAAGCTCCTTGCCTTTCTCAGCACAATGCTCCATGCCCTTGTCATCACAATGCTCCATGACCCCTGTCATCACAATGCTCCTTGACTCCAGTCATCACAATTCTTCATAACATTTGTCATCACAATCATCGATGCCCGCGTCATCACAAGGGTCTGTTACCTTTGTAACCACAATGCTCCATGAATATTTCATCACAATGCTTCGTGACCCTTGTCATCAAAATGCTCCATGCCTTTGTCCGAAAAATGCTCCATGACACTTGTCATCACAATGTGCCACACTCTTTTCATCCCAACGGTCCACAAATTTGTCATCGCAATGCTCCCTAAACCTTGTAATCACAATGCTCCATTACCCCTGTCATAACAATGCTCCATGACCCCTGCCATCACAATGTTCCACGGCATTGTCATCACAAGGCTCCATGACCCTTGTCATCACAATGCTCCAAGACCGCATAATCACAGTGCTCAATGCCCTTGTCATCACAAAGCTCCATCACACATGTCATCAGAATGTTCCATGGCCTTCTCATCAAAATGCTCCATGCCCTTGTCATCACAATGCTACCACACCCCTGTAATCACAATGCTCCAGGCCCCTTTTCATCTCAATGCTCCATGAACCCTGTCATCACAATGCATCATGCCCATCATCATAATGCTTCTGGCTATTGTCAGCACAATGAAATCAAAATTCTCTATGACCTACGTCATCACAATGCTCCATGACCCCTGTCATCACAATACTCCATGAACATTTTCAGCCCAATGCTCCATGACCCTTGTCATCACAATGATCCATACCCTTGTCATCCCAATGCTCCATGACCCCTGTATTCACAATGTTCCTTGACACTTGTCTTCACAGTGCTCCATGACACCTGTCATCACAATGCTCCATGCCTTTGTCAGCAAAATGCTACATGACCCTGTCATTACAATGCTCTATGCGCTTGTCATCACAATACTCCATTACCATTGTCATCACAATCCTCCATGAACCTTGGGATCACATTGCTTCATGCCCTTGTCATCACAATGCTCCATGATCCTTGAAATCAAAATGATCCATGACCTCTGTCATCGCAATACTCCAAACCCTTGTGATAACAATGTTCCATAACACTTGTCATCACAACACTCCATAATGCCTGTAATCACAATACTCCATGCCCTTTTCTTCACAATTCACCATGACCTTTGTCATCACAATTCGCAATACTCTTGTCATCACAGTGCTCCATGACACTTGTCGTCAGAATGCTCCTTGAACCCTGTCACGAAAGGTTCCATGACTTTTTCATCACAATGCCCCATGCCGTTTTCATCAGTATGTTCCATGTCATTTTCATCAAAATACTCCAAAGCTTGTCATCAGAATGCTACATGACTCTTGTCATCATAATTCTCTATGCACTTGTCTGCAAAATGCTCCCTGACACTTGTCATCACAATGTTCCAAGCCATTGTCATCACAATGCTCCATTACATTTGTCATCAGAATCCTCCATGACACTTGGCATCACAATGCTCCATGCCATTGTCATCACAATGGTCCATTACATATGTCATCACAATGTGCCCTGACAACTCTCTTCACAATACTGCATGACCTGGTCATCACAATGCTCCATGCCCTTTTCATCACAAATCGCCATTCCAAATCTCATCGCAATAATTCATGAAACTTATTAGACCAATGCTCCATGCCCTTGTCATCACAATGCTCCATGCCCTTATTATCACAATGCTCCATGACCCCTGTCATCACAATGTTCCGTGATTCCAGAAATCAAAATGCTTCATGACCTTTGTCATCACAATGGTCCATGCCCTCTTCATCAACAGTCTCTGTGACCTTCTTAAGCACAATGCTCCATGAACTTTTCATCACAATGCTCTTTGACCATTTTCATCGCAATACTCCATGAACGTTTTCAGCCCAATGCTCCATGACCTTCTCATCACAATGCTCCATGACCAATATCATCACAATGGTCCATGACCACTGTCGTCACAACACTCCATGACACCTGACAACACAATGATCTGGGACTTTTGTCATCACAATGCTCCATTCCCTAGCCATCAGAATGCTCCATGACCCCTGTCATCACAATACTCCATGAATATTTTCAGCCCAATGCTCCATGACCCTTGTCATCAAAATGATCCATGAAATTTGGGATCACATTGCTTCATGCCCTTGTCATCACAATGCTCCATGCTCCTTGAAATCAAAATGATCCATGACCTCTGTCATCACAATGCTCCAAACCCTTGTGATCACAATGTTCCATAACACTTGTCATCACAATGCTCCATGATGCCTGTCATCACAATACTCCATGCCCTTTTCATCACAATGCTCCATGACATTGTCATCACAATTCTCAATACAGATGTCATCACAATGCTCCCTGACACTTGTCGTCAGAATGCTCCTTGAACCCTGTCACGAAACGTCTCCATGCCTTTTTCATCACAAAGCCCCATGCCATTTTCATCACAATGCTCCATGCCATTGTCATCAAAATACTCCACAAGCTTGTCATCAGAATGCTCCATGACCCTTGTCATCACAATTCTGCATGCCCTTGTCATCAAAATGCTCCATGCCCTTGTCATCACAATGCTTCCAGACCCCTGTATTCACAATGCTCCATGCCCCTTTTCATCTCAATGCTCCATGAACCCTGTCATCACAATGCATCATGCCCATCATCATAATGCTTCCGACTATTGTCAGCACAATGAAATCAAAATTCTCCATGACCTCTGTCATCACAATGCTCCATGACCCCTGTCATCACAATACTCCATGGACATTTTCAGCCCAATGCTCCATGACGCTTGTCTTCACAATGATCCATGCCCTTTTCATCCCAGTGCTCCATGACCCCTGCATTCACAATGCTCCGTGACGCTTGTCATCACAGTGCTCCATGACACCTGTCATCACAATGCTCCATGCCTTTGTCAGAAAATGCTACATGACCTTGTCATTACAATGCTCTATGCGCTTTTCATCAATATACTCCATTGCCATTGTCATCACAATTCTCCATGAACCTTGGGATCACATTGCTTCATGCCCTTGTCATCACAATGCTCCATGCTCCTTGAAATCAAAATGATCCATGACCTCTGTCATCGCAATGCTCCAAACCCTTGTGATCACAATATTCCATAACACTTGTCATCACAATGCTCCATGATGCCTGTCATCACAATACTCCATGCCATTTTCATCACAATGCTCCATGACCTTTGTCATCACAATTCTCAATACACTGGTCATCACAATGCTCCCTGACACTTGTCTTCAGAATGCTCCTTGAACCCTGTCACGAAAAGGCTCCATGACGTTTTCATCACAATGCCCCATGCCATTATCATCACAATGCTCCATGCCATTGTCATCCCAATGGGCCATTGCATATGTCATCACAATGCTCCCTGGCACCTATCTTCACAATACTGCATGACCTGGTCATCACAATGCTCCATGCCCTTGTCATCACAATGCTCCAAGACCCCTGTAATCACAATGCTCCATGCCCCTTTTCATCTCAATGATCCATGAACCCTGTCATCACAATGCACCATGCCCATCATCATAATGCTTCATGCTATTGTCATCACAATGAAATCAAAATGCTCCATGACCTCTGTCATAACAATGCTCCAAACCCTTGTGATCAAAATATTCCATAACACTTGTCATCACAATGCCCCATGACGCTCGTCATCACAGTTATCTATGGTCTTCTCATCACAATGCTCCGTGACCTTTGTCATCACAATGCTCAATACTCTTGTCATCAAAATGCTCCCTGACACTTGTTGTCTGTACTCTCCTTGAACTCTGTCATAACAAGGTTCCATGCCATTTTCATCACAATCTTCCAAGACCCCTATAATCACAATGGTCCATGACCCTTTTCATCAGTATGCTCCATGATATTTGTCATCACAAGGCTCCATGGATTTCTCATCACAATGCTCCAGGACATTATCATCACAATGCTTCACGACCTTGTCATGAAAATTCTCAATGGCCCTTGTCATCATAATTCTCCAAGCCCTAGTCATCACAGTCCTCCATTATATTTGTCATAACAATCCTCCATTACATTTGGCATCACAGTGCTCCATGCCATTGTCATCGCAATGGACCATGACATAGGTCATCACAATGCTCCCTGAAACCTGTCTTCACAATACTCCATGACCTTCTCATCACAATGCTCCATGCCCTTGTCATCACAATGCTCCGTGACTCCAGTCATCACAATGCTTCATGACCTTTTTCATCACAATGCTCCATGCCTCTGTCAGTACAATCCTGCATGACTCATGCATCATAGTGTTCCATACCCTGGTCATCACAATGCTCTATGCCCACTCTCATTACAATAATCCATGAAATATTTTAGACCACTGTTCCATGCCCTTCTCATCACAATGCTCCATTACCTCTGTCATAACAATGCAACATGACCCCTGCCATCACAATGTTCCACGGCCTAGTCATCACAAGGTTCCATGACACTTGTTATCACAATGCTGAAGACCCTTGTAATCACAATGCTCCATGCCCTTGTCATCACAAAGCTCCATGACGCATGTCATCAGAATGTTCCTTGGCCTTCTCATCACAATGCTCCATGCCCTTGTCATCACAATGCTCCAAGAACCCTGTAAACATAATGCTCCATGCCCCTTTTCATCTCAATGCTCCATGAACCCTGTCATCACAATGCACCATGCCCATCATCATAATGCTACAGGCTATTGTCATCACAATGAAATCAATATTCTCCATGACCTCTGTCATCATAATGCTCCAAACCCTTGTGATCACAATGTTCCATAACACTTAGCATCAAAACACCCCATGACGCTCATCATAACAATTAACCATGGTCTTCTTATCACAATGCTCCATGAGATTTGTCATCACAATGCTCAATAAACTAGTCATCACAATGCTCCCTGACACTAGTCGTCAGTATGCTCCTTGAAACCTGTCATGACAAGGCTCCATGCCTTTTTCATAACAATGATCCGTTCCGTTTTCATCACAATGCTCCAAGATCCCTGTAATCACAATGCTCTATGCCCTTGTCATCACAAAACTCCATGACACATGTCATCTGAATGCTCCATGGCCTTCTCATCACAAAGCTCCATGCCCTAGTCATCACAGTGCTCCATGACCCCTGTAATCACAATGCTCCATGCCCCTTTTCATCAGACTGCTCCATGAGACTTGTCATCACAAGTCTCCATGGTCTTCTCATCGCAATGCTCCAGGACATTGTCATCACCATGCTCCATTCCCTTGTCATCACAATGCTCAATGACCCGTATCATCACAATAATCCATGAACATATTCAGCCCAATGCTCCACGACCTACACATCACAGTGCTCCATGGCCAATATCATCACAATGCTCCATGACCACTGTCATCACAACACTCCATGACTCCTGACAACACAATGATCCGGGACTCTTGTCATCACAATGCTCCATTCACTAGTCATCACAATGCTCCATGACCCCTGGCATCACAACACTCCATGAACATTTCAGCCCAGTGCTCCATGAACCTTGTCATCACAATGATCCATGCACTTGTCATCCCAATGCTCCCTGATGCCTGTATACAAAATGCTCCGTGACGCCTGTCATCACAGTTCTCCATGACACATGTCCTCACAATGCTCCATGCCTTTGTCACCAAAATGCTACATGATGTTGTCATTACAATGCTCTATCCACTTGTCATCACAATACTCCATTTCCATTGTCATCAACATCCTCCATGAACCTTGGGATCACATTGCCTCATGCCCTTGTCATCACAATGTTCCATGCTACTTGAAATCAAAATGATCCATGACCTCTGTCATCACAATGTTCCAAACCCATGTGATCACAGTGTTCAATAACACTTGTCATCACAACGCTCCATGATACCTATCATCACAATATTCCATGCACTTTTCATCACAATGCTCCATGACATTTGTCATCACAATGCTCAATACACTTGTCATCACAATGCTCCCTGATATTTGTCATCAGAATGCTCCTTGAACCCTGTCACGAAAAGGCTCCATGCCTTTTTCATCACAAGGCCCCATACCATTTTCATCACAATGCTCCATGTCACTCTCATCAAAATACTCCATAAGCTTGTCATCAGAATGCTCCATGACCCTTGTCATCACAATTCTCCATGCATTTGTCAGCACAATGCTCCCTGACCCTTGTCATCACAATGCTCCAAGCCATTGTCATCACAATGCTCCATTAACTTTGTCATCAGAATCCTCCATGACACTTGGCATCACAATGTTCCATGCCATTGTCATCACAATGGGCCATTGCATATGTCATCACAATGCTCCCTGACACCTGTCTTCACAATAATGCATGACCTGGTCATCACAATGATCCAGGCCCTTGTCATCACAATGCGCCATTCCAACTGTCATCACAATAATCCATGAAATTTATTAGACCAATGTTCCATGCCCTTGTCATAACAATGCTCCATTCCCTTATTATCACAATGCTCCATGACCCCTGTCATCACAATGCTCCGTGACTACAGTCATCACAATGCTTCATGACCTTTGTCATCACAATGGTCCATGCCCTCGTCATCAACAATCTCTGTGACCATTTTAACCACAATGCTCCATGAAATTTTCATCACAATGCTCTTTGACCTTTGTCATCACAATGCTCTATGCCTTTCTCAGCACAATGCTCCATGACCCTTGTCATCACAATGCTCCATGCGCTTGTCAGCACAATGCTCCATGACACATGTCATCACATTGCCCATGAACCCTGTCATCACAGTGCTCCGTGACTCCAGTCATCAAAATGCTTCATAACCTTTGTCATCACAGTGGTCCATGCCCGCGTCATCACAAGGCTCTTTGACATTTGTAACCACAATGCTCCATGAACTTTTCTTCACAATTCTCTGTGACCCTTGTCATCACAGTGCTCCATGTCTTTGTCAGAACAATGCTCCATGACAATTATCATCACAATGTTCCATGTGCATTTCATCACAACGGTCCACAACCTTAGCATTGCAATGCTCCATAAAGCTTGGAATCACAATGCTCCATGCTCTTCTCATCAAAATGCTCTCCCAACAGAGATATCACAGTGTTCCATCAGTAGTCATCACAATACTCCATCACCCCTGTAATCAAAATGTTCCATGACTCTGTCATCACACTGCTACATCCCCATATAATCACAATGTTCCATGACCCTGACATCACAATGTTCCATAACCCCTGTCATCAAAATGCTCCATGACCCTTTTTATCCCAAAGCTCCAAGATCCCTGACATCACAATGTTCTATAACCCCTGCCATAAAAATGTTCCATTACACTTTTCATCAAATTGCTTCATGACCCTGTCATCAAAATGCTCCCTGCCCTTCTCATCACAATGCACAACACACTTGTCATCAAAATGCTCCATGACATTTGTCATCAGAAATATCCATGACCCTTGGCATCACAATGCTCCATGTCATTGTCATCACAATGCTCGATGAACCCTCTCATAACGTTGCTCAATGCCCTTGTCATCACAAAGCTCCATGACAATTTGCATCACAATGCTCGATGCCCTTCTCATCACAATGCTCCATGCCTTTGTCATTACAATCCTGCATGACCCATGTATCATAGTGTTCCGTACCCTTGTCATCACAATGCTCCATGTCCACTCTCATCACAATAATCCATGAAACATTTCAGACCAATGTTCCAAGCCCTTCTCATCATAATGCTGCATTACATCTGTCATAACAATGCACCATGACCACTGCCATCACAATGTTCCAACGCCTAGTCATCACAAGGATCCATGACACTTGTCATCACAATGCTGAAGACCCCTGTAATCACAGTGCTCCATGCCCTTGTCATCACAAAGCTACATGATGCATGTCATCAGAATGCGCCATGGCCTTCGCCTCACAATGCTCGATGACCTTGTCATCACAATGCTAAAAGACCCCTGTAAACACAATGCTCCATGCCAATTTTCATCTCAATGCTCCATGAATCCTGTCATCACAATGCACCATGCCCATCATCATAATGCTTCAGGCTATTGTCATCACAATGAAATCAATATTCTCCATGACCTCTGTCATCATAATGCTCCAAAACCTTGTGATCACAATGTTCCATAACACTGATCATCACAACACTCCATGACGCTCATCATCACATTTAGCCATGGCATTCTCATCGCAATGCTTCAAGATCTTTATCATCACAATGCTCAATACACTTGACATCACAATGCTCCCTTACACTTGTCGTCAGTATGCTCCTTGAAAACTGTCATGACAAGGCTCCATGCCTTTTTCATCTCAATGATCAGTGCCCTTTTCATCACAATGCTCCAAGATCCCTGTAATCACAATGCTCCATGCCCTTGTCATCACAAAACTCCATGACGCATGTCATCAGAATGCGCCTTGGTCTTCTCATCACAATGCTCCATGCCCTAGTCATCACAATGCTCCAAGGCCCCTGTAATCACAATGCTCCATGCCTCTTTTAATCAGAATGCTCCATTACACTTGTCATCACAAGTCTCCATGGTCTCCTCATCACAATGCTCCATGACCCCTGTCATCACAACACTCCATGAACATTTTCAGCCCAGTGCTCCATGACACTTGTCATCACAATGATCCATGCCCTTGTCATCCCAATGCTTCATGATCCCTGTATTCACAATGCTCCGTGACGTTTGTCATCATATTGCTCCATGACACATGTCATCACAATGCTCCATGCCCTTGTCATTACAATCCTCCATGACCCAAGTATCACTGTGTACCGTGCCCTTGTAATCACAATGCTCCATGCCCACTCTCATCACAATAATCCATGAAATATTTCAGACTAATGGTCAATGCCATTCTCATCACAATGGTCCATTACTTCTGTCGTAACAATGCTCCATGACCACGGCCATCACAATATTCCACGGTCTTGTCATCACAAGGCTCCATGACCCTTGTCATCACAATGCTCCAAGACCCCTGTAATCACAATGCTCCATGCCTCTTTTCATCAGAATGCTCCATGAGATTTCTCATCACAAGTCTCCATGGTCATCTAATCACAATGCTCCAGGACCTTGTCATCACCATGCTCCATTCCCTAGTCATCACAATGCTCCATGACCCATGTCATACCAATACTCCATGAATATTTTCTGCCCAATGCTCCATGACCTTCTCATCACAATGCTCCATGACCAATATCATCACAATGCTCCATGACCACTGTCATCACAACACTCCATGACACGTGACAAGACAATGATCCGGAACTCTTGTCATCACAGTGCTCCAAGACCCCTGTAATCACAATGCTCCATTACACCTGTCATCACAATACTCCATGAAATTTTTCAACCCAATACTCCATGACACTTGTCATCACAATGATACATGCCCTTGTCATCCCAATGCTCCATGACCCCTCTATTCACAATGCTCCGTGACGCTTGTCATCACTGTGCTCCATGACACATGTTATCACAATGCTCCATGCCTTTGTCAGCAAAATGCTACATGACCTTGTCATTACAATGCTCTATGCGCTTGTCATCAAAATACTCCTTTACCATTGTCATCACAATCCTCCATTAAACTTGGGATCACATTGCTTCATGCCCTTGTCATCACAATGCTCCCTGCTCCTTGAAATCAAAATGATCCATGACCTCTCTCATCACAATGCTCCAAACTCTTGTGATCACTATGTTCTATAACACTTGTCATCAAAAAGCTCCATGATGCCTGTCATCACACATACTCCATGCCCTTTTTATAACAATGCTCCATGAATTTGTCATCACAATTCTCAGTACACTTGTCATCACAATGCTCCGTGACATTGTCGTCAGAATGCTCCTTGAACCCTGTCACAAAAAGGCTCCATGCCTTTTTCATCAAAATGCTCCATGCAATTGTCATCAAAATACTCCACAAGCTTGTGATCAGAATGCTCCATGACCCTTGTCATCACAATTCTCCATGCACTTGTCAGCACAATGCTCCCTGAAACCTGTCATCACAATGCTCCAAGCCCTTGTCATCACAATGCTCCATTACCTTTGTCATCAGAATCCTCCATGACACTTGGCATCACAATTCTCCATGCCATTGTCATTACAATGGGCCATTACTTATGTCATCACAATGCTCCCTGACACCTCTCTTCACAATACTGCATGCCATTGTCATCACAATGCTCCATGCCCTTGCTATCACAATGATCCAAGACCCCTGTAATCAGAATGCTCCATGCCCCTTTTCATCAGTATGCTCCATGAAACCTGTCATCACAAGTCTCCATGGTTTTCTCATCACAATGCTCAAGGACCTTGTCATCACAATGCTTCACGACATTGTCATGAAAATTCTCAAAGGCCCTTGTCATCATAATGCTCCAAGCCCTAGTCATCACAATGCTCCATCATATTTGTCATCACAATCCTCCATTACATTTGGCATCACAATGCTCACTGCCTTTGTCAACGCAATGGACCATGACATATGTCATCACAATGCTCCGTGACACCTCTCTTCACAATACTCCATGACCTTCTCCTCACAATGCTCCATGCCCTTGTCATCACAATGCACCATGTCCACTGTCATCACAATAATCTGTGAAACATGTCAGACCTATGCTCCGTGCCCCTGTCATCACAATGCTCCATGCCCTTGTCATCACAATGCTCTATGACCCCTGTCATCACAATACTCCATGAACATTTTCAGCCCAATGCTCCATGACCCTTGGCATCACAATGATCCATGCCCTTGTCATCCCAATTCTCCATGACCCCTTTATTCACAATGCTCCGTGACGCTTGTCATCACAGTGCTCCATGACACCTGGCATCACAATGCTTCATGCCTTTGTCAGCAGAATGCTACATGACCTTGTCATTACAATGCTCTATGCGCTTGTCATCACAATACACCATTACCATTATCATCACAATCCTCCATGAACCTTGGGATCACATTGCTTCATGCCCCTGTCATCACAATGTTCCATGCTCCTTGAAATCAAAATGATCCATGACCTCTGTCATCACAATGCTCCAAACCCTTGTGATCACAATGTTCCATAGCACTTGTCATCACAACGCTCCATGATGCCTGTCATCACAATACTCCATGCCCTTTTCATCACAATGCTCCATGACATTTGTCATCACAATTCTCAATACATTGTCATCACAATGCTCCCTGACATTTGTCGTCAGAATGCTCCTTGAACCCTGTCACGAAATGTCTCCATGCCATTTTCATCACAATGTCCAATGCGGTTTTCATCACAATGCTCCATGCCATTGTCATCAAAATACTCCACAGGCTTGTCAGCAGAATGCTCAATGACCCTTGTCATCACAATTCTCCATGCACTTGTCAGCACAATGCTCCCTGACCCTTGTCATCACAATGCTCCAAGCCATTGTCATCACAATGCTCCATTACATTTGTCTTCTGAATCCTCCATGAC
Source organism: Mesoplodon mirus (assembly GCF_964341445.2). Taxonomy (NCBI): domain Eukaryota; kingdom Metazoa; phylum Chordata; class Mammalia; order Artiodactyla; family Ziphiidae; genus Mesoplodon; species Mesoplodon mirus. The sequence continues at coordinate 2,519,385 of NW_028295813.1, read as the reverse complement.
ACTTGGCATCACAATGCTCAATGCCATTGTCATCACAATGGGCCATTATATATGTCAGCACAATGCTCCCTGACAACTGTCTTCACAATACTGCATCACATTGTCATCACAATGCTCCATGCCCTTGTCATCACAATGCTCCATGCCCTTGTTATCACAATGCTCCATGACCCCTGTCATCACAATGCTCCGTGACTCCAGTCATCACAATGCTTCATGACGTTTGTCATCACAATGGTCCATGCCCTCATCATCAAGAGTCTCTGTGACCTTTTTAACCACAATGCTCCATGAACTTTTCTTCACAATGCTCTTTATCCCCTGTCATCACAATGCTCTATGCCTTTCTCAGCACAATGCTCCATGACGTATGTCATCAGAATGCTCCATGGCCTTCTCATCACAGTGCTCCATGCCCTTGTCATCACAATGCTCCAAGACCCCTGTAATCACAATGCTCCATGCCCCTTTTCATCAGAATGCTCCATGAGACTTGTCGTCACAAGTCTCCATGGTCATCTCATCACAATGCTCCAGGACCTTGTCATCACAATGCTCCATGACACCTGTCATCACAATGCTCTGTGACTCCAGTCATCACAGTGCTTCATAATATTTGTCATCACAATGGTCCATGCCTACGTCATCACAAGGCTCTGTTACCTTTGTATCCACAATGCTCCATGAACATTTCATCACAATGCTCCGTCACCCTTGTCATCACAATGCTCCATGCCTTTGTCATTAAAATGCTCCATGACCATTGTCATCACAATGTGCCACGCGCTTTTCATCCCAGCGGTCCAAAAGTTTGTCATCACAATGCTCCATAAAAATTGTAATCACAATGCTGCATGCCCTTCTCATCACAGTGCTCCATTACACCTGTCATAACAATGCTCCATGACCCCTGCCATCACAGTGTTCCATGGCCTTGTCATCACAAGGCTCCATGACACTTGTCATCACAATGCTCCAAGACCCCTTTAATCACAATGCTCCATGCCGTTGTCATCACAAAGCTCCATGACACATGTCATGAGAATGTTCCATGGCCGTTTCATCAAAATGCTCCTTGCCCTTTTCATCACAATGCTCCAATACCCCTGTAAACACAGTGCTCCATGCCCCTATTCATCTCAATGCTCCATGAACCCTGTCATCACAACACTCCATGACACGTGACAACACAACGATCCGGGACTCTTGTCATCACAGTGCTCCAAGACCCCTGTAATCAAAATGCTCCATGACCCCTGTCATCACAATACTCCATGAATATTTTCAGCCCAATGCTCCATGACCCTTGTCATCACAATGATCCATGCACTTGTCATCCCAATGATCCATGACCCCTCTATTCAAAATGCTCCGTGACAATTGTGTCACAGTTCTCCATGACACCTGTCATCACAATGCTCCATACCTTTGTCAGGAAAATTCTACATGATCTTGTCATTACAATGCTCTATGCGTTTGTCACCACAATGCTCCAAGACCCCTGTAATCACAATGCTACATGCCCCTTTTCATCTCAATGCTCCATGAACTCTATCATCACAATGCACCATGCACATCATCATAATGCTTCAGGCTATTGTCATCACAATGAAATAAAAATTCTCCATGACCTCTGTCATCGTAATGCTCCAAAGCCTTGTGATCACAATGTTCCATAACACTTATAATCACAACACCCCATGACGATCATCATCACAATTATCCATGGCCTTCTCATCACCATGTTCCATGACTTTTGTCATCACAATTCTCAATACACTTGTCATCACAATGCTCCCTGACACTTGTCGTCAGAATGCTCCTTGAACCCTGTCACGGAAAGGCTGCATGCCTTTTTCATCACATTGCCCCATGCCGTTTTCATCACAATGCTCCATGCCATTGTCATCAAAATACTCCACAAGATTGTCATCAGAATGCTCCATGACCCTTGTCATCACAATTCTCCATGCACTTGTCAGAACAATGCTCCCTGATCTTTGTCATCACAATGCTCAATACACTTGTCTTCACAATGCTCCCTGACACATGTCGTCAGTATGCTCCTTGAACCCTGTCATGACAAGGCTCCATGCCTTTTTCATCACAATGATCCATGCCCTTTTCATCACAATGCTCCAAGACCCCTGTAATCACAATGATCCATGCCCTTGTCATCAAAAAGCTCCATGAGGCATGTCATCAGAATGCTCCATGGCCTTTTCCTCACTATGTTCCATGGCATTGTCATCACAATGCTCCAGGTACCTTCTCATCACATTGCTCCATGCCCTTGTCATTACAATCCTCCATGACCCATGTATCACATTGTTCCGTGCCCTTGTCATCACAATGCTCCAGCCCACTCTCATCACAATAATCTATGAAATATTTCAAACCAATGCTCAATGCCCTTCTCATCACTATGCTCCATTACCTCAGTCTTAACAATGCACCATGACCACTGCCATCACAATGTTCCACGGCCTTGTCATCACAAGGCTCCATGACCCTTGTCATCACAATGCTCCAAAAAACTTGTAATCAAAATTCTCCATGCCCTTGTAATAACAAAGCTCCATGACGCATGTATCAGAAGGTTTCATGGCCTTCTCATCACAATGCTCCATGCCCTTGTCATCACAATGCTCCAAGACCCCTGTAATCACTATGATCCATGCCCCTTTTCATCTCAATGCTCCATGAACCCTGTCATCACAAAGCACCATGCCCATCATCATAATGCTTCAGGCTATTGTCACTACAATGAAATCAAAATTCTCCATGACCTCTGTCATCATAATGCTCCAAACCCTTGTGATCACAATGTTCCATAACACTTATCATCACAACACCCCATGACGATCATCATCACAGTTATCCGTGGTCTTCTCATCACAATGCTCCATGATCATTGTCATCACAATGCTCAATACACTTGTCATCACAATACTCCCTGACACCTGTCGTCAGTATGCTCCTTGAACCCTGTGATGACAAGGCTCCATGCTTTTTACATCACAATGATCCATGCCTTTTCATCACAATGCTCCAAGACCCCTATAATCACAATGCTCCATGGCTTTGTCAGCACAAAGCTCCATGACGCATGTCATCAGAATTCTCCATGGACTTCTCCTCAAAATGCTCCATACCCTTGTCATCACAATGCTCCAAGTCCACTGTAATCACAATGCTCCATGCCCCTTTTCATTAGAATGCTCCAAGAGACTTGTCATCACAAGTCTCCATGGTCATCTCATAACAATGCTCCAGGACATTGTCATCACCATGCTCTATTCCCTTGTCATCACTATGCTCCATGACCCCTGTCATTACAATAATCCATTAATATTTTCAGCCCAATGCACCATGACCTTCTCATCACAATGCTCCATGACCAATATCATCACAATGCTCCATGACCACTGTCATCACAACCACCCATAACACCTGACAACACAATGATCCGGGACTCTTTTCATCAAAATGCTCCATGCCCTTGTCATCACAATGCACCATGTCCACTGTCATCACAATAGTCTATGAAACTTGTCAGACCAATGCTCCATTCCCCTGTCATCACAGTGCTCCATGCCCTTGTTTTCACAATGCTCCATGACCCCTGTCATCACAATGCTCCGTGACTCCAGTCATCACAATGTTCCATAACCCCTGTCATCAAAATGCTCCATGACCCTTTTCATCCCAAAGCTCCATGATCCCTGGCATCACAATGTTCTATATCCCTTGTCATCAAAATGTTCCGTTACAATTTTCATCAAATTGCTGCATGACCCTGTCATCAAAATACTCCCTGCCCTTCTCATCACAATGCACCACACCCTGGTCATAAAAATGCTCCATGACATTTGACATCACAAAGCTCCATGACCCTTGGCATCACAATGCTCCATGTCATTGTCATCACAATGCTCCATGAACCCTCTCATCACATTGTTCCATGCCCTTGTCATAACAAAGCTCCATGACACTTGTCATCACAATGCTCGATGCCCTTCTCATCACAATGCTCCACGCCCTGGTCATTACAATCCACCATGACCCATGTATCACAGTGTACCGTGCCCTTGTCATCACAATGCTCCATGCCCACTCTCATCACAATAATCCATGAAACATTTCAGACCAATGCTCAGTGCCATTCTGATTACAATGCTCCATTACTTCTGTCATAACTATGCTCCATGACCGCTGCCATCACAATGTTCCACGGCCTTGTCATCAAAAGGCTACATGACCCTTGTCATCACAATGCTCCAAGACCCCTGTAATCACAATGCTCCATGCCCTTGTCATCACAAAGCTCCATGACGCATGCCATCAGAATGTTCCATGGCCTTCTCCTCACAATGCTCCATGCCCTTTTCATCACAGTGCTCCAAGACCCCTGTAATCACAAAGCTCCTTGCCCCTTTTCGTCAGAATGCTCCATGAGATTTGTCATCACAAGTCTCCATCGTCATCTCATCACAATGCTCCAGGACCTTGTCATCACCATGCTCCATTCCCTTGTCATCACAATGCTCCTTGACACCTGTCATCACAATACTCTATGAATATTTTCAACCCAATGCTCCATGACGGTCTTATCACAATGCTCCATGAGCAGTATCATCACAATGCTCCATGACCACTGTCATCACAATGCGCCATTCCAACTGTCATCACAATAATCCATGAAACTTATTAGACCAATGCTCCATGCCCTTGTCATCACAGTGCTCCATGCCCTTGCTATCACAATGTTCCAAGACCCCTGTAATCAGAATGCTCCATGCCCCTTTTCATCAGTATGCTCCATGAGACCTGTCATCACAAGGCTCCATGCCTTTTTCATCACAATGCCCCATGCCGTTTTCATCACAATGCTCCATGCCATTGTCATCAAAATACTCCACAAGCTTGTCACCAGAATGCTCCATGACCCTTGTCATCAGAATTATCCATGCACTTGTCAGCACAATGCTCCCTGACCCTTGTCATCACAGTGCTCCAAGACATTGTCATAACAATGCTCCATTACCTTTGTCATCAGAATCTTTCATGAAACTTAGCATCACAATGCTCCATGCCATTTTCATCACAATGGGCCATTACATATGTCATCACAATGCTCCCTGACACCTCTCTTCACAATACTGCATGAGCTGGTCATCACAATGCTCCATGCCCTTGTCATCACAATGCGCCATTCCAAATGTCATCGCAATAATCCATGAAACATATTAGACCAATGCTCCATGCCCTTGTCATCACAATGCTCCATGCCCTTGTCATCACAAAGCACCATGACACATGTCATCAGAAGGTTCCATGTCCTTCTCATCCAAATGCTCCATGCCCTTGTCATCACAATGCTCCAAGACCCCTGTAATCAAAATGCTCCATGCCCCTTTTCATCTCAATGCTCCATGAACCCTGTCATCACAATGCATCATGCCCATCATCATAATGCTTCCGGCTATTGTCAGCACAATGAAATAAAAATTCTCCATGACCTCTGTCATCACAATGCTCCATGACCCCTGTCATCACAATACTCCATGAACATTTTCAGCCCAATGCTCCATGACCCTTGTCATCACAATGATCCATGACCCCTGTATTCACAACGCTCCGTGACACATGTCATCACAGTGCTCCATGACACCTGTCATCACAGTGCTCCATGCCTTTGTCTGCAGAATTCTCCATGATCTTGTCAATACAATGCTCTATGCGCTTGTCATCACAATGCTACAAGACCTCTGTAATCACAATGCTCCATGCCCCTTTTCATCTCAATGTTCCATGAACCCTGTCATCACAATGCACCATGCCCATCATCATAATGCTTCAGGTTATTGTTATTACAATGAAATCAAAAGTCTCCATGACCTCTGTCATCATAATGCTCCAAACCCTTGTGATCACAATGTTCCATAACATTTATCATCACAACACCCCATGACGATCATCATCACAATTATCCTTGGTCTTCTGATCACAATGCTCCCTGATCTTTGTCATCACAATGCTCAATACACTTGTCTTCACAATGCTCCCTGACACATGTCGTCAGTATGCTCCTTGAACCCTGTCATGACAAGGCTCCATGCCTTTTTCATCACAATGATCCATGCCTTTTTCATGACAATGCTCCAAGACCCCTGTAATCACAATGATCCATGCCCTTGTCATCAAAAAGCTCCATGAGGCATGTCATCAGAATGCTCCATGGCCTTTTCCTCACTATGTTCCATGGCATTGTCATCACAATGCTCCAGGTAACCTCTCATCACATTGCTCCATGCCATTGTCATTACAATCCTCCATGACCCATGTATCACATTGTTCCGTGCCCTTGTCATCACAATGCTCCAGCCCACTCTCATCACAATAATCTATGAAATATTTCAAACCAATGCTCAATGCCCTTCTCATCACTATGCTCCATTACCTCAGTCATAACAATGCACCATGACCACTGCCATCACAATGTTCCACGGCCTTGTCATCACAAAGCTCCATGACCCTTGTCATCACAATGCTCCAAGAAACTTGTAATCAAAATTCTCCATGCCCTTGTAATAACAGAGCTCCATGACGCATGTATCAGAAGGTTTCATGGCCTTCTCATCACAATGCTCCATGCCCTTGTCATCACAATGCTCCAAGACCCCTGTAATCACTATGATCCATGCCCCTTTTCATCTCAATGCTCCATGAACCCTGTCATCACAAAGCACCATGCCCATCATCATAATGCTTCAGGCTATTGTCACTACAATGAAATCAAAATTCTCCATGACCTCTGTCATCATAATGCTCCAAACCCTTGTGATCACAATGTTCCATAACACTTATCATCACAACACCCCATGACGATCATCATCACAGTTATCCGTGGTCTTCTCATCACAATGCTCCATGATCATTGTCATCACAATGCTCAATACACTTGTCATCACAATACTCCCTGACACCTGTCGTCAGTATGCTCCTTGAACCCTGTGATGACAAGGCTCCATGCTTTTTACATCACAATGATCCATGCCTTTTCATCACAATGCTCCAAGACCCCTATAATCACAATGCTCCATGGCTTTGTCAGCACAAAGCTCCATGACGCATGTCATCAGAATTCTCCATGGACTTCTCCTCAAAATGCTCCATGCCCTTGTCATCACAATGCTCCAAGTCCACTGTAATCACAATGCTCCATGCCCCTTTTCATTAGAATGCTCCAAGAGACTTGTCATCACAAGTCTCCATGGTCATCTCATAACAATGCTCCAGGACATTGTCATCACCATGCTCTATTCCCTTGTCATCACTATGCTCCATGACACCTGTCATCACAATGCTCCATGCCTTTGTCAGTAAAATGCTACAGGACCTTGTCATTAAAATGCTCTATGCGCTTTTCGTCACAATACTCCATTACCATTGTCATCACAATCCTCCAAGAACCTTGGGATCACAATGCTTCATGCCCTTGTCATCACAATGCTCCATGCTCCTTTAAATCAAAATGATCCATGACTGCTGTCATAACAATGCTCCAAACCCTTGTGATCACAATGTTCCATAACACTTGTCATCACAACGCTCCATGATGCCTGTAATCAAAATACTCCATGCCCTTTTTATCACAATGCTCCATGACATTTGTCATCACAATTCTCAATATACATGTCATCACAATGCTCCCTGACACTGTCATCAGAATGATCCTTGAAACCTGTCACGAAAAGGCTCCATGCCTTTTTCAACACAATGCCCCATGCCATTTTCATCACAATGCTCCATGCCATTGTCATCAAAATACTCCACAAGCTTGTCATCAGAATGCTCCATGACCCTTGTCATCACAATTCTACATGCACTTGTCAGCACAATGCTAACTTACCCATGTCATCCCAATGCTCTAAGCCATTGTCATCACAATGTTCCATTACCTTTGTCATCAGAATCCTCCATGACACTTGGCATCACAATGCTCCATGCCATTGTCATCACAAAGGTCCATTACATATGTCATCAGAATGCTCCCTGACTCCTGTCTTCACAATACTGCATGACCTGTTCATCACAATGCTCCATGCCCTTGTTATCACAATGCACCATTCCAACTCTCATCGCAACCATCCATGAAACTTATTAGACTAATGTTCGATGCCCTTGTCATCTCAATGGTCCATGCCCTTTTTATCACAATGCTCCCTGACCCCTGTCATCACAATGCTCCGTGACTACAGTCATCACAATGTTTCATGACCTTTGTCATCACAATGGTCCATGCCGTCGTCATCAACAGTCTCTGTGACCATTTTAACCACAATGCTCCATGAACTTTTCATCACAATGCTCTTTGACCCTTGTCATCACAATGCTCTATGCCTTTCTCAGCACAATGCTCCATGACCCTTGTCATCACAATGCTCCATGAGCTTGTCAGCACAGTGCTCCATGACACAGGTCATCACAATGCACCATGCGCTTGTCATCAGAGTGCTCTACAATCTTGTCATCACAATGCTCCATAAACATTGTCATCATAATCCTCCATGCACTTCTCATCAAAATGCTCTCTCACCACTGATATCACAATGCTACATCACTATTTGTCACAATACTCCCTCACCCCTCTCATCAGAATGTTCCATGAACCTTTTCACCAAATTGCTCCATGACCCTGTCATCACAATGCTCCCTGCCCTTCTCATCACAATGCACAATGCCCTTGTCATCAAAATGCTCCATGACCATTGTCATCACAAAGATCCATTACCCTTGGCATCACAATGCTCCATGTCATTGTCATCACAATGCTCCATGAACACTCTCATCACATTGCTCCATGCCATTGTCATCACAAAGCTCCATGACACATGTCATCAGTATCCTCCATGGCCTTCTCATCACAATGCTCCATGCCATTGCCGTCACAGTGCTCCATTCCCCCTGTGATAACAATGCTCCATGACCCCTGCCATCACGATGTTCCGTGGACTTGTCATCACAAGGCTCCATGACCCTTCTCATCACAATGCTCCAAGACCCCTGTCATCAAAATGCACTATGCCTATCATCATAATGCTTCATGCTACTGTCATCACAATGAAATCAAAATGCTCCAAGACATCAGTCATAACAATGCTCCAAACCCTTGTGATCACAATGTTCCATAACACTTGTCCTCACAGTGCCCCATGACGCTCGTCATCACAATTATCCATGGTCTTCTCATGACAATGCTCCATGACCTTTGTCATCACAATGCTCAATACACTTGTCATCAAAATGCTCCTTGACACTTGTTGTCTGTATGCTCATTGAACCCTGTCATGACAGGGATCCATGGCTTTTTCATCAAAATGATCCATCCCCTTTTCTTCACAATGCACCAAGACCCCTTTAAACACAATGCTCAATGCCCTTGTCATCACAAAGCTCAATGAATCATGTCTTCAGAATGCTCCTTGGACTTCTCCTCACAATGCTCCATGCCCATGACATCACAATGTTCCAAGACCCCTGTAATCACAATGCTCCATGCCCCTTTTCATCAGTATGCTCCATGAGACCTGTCATAAAAACTCTGTATGGATTTCTCATTACAGTGCTCTAGGACATTGTCATAACAATGCTTCACGACCTTGTTTTGAAAATTCTCAACGGCCCTTGTCATCATAAAGCTCCAAGACCTAGTCATCACAATGCTCCGTTATATTTGTCATCAAAATCCTCCATTACATTTGGCATCACAATGCTCCCTGCCATTGTCATTGCAATGGACCATGACATATGTCATCACAATGCTCCCTGACACCTGTCTTCACAATACACCATGAACTTCTCATCACAATGATTCATGCCCATGTCATCACAATGCACCATGTCCACTGTCATCACAATAATCTATGAAGCTTGTCAGAACAATGCTCCATGCCCCTGTCACCACAATGCTCCATGCCCTTGTCATCACAATGCTCCATGACCCCTGTCATCACAATGCTCCTTGACTCCAGTCATCACAATGCTTCATAACATTTGTCATCACAATGGTCCTTGCCCGCATCAGCACAAGGCTCTGTGACCTATATAACCACAATGCTCCATGACACTTGTCATCAAAATGCTCCATGCCTTTGTCAGAAAAATGCTCCATGAAACTTGTCATCACAAAGTGCTACGCGCTTTTCATCACAACGGTCCACAAATTTGTCATGGTATTGCTCCATAAACCTTGTAATCACAATGCTCCATGCCCTTCTCATCACAATGCTCCATTACCCCTGTCATAACAATGCTCCATGACCCCTTCCATCACGATGTTCCATGGCCTTGTCATCACAAGCCTCCATGACACTTGTCATCACAATGCTCCAAGACCCCTGTAATCACAATGCTCTATTCCCTTGTCATCACAAAGCTCCATGACACATGTCATCAGAATGTTCCATGGCCTTCTCATCAAAATGCTCCATGCCCTTGTCATCACAGTGCTCCAAGACCTCTGTAATCACAATGCTCCATGCCCCTTTTCATCTCCATGCTCCATGAACCCTGTCATCACAATGCATCATGCCCATCATCGTAATGCTTCTTGATATTGTCAGCACAATGAAATCAAAATTCTTCATTACCTCTGTCATCACAATGCTCCATGACCCCTGTCATCACAATACTCCATGATCCTATTCAGCCCAATTCTCCATGACCCTTGTCATCACAATGATCCATGCCCTTGTCATCCCAATGCTCCATGACCCCTGTATTCACAATGCTCCGTGACGCTTGTCATCACAGTGCTCCATGACACCTGTCATCACAAGGCTCCATGACTTTGTCAGCAAAATGCTACATGACCTTGTCATTACAATGCTCTATGCGCTTGTCATCACAATACTCCATTTCCATTGTCATCAAAATTCTCCATGAACCTTGGGATCACATTGCTTCATGCCCTTGTCATCATAATGCTCCATGCTCCTTGAAATCAAAATGATCCATGACCACTGTCATTACAATTCTCCAAACACTTGTGATCCCAATGTTCCATAACACTTGTCATCACAATGCTCCATGATGCTTGTCATCACAAAATTCCATGCCCTTTTCATCACAATGCTCCATGACCTTTGTCATCACAATGCTCAGTTCACTAGTCATCACAATGCTCCCTGACACTTGTCATCAGAATGCTCCTTGAAACCTGTCACGAAAAGGCTCCATGCCTTTTTCATCACAATGCCCCATTCCATTTTCATCACAATGCTCCGTGACCATTGTCATCACAATGCTCCATGCCTTTGTCTGAAAAATATTCCATGACCCTTATCATCACAATGTGCCATACACTTTTCATCACAATGGTCCAGAAATTTTCATTGCAATGCTCCATAAACCTTGTAATCACAATGCTCCATACAATCCTCATCAAAATGCTCTCTCACCAGAGATATCACAGTGTTCCATCACTAGTCGTCACAATACTCCCTCACACCTGTAATCAAAATGTCCCATAACCCCTGTCATCACAATGCTACATCCCTTTATCATCACAATGTTCCATGACCCCTGATATCACAATATTCTATAACCCCTGTCATCAAAATGTCCCAATACTCTTTTCATCATATTGCTGCATTACCCTGTCATCAAAATACTCCCTGCCCTTCTCATCACATTGCACCATGCACTTATCATCAAATTGCTCCATGACGTTTGTCATCACAAAGCGCCATGACACTTGGCATCACAATGCTCCATGTCATTGTCATCACAATGCTACATGAACACTCTCATAACATTGCTCAATGCTCTTGTCATCACAAAGCTCCATGACACTTCTCATCACAATGCTCGATGCCCTTCTCATCACAATGCCCCATGACCTTGTCATTACAATCCTCCATGACCCATGTATCACAGTGTTCCATGCCCTTATCATCACAATGCTCTATGCCCACTCTCATCACAATAATCCATGAAATATTTCAGACCAATGCTCCATGCCCTTCTCATCACAATGCTCCTTTACCTCTGTCATAACAATGCTCCATGACACCTGCCATCACAATGTTCCCTGGCCTTGTCATCACAAGGCTCCATGACACTTGTCATCATAATGCTCCACGACCACTCTAATCAAAATGCTCCATGCCCTTTTCATCAAAAAGCTACATGACGCATGTCATCAGAATGTTCCATGGCCCTGTCACCACAATGCTCCATGCCCTTGTCATCACAATGCTCCAAGACCCTTGTAATCAAAATGCTCCATGAGACTTTTCATCTCAATGCTCCATGAACCCTGTCATCACAATGGACCATGCCCATCATCATAATGCTTCAGGCTATTTTCATCACAATGAAATCAATATGCTCCATGACCTCTGTCATCACAATGCTCCAATCCCTTGTGATCACAATGTTCCATAACACTTATCATCACAACACCCTATGATGCTCATCATCACAATTATCCATGGTCTTCTCATCACAATGCTCCATGACTTTTGTCATCACAATGCTCAGTACACTTGTCATCACAATGCTCCCTGACACTTGTCATCAGTCTGCTCCTTGAACCCTGTCATGACACGTCTCCATGCCTTTTTCATCTCAATGATCCATGCCCTTTTAATCACAATGCTCCAAAACCCCTGTAATCACAATGCTCCATGCTCTTGTCATCACAAAACTCAAAGACACATGTCATCAGAATGCTCCATGGCCTTCTCCTCACAATGCTCCATGCCCTTGTCATCACAATGCTCCAAGACACCTGTAATCACAATGCTCCATGTCCCTTTTCATCAGAATGCTCCATGAGACTTGTCATCACAAGTCTCCATTGTATTTTCATAAAAGTGCTCCAGGAACTTGTCATCATAATGCTCCATGATGCCTGTCATCACGATACTCCATGAACATTTTCAGCCCAATGCTCTATGACCTTCTCGTCAAAATGCTCCATGACCCCTGTCATCACAATACTCCATGAACATATTCAGCCCAATGCTCCATGACCCTTGTCATCACAATGATCCATGCCCTTGTCATTCCAATGCTCCATGACCCCTGTATTCACAATGCTCCGTGATGCTTGTCATCACAGTGCTCCATGACACCTGTCATCACAATGCTTCATGCCCTTGTTATCACATTGTTCCAGGACCCCTGTCATTACTATGCTCCGTGACTTCATTCATCACAATGCTTCATGACGTTTGTCATCTCAATGGTCCATGCTCTCGTCATCAACAGTCTCTGTAACCATTTTAACCACAATGCTCCATGAACTTTTCATCACAATTCTCTTTGACCCTTGTCATCACAATCCTCTCTGCCTTTCTCAGCACAATGCTCCATGACACTTGTCATCACAATGCTCCATGCGCTTGTCAGCACAATGTTCCATGACACATGTCATCAAAATGCACCATGCGCTTGTCATCACAGTGCTCCACAATCTTGTCATCACAATGCTCCATAAAACTTGTCATCACAATGCTCCATGCACTTCTCATCAAAATGCTCTCTCACCACTGATATCTCAATGTTACATCACTATTCGTCACAATACTCCCTCACCCCTGTCATCACAATGATCCATGACTCCTGTCATCACAATTGTACATGCACATATCATCACAATGTTCGATGACCCCTGACATCACAATGTTCCATAACCCCTGTCATCAAAATGCTCCCAAAACCTTTTCATCAAAATGCTCCATGACCCCTGGCATCACAATGTTCAATAACCCATGTCATCAAAATGTTGTATGACACATTTCATCCAATTGCTCCATGACCCTGTCATCACAATGCTCCCTGCCCTTCTCATCACAATGCACAACGCCCTTGTCATCAAAATCCTCCATGACCTTTGTCATCACAAAGATCCATGACCCTTGGCATCACAATGCTCCATGTCATTTTCATCACAGTGCTCCATGACACATGTCATCAGAATGCTCCATGGCCTTCTCATCACAATCCTCCATGCCATTGCCATCACAATGTTCCATTACCCCTGTCATAACAATGCTCCATGACCCCTGCCATCACGATGTTCCATGGCATTGTCATCACAAGGCTCCATGACCCTTCTCATCACAATGCTCCAAGACCCGGTAATCACAATGTTCCATGACCCCTGTCATCACAATGCTACATCCCCTTATCATCACAATGTTCCATTACACCTGACATCACAATGTTCCACAACCCCTGTCATCAAAATGCTCCATGACACATTTTATCCCAAAGCTCCATTACCCCTGACATCACAATGTTCTATAACCCCTGTCATCAAAATATTCCATTACAATTTTCATCAAATTGCTGCATGACACTGTCATCAAAATGCTCCCTGGCCTTCTCATCACAATGCACCAAGCCCTTGTCATCAAAATGCTCCGTGACTTTTGTCATCACAAATCTCCTTGACCCTTGACATCACAATGCTCCATGTCATTGTCATCACAATGCTCCATGAACCTTCTCATCACATTTCTCCATGCCCTTGTCATCACAAAGCTCCATGACACATGTCATCACAATGCTCGATGCCCTTCTCATTACTATGCTCCATGCCCTTGTCCTTACAATCCTCTATGACCATTGTATCACAGTGTTCCGTGCTCTTGTCATCACAATGCTCCATGTCCACTCTCATCACAATAATCCATGAAACATTTCACACCAATGCTTCCTGTCCTTCTCATCACAATGCTCCATTACACCTGTCATAACAATGTTCCATGACCCCTGCCATCACAAAGTTCCACGGCCTTGTCATTCACAAGGCTCCATGACACTTGTCATCACAATGTTCCACGACCCCTGTAATCACAATGCCCCATGCCCTTGTCATCACAAAGCTCCATGACGCATGTCATTAGAATGTTCCATGGACTTCTCATCACAATGCTCCAAGACACTTTTATCACAATGCTCCATGCCCCTTTTCATCTCAAAGCTCCATGAATCCTATCATCACAATGCACCATGCCCATTATCATAATGCTTCAGGCTATTTTCCTCACAATGAAATCAAAATGCTCCATGACCTCTGTCATCACAATGCTCCAAACCGTTGGGATCACAATGTTCCATAACACTTCTCATCACAACACCCCATGATGCTCATAATCACAATTATCCATGGTCTTCTCATCACTATGCTCCATAACCTTTGTCATCATAATGCTCTCTGACACTTGTCGTCAGTATGCTCCTTGAACACTGTCATGACAGGGCTCCATGCCTTTTTCATCACAATGATCCATGCCCTTTTCATCACAATGCTCAAAGACACCTGTAATCACAATGCTCCATGCACTTGTCATCACAGTGCTCCATGACGCATTCATCAGAATGCTTCATGGCCTTCTCTTCACAATGCTCCATGCCCTTGTCATCACAATTCTCCAAGACCCATGTAAACACAATGCTCCATGCCGCTTGTCATTATAGCACTCCATGACGCTCGTCATCACAATTATCCATGGTCTTCTCATCACAGTGCTCCACGGTCTTGCCATCAAAATGCTCCATGCCCTGGTCATCACAATGCTCTATATTCCCTTTCATCACAATTCTCCACGTTCTTGGCATCACTATGTTACATGACACTTCCCATCACAGTGTTAAATGCTTTGTCATCACAATACTGCACAAGCTTGTCATCAGAATACTCCATGACCCTTGTCATCACAATGATCCATGACCCCGGTCATCACAATGCTCCATGAGACCTATCATCACAATGCTCCATGCCCCTTGTCATTACAGTGCTCCATGATGCTCGTCACCAGAATTATCCATGGTCTTCTCATCACAGTGCTCCACGGTTTTGCCATAACAATGCTCCATGCCCTGGTCATCACAATGTTCCATGTCCCTTGTCATCACAATTCTCCAGGTCCTTGTCATCACAATGCTCCATGACAGTTCTCATCCCCATGTTACATGCTCTTGTCATCACAATTCTCCATGCACTTGTCATCGCAATGTCCCATGACCCCTGTCATAGCAAGCTCCATGCCTTTGTCATCACAATGCTTCACGACATTTTCATCAAAATTCTCAAAGGCCGTTGTCATCACAATGCTCCATGCCCTTGTCATCACAATGTTCCATGGCCCTTGTCATCACAATGCTCCAAGCCCTTGTCATCACAATGCTCCATTACCTTTGTCATCACAATCCTCCATAACACTCAGCATCACAATGCTCCATGCCATTGTCATCACAATGGAACATGAAATATGCCATCACAATGCTCCCTGACACCTGTCTTCACAATAATCCATGACCTTGTCATCACAATGTGCCATGCCCTCTGTCAACACAATTATCCATGAAACTTGTCAGACCAATGCTCCATGCTCCTGTCATCACAATGCTACATGACCCCAGTCATCACAATGCTCCATGTGTCCCGTCATCACAAGACACCATGACCTGTGTCACCACAAAAGTCAATGCCCTCATCATCACAAGGCTCTGTGAAATTTGTCACCACAATGCTCCATGAACTTTTCATCCAATTGCTCAATGTCATTGTCATCACAATGCTCCATGAACGCTCTCATCACATTGCTCCATGAACTTGTCATCACAAAGCTCCATGACGCATGTCATCAGAATGCTCCATGGCCCTCTCATCACAATGTTCCATGCACTTGCCATCACAATTCTCCATTAACCCTGTCATAACAATTCTCCATGACCCCTGCCATCAGGATGTTCCATGGCCTTGTCATCACAAGGCTCCATGACCCTTCTAATCACAATGCTCCAAGACCCCTGTAATCACAATGCTCCATGCCCCTTTTCATCTCAATGATCCATGAACCCGGTCATCACAATGCACCATGTCCATCATCAAAATGCTTCATGCTATTGTCATCACAATGAAATCAAAATTCTCCATGATCTCTGTCATCACAATGCTCCAAATCCTTGTGATCAAAATGTTCCATAAAGCACTGAAATTGAAACTGTGATTAAAAATCTTCCATCAAACAAAAGCCCAGGACCAGATGGCTTCACAGGCGAATTCTATCAAACATTTAGAGAAGAGCTAACACCTATCCTTCTCAAACTCTTCCAAACAATATCAGAGGAAGGAACACTCCCAAACTCATTCTACGAGGCCACCATCACCTTGATACCAAAACCAGGCAAGGATGTCACAAAGAAAGAAAACTACAGGCCAATATCACTGATGAACATAGATGCAAAAATCCTCAATAAAATACTAGCAAACAGAATCCAACAGCATATTAAAAGGATCATACACCATGATCAAGTGGGGTTTATTCCAGGAATGCAAGGATTCTTCAATATACGCAAATCAATCAATGTGATACACCATATTAACAAGTTGAAGGAGAAAAACCATATGATCATCTCAATAGATGCAGAGAAAGCTTTTGACAAAATTCAACACCCATTTATGATAAAAACCCTGCAGAAAGTAGGCATAGAGGGATCTTTCCTCAACATAATAAAGGCCATATATGACAAACCCACAGCCAACATTGTCCTCAATGGTGAAAAACTGAAACCATTTCCACTAAGATCAGGAACAAGACAAGGTTGCCCACTCTCACCACTCTTATTCAACATAGTTTTGGAAGTTTTAGCCACAGCAATCAGAGAAGAAAAGGAAATAAAAGGAATCCAAATCGGAAAAGAAGAAGTAAAGCTCTCACTGTTTGCAGATGACATGATACTGTACATAGAGAATCCTAAAGATGCTACCGAAAAACTACTAGAGCTAATCAATGAATTTGGTAAAGTACCAGGATACAAAATTAATGTACAGAAATCTCTGGCATTCCTGTACACTAATGATGAAAAATCTGAAAATGAAATCAAGAAAACACTCCCATTTACCATTGCAACAAAAAGAATAAAATATCTAGGAATAAACCTACCTAAGGAGACAAAAGACCTGTATGCAGAAAATTATAAGACACTGATGAAAGAAATTAAAGAAGATACAAATAGATGGAGAGATATACCATGCTCCTGGATTGGAAGAATCAATATTGTGAAAATGACTGTACTACCCAAAGCAATCTACAGATTCAATGCAATCCCTATCAAACTACCACTGGCATTTTTCACAGAACTAGAACAAAAAATTTCAAAATTTGTTTGGAAAAACAAAAGACCCCGAATAGCCAAAGCAATCTTGAGAACGAAAAACGGAGCTGGAGGAATCAGGCTCCCTGACTTCAGACTATACTACAAAGCTACAGTAATTAAGACAGTGTGGTACTGGCATAAAAACAGAAAGATAGATCAGTGGATCAGGATAGAAAGCCCAGAGATAAACCCATGCACATATGGCCAACTTATCTTTGATAAAGGAGGCAGGAATGTACAGTGGAGAAAGGACAGCCTCTTCAATAAGTGGTGCTGGGAAAACTGGACAAGGACATGTAAAAGTCTGAGATTAGATCATTCCCTAACACCGTACACAAAAATAAGCTCAAAATGGATTAAAGACTTAAATGTAAGGCCAGAAACTATCAAACTCTTAGAGGAAAACATAGGTAGAACACTCTATGACATAAATCACAGCAAGATCCTTTTGGACCCACCTCCTAGAGAAATGGAAATAAAAACAAAGATAAACAAATGGGACCTAATGAAACTTCAAAGCTTTTGCACAGCAAAGGAAACCATAAACAAGACCAAAAGACAACCCTCAGAATGGGAGAAAATATTTGCAAATGAAGCAACTGACAAAGGATTAATCTCCAAAATTTATAAACAGCTCATGCAGCTCAATAGCAAAAAAACAAACAACCCAATCCAAAAATGGGCAGAAGACTTAAATAGGCATTTCTCCAAAGAAGATATACAGACTGCCAACAAACACATGAAAGAATGCTCAACATCATTAATCATCAGAGAAATGCAAAATCAAAACTACAATGAGATATCATCTCACACCAGTCAGAATGGCCATCATCAAGAAATCTAGAAACAATAAATGCTGGAGAGGGTGTGGAGAAAAGGGAACACTCTTGCACTGCTGGTGGGAATGTGAATTGGTACAGCCACTATGGAGAACAGTATGGAGGTTCCTTAAAAAACTACAAATAGAACTACCATATGACCCAGCAATCCCACTACTAGGCATATACCCTGAGAAAACAATAATTCAAAAAGAGACATGTACCAAAATGTTCATTGCAGCTCTATTCACAATAGCCCGGAGCTGGAAACAACCTAAGTGTCCATCATCGGATGAATGGATAAAGAAGATGTGGCACATATATACAATGGAATATTACTCAGCCATAAAAAGAAACGAAACTGAGCTATTTGTAATGAGGTGGCTAGACCTAGAGTCTGTCATACAGAGTGAAGTAAGTCAGAAAGAGAAAGACAAATACCGTATGCTAACACACATATACGGAATTTAAAAAAAAAAAAAATGGCATGAAGAACCTAGGGGTAAAACGGGAATAAAGACACAGACCTACTTGAGAATGGACTTGAGGATATGGGGAGGGGGAAGGGTAAGCTGTGACAAAGCGAAAGAGAGGCATGGACATATATACACTACCAAACGTAGGGTAGATAGATGGTGGGAAGCGGCCGCATGGCACGGGGAGATCAGCTCGGTGCTTTGTGACCGCCTGGAGGGGTGGGATGGGGAGGGTGGGAGGGAGGGAGATGCATGAGGGAAGGGATGTGGGAACAGATGTATGTGTATGACTGATTCACTTTGTTATAAAGCAGAAACTAATAAAAAATTAAAAAAAAATGTTCCATAACACTTATCATCACAACGTCCCATGACGCTCATCATCACAATTATACATGGTCTTCTCATCACAATGCTCCATGACCTTTTTCATCACAATGCTCAATACACTTGTCATCACAATGCCCCAAGACCCCTGTAATCAAAATGCTCCATGCCCCTTTTCATCAGAATATTCCATGAGACTTGTCATCACAAGTCTCCATGGTCTTCTCATCACAATGCTCCAGTACCTTGTCATCACAAGCCTCCATGGACCCTGTCATCACTATACTCGATGAACGTTTTCAGCCCAATGCTCCTTGACTTTCTCATCACAAAGCTCCATGACCCCTGTCATCACAATGCTCCATGACTCCTGTCATCACAACGATCCATGAACCCTGACAACACAATGATCCGGGACTCTTGTCATGAAAATGCTCCATGCCCATGTCATCCCAATGCTTCATGACCCCTGTAATCACAATGCTCCGTGACGCTTGACATCACAGTGCTCCATGAACCTTGTCATCACAATGCTCCATGCCTTTGTCAGCAATATGCTACATAATCTTGTCATCACAATGCTCCATGCGCTTGTCATCACAATCCTTCATGACACTTTGGATCATATTGCTTCATGCCCTTGTCATCTCACTCTTGCCTTTCTGGTTTCTACAGATTTTCGGATGTCCCTTTTGACCCGTGGGAAGTGACAATTCTTTGTAGTGTGGATTTGCATTGCGTGCTTGCTTGATTGTCCAAAAAGGTCGTATGCGTTTTCTCCTGAATATATTCAGGAGAAAACGCATACGCCCTTTTTGGCCAAGTGCATCATTGTCGAAGTTGTGATGCTTTTCCTGTGCTTTAAAGGCGATTCCAATTTACCTCTTGAAATATGTTTTGTGCAATTCTGCCTCATTTTCAAGTCAGCTTCGTTGCCTTCCCTCAACAGATTTTTGGAAGTGAGTAGTCCTTTATAACTGTAGGTTTGTGAATTGCTGTGCCCGTGAGCTCCAATTTTCAAATCCCATTTTTGGGAGCTGACCGCAAATCCACAATTTTGCTTCAGGACCTACACTTGTTCCAGGGGTGGTTATACTCTTCCCTGCAGGTGTCTGAGGCTTTGGTTAATTCTTCTTCCTGACGGGAATTTACAGTGACATGTGCCCGTCCAAATGCCTACATCTACTCTCTGATTGGTTCTCCCTCTTCCCTTTCATCCTCTGCAAAATTAGCAAACTGTGCGAACCAGGAGGTTATAGGGGCTGGCTCTCCTAAGTTGGGAGATTGATAGTAAAGCAGTTGGAATGCCAAACTGGAGCACAAGGAGAGGAAAAATTAGGAGACTTTTAGAAACCTTTCACCATCACAGGGTGTCCATTCTGTAGGTTTCCTATACATGTTATAACTGTAGTGATATTCCCTACTACCTGGAGATTTGGTATCCATGGAATCGTGGCATGCATTACTACTTTAAAGGGTCTGCATTTTCTCTCCCAATCTCACCAGTCCTCTCAGTCCCAAGTGTCCAGCCTTATGTCTCATCCAGCTGTCTTTGCAGATAGGGTCATTCCCGGTTTCATCAGAACCCCTGAAGGAATTGTGTAAGAATTTCGCTGTTTTTTTGTTTGTTTTTGAAATTCATTTTTATAATGGAGTTGAGCTGATTTTCACTGACGTGTTTATGCCAGTCTAGACACACTTGATTCCCTTATGGAGAGGAATCAATACATAGGTTTTAAGATTCTCACTATTCAGATATATTCCTCTGTGGGGAATAGGGGGTTTGAGTCCCGTTCACTGAGGAAGTGGTAGGTCTCATCTGTTCTCTATTTGGTTTATGGAATGGTACCTGTGCTAATATCAAACTCTGGTTTTATGCATCACCCCACCTCTCCTTTCCCATTAAAAAGGCATAAGAGTGTTTTCTAAATGTGAGACTCTGTTCTCTTTCATAATTCAGTACATGTGTTGTCATGTTGACATTCCCTCTGTAAGTGATATCTTATGATAAGATTCTTTTTCTGTGTGACTAATTTCACTTAGAATCATCATACCTAAATCCACTCTTTATGCTGCTACTGGCCTTATGACATTGATTTCACGTCTGAGTGATATTCCGTTGTACAAAATTACCACAAGTTATTTATGCATTTGTCTTTTTCCTGGGATATTTTAGGTGTACCGAAGTTGAGGTTCTTGTATGCAGAGCAGCCCTAAACTTTGGGGTGCCTGTGTGTTGTCGATATTTAGTCTTCCCAAGTTATATGTCTATGAGTTGAAGTCCCCTTTGCTCGGGGGCTTTGTATTTAAATGATTTAGGAAACAGCATACATTTCTTCAGAGTGGCTCTTGGATATTTATACCCCACCCATCAGCGTGACTAGGCTCCCTGTTCTCCATGGCCTCTGCAGCATTTCTGGTTTGTACACATTTTTTGGATGGCCTTTCTGAGCAGTGGAAATTGAGACTTCTTTGTTGTGCGGATTTGCATTTCCCGCTTGCTTGGTTGGCCAAAAACTCTGTATGTGTTTTTTTCTTGAAGATATTCACGAAAAAAAGGCATACACCATTTTGCCCAACTGCATCATTTTAGAAATTCTGCTGCTTTTCATATGCTTTAAATGTGAGTACAATCTACCTTTTGAAAAATGTTTCCTGCAATTCTGCCTCTCATTCAGATCCCCTTCGTTGCCTTACCTGAATATATTTTTGGACGTTGGTTATCATTTATATCTTTGCAGGTCTTTGAATTGTCTGCTCCTGAGCTCCATTTTGCAACTCGCTTTTATTGTGAGCTTGCCGCCAAATCACTGGATTGCTTCTGGCCCTATTCTGGTTCTCAGGAGGCAGGCTGAGCCTTTGGTTAATTCTTGTTCCTAATGGGAAATTAGAGTGACATGTGCCTGTCAAAACTCCTACAGCTAATTTCTCATTGGTTCCCCCTCTTCTCATTTATCCTCTGCACACATTGCAAACTGTGTGAAACAGGAGGTTAAAGGTGCTGATTCTCCAAGAGGGGAGATTGTTAATAATGTGGCTGGAATGGCGAACCCCAGCACCAGGAGATCAAAAATGAGGTGCATTTTAGACACCTTTCCTGAGCACATGGTGTACATTCATCTTGGTTTCGCAGGCATGTTTTCGCTGTCAGAAGATTCCCTTGAACCTGCCGATTTGGGACCCATGGAATGGGTACCAGGCTGTATTACTTTAAAAGGTCTGCATTTCCTCGCACAGCCTCTCTAACATCTCTTAGCGTGCATAGCTTCCAGCCTTATATATCATCCTGCTGTGGGTCTACATGTGTTCAATCCATGTTACATCGTAGCCCTTCAACAAAAGTTGTAAGAATTTTTGTCTGTCTCACCGTTTTTATAAATATTTTTAAATTTATTTTTATATTGGTTACAGCTGATTTTCAAAGCTCTGTTTTTTGCTGCTGTACATCCACTTGATTCATGTACTGTGAGACAACAATAAATTATTTTTAAGATGCTTACAAGTCATATGTATTATTGTCCAGTGACTTGAGTGGGCTGAGTGCAGTTCTTTGAGGTACCGTGTAGGCCTTGTCAGTTATTCAGTTTGGTACTTGAAATGGTATATTTGCTAATTTCAACCTCCTGGATAATACCTCACCATTCCCCACCTTTCCCATTTAGCAGCCTTATGTCTATTTTCTACATATTTGACTATGTTTCTGTTTTGTAGTTTATTTCATGTGTAGCCATGTTTGATTCCACCTTTAAGTGACATCTTATGATATGTGTCTTTTTCTTTCTGACATGTGTCTCTTAGAATGATCGTATGTAACTCCTCCAGAGTTGTTCCAACTGGCCTTATTTCATTGATTTCGGGATGAGTAATATTCCACTCTACATAAGTACCCCATCTCTTTTATCCATTTTATCCTTCCAGGGACATTTAGGTTATATCCAAGTGGAGGCCCTTTTTAACAGAGAGGTGGTAAACGTTGGGGTGCCTGTTTTCTGTCCATTTTTGTTTTTCCCAAGGTATACGCCCATGAGTGCAAGTGCACTATGCTCTGTAGCTCATCTTTTAGATGTCTTAGCAAACACAATACACTTCTCCAGAGTGGCCATTGGCAAATTACATTTCCACTATCAGCCTCACAGGGCTCCCTTTTCTCCTCGCCCTGTCCTGCATTTCTGGTGTTTACACTTTATGTGGATGGCCCTTCTGACTGATGTGAAGTGATACATTTTGCAGTATTGATTTCCAGTGCCCACCTGTTTGGTTGGATAAAAAGTGTGTATGGCCTTTACTTGAATATATTCAGAAAAAAATGCATACGCCCTTTTGGGCCAACTGCATCATTGGCGATGTTCAGCCCCTTTTCTTGTGCTTTAATGGGGAGTCCTTTCTACCTCTTCAAATCTGTTTCCTGCCACTCTCCCTTGCTTACAACTCCTTTTCTGTGACTTACCTCAAGACATTTTTCGACGATAGATATTTTCAACTCTGCAGTTTCATGAATTTTAGTGCCCCTGACTTCCATTTTTCAACTTGTGTTTTTGGAAACTGGACACAAAACAGCGGGATTTCCTCTAGACCTATTCTGTTTCCGTGGGCAATTCTAGCCTTTGATGAATTTGTCTTCCAGATTGGAAATTAGAGTGGCATGTGCCTGTCCAAACAACTAAGACTTGTCTCTAAATTTTTCTCATCCTTCCGCTTCATCCTCTTTACAAATTCCAAACTGTGTGCAACAGGATGTTAACGGTGCTGATATCCCCAAGTGAGGAGATTGTTAGGAAAGATGCTGGAGGGGTGAACCCGAGCACCAGGCGTTGAGGAGATGAGGTGCCTTTTCCAAACTCTTTCCGATCAAACGGTGTACCATCCTCTAGGTGTGACAGGCATGTTTTAGCTGTAGGAAGGGTCCCGTGCATGAAAGGAGAACACCAGGGATTTTTCCAAATCAGTGCCTCCCCGTACCCCAAACTGGGGAATTTTTAAGCTACAGCTACACGTATGTCCATTAAAGGCCTTGGGAAATAGGCAGAGCCCAAACTTTAGATGATTGAAATCTTCAGGGTCAGAAGCGTTCACCATGGGCCTTGCTTAGGTTACATTTATCTGTCATTGATAGATGATGTCAATAAAAATATCTATTCTTTTTCAGATTATTTCCCCTTATAGGTTATTGCAAAATATTCAGTGTAGTTCCCTGTGCTATACAGTAGTTCCTTGTTGATGATCTATTTTATACATAGCAGTGTGTATGTGTTAATCCCAAACTGTTAATTTATCCCTTCTCCTACCTTTCCCCTTTGGTAATAATAAATTATAAGATTTTATACTTCTCAGAAATGGGGGAGCTGAAAGAGAGGTATCCTTTTCAATGGAAAAGCATTCAAAACAAGATTGAAGCTTCAGCCAAGAGTATTCGATGTACATCCATGGAAATAAATCACTTCATTTCTCTAATGTTGACCTGACAAATAAGACAGACGTCTTCACTGAACTTGCTTATAGTAAAGTGATGGAAATATCAAATGTAAGTCTTAGAAACATCTTATTTTACCCGAGCATTATACACTGCTCTATGTTAACTACAGTTTGGCTCACACATCTGTTCATTGAAATTACAATGTTCTCAATTTCTGTTACTGATCCTCCAGAGTGGACCCCAACAGGAGTCCCCGTGCCCTGTGTCATTGGAGACAAGAGATGAAGACTGAGTTTGCTTCAGAAGCAAAGGAAACATTATTTTGAAAACAGAATGGAGAGGTGAGAGCGTGCAGTCCCCCACGGGCTGTGGGCTGGGCTGCTGTGTAGGGATCCCAGCAGCGTCAGTGGGAGGGAGGGGATGGAGCTCTCGAGGGCTGGGTTGGCTGCAGCTCAGGCTCTATGCCGTGGAGTCTGCATGTGACCCCGCTAGCTGAGGTGTCGACCCAGCCATTCTGCACTAGGAAATCGGGTCTGAAGTGCCGAGTGTGGGACCTCTGCATGCGGAACCCTAGGAGCACGTGAAATTAGACAAAGCACAAAGGAAAAGCAGGTTAGACTTTATTTTATTGCCCAGATTCTCTTTTTATCTCCCAGGAATTTTTAATGAACGTTGCCGGAGATGAACACCTCCTCTGCTTTTTGTTCCGTTCCTCATTCTTGGGGTGTTGAGGGTGCTGACCCCTCTTTTGTAACTGCTTCATGCTGTGGTGGGAGCCCTGATACTTGAGGGGAGGGGCAAAACGTCTCCTCACAAGCCTCCAGGTGAGGTTGAGTGTCCCAAGGCCTCCTGCCTCACTTCTCGTCCGCATGAGCACCAGCATTGGAAGTGTTATAGATTCTAATGAGCTTTAAGGGTCCAGGAAAGAGATGCGCAGAGATGCTGAGGTGGCAGGTTTCAACCCACCCCACATTTGTTTGGCGACCTTAGGCTGACGGTTTTTGACACCCTAGATGCTCTGACCAGTAGTCTGTTCTTCTTTAATTAGGTCCCTGAATTAATGTACAAACAGCACCATGTGTCAGAACCCTGCCCGCGCAACTCCCAGACAGTCCAGGGTCAGTGGTGTTCCAGGACCATGACGTCCACTGAGTCAACGGCCTTTAGAAGTAGCCAGCAGTCCTGCCGGTCATATTGGCCACCATCACCGCGGTGTCTGTAGGGTTTTCTATGGTGAAAGCGTGATATACGTTTCCCCCGCCAAGCTTATTAGCTCCCCTCTGGGTGCAGTAAGTCCTGCAAGCAGTAGTCTGCTCTTTCCGGACACAGTCTTGTTGTCTTCTGAGAGAAACTCCAGGTCAAGTGATGGTCACACGAGTCATCTTGGGGGCCCGTTGCCCCCATTTGTCTCTCTGGAGGTTGGAGTTGGAGGGCCTCCTCACTCGAGGTCAGTGTGTCCACAGAGCGACCCCTGCAACTTCAGGGAATGATGGGTGGTTAGGATCACCACGTGTGGTCCTTTTCCCTTAGGAGGGAACTGGCCTTGTGGGCTGCTGATTTCTTGCTTTTTAGATACCCCAGTATCCTGGCCTGATGAGTCAGTTGGCAAAGCCCTTGGTGACCATAGTTTATCATACCTGAAGGGCATTCTTGTGTTGCTCCATTTCAAGTGGTCCCAGTTTTTGCACTAAGGCTCCAAGGGCAATTAACCATTGACCGGGTATGTAAAGGTCAAAGGGTTTAGCTAAATTAGGGAGTTCCCGGGCAAGGGTCTGAATTGACTGTTCTTTCCATTCTTGAAAGTCTGCTTCTGGATTCTATAAAAAAGGATCATCATCTTTTCGTGTCAGTGTTTCATGTAGAGGCCCAGCTATTAGACTGTAGTTAGGGATCCAGATGCAGAAAACCTTGGCCTCCCCAGGAACCCCTAAGCTGTCTTCTAGTTTTAGAAGAGGTAAGGCTGAAAATGGCTTCTTCCCTATCCTGGGATGCGTTTCTCTGAATATCTGTGAGAATGAAGCCCAGGCATGTCACCTGAGCCTGTGTATTTGAGCCTTTTTCTTGGACACCTTCTATCCTTTCTTGGCTAGGTAGTTCAGAGGCGTCTTTAGTAGGCCTGGCGATCAGAATGTCATCTGCATATTGAAGGAGGGTTCCCTTTTAGAGAGGTAGAACGTTTAGGTCTTTGGAGGTCATTTCCCCAATGATGGTGTGGGGATTTTTGTACCGTTGGGGCAGGACGGCCCAGCATTATTGGTTTTGTTGCATGTTGTGTCCTGCCACTCACAAGCCAAAAATTCTTGTGACTCTGAGATGAATGGAATACAGAAGAAGGCGTCATTGAAGTGTAATACAGAATGCCATGGCCTGGTGGATGGTAGAATGAGCAGCAGGGTGTAGGAAATAGGAGCTACTGGATGTATATCCTCGGTGGCTTCACTGACTGTCCTGATATCCTTTACCAGGTCTCCAGCAGCCCATGGGGCTCTCGTGGTCAGGCCAATCCCAGGATATGGAGCTCACCTTGGCTGCACCACCCATCCCCACAGCCCACGGGGCTCTCGTGTTCAAGTCCCTTCCTGAGTATGGAGCTCCCCTGTGCAGCTACCCAGCAGCCCATGGGGCTCTCATAGTCAGGCCCTTCCCAGGATACAGAGCTCCCCTGGGCAGGTACCCAAGCAAGGCTGGACACACAGGAAATGTGCACATAGCCCACCTTGCAGAGAAACCCCAGCTCACCTGTCGCTCACAGCTGACACAGAACACCTCAGAGCAGGACTTGAACTAACAAACAGCAGCTCTGACAGGTCTGTGACCCTGGCTATCTCTCTGTGCAGTCTCTCTCTGCCTGGTCTTCCAGACACTTCCACTGCAGCCAGGGCACCAGGCCTCTGTCTCCACCCACCATCACTCCTCTCCCTGACTCCTGGGTTCCTCTCATTAGGATAGGGTCTTCTTGAATTTGTTTTCCACTCATGGACCAGATAAAATGATAAGAAAACAAGCCGCAGGTGCAGCCCCTTGTCTAGCCTGACTCTCAAGAGCCCACACCTGTTCCTTCGGCCTGTCCCGTTTAGCAAGGTTCATTTTCTGCTACTGTGAGCCCCTGAGTGGTGAGGATTGGCTGATTTGGGCAGCCTGACACTGCCTGCCTGCCCGCCCCAGGTGTGCCTGGGTTGTGGTCAATATAAACACCTCTCCAGTCAGCAGGAGCCCCTGTAGCTGTGCCTGACGCCATATCCTCTGCCCCGTCAGCAGTGTCGGGGCTGGGGTGGTGGTAGGGAGTGAGGGGCCGTGGCTTTGTGGGTGGCCCAGTGTGAGTGGGGCTGTGCTGGACTTTCCGCAGGAGTTGCTAGGCTGCCACCTGCTAAAGAAGAGGATGTGTCATCCATACCTGCCTCTTGAATTTCTCCCCAGGCAGAGGTGAGGAAGTAAAAAAGCAGTGGGGGCCGTGGCAGGAGGGGTATCTCAGGCAGGGAAATGGAAAGCTTCCAGAAGAGCATCTGGGGCCAGGACCATCCTGACTGGCCTGCAGGCACCAAGTCGGCCTGCGTGCTGTCGCTGGTGTGGCTCCACAGCCCTTCATCTAGGCTTGCAAGTGCTTGTACATATTCAGGTGTTTTACCTGGAAAGGGTGGGAAGAGTTCAGCTGCAGCAGGACTGGGTCTCAGCTCACATTTACTCACAGATGCCCCGACACAGTCCCCCAGCTTTGCAATGAGGATGCTCCTTGTCAGGGGGAGCACTGCTGATTGCATGGGAGACGATTTCCCACCTCTGACCAACTTAAGAATTTTTTACCACTGGAGCAAGTGCCCTGATACGATTTTCCTCTGTATAACTGGTGGGTTCTGTTTTTTTTTTTTTTTGTCTTTTTTTTCTTTTTGGTTCAAGGTAGATTTTCTTTATTCCTCTTTTTTTTTCTAATTTGCAGATATAAACATGGAAATAATGCATTAATATAAAGACGTCTATGTGAAGGGAAATACTTTTTTTCTGTTTTATTTTATTAAATGCTATTTATTTTTATTTTTTTAAATTTATTACTTTTATACAGCAGATTCTTATTGGATATCTATTTTATACATATAAGTGTGCACATGTGAATCCCAGTCTCCCAATTCATCCCACCACCACCCTCACATGGCGTTTCCCCCTTTGTGTCCATATGTTTGTTCTCTACATCTGTGTCTCTATATCTGCCCTGCAAACCGGTTCATCTGTACCATTTTTCTAGGTTCCAAATATATGCATTAATATACAATATTTGTTTTTCTCTTTCTGACTTACTTCACTCCGTATGACAGTCTCTAGATCCATTAAGGTCTCTACAAATGACCCAATTTCATTCCTATGTATGGCTGAGTAATATTCCATTGTATATATGTACCACATCTTTATCCATTCGTCTGTCTGTGGGCACTTAGGTTGCTTTCATTACCTGTCTATTGTAAATAGTGCTGCAGTGAACATTGTGGTGAATGTGTCTTTTTGATTTATGGTTTTCTCTGGGTATATGCCCAGTAGTGGGATTGCTGGATTATATGGTAATTCTATTTTTACTTTTTTAAGGAACCTCCATACTGTTCCCCATAGAGACTGTATCAATTTACATTCCCAAAAATAGTGGAAGAAGGTTCCTTTCCTCCATACCCTCTCCAGCATTTGTTGTTTGTAGATTCTCTGTTGATGCCCATTCTAACAGGTGTGACATGACACCTCATTGTAGTTTCCATTTCCATTTCTCTAATAATTAGTGATATTGAGCAGATTTTCATGTGCGTACTGGCCACCTCTATGTCTTCTTGGAAGAAATGTCTATTTATATCTTCTTCCATTTTTGTATTGGGTTGTTTGTTTTATTAATATTGAGCTGCATGAGCTCTTTATATATATTGGAGATTAATCATTGGTCCATTGATTCGTCTGCAAATATTTTCTGCCATTCTGAGGGTTGTCTTTGCTTCTTGTTTGTAGTTTCCTTTGCTTTGCAAAAGCTTTTACGTTCCATTAGGTCCCATCTGTTTAGTTTTCTTTTTTATTTCATTACTATAGGAGGTGGATCAAAAAAGATCTTGCTGTGATTTACGTCAGAGTATCCTTCGTAAGTTTTCCTCTCAGAGTTTTATACTATCCGGTCTTACATTAAGGTCTCTAATCCATTTTGAATATATTTTTATGTATGGTGTTGGGGAGTGTTCTAATTTCATTCTTTTACATGTAGCTGTCCATATTTCCCAGCACCAATGATTGAAGAGACTGTCTTATCTCCATTGTATAGTCTTGCCTCCTTTGTCATAGATTAGGTGACCATAGATGTGTAGGTTTATCCCTGTGCTTTCTTTTTTTTTTCCTTTTACACGTTTATTGGAGTGTAATTGATTTACAATGGAGTGTTCGTTTCTGCTGTATAAAAAAATGAACGAGCTATACATATACAAATATCACCAGATACCCTCCATCCTGCATCTCCCTCTCACACCCCATATCCCACCCCTTTATGTGGTCACAAAGCACCAAGCTGATCTCCCTGTTCTATGTGGCTGCTTCCCAGTACCTATCGGTGTTACATTTGGTAATGTATTTATGTCCATGCCACTCTGTCACTTCGTCCCAGCTTACCCATCCCCCTTCCGGTGTCCTCAAGTCCTTTCTCTATGTCTGTGTCCTTAATCCTGTCCTGCCACTAGGTTCTTCAAAATCTTTTTTTTTTTCTTCATTAGATTCCATATATCTCTGTTAACATACAGTATTTGTTTTTCCCTTTCTGACTTACTTCACTGTGTAGGACAGATTCTAAGTCCATCCACCTCAGAACAAATAACTCAGTTTTGCTTCTTTTTATGGCTGAGTAATATTCCATTGTATATATGTGCCAGATCTTCTTTAAACATTCATCTGTCGATGGACACTTAGGTTGCTTCCATGTCCTGGCTATTGCAAATAGAGCTGCAATGAACATTTTTGTACATAACTCTTTTTGAATTATGGTTTTCACAAGGCAAATGTCCAGTAATTGGATTGTTGTGTCGTATGGTACTTCTATTCTTAGTTATTTAAAGGAACCTCCGTACTGTTCTCCCTAGTGCCCATATCAGGTTACATTCCCACCCACAGTGCAAGTGTGTTCCCTTTTCTCCAGTAAAGGCCTCTCCAGCATTTATTGTTTTGTAGATTTTTTTGATGATTGCCACTCTGACTGCTATGAGGTGACACCTCAGGGTAGTTTTGATTTAGATTTCTCTAATGATTATTAATGTTCAACATCCTTTCATGTGTTTCGTGGTAATCTGTATATCTTCTTTGGATAAATGTCTATTTAGGTCTTCTGCCGTTTTTGGATTGGGTTGTTTGTTTTTGTGATATTGAGCTACATGAGGGGCTTGTAAAGTTAGGAGATTAATCCTTTGTCAATTGCTTCATTTGAAAATATTTTCTCCCATTCTGAGGGTTGTTTTTGCATCTTGTTTGTTTTCCTGTACTGTGTAAAAGCTTTTAAGTTTCATTAGGTCCCATTTGTTGATTTCTGTTTTTATTTCCATTTCTCTAGGAGGTGGGTCCAAAAGGATCTTGCTGTGATTTATGTCATAGAGTGTTCTGCCTATGGTTTCCTCTAAGTGTTTTATAGTGTCTGGTCTTATATTTAGATCTCTAATCAATTTAGAGTTTATTTTTGTGTATGGTGTTATGGAGTGTTCTAATTTCATTCTTTTATGTGTAGGGGTCCAGTTTTCCCAGCACCAATTACTGAAGAGACTGTCTTTTCTCCATTGTATATCCTTAGCTCCTTTGTCATAGATGAGATAGCCATAGGTATGTAGGTTTATCTCTGGGCTTTCTGTCCTGTTCCATTGATCTGTGTTTATGCCAATCTACATACACTTGATTCCATTATGGAGACATATAAATACATAGGTTTCAAGTTTATTACCAGTCAGATATATTCCTCTTCAGTGAATAGGGTGTTTTGTGTCCAGTTCATTGAGAAAGGAGTAGGTCTTGTCTATTACATATTTGGTATATGGAATGGGATCTGTGCTAATTTCAAACTCTGCTTTTACACATCACCCCACGTCACCTTTCCCCTTAAGGAGGAATAAGTGTGTTTTCTAAATGTGTAACTCTGTTCACATTTGAAATTCAGTTCATGTGTAGCCATGTTTACATTCCCTCTATAAGTGATATATTACAATATTTTTTTTTTCTTTGTGGCTCATTTCACTTAGCATCATCATACCTAAAGCCACTCATTATGCTGCTATTGGCCTTATGACGTTGATTTTATGTCTGAGTGACATTCCATTGTATATAAGTACCACAACATCTATATCCATTTTTTCCCTTTCCTGGGATATTTAAAGTGTACCGAAGTCGAGGTTCTTGTAAACAGAGCAGCCCTAAAGTTTGGGCTGGCTGTGTGTTGTGGATTTTTAGTTTTCCCAAAATACACGTCCATGAGTGGAAGTGTGCTATGCTCTGTAGCTCTGTTTTAGAAAACAACATACAGTTCTCCAGAGAGGCTGTTGGCAATTTACATCCTGTCCATCGGCATAACCAGACTCCCTTTTCTCCATGGCCTGTCCTGCATTTGTGGTTTTTACACTATTTTGGATGGCCCTTTTGACTGGAGGTAAGGGACACTTCTATGTAGTGTGGATTTGCAATGCCTGATGGCTTGCTTGCCCAAAAAGTGCGTATGTAATTTTTTCCCGAATATATTCAAGAAAATACACATACTCCCTTTTCGGCCAAGGGCAAAATTGTCGAAGTTCTGTCACTTTTCATGTGCTTTAAAGACAACTCCAATCTACCTCTTGAAATCTGTTTCCTTCAATTCTGCCTTGCATTCAAATCCTCTTCACTGCCTTACCTCAATATATTTCTGGATGATAGTTGTCCTTTATAACTCTGCAAGTTTGTGAATTGCTGTGCCCCTGATTACTATTTTTCAACTGGCCTCTTTGTGAGCTGGCTGCAATACCGCAGGATGGCTGTAGGCCCTAGTCTGGATCTGGGGTGTCAGGCTGAGCCTTTGGTTAATTCTTCTTGCTGATGGGAACCTAGAGTGACATGTGCCCATCCAAACACCTACAGCTAATCTCTCATTTGTTTCCCCTCTTCCTGTTCATCCTCTGCACAATTTGCAAACTGTGCATAACAGGAGGGTAAAGGCGCTGACACTCCAAGTGGGGGGATTTTTAGTAATGCAGATGGAATGGCGAAGCCGAGCATGACAAAAGGAAAAATGAGGTACCTTTTAGAAAACTTTCCCAATTACACAGTGTACCATCCACTGGGTTTCCCATGAATGCTTTAACTGTAGGAAGATTCCCTTAAACTTGGAGAGTTGGGACCACTAGAATGGGTAGTACACAGTATTGCTCTAAGTGGTGTTCTTTTGCTCACACAACCTCAACAATCTTGTCAGCCCCAAGTGTCCAGTTTTATGTCTCATCCAGCTGTGGGTGTAAAGGTGGACAATCCAGGTTGCATCACAGGCCCTGAACGTATTTCTTAAGGCTTTCCCTCTGTTTCGCTGTTTTTGCATTTTGCTTTTGAAATTTATTTTTATAAGGGTATTTAGCTGAATTTCAGTGCTGTGTTCATGCCGTTATACACACACATGATTCCTTTATGGAGACATGATAATACATATGTTTTAAAATTCTTGGAGTCAGATATATTCCTCTGCAATGAATAGGGGGTGTTGAGTCGAGTTCATGGTGCGGGGTGTAGGTGATGTCTATTACATACTTGGTTTATGTAACGGTATCTGTGCTAATTTAAAACTGTGGTTTTATGCATCAACTCACCTCGCCTTTCCCGTTAAGAAGGCAGAATATTGTTTTCTAAGTGTGTGACTCTGTTGTGTTTGTAATTCAGTTCATTCGTAGCCAAGTGTACATTCCCAAAATAGTGATATCTTATGATAAGATTTGATACTCTGTTATCTTTCCTAACTCAGTTCATATGTAGCCATGTTTACAGGATCTTCATAAGTGATATCTTATGATAAGTTTCTTTTTCTGTGTGACTTATTTCACTTAGAATCATCGTACCTGAATCCACTCATTTTGCTGCTACTGGCCTTATGACATTGATTTCATGGCTGAGGGGTATTCCATCGTATGTAAGTAACACAATTTTTTGAACCATTTTAATCTTTCCTGGGATATTTAAGTTGTACACAAGTTGAGGTTCTTGTAAGCAGTGCAGCCCTAAACTTTGGGGTGGCTCTGTCTTACTGAATTTCAGTTTTCCCAAGGTATATTCCCTAGACTGGAAGTGCCCTTGGCTCTGTAGCTCGGTTGTTTACTTGTTTATGGAACACAGTGCACTCCTCCAGAGAGGCAGTTGGCAATTTACATCCCGCCCATCAGCATAACAAGGCTCCCTGTTCTCCAGGGCCTGTCTTGAATTTCTGGTTTTTACACTTTTTGTGGATGTCCCTTTGGACCGTTGGGAAGTGATACTTCTTTGTAGTGCAGACTTACATTGTCCGCTTGCTTGCTTGGCCAAAATGGGCGTATGCGTTTTCTCCTGAATATACTCAGGAGAAAACGCACACGCCCTTTTTGGACAAGTGCATCATTGTCGAAGTTGTGCCCCTCTTCCTGTGCTTTAAAGGCGATTCCAACGTACCTCTTGAAATCTGTTTCCTGCTATTCTGCCTCACATTCAAGTCCGCCTCATTGCCTTCCCTCAACAGATTTTTGGATGATAGTTGTCCTTTATTACTCTGCCAGTTTGTGAATTGCTCTGCCCTATAGCTCCATTTTTAACTCGTTTTTTGTGAGCTGAACGCATGTCCCATATTTTGGTTTAGGACCTATACTGGTTCCCGGTGGGTGGCTGAGACTTTGGTTAATTCTTCTTACTCCCAGGAAAAAGAGTGACATGTGCCCGTCCAAATGCCTAACAGCTACTCTCTCTTTGGTTCTCCCTCTTCCCTTTCATCCTTTGCCAAATTGGCAACCTGTGTGAACCAGGAGGTTAAAGGTGCTGTCTCTCCAAGTTGGGAGATTGATAGTAAAGCTGTTAGAAAGTGAAACTGGAGCACCAGGAGAGGGACTATTCGTTGAGATTTAGAAACCTTTCGTATTCGGAGTGTGTCCATTCACTAGGTTTCCCATACATGTTATAGCTGTAGTAATATTCCCTACAACCTGGTGAGTTGGGACCCATGGAATGGGTGCCATGCATTATTGCTTTAAAGGATCTGCATTTGCTCACGAATCTCACCAATCCTCTCAGTCCCATGTGTCCAGCCTTATGCCACTCCAGCAGTCGTTCTAGATAGGGTCATTCCAAGATTCATCAGAGACCCTGAGGAATTGTAAAGAATTTCGCTGTTTTTTTGTTTTGTTTTTGAAATTCCTTTTTATAGTGGGTTTGAGCTGATTCTCGCTGCCATCTTTATGCCAGTCTACACACACTTGATTCCCTTACGGAGACATATCAATACATAGGTTTTAAGATTCTTACTAGTCAGATATATTCCTCTGCGGGAAATATGGGGTTTTGAGTCCCTTTCACTGAGGAAGGTGTAGGTCTTGTCTATTCCATAGTTGGTTTTTGGAACGGTACCTGTGCTTATATCAACCTCTGGTTTTATACATCACCCCACCTCTCCTTCCCCCTTAAGCAGGCATAAGAGTGTTTTCTAAATGTGAGACTCTCTTCTCTTTCCTAACTCAGTTCATGTGTAGCCATGTTTACAGGATCTTCATAAGTGATATCTTATGATAAGTTTCTTTTTCTGTGAGACTTATTTCACTTAGAATCATCGTACCTGAATCCACTCATTTTGCTGCTACTGGTCTTGTGACATTAATTTCAAGGCTGAGGGATAGTCCATCGTACGTAATACCACAATTTTTTGAAACATTTTTATCTTTCCTGGGATACTAAAAGTGTACCCAAGTTGAGGTTCTTGTAAGCATTGCAGCCCTAAATTTAGGCGTGGCTCTGTCTTGTTGATTTTCAGTTTTCCCAAGGTATATTCCCTAGACTGGAAGTGCCCATGGCTCTGTAGCTCTGTTGTTTACTTGTTTTAGGGAACACAATGCACTCCTCCAGAGAGGCAGTTGGAAATTTACATGCCGCCCATCAGCATAACAAGGCTCCCTGTTCTCCAAGGCCTGTCTTGCCTTTCTGGTTTTTACCCATTTTGTGGATGTCCCTTTTGACCGGTGGGAAGTGATACTTCTTTGTAGTGCAGATTTGCATTGCCCGCTTGCTTGCTTGGCTAAAAATGGCGTATGCGTTTTCTCCTGCATATGTTCAGGAGAAAATGCATACGCCGTTTTTGGCCAAGTGCATCATTGACGAAGTTGTGCCCCTCTTCCTGTGCTTTACATGTGATTCCAATGTACCTCTTGAAATCTGTTTCCTGCTATTCTGCCTCGCTTTCAAGTCTGCCTCGTTGCCTCCCTGAAGAGATTTTTGGATGATAGTTGTCCTTTCTTACTTTGCCATTTTGTGAATTGCTGTGCCCTTGAGCTCCATTATTCAACTCGTTTTTTGTAGCTGAACGCATGTCCAAAATTTCGGTTCAGGACCTATACTGGTTCCCGGTGGGTGGCTGCAACTTTGGTTAATTCTTCTTCCTGCCGGGAAATTAGAGTGACATATGCCCATCCAAATGCCTAACAGCTACTCTCTCATTGGTTCTCCCTCTTCCCTTTCATCCTCTGCCAAATTAGCAACCGGTGAGAATCAGGAGGTTAAAGGGGCTGTCTCTCTAAGTTGGGAGATTGATAGTAAAGCAGTTGGAAAGTGAAACTGGAGCACCAGGAGAGGGACTATTCGTTGAGTTTTAGAGAACTTTACTATTCACTGTGTGCGCATTCTCTAGGTTTCCCGTACATATTATAGCTGTAGTAATATTCCCTTCAACCTGGAGAGTTGGGACCCATGGAATGGGTGCCATGCATTTTTGCTTTAAAGGGTCTGCGTTTGCTCACCCAATCTCACCAATCCTCTCATTCCCAAGTGTCCAGCCTTATGCCACATTCAGCTGTCATTGTAGACAGGGTCATTCCAGGTTTCATCAGAGACCCTGAAGGAATTGTAAAGAATTTCGCTATTTTTTTGTTTTGTTTTTGAAATTCCTTTTTATAGTGGGTTTGAGCTGATTCTCGCTGCCATGTTTATGCCAGTCTAGACACACTTGATTCCCTTATGGAGACATATCAATACATAGGTTTTAAGATTCTTACTAGTCAGATATATTCCTCTGCGGGAAATATGTGGTTTTGAGTCCCTTTCACTGAGGAAGGTGTAGGTCTTGTCTATTCCATAGTTGGTTTTTGGAACGGTACCTCTGCTTATATCAAACTCTGGTTTTATGCATTACCCCACCTCTCCTTCCCCCTTAAGGAGGCATGAGAGTGATTTCTAAATGTGAGACTCTGTTCTCTTTCCTAACTCAGTTCATGTGTAGCCAAGTTTACAGGAACTTCGTAAGTGATATCTTATGATAAGCTTCTTTTTCTGTGAGACTTATTTCACTTAGAATCATCGTACCTGAATCCACTCATTTTGCTGCTACTGGTCTTATGACATTGGTTTCGTGGCTGAGGGATATTCCATCGTACGTAAGTACCATAATTTTTTGAACCATATTTATATTTCCTAGGATATTTCAAGTGTACCCAAGTTGAGGTTCTTGTAAGCAGTGCAGCCCTAAATTTGGGGGTGGCCATGTCTTTATGATTTTCAGTTTTCCCAAGGTATATTTCCTAGACTGGAAGTGCCCTTGGCTCTGTAGCTCTGTTGTTTACATGTTTTAGGGAACACAATGCACTCCTCCAGAGAGAAAGTTGGCAATTTACATCCCGCCCAACAGCATAACAACGCTCCCTGTTCTCCAGGGCCTGTCTTGCCTTTCTGGTTTTTACATATTTTGTGGATGTCCTTTTTGACCGGTGGGAAGTGATACTTCTTTGTAGTGCAGATTTGCATTGCCCGCTTGCTTGCTTGGCCAAAAAGGGCGTATGCGTTTTCTCCTGCATATGTTCAGCAGAAAATGCATACGCCATTTTTGGCCAAGTGCATCATTGACGAAGTTGTGCCCCTCTTCCTGTGCTTTACATGTGATTCCAACGTACCTCTTGAAATCTGTTTCCTGCTATTCTGCCTCGCTTTCAAGTCTGCCTCGTTGCCTTCCCTGAACAGATTTTTGGATGATAGTTGTCCTTTATTACTTTGCCAGTTTGTGAATTGCTGTGCCCTTGAGCTCCATTATTCAACTCGTTTTTTGTAGCTGAACGCATGTCCAAAATTCCGGTTCAGGACCTATACTGGTTCCCGTGGGTGGCTGCAACTTTGGTTAATTCTTCTTCCTGCCGGGAAATTAGAGTGACATATGCCAGTCCAAATGCCTAACAGCTACTCGCTCATTGGTTCTCCCTCTTCCCTTTCATCCTCTGCCAAATTAGCAACCTGTGAGAATCAGGAGGTTAAAGGGGCTGTCTCTCTAAGTTGGGAGATTGATAGTAAAGCAGTTGGAAAGTGAAACTGGAGCACCAGGAGAGGGACTATTCATTGAGTTTTAGAGACCTTTACTATTCACTGTGTGTGCATTCTCTAGGTTTCCCGTACATGTTATAGCTGTAGTAATATTCCCTTCAACCTGGAGAGTTGGGACCCAAGGAATGGGTGTCATGCATTTTTGCTTTAAAGGGTCTGCGTTTGCTCACCCAATCTCACCAATCCTCTCATTCCCAAGTGTCCAGCCTTATGCCACATCCAGCTGTCATTGTAGACAGGGTCATTCAAGGTTTCATCACAGACCCTGAATGAATTATAAAGAATTTCACTGTTTTTTTGTTTTGTTTTTGAAATTCCTTTTTATAGTGGGTTTGAGCTGATTCTCGCTGCCATGTTTATGCCAGTCTAGACACACTTGATTCCCTTATGGAGACATATCAATACATAGGTTTTAAGATTCTTACTAGTCAGATATATTCCTCTGCGGGAAATATGGGGTTTTGAGTCCCTTTCACTGAGGAAGGTGTAGGTCCTGTCTATTCCATAGTTGGTTTTTGGAACGGTACCTGTGCTTATATCAACCTTTGGTTTTATGCATCACCCCACCTCTCCTGCCCCCTTAAGCAGGCATAAGAGTGTTTTCTAAATGTGAGACTCTCTTCTCTTTCCTAAATCAGTTCATGTGTAGCCATGTTTACAGGATCTTCATAAGTGATATCTTATGATAAGTTTCTTTTTCTGTGTGACTTATTTCACTTAGAATCATCGTGCCTGAATCCACTCATTTTGCTGCTACTGGTCATATGATATTGATTTCATGGCTGAGGGATATTCCCTAGTACGTAATTACCACAATTTTTCAACCATTTTTATATTTCCTGGGATATTTAAGGTGTACCCAAGTTGAGGTTCTTGTAAGCAGTTCCGCCCTAAATTTTGGGGTTGCTCTGTCTTATTGATTTTCAGTTTTCCCATGGTATATTCCCCAGGCTGGAAGTGCCCTTGGCTCTGTAGCTCTGTTGTTTACTTGTTTTAGGGAACACAGTGCACTCCTCCAGAGAGGCAGTTGGCAATTTACATCCCGGCCATCAGCATAACAAGGCTCCCTGTTCTCCAGGGACTGTCTTGAATTTCTGGTTTTTCCCTTTTGTGGATATCCCTTTGGACCGGTGGGAAGTGATACTTCTTTGTAGTGCAGACTTACATTGTCCGCTTGTTTGCTTGGCCAAAATGGCGTATGTGTTTTCTCCTGAATATACTCAGGAGAAAACGCATACGCCCTTTTTGGCCAAGTGCATCTTTGTCGAAATTGTGCCCCTCTTCCTGTGCTTTAAAGGCAATTCCAACGTGCCTCTTGAAATCTGTTTCCTGCTATTCTGCCTCACTTTCAAGTCTGCCTCGTTGCCTTCCCTCAACAGATTTTTGGATGATAGTTTTCCTTTATTACTCTGCCAGTTTGTGAATTGCTCTGCCCTATAGCTCCATTTTTTAACTCGTTTTTTGTGAGCTGAACGCAAGTCCCATATTTTGGTTTAGGACCTATACTGGTTCCCGGTGGGTGGCTGAGACTTTGGTTAATTCTTCTTCCTCCCGGGAAATAAGAGTGACATGTGCCCGTCCAAATGCCTAACAGCTACTCTCTCTTTGGTTCTCCCTCTTCCCTTTCATCCTTTGCCAAATTGGCAACCTGTGCGATCCAGGAGGTTAAAGGTGCTGTCTCTCCAAGTTGGGAGATTGATAGTAAAGCAGTTGGAAAGTGAAAGTGGAGCACCAGGAGAGGGACTATTCGTTGAGATTTAGAATCCTTCCGTATTCCCAGTGTGTCCATTCACTAGGTTTCCCATACATGTTATAGCTGTAGTAATATTCCCTATAACCTGGAGAGTTGGGACCCATGGAATGGGTGCCATGCATTATTGCTTTAAAGGGTCTGCATTTGCTTACGAATCTCACCAATCCTCTCAGTCCCATGTGTCCAGCCTTATGCCACCTCCAGCTGTCGTTCTAGATAGGGTCATTCCAAGTTTCATCAGAGACCCTGAGGAATTGTAAAGAATTTCGCTTTTTTTTTTGTTTTGTTTTTGAAATTCCTTTTGATAGTGCGTTTGAGCTGATTCTCGCTGCCATCTTTATGCCAGTATACACACACTTGATTCCCTTACGGAGACATATCAATACATAGGTTTTAAGACTCTTACTAGTCAGATATATTCCTCTGCGGGAAATATGGGTTTTTGAGTCCCTTTCACTGAGGAAGGTGTAGGTCTTGTCTATTCCATACTTGGTTTTTGGAACGGTACCTGTGCTTATATCAACCTCTGGTTTTATGCATCACCCCACCTCTCCTTCCCCATTAAGCAGGCATAAGAGTGTTTTCTAAATGTGAGACTCTCTTCTCTTTCCTAACTCAGTTCATGTGTAGCCATGTTTACAGGATCTTCATAAATGATATCTTATGATAAGTTTCTTTTTCTGTGTGACTTATTTCACTTAGAATCATCGTACCTGAATCCACTCATTTTGCTGCTACTAGTCTTATGACATTGTTTTCATGGCTGAGGGATATTCCATCATACGTAAGTACCACAATTTTTTGAACCATTTTTATATTTCCTGGGATACTTAAGGTGTACCCAAGTTGAGGTTCTTGTAAGCAGTGCAGCCCTAAATTTTGGGGTGGCTCTGTCTTATTGATTTTCAGTTTTCCCAAGGTAAATTCCCTAGACTGGAAGTGCCCTTGGCTCTGTAGCTCTGTTGTTTACTTGTTTTAGGGAAAACAATGCACTCCTCCAGAGAGGCAGTTGGCAATTTACATCCCGGCCATCAGCATAACAAGGCTCCCTGTTCTCCAGGGCCTGTCTTGAATTTCTGGTTTTTACCCTTTTTGTGGATGTCCCTTTGGACCGGTGGGAAGTGATACTTCTTTGTAGTGGAGACTTACATTGTCTGCTTGCTTGCTTGGCCAAAATGGGCGTATGCATTTTCTCCTGAATATACTCAGGAGAAAACGCATACGCCCTTTTTGGACAAGTGCATCATTGTCGAAGTTGTGCCCCTCTTCCTGTGCTTTAAAGGCGATTCCAACATATCTCTTGAAATCTGTTTCCTGCTCTTCTGCCTCACTTTCAAGTCTGCCTCGTTGCCTTCCCTCAGCAGATTTTTGGATGATAGTTGTCCTTTATTACTCTGCCAGTTTGTGAATTGCTCTGCCCTATAGCTCCATTTTTTAACTCGTTTTTTGTGAGCTGAACACAAGTCCCATATTTTGGTTTAGGACCTATACTGGTTCCCGGTGGGTTGCTGAGACTTTGGTTAATTCTTCTTCCTCCCGGGAAATAAGAGTGACATGTGCCCGTCCAAATGCCTAACAGCTACTCTCTCTTTGGTTCTCCCTCTTCCCTTTCATCCTTTGCCAAATTGGCAACCTGTGCGAACCAGGAGGTTAAAGGTGCTGTCTCTCCAAGTTGGGAGACTGATAGTAAAGCTGTTAGAAAGTGAAACTGGAGCACCAGGAGAGGGACTATTCGTTGAGATTTAGAAACCTTTCGTATTCACAGTGTGTCCATTCACTAGGTTTCCCATACATGTTATAGCTGTAGTAATATTCCCTACAACCTGGAGAGTTGGGACCCATGGAATGGGTGCCATGCATTATTGCTTTAAAGGGTCTGCATTTGCTCACGAATCTCACCAATCCTCTCAGTCCCATGTGTCCAGCCTTATGCCACATCCAGCTGTCGTTCTAGATAGGGTCATTCCAAGTTTCATCAGAGACCCTGAGGAATTGTAAAGAATTTCGCTTTTTTTTTGTTTTGTTTTTGAAATTCCTTTTGATAGTGGGTTTGAGCTGATTCTCGCTGCCATCTTTATGCCAGTCTACACACACTTGATTCCCTTACGGAGACATATCAATACATAGGTTTTAAGATTCTTACTAGTCAGATATATTCCTCTGCGGGAAATATGGGGTTTTGAGTCCCTTTCACTGAGGAAGGTGTACGTCTTTTCTATACCATAGTTGGTTTTTGGAACCGTACCTGTGCTTATATCAACCTCTGGTTTTATGCATCACCCCACCTCTCCTTAGCCCTTAAGCAGGCATAAGAGTGTTTTCTAAATGTGAGACTCTCTTCTCTTTCCTAACTCAGTTCATGTGTAGCCATGTTTACAGGATCTTCATAAGTGATATCTTATGATAAGTTTCTTTTTCTGTGTGACTTATTTCACTTAGAATCATCGTACCTGAATCCACTCATTTTGCTGCTACTGGTCATATGATATTGATTTCATGGCTGAGGGATATTCCCTCGTAGGTAAGTACCACAACTTTTTCAACCATTTTTATATTTCCTGGGATATTAATGTGTACCCAAGTTGAGGTTCTTGTAAGCAGTGCATTCCTAAATTTTGGGGTGGCTCTGTCTTATTGATTTACAGTTTTCCCAAGGTAAATTCCCTAGACTGGAAGTGCCCTTGGCTCTGTAGCTCTGTTGTTTACTCGTTTTAGGGAACACAATGCACTCCTCCAGAGAGGCAGTTGGCAATTTACATCCCGCCCATCAGCATAACAAGGCTCCCTGTTCTCCAGGGCCTGTCTTGAATTTCTGGTTTTTACCCTTTTTGTGGATGTCCCTTTGGACCGTTGGGAAGTGATACTTCTTTGTAGTGCAGACTTACATTGTCCGCTTGCTTGCTTGGCCAAAATGGGCGTATGCGTTTTCTCCTGAATATACTCAGGAGAAAACGCACACGCCCTTTTTGGACAAGTGCATCATTGTCGAAGTTGTGCCCCTCTTCCTGTGCTTTAAAGGCGATTCCAACGTACCTCTTGAAATCTGTTTCCTGCTATTCTGCCTCACATTCAAGTCCGCCTCATTGC
The DNA here is from genome assembly GCF_964341445.2 of Mesoplodon mirus. Taxonomy (NCBI): domain Eukaryota; kingdom Metazoa; phylum Chordata; class Mammalia; order Artiodactyla; family Ziphiidae; genus Mesoplodon; species Mesoplodon mirus. The sequence continues at coordinate 2,475,795 of NW_028295813.1, read as the reverse complement.
CTTCCCTCAACAGATTTTTGGATGATAGTTGTCCTTTATTACTCTGCCAGTTTGTGAATTGCTCTGCCCTATAGCTCCATTTTTAACTCGTTTTTTGTGAGCTGAACGCATGTCCCATATTTTGGTTTAGGACCTATACTGGTTCCCGGTGGGTGGCTGAGACTTTGGTTAATTCTTCTTACTCCCAGGAAAAAGAGTGACATGTGCCCGTCCAAATGCCTAACAGCTACTCTCTCTTTGGTTCTCCCTCTTCCCTTTCATCCTTTGCCAAATTGGCAACCTGTGTGAACCAGGAGGTTAAAGGTGCTGTCTCTCCAAGTTGGGAGATTGATAGTAAAGCTGTTAGAAAGTGAAACTGGAGCACCAGGAGAGGGACTATTCGTTGAGATTTAGAAACCTTTCGTATTCAGAGTGTGTCCATTCACTAGGTTTCCCATACATGTTATAGCTGTAGTAATATTCCCTACAACCTGGTGAGTTGGGACCCATGGAATGGGTGCCATGCATTATTGCTTTAAAGGATCTGCATTTGCTCACGAATCTCACCAATCCTCTCAGTCCCATGTGTCCAGCCTTATGCCACTCCAGCAGTCGTTCTAGATAGGGTCATTCCAAGATTCATCAGAGACCCTGAGGAATTGTAAAGAATTTCGCTGTTTTTTTGTTTTGTTTTTGAAATTCCTTTTTATAGTGGGTTTGAGCTGATTCTCGCTGCCATCTTTATGCCAGTCTACACACACTTGATTCCCTTACGGAGACATATCAATACATAGGTTTTAAGATTCTTACTAGTCAGATATATTCCTCTGCGGGAAATATGGGGTTTTGAGTCCCTTTCACTGAGGAAGGTGTAGGTCTTGTCTATTCCATAGTTGGTTTTTGGAACGGTACCTGTGCTTATATCAACCTCTGGTTTTATACATCACCCCACCTCTCCTTCCCCCTTAAGCAGGCATAAGAGTGTTTTCTAAATGTGAGACTCTCTTCTCTTTCCTAACTCAGTTCATGTGTAGCCATGTTTACAGGATCTTCATAAGTGATATCTTATGATAAGTTTCTTTTTCTGTGAGACTTATTTCACTTAGAATCATCGTACCTGAATCCACTCATTTTGCTGCTACTGGTCTTGTGACATTAATTTCAAGGCTGAGGGATAGTCCATCGTACGTAATACCACAATTTTTTGAAACATTTTTATCTTTCCTGGGATACTAAAAGTGTACCCAAGTTGAGGTTCTTGTAAGCATTGCAGCCCTAAATTTAGGCGTGGCTCTGTCTTGTTGATTTTCAGTTTTCCCAAGGTATATTCCCTAGACTGGAAGTGCCCATGGCTCTGTAGCTCTGTTGTTTACTTGTTTTAGGGAACACAATGCACTCCTCCAGAGAGGCAGTTGGAAATTTACATGCCGCCCATCAGCATAACAAGGCTCCCTGTTCTCCAAGGCCTGTCTTGCCTTTCTGGTTTTTACCCATTTTGTGGATGTCCCTTTTGACCGGTGGGAAGTGATACTTCTTTGTAGTGCAGATTTGCATTGCCCGCTTGCTTGCTTGGCTAAAAATGGCGTATGCGTTTTCTCCTGCATATGTTCAGGAGAAAATGCATACGCCGTTTTTGGCCAAGTGCATCATTGACGAAGTTGTGCCCCTCTTCCTGTGCTTTACATGTGATTCCAATGTACCTCTTGAAATCTGTTTCCTGCTATTCTGCCTCGCTTTCAAGTCTGCCTCGTTGCCTCCCTGAAGAGATTTTTGGATGATAGTTGTCCTTTCTTACTTTGCCATTTTGTGAATTGCTGTGCCCTTGAGCGCCATTATTCAACTCGTTTTTTGTAGCTGAACGCATGTCCAAAATTTCGGTTCAGGACCTATACTGGTTCCCGGTGGGTGGCTGCAACTTTGGTTAATTCTTCTTCCTGCCGGGAAATTAGAGTGACATATGCCCATCCAAATGCCTAACAGCTACTCTCTCATTGGTTCTCCCTCTTCCCTTTCATCCTCTGCCAAATTAGCAACCGGTGAGAATCAGGAGGTTAAAGGGGCTGTCTCTCTAAGTTGGGAGATTGATAGTAAAGCAGTTGGAAAGTGAAACTGGAGCACCAGGAGAGGGACTATTCGTTGAGTTTTAGAGAACTTTACTATTCACTGTGTGCGCATTCTCTAGGTTTCCCGTACATGTTATAGCTGTAGTAATATTCCCTTCAACCTGGAGAGTTGGGACCCATGGAATGGGTGCCATGCATTTTTGCTTTAAAGGGTCTGCGTTTGCTCACCCAATCTCACCAATCCTCTCATTCCCAAGTGTCCAGCCTTATGCCACATTCAGCTGTCATTGTAGACAGGGTCATTCCAGGTTTCATCAGAGACCCTGAAGGAATTGTAAAGAATTTCGCTATTTTTTTGTTTTGTTTTTGAAATTCCTTTTTATAGTGGGTTTGAGCTGATTCTCGCTGCCATGTTTATGCCAGTCTAGACACACTTGATTCCCTTATGGAGACATATCAATACATAGGTTTTAAGATTCTTACTAGTCAGATATATTCCTCTGCGGGAAATATGTGGTTTTGAGTCCCTTTCACCGAGGAAGGTGTAGGTCTTGTCTATTCCATAGTTGGTTTTTGGAACGGTACCTCTGCTTATATCAAACTCTGGTTTTATGCATTACCCCACCTCTCCTTCCCCCTTAAGGAGGCATGAGAGTGATTTCTAAATGTGAGACTCTGTTCTCTTTCCTAACTCAGTTCATGTGTAGCCAAGTTTACAGGAACTTCGTAAGTGATATCTTATGATAAGCTTCTTTTTCTGTGAGACTTATTTCACTTAGAATCATCGTACCTGAATCCACTCATTTTGCTGCTACTGGTCTTATGACATTGGTTTCGTGGCTGAGGGATATTCCATCGTACGTAAGTACCATAATTTTTTGAACCATATTTATATTTCCTAGGATATTTCAAGTGTACCCAAGTTGAGGTTCTTGTAAGCAGTGCAGCCCTAAATTTGGGGGTGGCCATGTCTTTATGATTTTCAGTTTTCCCAAGGTATATTTCCTAGACTGGAAGTGCCCTTGGCTCTGTAGCTCTGTTGTTTACATGTTTTAGGGAACACAATGCACTCCTCCAGAGAGAAAGTTGGCAATTTACATCCCGCCCAACAGCATAACAACGCTCCCTGTTCTCCAGGGCCTGTCTTGCCTTTCTGGTTTTTACATATTTTGTGGATGTCCTTTTTGACCGGTGGGAAGTGATACTTCTTTGTAGTGCAGATTTGCATTGCCCGCTTGCTTGCTTGGCCAAAAAGGGCGTATGCGTTTTCTCCTGCATATGTTCAGCAGAAAATGCATACGCCATTTTTGGCCAAGTGCATCATTGACGAAGTTGTGCCCCTCTTCCTGTGCTTTACATGTGATTCCAACGTACCTCTTGAAATCTGTTTCCTGCTATTCTGCCTCGCTTTCAAGTCTGCCTCGTTGCCTTCCCTGAACAGATTTTTGGATGATAGTTGTCCTTTATTACTTTGCCAGTTTGTGAATTGCTGTGCCCTTGAGCTCCATTATTCAACTCGTTTTTTGTAGCTGAACGCATGTCCAAAATTCCGGTTCAGGACCTATACTGGTTCCCGTGGGTGGCTGCAACTTTGGTTAATTCTTCTTCCTGCCGGGAAATTAGAGTGACATATGCCAGTCCAAATGCCTAACAGCTACTCGCTCATTGGTTCTCCCTCTTCCCTTTCATCCTCTGCCAAATTAGCAACCTGTGAGAATCAGGAGGTTAAAGGGGCTGTCTCTCTAAGTTGGGAGATTGATAGTAAAGCAGTTGGAAAGTGAAACTGGAGCACCAGGAGAGGGACTATTCATTGAGTTTTAGAGACCTTTACTATTCACTGTGTGTGCATTCTCTAGGTTTCCCGTACATGTTATAGCTGTAGTAATATTCCCTTCAACCTGGAGAGTTGGGACCCAAGGAATGGGTGTCATGCATTTTTGCTTTAAAGGGTCTGCGTTTGCTCACCCAATCTCACCAATCCTCTCATTCCCAAGTGTCCAGCCTTATGCCACATCCAGCTGTCATTGTAGACAGGGTCATTCAAGGTTTCATCACAGACCCTGAATGAATTATAAAGAATTTCACTGTTTTTTTGTTTTGTTTTTGAAATTCCTTTTTATAGTGGGTTTGAGCTGATTCTCGCTGCCATGTTTATGCCAGTCTAGACACACTTGATTCCCTTATGGAGACATATCAATACATAGGTTTTAAGATTCTTACTAGTCAGATATATTCCTCTGCGGGAAATATGGGGTTTTGAGTCCCTTTCACTGAGGAAGGTGTAGGTCCTGTCTATTCCATAGTTGGTTTTTGGAACGGTACCTGTGCTTATATCAACCTTTGGTTTTATGCATCACCCCACCTCTCCTGCCCCCTTAAGCAGGCATAAGAGTGTTTTCTAAATGTGAGACTCTCTTCTCTTTCCTAAATCAGTTCATGTGTAGCCATGTTTACAGGATCTTCATAAGTGATATCTTATGATAAGTTTCTTTTTCTTTGTGACTTATTTCACTTAGAATCATCGTGCCTGAATCCACTCATTTTGCTGCTACTGGTCATATGATATTGATTTCATGGCTGAGGGATATTCCCTAGTACGTAATTACCACAATTTTTCAACCATTTTTATATTTCCTGGGATATTTAAGGTGTACCCAAGTTGAGGTTCTTGTAAGCAGTTCCGCCCTAAATTTTGGGGTTGCTCTGTCTTATTGATTTTCAGTTTTCCCATGGTATATTCCCCAGGCTGGAAGTGCCCTTGGCTCTGTAGCTCTGTTGTTTACTTGTTTTAGGGAACACAGTGCACTCCTCCAGAGAGGCAGTTGGCAATTTACATCCCGGCCATCAGCATAACAAGGCTCCCTGTTCTCCAGGGACTGTCTTGAATTTCTGGTTTTTCCCTTTTGTGGATATCCCTTTGGACCGGTGGGAAGTGATACTTCTTTGTAGTGCAGACTTACATTGTCCGCTTGTTTGCTTGGCCAAAATGGCGTATGTGTTTTCTCCTGAATATACTCAGGAGAAAACGCATACGCCCTTTTTGGCCAAGTGCATCTTTGTCGAAATTGTGCCCCTCTTCCTGTGCTTTAAAGGCAATTCCAACGTGCCTCTTGAAATCTGTTTCCTGCTATTCTGCCTCACTTTCAAGTCTGCCTCGTTGCCTTCCCTCAACAGATTTTTGGATGATAGTTTTCCTTTATTACTCTGCCAGTTTGTGAATTGCTCTGCCCTATAGCTCCATTTTTTAACTCGTTTTTTGTGAGCTGAACGCAAGTCCCATATTTTGGTTTAGGACCTATACTGGTTCCCGGTGGGTGGCTGAGACTTTGGTTAATTCTTCTTCCTCCCGGGAAATAAGAGTGACATGTGCCCGTCCAAATGCCTAACAGCTACTCTCTCTTTGGTTCTCCCTCTTCCCTTTCATCCTTTGCCAAATTGGCAACCTGTGCGATCCAGGAGGTTAAAGGTGCTGTCTCTCCAAGTTGGGAGATTGATAGTAAAGCAGTTGGAAAGTGAAAGTGGAGCACCAGGAGAGGGACTATTCGTTGAGATTTAGAATCCTTCCGTATTCCCAGTGTGTCCATTCACTAGGTTTCCCATACATGTTATAGCTGTAGTAATATTCCCTATAACCTGGAGAGTTGGGACCCATGGAATGGGTGCCATGCATTATTGCTTTAAAGGGTCTGCATTTGCTTACGAATCTCACCAATCCTCTCAGTCCCATGTGTCCAGCCTTATGCCACCTCCAGCTGTCGTTCTAGATAGGGTCATTCCAAGTTTCATCAGAGACCCTGAGGAATTGTAAAGAATTTCGCTTTTTTTTTTGTTTTGTTTTTGAAATTCCTTTTGATAGTGCGTTTGAGCTGATTCTCGCTGCCATCTTTATGCCAGTATACACACACTTGATTCCCTTACGGAGACATATCAATACATAGGTTTTAAGACTCTTACTAGTCAGATATATTCCTCTGCGGGAAATATGGGTTTTTGAGTCCCTTTCACTGAGGAAGGTGTAGGTCTTGTCTATTCCATACTTGGTTTTTGGAACGGTACCTGTGCTTATATCAACCTCTGGTTTTATGCATCACCCCACCTCTCCTTCCCCATTAAGCAGGCATAAGAGTGTTTTCTAAATGTGAGACTCTCTTCTCTTTCCTAACTCAGTTCATGTGTAGCCATGTTTACAGGATCTTCATAAATGATATCTTATGATAAGTTTCTTTTTCTGTGTGACTTATTTCACTTAGAATCATCGTACCTGAATCCACTCATTTTGCTGCTACTAGTCTTATGACATTGTTTTCATGGCTGAGGGATATTCCATCATACGTAAGTACCACAATTTTTTGAACCATTTTTATATTTCCTGGGATACTTAAGGTGTACCCAAGTTGAGGTTCTTGTAAGCAGTGCAGCCCTAAATTTTGGGGTGGCTCTGTCTTATTGATTTTCAGTTTTCCCAAGGTAAATTCCCTAGACTGGAAGTGCCCTTGGCTCTGTAGCTCTGTTGTTTACTTGTTTTAGGGAAAACAATGCACTCCTCCAGAGAGGCAGTTGGCAATTTACATCCCGGCCATCAGCATAACAAGGCTCCCTGTTCTCCAGGGCCTGTCTTGAATTTCTGGTTTTTACCCTTTTTGTGGATGTCCCTTTGGACCGGTGGGAAGTGATACTTCTTTGTAGTGGAGACTTACATTGTCTGCTTGCTTGCTTGGCCAAAATGGGCGTATGCATTTTCTCCTGAATATACTCAGGAGAAAACGCATACGCCCTTTTTGGACAAGTGCATCATTGTCGAAGTTGTGCCCCTCTTCCTGTGCTTTAAAGGCGATTCCAACATATCTCTTGAAATCTGTTTCCTGCTCTTCTGCCTCACTTTCAAGTCTGCCTCGTTGCCTTCCCTCAGCAGATTTTTGGATGATAGTTGTCCTTTATTACTCTGCCAGTTTGTGAATTGCTCTGCCCTATAGCTCCATTTTTTAACTCGTTTTTTGTGAGCTGAACACAAGTCCCATATTTTGGTTTAGGACCTATACTGGTTCCCGGTGGGTTGCTGAGACTTTGGTTAATTCTTCTTCCTCCCGGGAAATAAGAGTGACATGTGCCCGTCCAAATGCCTAACAGCTACTCTCTCTTTGGTTCTCCCTCTTCCCTTTCATCCTTTGCCAAATTGGCAACCTGTGCGAACCAGGAGGTTAAAGGTGCTGTCTCTCCAAGTTGGGAGACTGATAGTAAAGCTGTTAGAAAGTGAAACTGGAGCACCAGGAGAGGGACTATTCGTTGAGATTTAGAAACCTTTCGTATTCACAGTGTGTCCATTCACTAGGTTTCCCATACATGTTATAGCTGTAGTAATATTCCCTACAACCTGGAGAGTTGGGACCCATGGAATGGGTGCCATGCATTATTGCTTTAAAGGGTCTGCATTTGCTCACGAATCTCACCAATCCTCTCAGTCCCATGTGTCCAGCCTTATGCCACATCCAGCTGTCGTTCTAGATAGGGTCATTCCAAGTTTCATCAGAGACCCTGAGGAATTGTAAAGAATTTCGCTTTTTTTTTGTTTTGTTTTTGAAATTCCTTTTGATAGTGGGTTTGAGCTGATTCTCGCTGCCATCTTTATGCCAGTCTACACACACTTGATTCCCTTACGGAGACATATCAATACATAGGTTTTAAGATTCTTACTAGTCAGATATATTCCTCTGCGGGAAATATGGGGTTTTGAGTCCCTTTCACTGAGGAAGGTGTAGGTCTTTTCTATACCATAGATGGTTTTTGGAACCGTACCTGTGCTTATATCAACCTCTGGTTTTATGCATCACCCCACCTCTCCTTAGCCCTTAAGCAGGCATAAGAGTGTTTTCTAAATGTGAGACTCTCTTCTCTTTCCTAACTCAGTTCATGTGTAGCCATGTTTACAGGATCTTCATAAGTGATATCTTATGATAAGTTTCTTTTTCTGTGTGACTTATTTCACTTAGAATCATCGTACCTGAATCCACTCATTTTGCTGCTACTGGTCATATGATATTGATTTCATGGCTGAGGGATATTCCCTCGTAGGTAAGTACCACAACTTTTTCAACCATTTTTATATTTCCTGGGATATTAATGTGTACCCAAGTTGAGGTTCTTGTAAGCAGTGCATTCCTAAATTTTGGGGTGGCTCTGTCTTATTGATTTACAGTTTTCCCAAGGTAAATTCCCTAGACTGGAAGTGCCCTTGGCTCTGTAGCTCTGTTGTTTACTCGTTTTAGGGAACACAATGCACTCCTCCAGAGAGGCAGTTGGCAATTTACATCCCGCCCATCAGCATAACAAGGCTCCCTGTTCTCCAGGGCCTGTCTTGAATTTCTGGTTTTTACCCTTTTTGTGGATGTCCCTTTGGACCGTTGGGAAGTGATACTTCTTTGTAGTGCAGACTTACATTGTCCGCTTGCTTGCTTGGCCAAAATGGGCGTATGCGTTTTCTCCTGAATATACTCAGGAGAAAACGCACACGCCCTTTTTGGACAAGTGCATCATTGTCGAAGTTGTGCCCCTCTTCCTGTGCTTTAAAGGCGATTCCAACGTACCTCTTGAAATCTGTTTCCTGCTATTCTGCCTCACATTCAAGTCCGCCTCATTGCCTTCCCTCAACAGATTTTTGGATGATAGTTGTCCTTTATTACTCTGCCAGTTTGTGAATTGCTCTGCCCTATAGCTCCATTTTTAACTCGTTTTTTGTGAGCTGAACGCATGTCCCATATTTTGGTTTAGGACCTATACTGGTTCCCGGTGGGTGGCTGAGACTTTGGTTAATTCTTCTTACTCCCAGGAAAAAGAGTGACATGTGCCCGTCCAAATGCCTAACAGCTACTCTCTCTTTGGTTCTCCCTCTTCCCTTTCATCCTTTGCCAAATTGGCAACCTGTGTGAACCAGGAGGTTAAAGGTGCTGTCTCTCCAAGTTGGGAGATTGATAGTAAAGCTGTTAGAAAGTGAAACTGGAGCACCAGGAGAGGGACTATTCGTTGAGATTTAGAAACCTTTCGTATTCAGAGTGTGTCCATTCACTAGGTTTCCCATACATGTTATAGCTGTAGTAATATTCCCTACAACCTGGTGAGTTGGGACCCATGGAATGGGTGCCATGCATTATTGCTTTAAAGGATCTGCATTTGCTCACGAATCTCACCAATCCTCTCAGTCCCATGTGTCCAGCCTTATGCCACTCCAGCAGTCGTTCTAGATAGGGTCATTCCAAGATTCATCAGAGACCCTGAGGAATTGTAAAGAATTTCGCTGT